>NC_044313.2:64119312-64740649 GCF_007474595.2 Lynx canadensis
CAGCCAAGGCCTATCTATAGTGATAACTAAAGTATGAGGTGTTATGACAGCATCTACTAAGGTATCTTTGTATTTTACTAGGAGACTCTTTTAAAATTTTTTTTTCAACGTTTATTTATTTTTGGGACAGAGAGAGACAGAGCATGAATGGGGGAGGGGCAGAGAGACAGGGAGACACAGAATCGGAAACAGGCTCCAGGCTCTGAGCCATCAGCCCAGAGCCTGACGTGGGGCTCGAACCTGGGCGAGATCGTGACCTGGCTGAAGTCGGACGCTTAACCGACTGTGCCACCCAGGCGCCCCATACTAGGAGACTCTTAAAGATGGAAAATTCTTTTGTAGCTCAAAAGCATGCAGTTTTAATAGAGGATTGCCAAATTATGGGGTTTATATTTTGGAAACAGAAGGTCTCTTCTGGTGTCTTCTTAGACCTCACCTTAGAGACAGCTTAATTCCACTTATTGGTGTCATAAGATGTTGTGATTTCTTCTCTACTCCACAGCAGCTGCTGCAATGCTCTGGTAAGCATTCAATTAACAGTTAGAGCAGGTTGATGAAAAAATAAATGAATCAATGTAGCTATGGTGATGCTTGATTCTAATACAATAGATGGTATAATTTTAACTTTTTTAACGTTTATTTATTTTTGAGACAGAGAGAGACAGAGCATGAATGGGGGAGGGTAAGAGAGAGAGAGGGAGGCACAGAATCTGAAACAGGCTCCAGGCTCTGAGCTGTCAGCACAGAGCCCGACGCAGGGCTGGAACTCACAAACCGTGAGATCATGACCTGAGCCGAAGTCGGACACTTAACCGACTGAGCCACCCAGGTGCCCTGATGGTATAATTTTAAACATTAATTTTCTATTTCACCAAAGGGCTCAAGTGTGTCCTTTCAGATGAAACACATTTTTGTGTGCCTCCAAGCTGGACTAAACATTTCCACTACAGGCATTCATGATGCCATCATGCAGCTTTTGGAGGAGTACACTAAAGAATCACAGAATTTACTAGGCCATTTTATATTTTATTTTATAATAATAGAAGTCATTAGCTTTTTTTGAAAGAGCTGATTGTCTATATGTGCTGGGAAGCTAGTCGTGTAAAGAGTATGAGAAGATGATATGTGGTAGTTCCCAAACTCTATACCATAGCCAATTTGAAACTTATGGTTGACTTCTATCTTGTTACTGTGATAAAAGTATCACCACATGCCCATTATGGTACCACCTCATAGTCACGAGTATCCCAGTAGACATAGCTTGGGTATAAGGTGGTACATTACTGTTCTCTCTGGGATGGATAGAAAAGGGCCTGTTTTTCCATGGACTCCTGGAAAAATTCTTTCTACTCTTCTCCAGCAGCAGCAGGTACTAGGCTCTACTTGGAGTGGCAAGCCACTGTAGACTTTAACTCTCCTCTTTGCCTAGGGAGGCTTCTCTTCCCTACTGAAACCTAGGTGGGGGTGCCCATGAAACTGGCTTGAGTTGTATCCATTCATGGAAAGACAAACTCACTACGAGGAACTCACTCCTGCTTCTAACTCCACCTCCAGTAAGTAGTGCTTAATTATATGATTATATTGAGTGTTAAGAACTGAAAATGCAGTAAAAGAAATTTTCTCTACAATTTATGACAGTTTAAAACTGTTGATAATGTGGCCTGAGGCATTTTCTTATCATTCATTCATCCATTTGTTCCACAAAATTTTATTGACTACTGACTAGGCGGCAGGCACTATTGTAAGCATTTAGTGAAAGCCTTATTTCCTATCAGAAATTCCACTCTAGTGAGTTAATAAACCTAGATTCTATTTCAAATATAAGAACCCATTAATTAGCATTTTGGAAGGCTTTTTGTCTATGTGAGTCTGAGAAGTTAAGATCTTTAAAGAGTCTGATATATGTGATGCTTCTTTCTCTGGAAATCATATCCTACTGGCTGTTAGTTCATGGGTTGTTAGAAAGTAGTAAGTGCTATGGAAAAAAATACAGCAGAGGGAAAGGGGATCTGAAGGGTGGGGTTCGGAGAATCTGGGCACATTGCAGTTTTAACTGAGCAAAGTTTATCATCACCATTATCATAACTAGCATTCTAACTGCTTTCTGCACATTACCTCATTTAAATCTCACAACAGATGTGGTCACTGAAGCTTAAAGAAATTAATTATTTACTCAGGATTACACTGCTATTTAGTAAAAATGATAGAAGTTAAACTCAGGACTATCTGATTAAGAGCCTAAATTATACTATATTGTGTTGTGTCTCAGGACAGTGGTTTAGAGGTTGCACTGAAATTTGATGTGACGTTAATTTTTCAAAGCACCTATTATTAGCCATCTCTTTAAAACTATGTGTAAAAACATGTGTTCCCATATACAAAAATCCACATGCTTACCGATTGGAGGACCTTGACCTCTTTCTTAAAATTGGGCTAGGAACTTTTTGCATGCATGCATGCACACTTTTTTCCTCTGAGCATACATTTGAACACTGTATAAATGTTTCATTGGTTAGGCATGTGTAAATTTGCATGATTTAAAAAAAAATCAGGTCTTGGCATGTCTGTTCAACATAAAACGATGAAATAGCTCATGTGTAGCACAGGGTCGGATCAGGAATGTCTGCTGGGTACATGTTCTCACCATTACGGAATTGTTGACAATTCATTAACAAGAGAACCCATAACATGTTTACATAATGTGGTATGAAAGGTAATTTACTGTTTGTTAGGTTTAGATGCTTTTTGCCTGACTTATATTTGAGAAAAGCTGAGATATAATTAGTGACTAAACCTAGATTTTATCGTAAGTTCTGAATTGCTTAATTGGAGAATATCTTGAGACTACGGGGAAGCTCTGTTTTTTGTTTGTTTGCTTTTTTATCCTACCATTTGCAATTATTTATGTAGATCAAGGTTTTGTTTTTGTTTTAACACTATGAAACCAAGCCAGAATATTGGAATAAATTTAATATTGAGACTGACATGGCTGGAACAGTCTTATTATGCTAATTTTTATACTTATAAATGAATATATGCTATAATCAGCAAATAAATGTTTATAGTTATAATAATGCCATGTTAATATAGACTATAGGCAGTATATATATGTAAATTGTATAACATTTTCATCTATTTACATATTGAGCCTTAATTTTAAAAATATCAGGGGGAAGGGTAGAGTTTGAAATTCATTGATGTAAACATGTTAGTGATTAAAAGATGGCAACTACCTAGGAAATTAGGACATAACCTATATTGTGCCCATAGCTGCCCAAATGAAACTAGAAAATATTACTCCTTTTGTGAATATAAATAGTCCAGTGATCAAAATAGTTTTTATCCCCTCTTACCTATGTTAATCTATATAATTATACCATTAAGGAAGTAGAATAGTGCAAAAACTTTCATAATTTCATTACTCAGTCATTGATGTTAGGTGAGTGAACTTGGAGTGAACATTATTGTTGGGATGTTGGGGGCAAAGAAACAATTCATTTGAATTTAAGATGGCCACTGTTATGTCAACAAACCTCTATAATGTTACCCCATCATACCTCAACTCACTAGCAGACTTTCATCTAAAGTTTACCTTCTTATCTCGGTGGAATATAAGTTGGTTATTGCCAGTAACATGAGAAGTGGGCATTCATAATATCATTTCCATAATTATTACTTTGGTCACTAGAATGAATTGTCTACAGTGGTTGATTAATAAGTTTAAAATGGTTTCATTTATGTGGAAACCATGCCTTAATGTGGAAAAATCAAGACACAAAATATGTAACCAAAACTTATGTTGTTTAAAAAAAACCTTATTTTGTTTTGAACTAGTGGATTTATTGAAATGGATGTGAGATAGTAAGAAAAAGAAAATTTTACCCCCCTGCCCCCAGCAGGAAACTAGATAAAAGTACACATGGGTACATCTCAAAAGAAGAAATATTAATGAAGAGAAACACATGAAAGAGGTTCAACCTCCCTAATGATGAAAGAAATATCAATTAAAGCAATTGTAGCAGGCCTTGCTTATCAAGATTCACAAATGCGTGGGGCAGGAAACACTCTCAGTCAGGTACAGGGGTCTTCTCTTACTTGTCGTTTCACTTTCTGTGGCTTCAATTACCCTCCATCACAGCAGATGATTCTCCTTCTGACATACTGTCAGAAGGTCATTAGTAGCCTGATGCTATGTCACATGCCTACGTCATCCACCTGCTTTGTCTTATCACACAGGGATTATATCATCTCACATCATCACAAGAAGGGTGAGTACAGTACAAGTTTTTTTTGAAAGATCACTTCACATAACTTTTATTACAGTGTATGGTTACAGTTGTTCTATTTTATTATTAGTTATTAATCTCTTACTGTGCCTAATTTATAAGTTAAACTTTATTATAGGTATGTCTATATAGGAAAAACATCGTATATATAGGGTTTAGTACTATTCCCTGTCTCAGGCATCCACTGGTGGTCTTAGAATGTATCCCCCCATGGGTAAGGCAGTGAAATACTGTATTTCTTATGGACATGTGAATTAATACAATTTCTGGAAGTTTGTGTGAAAATACAGATAAAAACATAAGGGTTTGCTTACTCCCTAACTTGGATATTACATCTCTATTAATGTATTCTAAGGACATAAACATAAATGTCTACAAATATCATCTGTAGTTTGTGATGTAACATTGTTTATAATCAGGGAGAGAAATAATGCAATGTCTAATAATGGGGGAAAGATAAAATAAATCCGTTTAGATTCATAAAATGAAATTTTATATGGTCATGAAGTGTCATGTTTGAGAAATTGTTCATGATAAATTAAAAAGGAGTATAGTACAAAATAAGAAATACAGGGTGATAATCATATATAAATATATATTTATAATTATTTATTATAAATATTATTATATATTTATAAATAAATAAATTATTTATAAATAAATATAAATTTATATTTATATATAAAATAAATATAATAAATAAATTATATATAAATAAATATATATTTATAAATAAATATATGTACATATGTATTTAGTAAAAGAACTGGAGAAATACTAAAATATTTAGTGTCTTATGGTGATTTTTATTTATTTGTACTTTGTAAATCTTCTATAATAAATAGGCCATGTCATTTTCTATATTTTAGTGGAACACTTCAAACTTACACACAAAAGTAGAGAGAATAGTATAATGAACCTACATGTATCTAGCCACTCCTTTTCAACACTATCAACTGAGGTTCTTTTAAAACAAAATTTTTTTTAACTTTATACCCACAAACCATTGTGCTCAAACTTCCTGGAGCTACTTATTAATTATGATTCTTCATAAAGAATTTCTCATATCTTCCCCTGAAAAATAATTTGTTTCCACAGTCCAAATCCTGTTTCCAAAACATCGGCTTAGTCACCAACATTTTTGTAAAGGAAAGCTAAAAGCATTTCAGTGTTGTTAATGAAAATAGTAAATCAATAATGTGATTTCTTTTTTTTTTTAACAAAGTAAAAAACACATCTCCATTTTCTGGCAGTTTACCATTGTTGCTTTGAAGATATAAACCAGAAGCTTGTGTACAATGAGATCCCAAAGGTGATATGGCCCATTGTGTGTGGTCTAGGTTAGAATTGAGGCAAGATTTGGTAAAGCAAGTTTAAGTGAAAGGGTCTAGATACTCTGCAATCAGTGTTGAGCATGCCTTCATTCTTGAATTCGGAAGCTGAAATGCAGAACGTGGTCTGCAAGCAGATGTTTACAAGGTTTTCTAGAAGTGAAGAGCCACATTTTCTCCACAGGATTATGTGCTTATATGCTAAAAACAGACTGTCACGAGTTTAAATATTTTCCCCACTGAAAAATGAATAAAAGACACAAAGAGGTACAACAATCACCATCAAGTATGTTTACAACTAAAAACCTTTCCTCCAGACTCTTGATTTTGTACCAAGCGTTAAAGGCACATTTTCAACTGTGTGTTAGTGGGAATGTGTGCATCTTGATGGACTAACCCCTTTGGCAAACTTTAATGTGCGCTGTTTTTAAAAATTCTGGGTAACTTCCTTTTGGAAATTGGAAAATTGTTTCTTTTATTTCCATAAGGTCCAATAGTGTGGTTCCAATGCACTTAGTATAACTGGACCATAAAAATAATAAATGTGTCATAACATGAGTGTAAACATAATAAATGTCATGTTTTCATGTGGCAAATTGTCAATATCTATTGACATTTGTTCTTATGGCATCTATTAAGGCCATACCATATTTATTAACTCTGGTTTGATTATACCGCTCCATTAACTTGGTAATTTCATTATAGTTTAAGAGGGATTTTAGCTGCTGGATTTAGTTTAAATTTTATGCACAAGCCCAGAAGTCCTTGGGCAGCAAACACTTTTCATACATATAAAATAAATAATTAATGACTAAAGCTATTTTGGAGGAGCAGAAAACAACAAGATAAGGATCCGGTAACTTTTTAACAGCACAAACTCGGAAATTGCTCACAGAGATTATGGTCATAAACTGTCAGGTGTATTCATTCATATGCTTGCTAGTAAAATACTTTGGAGTAGAAATACCCAGGTCAGAGGGAACCATTACTTCAGAAAATAGATACTAAGCCCACATGGATAGTGTGAACAATAAAGAAATAATATGCTGGTATGGGGCAAGAGGCTGAATAAATTTGTTTGCATATGTACTCATTTCATGTTCATTCTGCAACACGATGTTGCAGAAATTTTATGAAAAAAATGTTCCCCTTCTGACAAATCCCACAAAGATTGCCAAAATTGGCCAGAAGCTTCGTTAGCCTGTAGTCAATCTCACCTGTAAAATATGGAGACTGTGTTATGTCAGTTACCGTCTATTAACAAGTTACGGACTATACCTGGACTTGACTTTTCAGTCCTCAGCCTGCTAATTTGTTTAATTTATTATCCATTCTGAAGGCCCTTAGAACATCAAAAAAACACATGTTTTTAAAGCCTTGAAAACAAATGAGTAAACACATGCTCTACTTATCATTTTGTCAGACTGAACAAAGCTCTTTGGATGTGGTCAACAGCTCTTGGATGAAGACAAACACGATCAGTTAAAAAATGAACTTTCCTGGGATCAGAAAGTTTCAGCAAAAGCTATTAATTTTTATGAGCATTAACTGACAAAAATCTATGTATTTGACATAACCTCTGTATCTGTAAAACACTCCCTCCATGCTAACATCAGGAATAGAGAACCAGGCAATTCAGATGAAAATTGTAGCATATGGTCGAGTCTTTACAATGGTGGGAAGATAGGCCAAAAATTATGTTTGTAAATTTCTGAAATGATTTCCAGAAACGCATTACAGGCTAAGTGCTTTATACAGTATGTATTGTTAGCAGGTGTTGTGAGTACTTTATTTCTTACACACAATGCTGACATTTTACTCCTTTATACTCTTTGAGGGAACAAGCAGCATAATTGGAATTCCTTTGAGAATGATTTGTTAGTTATTTTGGACCTTTATAGGGAGTAAATGGTAAATAAGAGCTGAGTTTTTGGACATTAGTATCTATTGGTTGAGCAGATTATACTGTAAATTTTAAAAAGGAAGGGCAATTTAGGCAATGATACTAACAGCTGCACGGTTATTGTGTAATAGTGGCCCACCTGGGCTGAATTGTGAATTGCAAAACAAAGCTGAATGCTTTCAATTCCATGATGTATTATGCTACAAGGGAAGCTCTCAGCTAAGCAAAACGTAGAGCTACTGTCAGACCATCCCTCTGCCAAATTACTACTGCACTGAAGAATGACTCCGGTGATATCACTTGGTGAGATCATCACAGTCTACTTCTCTTAATGTTTCCTTCATTTCTGATCCCAATTTTACATCTCAGTAATTTATTTTTCGTAATGAAGTGTTTTATCCCCCCTCACTTTGGTAGACCTTATATTAGTTTTTTTAAAAACTTATTCAGGTCTTTGAACACAGGAAGTTTTCTCCCACCTTTGTTATGAAGATGTAACAGGTAAACAATATCTAGGCAATGAGTTACATGCTATGATTTACACATGTTAAGTGTAAATATTTTAAACATAGAGGGGTGTTCTTATAAGTGGATTAAACATAAACCTACTTGCACTCACGAATTTACTACCAAATAACGTGATTCATTCGCCTTCCACAACTTGAAAAAGAAAAATATTCTGTACATCTCCATCAGGACCCCAACTCTGAATTCCCCCAATATTCCTTTATATTTCTTAGAGTTGAGGAGAATGATGGAGGCTTCTAGAAATATGACTTCTTAGAAAAAGGAGTTACGATGTAGGGAAAGCATGTGGTCTCACTCTGAATCACCACAAATAAGAGCCAGAGGCAAGTTGGGCATTATAGCTGCATAGTCTTCTTTCCAGGTTTTGCTAAATCTGGCGAAGTTTTATAAACACTTCACGGCAAGTTTAGAGTTCTGCCTCTTATTCCTCGATCTTTCATATGACCCTGAGAAGTCACTTAAGCATACAGATGTGTTTGAGCTAGATTCTAAACCACCTTTCAAAATATATCAGTAGAAAGGGTGTTCATTTAGGTGCTTTTTCTTCACACACTCAGAAGCATGGAAACCGTTATGTTTTGATGCAAAGAATAATTCAAATATTTAATAAAGTCAAATGGCTGCCTGGATAAATCTGTTAATCAGTTTTTCTCTTTGCTTGTTTTCTTTCAGTAATGTGGTTTCCATTAGACATTTCAATTCTGTTTCATTGCTGGGAAGCATCTGTTTTAAAATACAGTTAAAAATTGGTACTCTTGGTCCAATTCCAAGGGCAAAATCAGCAGGAATAAGTAATCCCACAGCCTTAAGAAGAACCTTCTAAACCATGAAAAAAGAGTACTAAGTACTAAACTTTGAATAAAAGAGCCATAAATGAGTCTGGAAGCCTCATTTACATTGTAATGTGCACACCAGCATGATGTCATTATCAATTAGTGTGAGTATTTTCTAACGGCCATCTATTCTGAGTATGCAGTCATTTAGTTTATGGTTATGATTGCGGTGTGTGTGTGTGTGTGTGTGTGTGTGTGTGTTGGTATCAGAGAGCAAACACTAAAGCAGCAATGTCCACAGAAATAGTAATACAGAAAAAAATTTATGCCAGCCATGAATCAGTCCTACTTCATTTAATGTTATTTATTGATATGAGGTAGATAGAGTACCTCAAAAACCTATGAGTGTTGAATAGAATAATAAAATCTGGCTGTAATATAATCTTTCTACTGTATGACTTAAAGCAGCAAATAAATATATATATTCTTTTTTTGTCAGTCCCATCACAATGTAATCTTTTTTTTCTTCTGAATTTTGGAAGGCTATAGGTATTGTTGAGACTCATATTTCATTCTCTGTGTTTTAATGTCTCAGTCTCTCTGTTTTGATTATGTTTCAAGAATCCCTGTGCACTGATTAGAGAAGTGGGGTCTGAGCTGTGAGGTGAGACTGTCCTCTTGAGTTTAAGTTTAGTTCTTTATAATTCCAGGCTCTCTGGGAGAATGTAGGGCAATCTAGGGCAATCTAGGGCAGTTTGCATGGACATTGATGTCATGAGTGAAGCAATCTTGATGAGACACTGTGCCTCTTAAGCCTGCTTTCTTGGCTTTAGGCTATCTTTTAAAATTTAATTTAATTTGTTTCTACTTCTTTCTGTATGTTCTGAAATATTCCATAGCTTTACCAGTAGTGGTAGTAACATTTTCTGTTGTGCTGTATTTCTACGTATTAACTCATCTCAATGATTGGGGAATTTTTTTTTTAACCTATGATTTCAAAACATAAATCTGGTGACTGAGACTCATCGGTGAATGATGTCCAGGTGGTTCATATTTTTGTGGCGAGTATTTCTCGGTAATATTGTTGAAAAATATGAAAGGGTTGCCTGAAAAATGTGCACCTTGGTTTTTTTTTTTAATTGTCTTACAATGATGCCTGGTTTACCTGTGCAATAGGAAAATAGTAAATGAACAAAATGAAACAGAAACAATAAGAAAAGCCTGTTTTTGGACTCTGCTCTAACTAAGCTAAACATTTTTACGGGTAAGGCTGGTTTTCCTCCTGACAACGGTTTACACTGGTGTATGGCCAGTCCTCAAGGCTCTCAGACTGAAGCTCAGTGTGAGCACACTGCAGTTTGGTGATACGTGTAATGTTCTGTGTCTTTGTTAATCACACAATGGAAGGATTCAACTTACTGAATCATTTGCTTTATTACAACTCCAGAACAGCACTGTAACTGCCTCATGGGAACTTTCTTGGAGGGAGTTATTCTGGAGGCACTCAGTATGTAAATACATTCCTTCACTTCCTGTAAATGGCACCAAGACCTTCTGCTACAACTCAGTTAAAAAACCAAAATGACCCTTTTGATAAGCTTTCCTGGTAGAAGTTTTTAATGCATTTAATAATTTCATGGTGTTAGCATGCTAAATTGCCAAGGTGGTAACTAAATGGAATAGTGTATGCGAGTGTTTTGGTGCAGTGTCTGGTAGGTGAGGAATACTCAATACATGCTAAATAGCCAGCAGGGATGCTGGCTGTTGACCATGTTCACATGACATATTGGGTTTCAAATGGGCATCCATTTGTTTGAAAACTTGGATGTGTTCTCCATTATCTCCCAGCACATCAATGTGTATTTTTTTTAAGTATGTATGGGGTGCTTGGGTGGCTCAGGGCGTTGAGCCTCCTACTTCAGCTCAGGTCATTATCTCATGGTTCGTGAGTTTGAGCCCCACCTCGGGCTGTCTGCTGTCGGCACAGAGATCCTCCAGATCCTCTGTACCCACTCTCTCTCTGCTCCTCCCCCACTTTGTGCACTCTTTCTCTCTCTCCTCTCTCAAAAATAAATAAATAAACATTATTTAAAAAGTATATGAAACTCTTTGACCTGATCCCATCCTCTCTATTTCTGAGCAGACATGCCATCGACCATCACTTCAGGCTCTCTTGTTCCACCATCCTCTTTGCTGCAACCTATGGACATTCTCAGCCTCCCTCCAAGCCCCTGTCCATAAAGCAATACCTTTCCTGATCCGACCTTCTCTTTATGCAATTGAATTAGGCTTATTCTTTCCTTCATTGCCGGGTTTTTTTAAAAGAGCCATCTCCTTGATGGCATATAGTTTGAAAAACCACAATCAGCACAGCGGAATTAATACAAAGATATAGCAGTGTGTCCAGCAGCTCCAGGACCAATTGCAAATTGAGTGTTAATAAGAAAAAGAAGATGCTCCCTCTCTAAGTCAACCTTCTGGGATCTACATTGTGAGCCTAGATTATAAGAATGAAATTGTCTTATATACAGTGGGGGATGCCAAGAGAGGCAAGGCATGTTTTCTATCTCCAAGCTGCCTAGGAACTCATTGTGGAGAGGACCACATGTATAGAAAGATGACTTCAGTTGCGGGGGGTGGGGGGGAAGGGTGGGGTTGGTAGCAACATTGGAACTGGATCAGAAGGCTTGGTAGAATGTAGCAAGGTTGAAGAGATATAGTTCCAGGTGAAGGAATACTAGGCAATATGGTTAGTGATGGGAAAAAGGTAAAATGTGTTTGGCAGACAGAGAGGAACAACCTGTCTAGGAAAGAATATTTTTATGGGAGAATGGTGCAAGTCAACACAAAAATATTACTCAATGTGCACTTTATTCGACAAATATGTTCCTGGAAAGTGGGAGGAAATAAGGACTACTGTATCTGGTTCTTTTAGAAATAATGACAACTGGCTCTTTCAATGAATGAATGCTAAAGAATCAGATTCTCATAGTTTCCACTATTAAGTTGGTGTGAATGAGGCAATTGCATTAACTCTTTCAGGCCTTTAGAAGATCAATCATTTGCTGTGTGCACCTGCCATTTAATGTATTAATAATGAGTGCTGAGGGTTGTGGGCCTCTTGGATGTTATTTTAATAAATATTTGAATGCTGCTCATGTGAACCCAATTTTCACTATTAACCATTTTAATAAGTCTCTATTATGTGGTACACTGGGGAAAATTTAGGGAAGAATTATACTAAATTTATAAATTACTAGTGAACTCACAGGTCCTGGGTTATTTTCAAATTCCACAAAGTTCATTGACAAGAATGGGGCTATAAAGGAGTTCAATTAGCCTAACTTTCTCAGGATGTAACTTACCCTTCAAAGCCACATATAAGATTTTACATGGCTGGAGTTCCATTTAATAAATTACTTCTTCTGTGCACTAGATAGGACCCAGGAGACCTGAAAATGTTCATGTGGCTTCCAGTCATCCACAGACTTCCTGTGCTTATTTATTGCTCTATGGCAATATTATATTGATGCACTATATGTCAATTTGTCAGACTGGGTCATTCTATGTAATGTTGCAAAATATTTCTGACATTTTTTCTCTTATGAAAGACTGTGTTCCTCTTAAGAGCTTCTATGTAATACACCTGCATTAGTAATTTTAAGAAGTGATGGGGTGTGGGCTAGACCTCTGGGGATGGAAGGTGTAGACAGGTTTACTGGTTTATATGCAAACTGGTAGATGTCTGAGGAAGATGGAGTGTGGTCATTGAAAACATGAAATAAGATCTTAATTCAGTGACTTTGATACTAGCTTTTCATTTAAAATATCATTGTCAAAGGAACACTATGACACATTTATCCAACTCTGATCCTTGGAAAGCAATCAGTCAAGGTAGAGTTTTCCTTTGACATCTGAATTCAACCTAGAGCTCTTGAGCCAATTTGTAAAACAGCGGGTTAAGATGAAAATCACAAGACTCAACAACAAATATTCATCTTCCTTCTAATTTTCCTATTGGAAATTTAAAACCATGAAGTTATTGGCAGGAAAACTCCCAATGTTATAAGTAACATATTTTGAAGATCTATGTAATGTAATATAACAGAATCAGCCAACAATTGATCAGAAAAATCCAAGTTAGACCAAAGTGTGTTAAATGCCTGGAAGAACATCAGCCATATTTCTTTGAAAAAAAATCTTATTTTTCCTGGTTGTGTTATTTCACGGACTAACTTATCCAGGGGTTGAAATTATGTAGCCACGATTCAGAATCCTTTTAATGAGGAATATCTATTATCACCCAAAAGACAAATTTAGTTCCATATTTAAAGACTAAAGTGAGGGGCACATGGGTGACTCAGTTGCTTAAGCATCCGACTTCGGCTCGGATCATGATCTCGTGGTTGGTGAGTTCGAGCCCAACGCTGTGCTGACAGCTCAGAACCTGGAGATTCTGTGTCTTCAGATTCTGTGTCTCCCCCACTCACACTCTGTCTGTCTCTCTCTCTCTCTCTATCTATCTCTCAAAAAGAAGTAAACTTTTAAAAATTTTTAAGTAAAAACTGGAACTGAAACTTCACATGAGTTTGCTCTGAAATCTTCCTCTGACAAATCTTACAAGACTCTATGAGCTGGAAAGGAATTTAAATTTTTTTCAGTTCACCAGGCCATTTGCAAGATGAGGAGCCTAAAACCCAGGTAGCTCAATTATTTAACTTCCTGCAAGTAGACCACATCTCTTCCTGGTACCACTCTGCCACTCACTTGAGAGTATGGGGTTGTGAAAATTCTCTGAGATTCTATTGGTCCATCATTTTGTTGTGCTTTGGTATCACTTAACTTTTTGATTATTGTTCTTGTGAGTAAGGCATGTACTTCCATGAGAATGCCAACTGCTTTTCAGCAATAATTATGTTTAGTCTGTTGAAGTTTGAATACATGGTGGGTTCAGAGCAGAATCTTTGTTGTCTGACAGACACAGATTCAGGTCCTGGCTCTGCCACTTATTTGGTGACTCTTGACAAGTTACTTAAACTAAGCCTCAGTTTCCTCATAAAGAAAATATCTTTTGCTTATTATTGTGAACATAGTGTATAGTCAATTAATATTGCTTTCATTATTATCATTCAATAAATGACATTCATCTCTTGAATCTAGGAAAAATTTCTGAGATTTCATTATTACCTTTAAAAATATTTCTCATTCCATATTATTAAAAAAGTGATTAGTGATAGTATTTGGAGACAAAACTTGCAGATGTGTTTAATTATATGCCTTGTCAGTAGTATTTCTAAATTTGTAGATGTTACAACCTCATCTGTATGATACAGAAAAAAACAACCCAAATAGTAACTTGTTAACTAGCTGGTGAGTCAAAGGTAGGTCAGAGCTCAAGCAAGGTTTGATTCAGAAATTAATCAAGGATAGAGTTTGGAGGTTCCTCAAAAAATTAAAGTAGAGCTACCGTATGGTCCAGCAATCCTACTTCTGAATATTTCTCTGAAGAAAATGTGAACACTAACTCAAAGAATATATACCCTCCCACATTCATCACAGCATTATTTACAATAGCCAAGATATTGGCTAAGACACCTAAGTGTCTGTCATGGATGAACAGATAAAGAAAATGTGGCATATCTATACAATGGAATATTAATCAACCATAAAAAAGGAAATCTTGCTATTTGCAAAAACAGGAATGGACATTGAGGGCATTATGCTAAATTAAGTAAGTCAGAGAAAGACAAAGTACATTAGTCCTGGAGTTGTAATGTGCAGCATGGTGACTATGGCTAGTAAGGCTGTATAGTATATTTGAAAGTTGCTACGATAATAGATCTTAAAAGTTCCCATTACAAGAGAAAAAATTTTGCAAATGTGTATGGTAACTAATGTTCATTAGATTTATTGTAGTGATCATTTTGTACTATATACAAATATGGAATTATTATGCTGTACACTTAAAGCTAATATAATGTTACATGTCATTTATACTCCAATGAAAATTTTTAAAAGAAATTAAACTATATTATCAAAATTCTACTTTTCTTCTGACTCTCCTCTCTGCCTGCAAAGTATCTGCTTCATCCAAGAAAGACTTAGCTTTGAAGAACCAAATGCTTCTTAATTCACATTGAGCAGTAAGAGAAGATTTCCTCTGGCAGCTCTTAGAGAAGAGGGTACAAACATTTTTTTCAGGAACTCTCAGCAAAGATCTCCTCATGTTTCACTGACCCTCAGTGGGCTCTGGTCATTATGTCTGAGAATGGATTTGCTGACTATTTTTGCCAGTCTGGATACATCTCTGGTGTTGGAGATAAATTGGCTCTCCATCACTAAACAGGCTATATTGGGAAGAAAGGATACTCAAAAGGAATTAGAGTATGCTAAGAGAAAAAGACAATGGATAACGAGTAAACCCAAATGTCTGCTACATCTCCCCAAAGCTACTGGCATGTCCCAAGCTTGAGATCAAATGTTAGATATTACCACAGTTCTTTATTTTACATATCATCAAATTCTTTGCTTTTTCACAGATTAGTAATCATTATGGACATAAGTATGTCAGCATGATGATATTTAAAGAATTAGTTACTTCTATTCAAATTTTCTCAATCTCCTCCCAATGCAGGGGCACATGGAAAGATTACTATCATTGGACAGGAAGTCTAGATCAATTAAATTAAATATAGCACATTGCAGAATCTCTGGACGGTCGTATTCAAAGCTTTGAACCCAAAGACAGATTATTTGTCTTATTTTGTGTTATCGTGTAACTGAATTTTCTGCTTTAGAAAAAAATCATTATTAAGCAAGATAGAAATGAGATTGGAATGAATTCGTGTGAATCATTTTGACCACAATCATAATTTCTACTTTTAGCAATTCATAGCATTATCAACATATAATCCTTCTTATTTCCACACATATTATTTAACGAAATACTAATCAAGTTGGAAATTCTTTTCTGTTTCTATCAAACAAATGTATGCTCTCGATTATGACATTCTCAGAACACTATGGCTCACACTGCATGACTATCTGAAGATACAATATGTATCTAAGCTGCAGTAGACTAAAAATAATTATGGCTCAAAAGTAGTTTGTATCCCCATGGAGAATGTATACCTCACAGGAAAAATAATTGCAGAACTGAATGATGCCAAGTAGAACAAAATGAGGCAACCATAGAATCTTAGAGAATTTTCAGAATAAGGAATTTGACTTATTTTGGACTTTCATGGTGTTTGAGTGTGTCAGAGTCTCATGATAGTGACCAACTAGCCAAGAAGAAGGCAGAACTTTGGGCAGTCTGGTGATGCTTGGAGTCCTGGACTCTTTAAGAATCAGGTAACAGTTACAAAGTTCATTCCAGAACAAATTTCCTCCACCCAAAATTTCACATACAATTTTGAGGGTTCATGGACTCCCTGAAACTCATTTTTAGACCCAAGCACACATAAACCATTTTTATCAGAATACAAAAACTAAACACCCCCTACTTAAATTTCAAAACACAATATTTAGCTTTTTACAGGCACAGCTTTAGGAATTTGAAAGAACTGAGTTCACTGTGTTTCAAAATACATTTCTAGTTCAGTCTAGTAGGACTAAGAACATGTTGAAGGGGGGCACCTGAGTGGCTCAGTCAGTTAAGCATCTGATTCTTAATTTTGGCTCAGGTCATGATCTCACAGTTTGTGGGATTGAACCTCATGTCATGTTCTGTTCTGACAACGCAGTGCCTGCTTGTGATTCTTTCTCTACCTCTCTCTCTGCCCATCCCTAGGTCTCTCTCTCTCTCTCTCTCTGTCTCAAAAAAAAAAAAATCTTAAAAAAGAACATGTGAGGGAGTAAGAAATGTGCAACATGAATGGATTCTTCAATGTGCTGCACATAGTAGGTACAATGAATCCTGTATAAAGTAACAAAAAATCAGTCTCAGAATTCTCCCTAAGGTACCAGTTAAATTCCAATGTCATCAAAGTAATTTTAGGTGGATACCTATTAAAATAATTCTCCTTTATTTTGTTGTAAAACAAACAGCTTCACTACCATACAATTTTTAGGCTTATAAACAGGATTTTCTTCACATGTAAATTCATTACAATAGACAAAATAAAGTGCCTGTCTACTTTCCTTGTATTTCTTACCTTTATAACATCAGTGAAATGTTTTCCAAAATAAATAATATATTGTGTTCTGGGTGTATTCAAATAGCTCTATGAACAATGTTCCTTACAGTTTGTGTTTTAAGGGATATTTTAATTTTGTCTTTTGATTTTTATAATCTCTAAGGAACTCTTTTCTAAAATCAGTGTTCTCACTGGAGATGATCCAACCCATCGACTCAAATGACTAGAAAAACACTATTGGTCCTAACACTGAGCGAAACTACGTGGAAAATTTGTAATGATTTGTAAACATTTTCACACTTATTATGATTCAGATATGGACTGTGGCCCAGAAAAGATTTGGATTTATTTTGATAGTCCCTGTAATTAGCTCAGCAATGTTTTCCTAAGTTATGATTTCATGCTGACTATTAGAAATTGCACATTGTTGAGATGCCACATGCAAAGAAGGTATGGTGTTATATGGCAACAATTAAAAACACTGTAAAGTAAAGTAAAGTAAACAGGATTTCAAACCAAGAAAACATAAAGTAAATGTGGCATTAAATAGAATAGAGAAGGAAAATAGCTAGACTTCAGTGTTAGATACCATTCTCAGCACATGGCCCCATGTACTTTGAAACAAGCAGAGCAACACTAGAGTACCAATAAGGCAAGAGGATAGTGTACTTTACTCTTGCATCATTGGCATCTGTATGGAGATCAAGGACACATGTCTTGGCCTAAATGCTACACCACCAATGTCGTTTCTTCTAGAAGGCATGAGAGACAGGGTTGACTATATTATTTTGGCAGGCCCAGTATAAAATGAAAATGCAGGATTTCTTGATCAACATGCATCTGAACAAAAATTCAAGATGGCAACAGAGGTGCGTTCCACCAGGCACAGATCCTGGGCCACTGCTGGTCCTGGTGACAGAGGTAGGCAGTTGGAGAGACGCATTCTGAATCCTGCCTGTCTCAGTGCTGGCTCCTCCTGGGCTCTGAGGAGATGTTCAGACCAACCCAGGGGAATGTCCAGTGCTCCGTTTGGTGCAAGTTTTGAAGGTGATTGAGATGACAAGGGGCTGCTCCTTCCCGAAATCTATCCTCTAGATGGGTTGTGAGGATTAATGAGTTAATATCAGAAATTGCTAGAGGGCAAATCTTCACTTGCCTAAAACAGCATAAAATTTTTATTTTGTCTTTTATGCTTTCTGACAATCCCTTCAGTCTGCCACTAGGCTTTTAGTGGAGCGTGTGGAGAATTTAGGACAAGATGATGAATCTTACTCAAGGGCATCTCGATAGCTTTGCAAACTTAATGCAATAATGTAGGTCTTGGGCCCTGTGTCATGGAGTAAACGAAGACAGCAAAAATTCAGATAAAAGAGACTATAGCTCATCTATTGTTATTATTTAGGAGACAAATGACAGCAATGAATTTTTTTTTAATCTTAAAATCCTCTTTATCATGGCCCGTCTACCTAATTTTATTTTGAATGACTACAAAGCTATAAAGATACCCGATGGACTATTGAAAGCCATATTTTCTTTCAAATAGTGCTTAAAGAATACACTTTGGCCCCTTAAAAAAAAAAAAAAAAAAGAAGTAGAAGAAGGAGCCAGGTTGTACATCTGGAAACTGGGTAAAGCCCCAAATGAAAGCTGTGGCAAAGGCTGGGAAGGAAACGGAGTTGCAGCCTCCTTTGATGTTGCACCCACTCGAAAGCCAGGAGGCAGGCTCCTGCCCTGCTGCCACAGCCCAGATGGGCCTGTGGTCTTTGGAGCCACTTGAAGGCATCTACTCTCTGGAGTCTCCAGAAGAAAGGTGCCAATGAGGCATTTAACACTTGTATCCAACACCTGAGTGGAAAAAGAGAGGCTGACTATAAGCAGGAAAAAGCCAGAAGGACCAAGGGGAGAAGGGAGAGAGGGACAGGAGGCCAGAGTGCCCCAAACCTTTTGGGACGATAACCACCTGCAATGTTTGCACTGGGGATCTTCCTTCTTTCCCCACATTCCCCTGTTCTGTGTGTCTCCTAGTATGTGAGTAGAAGTCACTTGTCTTCATTCAGTCCAAGAAATCCTTGGGGATAGAGCAATTTGGTTTCTGCCTTCCAGGGGCTTTCAAACTGGCAGTGGAGACATGGATACCAAAAATGTAGAAAACGACTAAGAATGTTGTAAGGGAATTGACAAGGAGACAGAAAGAAACAAAAAGGGTTTCCTGAGGGAGGTGTTCAGGGGCCAAGCCTTGAGGACTGTGACAGAGGACGTGGGCAGAAGTGGGAAGGGAATACCCTTACGGAGTGCCAGAAGGGATCCAGAACTTTCCACATAAATTCATCTCCTATAACCTTCATGATGCCTCTGTGAACCCACCTCTATTAACTTTATTTAGGGACAATTTTTTTAATGTTTATTTATTTTTGAGAGAGAGAAAAACAGAGAGAGAATCATGCGCGTGAGTGGGGGAGGGACAAAGAGAGGGGGGACACAGGATAGTTGACAGCAGTGAGCCCTATGTGGGGTTAGAACTCATAAACCCTGAGATCATGACGTTCAACTGACTGAACCATCCAGGCATCCCAAGACAAAATTTTTTTTTGTCTCATTCATGATCAAAGTTTTAAAATTAATTAACCCACACACACATAAATGAGACATGATTAAGATTCTTAGAATAACTCAACACTGAAAAGATTATGGCACTCCTCCCTATATATAATTCAGAATAAAATAATACATCATACTTCATATTCATATACATGCTAGAGTTAAAATAGCTTATTTTCGGATTTTCTCATAGCTAAATCCCGAGTAAGTTAATTAAAGGGTGACTTGTGTCTGTTTTGTGGATCCCTGCTGATCATTAGGGAGAGCCATGTGGCTGGAGACAACGTCTGTGAAGAGACAAAGACTTCCTAGGACACTCAGTGAAACTTGGTCACAGGTTTATAAGTCCCACACACCTCCCCTGTATCGATGGTGTGTTGTTAGATGAGAATAGCAGGTTGCAGAGAAATGTATACAGCACGAACCTATTTTTTCCTAACAAAACGCTCCTACATCTATGTTTATAGAAGTTACGTGTTCCTAGAGTGTTCCTTGGGTACTGGAAAGAGATAAAAAGAGGAGGGCAAAACGGTAAGCAGGTTCCTAATGTAATATAAAGGGAACGTATATAATAACACAGTTTCATCTACAACATTACCTCAAATAGGTAATCACTAAATGTGCCTAGGAAAAAGTTCCCCCAGGTAACACATTTAAAGACAACACTGATTTGTTTGGATGATGGGGCTGTAGGTAGTTTTGGTCTTTGATTCCTTCCTTTTGTTATTTTAATTTAGCTTGTGCTCTATGGTAAAATAACAAAATAAACAGACAGTAAAGATCTCCCTAAATCTGTGTGGATTACTTGGTACTTGTAGGTGAATGGCCAACAACGACGTACCTTCTGACCACTGAGGCCCCCTCCCCGGCCTCTGGACTCCCCTCTGTGCTTCTGGCTGGGGAGCTCCTGCCCATTATGTTCCCACAGTCCCTAACCACATAGCCCAGCTCACAGTAGGTGGTAAAAAAAAAAGGTGGAGAGCACCGTCTGGTAGCTTGGGAAACTGCCGTGTTCCTACCCTGTTTGAGAGGGGGCAGCGCCAGGCCACCCCACTCCTGGAGACTGTGGCATTGCAGGATGGTGCATTGCACTCCTGGAGACTGATGCATTGCAGGTATTTGTGGATATCCGATTCTTCTGGAGCAGTATAGAATTCAGGTTTGTATGTGAACAGTGTTCATTTTTGTTTGGCACTAAATTGCATCTGAATAGGTGCTATGCAGTGGGGTGCCTGGGTAGCTCAGTTGGTTAAGCATCCAATTCTTGATTTTGGCTCAGGTCATGATCTCACAATTGGTGAGATCACTGGCAGTGTGGAGCCTGCTTGGGATTCCCTCTTTTCCTCTCTCTCTGTCCCTCCCCTACTCATGCTCACTCTCGAGTGCTCATGAGCTCTCTCTCTCAAAATAAATAAATAAAGATTTTTTTTTAAAAAAGATGTTATGCGAGCCATGATAGACACATTTGCAATCACATGTCATTGTGCCTTGAAGGGGAAAGGGTCCAGTTCAATATTTTGACAAAGGCTCAGGAAAGTTCTGGCATATGACTTTTGAGTAATGGTGGGGTGGAGGGGTTAGGATAGGCAAACTGAACATAAGGGGAATCACAAAGTCACACAGTGGGGGAGAGAGGTCCCATAAAAAGACATTGGTGAAAACCTTTACTGATTCCCCATTTTTTGAGGGTCTATCTTTTCCTAGCTGTATATTCTCTCTTAGATCAACTGTTAAAATGAACTGTGGACCTCAAACATGGAGAGAATCACTTCAATAAGGAGTAAGGACACTCTCTGTCTCCAACCCTAACCACGTATATACATACATCCCACACATCCTAAGTGTGTGGAAACATGGAGTGTTGTTTTGTTCTTTTTATTACGAGCTAGGGATAGGAATGAACTGATGTAAAATACTGTAGTGTGTCATTGCATGTTCTGAATTCCAGCATAATTCAAACACCTCCCACTAAGATTTGTCATTCTGCCTCTAGGCAGGACTGTTCTTAAAGTGTTCTTGACATATCAGCACCTGTGGTATTCATTAAGCCCTCCTGGGAATAAGATCTCCTTACAAATACTCAGAAAGTATCTTTCTCTTAAAGAATGAGGTTCTATATCTCCATCAAAACGCTGAAGGCATAACCTTCACTCTGCTGTATCTTAAAGGGCAAGAAAAGTGGGTTGGAATGTAGGGTGTAGAATGAAGTCTGTGCCAGCAAGTAGTCAAGAAGTATGCCTTATGTACCTCCTGACTTAACAGCGGCATAACCCTCCTCCCCACTCTGTGTCTTCAGAAAAGGGGCAGAGGAATTCTGGAACATTATACTCTATTAACACTGCTGGAAACTACTGCTTTTAAACAACAAGATATTAAGAATTGTTCTGTACCCCAAACAGATATTCTTATTTTAGAAAGTGCTTCTTCACCAACTATCACAACATTCTTTTGCAAGGAGCTAGCTAAGAGGGAGTCAATTTTTTTTTCTGCATTGCAAGTCTGTCTTCTCTGCTCTGGTTCAAGCCAATAACTCATTTTATGCAGCCACAGGCCAAGAATTTTGAAATTTCTGAGTCATCATTCGAATAGCACATCCTCCATGATCCTGAAGACACATTTCTTGATAACATATTGATTACTCTATCCTTAAATGGGTATTTCTGGTACATTGTCTGTCTAGCAGTCGTATATTCCCACCTATTTGTCTGGGTAATTTCTGGCTTCAGAAGAACATATGGGCCATATTCACAACTTCTACTATTTTCAGTATTTATCTTTATTCGTCAAATTTCCTAAGTGTTCTTCCCATTTCCCTTCTGTCTTCTTAATTCTCTCCATTCTTTTTGATTGGTAATTCATTTATGGAAAGCTCCAGTTTTAAAGCTTGTGGAATAGACACACTCAGCGATAAGAAAACGGTAAATCCACAGGCTAAAGTTTTAATCCTTGCTCTGCCATTATTTAACATTAACAATTCGAATAGGTATTTAACACACCCTTGCCTTAGATTCCCCACTTACTAAATGCAATGAAGGCAGTTTTCTCCCGCTAGCTTAACAAAAATACAGAGGCAATGAATAATGTACAGGAATTACTTTGAAAGTCTTTGGAAAAATCTGTGTTCTTGACCTCACTCTGCCAACAGCTCTGTTTGCAGCCTGTGCAAGTCACTTTGACTGTGATTTCTCCATCTGAACAATCTCAGTAATAATTCCTTTCTCCACCTATTTCACAGAGATGCCCCAGTCTCAACAGGCAATCGTCATGCTTTGAAAAGACAAACACTACTAAGAATTTAAGGCAATGTGGCCCAGCTTCTGGAATAGAAGTAGTAATGAGTGTTACAGTTATCTATGCCCTGTTAGGTGCAGGTACCTGTGTTTTATGTTAATTACGAGATCTCTCACAATCTTTTCACCACCTCTGCATAAAATTATCTGCATTTTTATATGTAGATCAGGAAACTAAAACTTGGTATGTGAAAAACTAATTCAAGGTCAAAAACCTAATAAGATGCAAAACCAGAATTTGAACCTAGTTTTGGAGTATTTTTTTACCTTAATAAATGATGGCTGTTTAGTTATTGTGTATTAATTGATACAAATACAATACAAATATTGTATATTAATTGATACAAATCTTTATTTATGTTTGCACAATCAGTTTTTATTATAAAATTTTTGGAGTATATAGCAATTTGATCTAAATTTCTGAATGTCACCTGTTCATGCATCAAAGAAGATGGTAATGCCAGAAATGGCTTTAGGGCCAAACAAAGTAGCTGAGCGTGGTTTCCAAACTGGGTTTAAACATAGATGCCACAAGGGAGTCTATGCTATATCTAATCTATAGCGATAGAAAGCAGATCGCTGGTTGCCAGGGGCCAGGGTTAGTTAGGGATGGCTTAGAAAAGACACAACGGAACACTTTGGGGTATAGCAATTATTCTATATCTTAACTGTAGTGCTGATTACATGGCTGCATACATTTATCAAAGCTCATTTATCTCTATACTTAAAATGGGAACATTTTACTATAGATAAATTATGCCTCAGTAGACTTTATTTTTAAAAGACAGGTGCCATCATCTACTTGCTGCCTGATTAGACAAGTTATTAATCTATATAAGTCTCATACTCCTTCTGTGAAAATGGGGATACTAATTGTACCCATCTTCAATATGTTGGGGAATATTAAATAAAATATACCATATAAAGAACTCACTATCATGCTTGTTCGTAGGAAGCACTCGACACACACTCAACAAGAACACATGTCAGACAGTGTTCTAGGTATGGAAGATTCAGTGGCAAATAAGAGAAAGCGTCTGCCCTTACAGAGCTTATATTTTAGGCTAGGGGAAGCAGACACTAGGCAAGTAGACAAGGTAATGACCAAGATATGGTCACATAGCACTAAGAGCTATGGAGCCAGGAGAACACTGATGTGAGGGTGTGGCTGTGAGGATGGTGACCATTTCCCTGAGTGGTCAGCAAAGAACCCTGAGGAGAAGTGTCACTTCAAATGAGATGTGGATAATATCAAAGAGATAGCCACGGGGCGCCTGGGTGTCTCAGTCAATTAGCCTCCGACGACGGCTCAGGGCATGATCTCACAGTTCATGAGCTCCAGCCCCACATTGGGCTCTCCGCTGTTAGCATAGAGCCTGGAGTCTGCTTCAGATCCTCTGTCTCTCTCTCTTTCTGCCTCTCCCCTGCTCTCTCAAAAATAAACAAACATTTTAAAGGAATACAAAGAGACAGCCACGGGAAATTTTGGAGGCAAATGTTCGAGGCAGAGGGGACAGAATGTGCAAAGGAGCTAAAGTGGGAGCAAGGTTCTCAAGGTTCAAATGAAGGGACCAAGGGCTGGGGAGTCAAGTCAGGTGTGAGTCTAGAAAGCTCCCTGTCTTCCCAGACACTGGAGGAAGGTGAGCAGGGGGCAATGTGCTCTGATTTCCATTTAGAACAATTTCTTTGACTTTTGTGTAAACCGTGGATTCCCAAAGGCTGAGAGAAGCAACAGGTGAGAAGTGGTGGTGCTTGGATGAGGGGTGGGAATGAGCCCTGGTGAAACGTGGCCAGATTTGGGATCTATTTGGAGTAGAGAAAACAGGGTTGCCAACAGTTTGGATGAGACAAGGGATAGAGAAAACATTTTTTGGCTTAAACAACTAGGTCCGATTTACTGCCTTGACATTTACTGATATTTAGTTATAATTTTTTTTTTCTGAGAAGCCGTTTGGTGAGCTTTTAGATATTCTATCAGAGAGCACTTCTAGGCTAACTACTGACAGTAAAGTGTCTGTATGCTAAGTGCTAGTTTGGGCTCCAACTCTTAGCTTTAAGTCTTAAACTGTCTATTAGGTAATTAAATGCTTATGCTGGAAGTATTTCTGAAATCAGAAGGGCACTTGTGCTTGTGTGTGCATACGTGCAAACGTGCATATGTGGGCGTGCAGAGTGTGTTCTTGAGGCCGTGGATATCTGCTTGCGGGACCGACATTCAAGAGCAGAGCTTAGAATTCCTTCTCAGTAGGGGTCTCCAAAGCTGCCCCTTGCTCACCTCACCCCTACCACCCTGCACTTGGCATAATCTTTATGGAACTAAGACTTTGTCCATCTCTGGTTCCCCCATTTCTGTTTTATGTTTCGCAAATGCCCCGGCTCCCACCAGCCTTCCTTGGTTATCTCTGGAGTGGCAAGTGGGAAGATGTCCGGGACATGCCTATAGTTTTAGTTCACAGTTTAGAGTTCAAAGGCTGGAGCTTAATTTTCTCCTTTCAGCAGGGAGGTTCAGAGTCAACAGCATATTAGTCAACAAGCAAAACTTTCTCCTCCACTTCCTTCTTCCTTCGCCATCCTCCCTGCCTCCCTGTCCTCTGTTACCTCCTCTGGGAGCCACTGGAAGTTTCACTGAGTGTGAAGAATTCTACTCTGGGGTAAATCAAGGAACTAACTCCCCAGGGGCCTCCTGACAACTGATGTAGAACCTTTACTTCAATAATAATAAAATGAGGTCATTGCCCTGCACTGGGCACATATTACCTGCCAGCTCTTTATAGGAGTTTTGTCTCTTAATCCTTCCAGCAAATGTAGACAAACTTGTACAAACGTGTAAAGCTCTTTTATTTTCCACTTCTAATGGTTGAGTACACAGGCTCAGAGAGTAAAGTAATTTGCCCAAGGCCACACAGCCAGTAAATGACAGAACTGGGACTTCAACTCAGGTCTGTCTGGCTCCACGTTCCAAATTTATAACTGCTAAGCTATAGGGCCTCCCTCCATTTAAAACTTTGAGTATGGGCTGTTACAGCAAGATTCTTCAGAATCAGGGCTGATTACTGAATCAACTACTGTGATGCCCACCATGAGGCTTAGAGAACATTATCACAAACATGGCAGCTGCTGTCTTAACTAAAGGCCAGGTTTTCCTCATCACTTACATAGAAGGATGTGTTTGTTATGTGTTTGTTTGGCCTTTTATTAAGGCATGGAAAATAGCATCACCTTCATTTTCAGACTCAAAGTTTCCTGATTTTTCTGACAGGCATTTTTGGTAGAGTGCGCCTTTAACCCACTGGTATCCATTCGTTATTAACTCTGAAATTTTACATATTCCCACAACTCAGTCATACTGAAGGCTTGGGATACTTCCTGTCCTTATATGACAGAGTTCAGACCTGTGATATTCAGCAAGTAAGTTCAAATGCAGGCATTGTTGATGGACAAAAGCACAAAAAAACTATTTTTAAGATTCCTGTTGCTTTAAGATCTGGCCAAAACTTATGAAAGAGAACCACACACATGAGAGACAGAGAGAGAGAGAGAGAGAGAGAGAGAGAGAGGAAAAGAGCCAAAGAGACAGAGAGAGAGACAGAAAAGACAAAGAGAGAGCAGAGTCAGAGACAGAGAGAGGGGGCAGGGAGAAAACATATTTGAAAGCAGGAAGTACTAGAAATACTGTTTAAAGGCATGCTCTCATGAGATTTCTACTCCACTTTAGCAGGATGAAATATTTGGTTTATGTCGATAATCAAACACTGGAAGCTGGCAGCTTCCAGTCCAAACAAAACCTGAAATTCTTCCATTGCCACTTGCAAACTTTATTCGCTGGAATGAGGGGCCACAAATTATCCCCCCTCCTATGACAATTTGCTATTAAGAGACTATATCTTTATGTGACTCAGATGTACTTCATTTGAGTGATGGAGAAATGAAAAGTCTGAACCACAGACTGCTAACAAAGCGATGCAGATGAATCTATTAAAGTGTATCTCCTCACTGTTTTGTTTTTGACTTCCAATTGGCACTTTTTCTTGCCTCTCAGCTTTGAAACTCGAGAATAAACGCCTCTGGAAACAAAGCAAAGCGAGCTGAAGTGTGTGTGTTACACAGAATACTGAGAGCGATGTTTGTGCCATACACAGCTACAGCTGTCACCGATTTTTCATCTACAGAGAGGTCAGCCAGACAAAAAGACCCAAGACAACACATTCAGTAGCGTCTTTGTTCTCATGTTCTCATCTTAGTCTGAAAGAGGTAACTTGGAGTGACTTCGGTTATGGTCAGAGTGATTTTTCAGCACATCGCTGGTCTGGATATTAATTGCTGGTCAGATGGGGGAGTCCTTTTAAGCTCCTCAAAGAAAATAAATGTAGCTTTCATTAAAGATGTTAACCCAGAAGCTCCAGAGACTTAACTCTCCATGCTGGAAACTGATTGGTTTACCTCCAGATTCTTTTGTGGGGATAAGGATTAGCTATGAATTCAAAATGATTTTCCATCGTAAGGAGGATGCTCTGTTAATCAGAGTTTGGTCACATAGGTTATGATCGAGATCCTTTGCTTCACCTTGCTTGTCTTCCTTAGAGTTTGCCCCATCCCTTTCCACAGCAAACGGCTGGACGGAGTCAATCTCCTACTTATTAGATGCCTAAGAAACAGTTAATAAACTGAAATCTAGGGATTGCTCAACCATCAGTGCTATCCATCTTCTAACTATTTGTGATTATTAAAATGTAAAACGATTGCACAGTTTTTTCTATTAATATTAACCATAAAACAAGCTAAATAAAAAATTAGGGAGCTTTTAATCTTAGTCCTCAGATTTTGTGCTTTCAACGACATGATTTGGAAAGAATTTTCTTCTTTCTTGAAGCACTCTACATGATAAGAGTGTTTATTTTGGGTGATTAGACAAAATGGAGAGTGCCAGTTTAATTTTTTCCAGTAGATGATTATGTTTTTTTAATGTTGAGCTTCAGCTTGAACGAAACTCAGTGTCTCCTCCCTTTTCTTCCTGAAAGATTGTTTTATGTTCTACTTCCAGAGTATTCAATTTTATAAAAACTACTAAGGGAGGAAATTGCACACTGTCGTACCATGACCAACACAAAACAGTATTTTCCCTGGGTTACTACTTACCTTTCTTTCTCCATTACTTGTGTGGCTATGTCCTGAATGGAAGAAAGTAATGCAAGCCTTCACAGATCTCAAAATCTATAATTAAGCACTGCATCTGACAAGAGATTTTTTTTCTGTACTGACAAAAAAATGTCATTTTAAAAAGGAATAGTACAGGAAGAGTGATAAAAATAGTCAAAAGAGCAAAAAATGTTCCCTCTCTTCTTCACGGCCAAATACAAAGTTTTTTTTTTTTTTTTTTCAGGGGGGGGCGATGAGGAGGGTTGGGATTTTTTTGGATAAGTGCTTACAATGACTACACTGTTGACTTGGCATGCAGATCAAAAGCCTGACAGATTTAATTCATGTTTCTGTGCTATACAAACAATGACACGTACAAGTAATTGAAGGTAGTACAAACACAGACTTTAAAAGATCAGTGGTGCCCAACTGAACTGCTCGACAAAAAGAGATCTGACAGGACGTATTCTTTTTTCTGTTTCGTTGGGATTCCGCTTTGCCTGCCCTCTGCCCTGCCCTTCCTCTCCTGGAATTAATAGCGACTGATAGCCTGTGCAGTGTGTCAACAGAAATGGACACACACGCACCGTATATTAACTCCCTTGTCTGCTGCTGGGTGAAGAGATAAGTTCCAAGAGCGCATAAGAATAATCCGAAGACATTTGGAAGTTAACCACAAGAAATCAATGTTTGCATAAGCTTCCATTACACAGGCAGCTTTTGCTCTAGAATGCTGGCATGGTCTGGGTAATAAGGTAATAAATTCATCCTCAAATGTAGAAAGGATGACCCTGCAGGATTTTGACATGACATTTTCTGTGGAGCTGACTTGGTTGGAAACTACAGGCAGCATTTTTCTCCAGTAATTTGTGTACTTGATGTATTTTTTTTTTCAAATTGCGTGGTGCCAGCAATTTGGTTTTTAAATACAATAGTCTTTTTGAAAAGTACTGAAGAAAATGAATAGAAAATCACCAGCATCATAGCAAATTATCCTAGGTCAACACATAATGCCTCCATTTTCCAGATGTCTCAATTCAGGCAGCTACTTTGGGCATTTTTGTCTAAGGATGCTTATAAGTATTCCAAGTTTAATAATACATTTTCTGTTGTGTGTTACCATGGGCTAACATCATTGTATGTGTATCTTCCACATTAAGGTTAAAAAAAAAATGGATTTAAAGCAATGTACCCAGAGGCAGTGCTTTTGCTTGAATGTTTCCAATGAATTCTTTGTTCAGAATCCTTGCCTTTACTTTAGGGTCATAGAAAATTTCTCATAATTTTGTCTCAATTATAAAACTATAATTGTTTTATACTGACAGATTTTAAAATATAATTTCCAAGGTTTTTAATGCCCAGAGTGTAAACATTTGGGAGTCGTCTATGCCATAGTAAAGAGTAAATAATTGACAAATTATTTTTAGAATATTTGGTCTTTCTTATGACTGTCTCGAAAAAAGTTACATAAACAATGCTGGTTCTTTTTTTTTAATGTTTATTTTATTTATTTTGAGAGAGAGAGAGAGAGAAAGAGAGAGAGAATGAGCAGGGAAGGGGCAGAGAGAGAGAGCGTGAGAGAGAATCCTAAGCAGGCTCTGCATTGTCTATGCAAAGCCTACCCTGGGGCTCAATCCCATGTACCGTGAGATCATGACCTGAACTGAAATCAAGAGTCAGACATTTAACTGACTTAACTACCCAGGCACCCCTACAATGCTGATTCTTTGTAGAAAAAATTAGAAGTATCAAAATAAGCAAAAGCAACAAAAACTACCTGTAATACTTTCACTCCAGAATAATAATTATTATCATTTGGATTCTGTCCTTTCAAACTATAAAAAATAATATTATGTCCATTCTTTCAGGAAGTAAACAGGAAACTTCAGTCATTAGTCACAATCCATTAGTCATTGTGCATGTGTGTGTGTGTGTGTATTACTCTCCCTTAGAGTTGTGCAGAGTGCTTTGTCTGATAAGTATTTTTGTCTACCTTGGGTTTCTTCTGTAAATTTCTTAGGATTTAGAGTTTTTAAGTAGGAAAGAATAGCCCAATAATGTCTATTGCAGTACAAGTTAGGAAGTGGTTAAGTAATAATACCAGGATCACAAGGGCTCATCAGGGAGAGAAATTGGCAATGAGAGGTACTTGCTAAAAACTTGAACGGAAAGGTAAAATGTTTGCAAACCAGGGATGTGAGGGATAACAAAAGAAATTGGATATGTTTAGTTGGTGAAGGGGCTTAAGACAAATGGGAGAACTGTCTTTTCCTCTGGATGATCATCACCATCTTTCTCACAGCTCTGGAAGCTGGAATTCAGAGATCAGAGTGACAGCATGGCATATTCTTGGTGAAGCCCTTCTTCTTGACTTACAAAAGTTCATCTTGTACCCTTATTTGGCAGAGAGAGAGAAAAGAAGCAAGCTGTCTCCTGCCTCTTGTCATAAAGGCACTAATGCGGGGCGCCTGGGTGGCGCAGTCGGTTAAGCGTCCGACTTCAGCCAGGTCACGATCTCGCGGTCCGGGAGTTCGAGCCCCGCGTCAGGCTCTGGGCTGATGGCTCAGAGCCTGGAGCCTGTTTCCGATTCTGTGTCTCCCTCTCTCTCTGCCCCTCCCCCGTTCATGCTCTGTCTCTCTCTGTCCCAAAAATAAATAAAAAAACGTTGAAAAAAAAAATTAAAAAAAAAAAAGGCACTAATGCCATCATAAGGATTCCTTCCTCATGACCTAATTAATTACTTTGCAAAGGCCCCATCTCCAAATACCATCACACTGGTGATACGAGTTTCAAATATGAATCTGGGGGAACACAACCAGTCCACAACAAGTGCTATAGAAAAGACAACAAAACAAAACAAGGCTACAAGGTGGAGATTACCCCAGAGGAGGCTTGGGATCCTATTGAAAAGGAAGAAAGAAACAACAACTAGAAATTTGCAACAGTGGTAGCCAGCTGTGTTTAAAATACTGAGACCCCCATTACTGAAAGTGACCAGAGGGTTGCTGAATGGTTATCGGCCAGGGATGCTAGATAAAAGTCAGCTGCATGAAGAGAGACAGTAGACTATGTGAGAAACTCCTCCTCCAGGACCATCATTCCTTCACACCAGGCAATCCAAAAGGTCCAACTCCATAAGGATAAGGCTGTTTGTATACATCATGTTGAACCATACAGAACATCTGAAAGAAAACTAAGAGGAAAAGCAAAATCAGCTCTAGTTTGCACAGCTGTTTGGATAAAACTTCCCATTTTCAAACTATCAGCAGCTCTTTTGCTATACTAGATGTGATACTTTAATTCAAGAGACCTAAAATGTATAAGCTTCAAAGACCTTAATGGAAATGGTCAGGGTGTTGACTTTGGTGGTATGGCTTCCATGCCCCACCTCAGGAAAGGAAACCACGAGGAAGCCTAAGGAAACAGGGAATTGTAACCTCCAAAAGCGTGGAGGTTAAAGAACACCCTACTAACAAATGAGTGGGTCAACCAGGCAATTAGAGAAGAAATCAAAAAATATATGGAAACAAACGAAAATGAAAATACAACAATCCAAACGCTTTGGGACGCAGCGAAGGCAGTCCTGAGAGGAAAATACATTGCAATCCACGCCTATCTCAAGAAACAAGAAAAATCCCAAATACAAAATCTAACAGCACACCTAAAGGAAATAGAAGCAGAACAGCAAAGGCAGCCTAAACCCAGCAGAAGAAGAGAAATAATAAAGATCAGAGCAGAAGTAAACAATATAGAATCTAAAAAAACTGTAGAGCAGATCAACGAAACCAAGAGTTGGTTTTTTGAAAAAATAAACAAAATTGACAAACCTCTAGCCAGTCTTCTCAAAAAGAAAAGGGAGATGACCCAAATAGATAAAATCATGAATGAAAATGGAATTATTACAACCAATCCCTCAGAGATACAAACAATTATCAGGGAATACTATGAAAAATTATATGCCAACAAATTGGACAACCTGGAAGAAATGGACACATTCCTGAACACCCACACTCTTCCAAAACTCAATCAGGAGGAAATAGAAAGCTTGAACAGACCCATAACCAGCGAAGAAATTGAATCGGTTATCAAAAATCTCCCAACAAATAAGAGTCCAGGACCAGATGGCTTCCCAGGGGAGTTCTACCAGACATTTAAAGCAGAGATAATACCTATCCTTCTCAAGCTATTCCAAGAAATAGAAAGGGAAGGAAAACTTCCAGACTCATTCTATGAAGCCAGTATTACTTTGATTCCTAAACCAGACAGAGACCCAGTAAAAAAAGAGAACTACAGGCCAATATCCCTGATGAATATGGATGCAAAAATTCTCAATAAGATACTAGCAAATCGAATTCAACAGCATATAAAAAGAATTATTCACCATGATCAAGTGGGATTCATTCCTGGGATGCAGGGCTGGTTCAACATTCGCAAATCAATCAACGTGATCCATCACATTAACAAAAAAAAAGAGAAGAACCATATGATCCTGTCAATCGATGCAGAAAAGGCCTTTGACAAAATCCAGCACCCTTTCTTAATAAAAACCCTTGAGAAAGTCGGGATAGAAGGAACATACTGAAAGATCATAAAAGCCATTTATGAAAAGCCCACAGCTAACATCATCCTCAACGGGGAAAAACTGAGAGCTTTTTCCCTGAGATCAGGAACACGACAGGGATGCCCACTCTCACCGCTGTTGTTTAACATAGTGCTGGAAGTTCTAGCATCAGCAATCAGACAACAAAAGGAAATCAAAGGCATCAAAATTGGCAAAGATGAAGTCAAGCTTTCGCTTTTTGCAGATGACATGATATTATACATGGAAAATCCGATAGACTCCACCAAAAGTCTGCTAGAACTGATACATGAATTCAGCAAAGTTGCAGGATACAAAATCAATGTCCAGAAATCAGTTGCATTCTTATACACTAACAATGAAGCAACAGAAAGACAAATAAAGAAAATGATCCCATTCACAATTGCACCAAGAAGCATAAAATACCTAGGAATAAATCTAACCAAAGATGTAAAGGATCTGTATGCTGAAAACTATAGAAAGCTTATGAAGGTAATTGAAGAAGACTTAAAGAAATGGAAAGACATTCCCTGCTCATGGATTGGAAAAATAAATATTGTCAAAATGTCAATACTACCCAAAGCTATCTACACATTCAATGCAATCCCAATCAAAATTGCATCAGCATTCTTCTCGAAACTAGAACAAGCAATCCTAAAATTCATATGGAACCACAAAAGGCCCTGAATAGCCAAAGGAATTTTGAAGAAGAAGACCAAAGCAGGAGGCATCACAATCCCAGACTTTAGCCTCTACTACAAAGCTGTAATCATCAAGACAGCATGGTATTGGCACAAAAACAGACACACAGACCAATGGAATAGAATAGAAACCCCAGAACTAGACCCACAAACGTATGGCCAACTCATCTTTGACAAAGCAGGAAAGAACATCCAATGGAAAAAAGACAGCCTCTTTAACAAATGGTGCTGGGAGAACTGGACAGCAACATGCAGAAGGTTGAAACTAGACCACTTTCTCACACCATTTACAAAAATAAACTCAAAATGGATAAAGGACCTAAATGTGAGACAGGAAACCATCAAAACCTTAGAGAGAAAGCAGGAAAAGACCTCTCTGACCTCAGCCGTAGCAATCTCTTACTCGACACATCCCCAAAGGCAAGGGAATTAAAAGCAAAAGTGAATTACTGGGACCTTATGAAGATAAAAAGCTTCTGCACAGCAAAGGAAACAACCAACAAAACTAAAAGGCAACCAACGGAATGGGAAAAGATATTTGCAAATGACATATCGGACAAAGGGCTAGTATCTAAAATCTATAAAGAGCTCACCAAACTCCACACCCAAAAAACAAATAACCCAGTGAAGAAATGGGCAGAAAACATGAATAGACACTTCTCTAAAGAAGACATCCAGATGGCCAACAGGCACATGAAAAGATGTTCAGCGTCACTCCTTATCAGGGAAATACAAATCAAAACCACACTCAGGTATCACCTCACGCCAGTCAGAGTGGCCAAAATGAACAAATCAGGAGACTATAGATGCTGGAGAGGATGTGGAGAAACGGGAACCCTCTTGCACTGTTGGTGGGAATGCAAATTGGTGCAGCCGCTCTGGAAAGCAGTGTGGAGGTTCCTCAGAAAATTAAAAATAGACCTACCCTATGACCCAGCAATAGCACTGCTAGGAATTTATCCAAGGGATACAGGAGTACTGATGCATAGGGGCACTTGTACCCCAATGTTCATAGCAGCACTCTCAACAATAGCCAAATTATGGAAAGAGCCTAAATGTCCATCAACTGATGAATGGATAAAGAAATTGTGGTTTATATACACAATGGAATACTATGTGGCAATGAGAAAAAATGAAATATGGCCCTTTGTAGCAACGTGGATGGAACTGGAGAGTGTAATGCTAAGTGAAATAAGCCATACAGAGAAAGACAGATACCATATGGTTTCACTCTTATGTGGATCCTGAGAAACTTAACAGGAACCCATGGGGGAGGGGAAGGAAAAAAAAAAAAAGAGGTTAGAGTGGGAGAGAGCCAAAGCATAAGAGACTGTTAAAAACTGAGAACAAACTGAGGGTTGATGGGGGGTGGGAGGGAGGGGAGGGTGGGTGATGGGTATTGAGGAGGGCACCTTTTGGGATGAGCACTGGGTGTTGTATGGAAACCAATTTGTCAATAAATTTCATAAAAAAAAAAAAAGAAACAGGGAATTGTGTGTAACATACATGACTAACTGAACTGTGTTTCTTTCTTTCTGTGCAGAGTCTAATCAGTTAGTCTGTCTATGAAAGCATTGCAATAATATAGTCTAGAAGCAAGCAGACATAAATCACCACTTTGGCAACAAACCAAACCGATAGGGAGTGAAGCACAGAGATAATTCGTAGGTAGTAGAATAATAGCATAACCCAAGATGACTTTATGTTATTTCGGAGACAGAACAGGGTTGAGCATTATTCCTAAATACTGCAATATCTGCAAAGGTGAGATGATCATTATAAATCAGGATGTTACAAAAAGAAAAGAGCTGTAGCTAGAGACAGATGCTCCAATTAGCAGGATATCCATTTCCAAATTATTATGTTTTCAAATAAATTCTGACATGCAATTTCGGGACATTGGAAAATAATACTAATCCAGCCCAAGTAGAAACAGGAAGTAAATCTTGGCAGAGCTGCATGCCCTCAGCATATTACTAAGAATTCATTCCATTGCTGGGGGGGGGGGGTGTGGTTAGCGGTGAACACAATGATTTTAAAAACCAGCCTTTAACTTGAGATGGTTTTCCCAAACTTGGAGTTACAAATTGAAACTGGCAAAGCCAAAAAAAAAATCATGTAATAACTAAAGCAGATAGTTCAACCAGATAGTTTAAATTGATCTGGAAGGACCCTCATGTTCCAAAGTATCAACTATAGCTGAAAAGTCTTATGAGCTTAATTTTACCCTCTGGTACGTGGTATGCATCATTACGCATCTCCGAAAATCTATACTGTTCCTACATGCAGACATAAAGTTCTGTTTTCTTTTCAGTAAGTCCATTCGTGCTATCCAGCTGGGACCAATGTAGGCCCATCAAAATATTAACCCCACTCCCACCTTTGCTAGCCCCCAATATATACCAGCCAGTTTTCCAGAGAGAAAGGGGACATGGTGATGTATGTTCTACTTCAAAAAGCCTTTCTCTTGATAAAGTAGAAGAAAGAGGAGGAATAGGTTAGTGTTTTCCAAAGTATGATTCAATGTAAGAATCAGCTGTATTGTGTCCTACTGAAGCAGTTTTCTAGAAACATCCCAGTCCTATGAAATAAAATTCTCGGGGAGGCGGGGGTGGGACCTTCATTTTAAATAACAACTCCAGAGATTTTGGTACACTATCTTTCGAGTATCATTGGCTTAAGTGGAAGTGTGAGGGTTCTCCTCTCCAACATCCTCCATAACCTCTAAAATTTGTGGGTGTTGTAAAATCGGTATTAAGGAGTGAGTGCTAGGCATAAAAAAAAATCCAAGGGAGATGAGATGAAGACAAAATACATGAAGAATGACAAGTTTGAAGATCAAATAATTTGAAGTCTGAATGTCTGACTACAGACTAATGTATGACATATGTAGACATAAGCTATTGAAATCAAAAGCAATGGTTTGGGGATACAGTGAAGGAAGGATATAAAATGGCTATGTTCCTAAGCTGTCATTTATGTCAGCCTATTGCTTGTCACTGGAAATAAGCTGAGAATCCCCTTTGTATAACACAGCGATGAATCTTGGAAATTCTTACATGCATGTGTAAGTGCCATTTACAACTCAGCTGAAGCTTTTCTGTTGGAGTTCAGTTTATACAGCTGTTGCCAATGTGATACTAATAAAGATGTTTTATGCCAGGCAATATTTGAAACCCTTTAGATGTATTATCTCAATTAATCTTTTCCACACTTCTCTTAGGTAGATGCTATTAATCTTCCTGTTTTACAGATGAGGACACCGAGGCCCAGAGAAGTTTTGGATACTTTGCATGAAGTCTCAGTTACTCAACAGCAAAACCAGGCTTTAAACAGAATACTGACTTTAGAGCCTGTGCTTTAAACCAGGATGTTATTCTGCCTCACACTTTGGGACCACATTATATAGTAGGAGTCAGCAAACGTTTTATGTAAAAGGACAAGTAGTAAATATTTTAGGCTTTGTGAGCCAAACAGTCTTCCCCATTATAACATGGAATTCATAGCCAAACCATAAATTAAAGGAATGGCTATGTTCTAATAAAACTTTATTTACAAAAATAGATGGCAGGCTTGCTGCTCTATAGCATTGGTTTGCTGTTCTATAGCATTTTTTAAATGTCCCCCATTCACAGTGACATAAAAGAACTACAAGTTTTTACTTTTAAGGGAAGGCTTCTGTGAATAAAGATTTTACATTCTCTTCTGGTGTATTTGAAAATGTCTGCCCCTTCTTTTTTTTTTTTTTTTTTTGATGTTTATTTACTTTTGAAAGAGTGCAAGCAGAGGGGGACAGAGAGAGAGAGGGACGGAGGATTTGAAGCAGGCTCTGCACTGACAGCAGTTCATCCGATGTGGGGCTCAAACTCATGAACCGCAAGATCATAACCTGAGCCATCACTTAACCAACTGAGCCACATCCAGGCTCCCAGAAAATTTCTGCCCCTTCTTATGGCCGAGAGACAAAAGGGTGTATGTTTAGAGACTTCCAGAAGTGGTGACTTTGCTTTGAAGTGGTCACACTGTCTCACCTAGCCGCTCCTGTGATGAGAAACCTGGGTTTATGAAGCAGCCAGCTGGGCCCAAGGGGTAGGACTTTCTAGAAGGGAGACAGATATTGCACTTGGAGAATGCATCCCACCTGGGAGAGTATCACACCTGTGATCTAGGCTCTTTTATCTCCATACTTGAATCTGATGGGGTATCCAAACCAGACAAAATCAACATTCTGAGGACTACAGTGATGGATGTGCTACAAGTTTTTCTTTTTCTTTTTTTTTTTTTTTTTTTTTGCTGTGTGAGCACATATCCCAACTGAACATGGATTGAAAACATTTGCTTCCTATTCCATCAAAATGAGGAGACCTTTCCAGGCTAAACTCTTTCAGATGGCCTGTTAATGAGTGACTCATAAATAATAAATATCATTGATAGTGGCTTTTATAAATTCTCTAAGCTCTCTAGAATTTGGTTTCTCTCCATCTGTACATTGGGGCTGTGACAGCTGCCATTCTCCATGGAACTGGGAAGACTGAATAAGGAAATAGCACCCAAAAGCTTTGTTAAGTTCAGAGAGCTAACTCTTGTTGGTAAGGGCATTGTTCAGATCTTTTGGGGTCAGGTAATTATACCCACTCTCTGTGTGTGTACACAGCACTGGGCAATAGTTTCCACAATTCATAGAAAAGATAATTTGTTACAATCATTGTGGAACACTAGAACTGTCTGAGGGTGAATCTACATGCACTATAAAAGGGGAGTGAAGGCCTTCAGGCACACTGTGATGAAATATGGCAAGAGTGGATGTTGGCTTTCAATCCGAATGCCTCACAGTGATAATTGCCACTTTTTAAAATGCAAATGCTTATCCATGTTTTTTGAGAAAAAAAAAAAGTAAAAAGAAGGAATAAGTTAGTTGTCATTCTAACAAAACTGGAAGAATCTGGAAAGGAGTTGGCAGAGAGAATGATCCCTTTCCCTCGCTTTTTACAGGCTTTGCTTTTGGAAATTTTAGCATTTATGTGAAAGACGACATGGATTGTTCTAGTGACCAGCAGCTAATTGGTGATATGGGAGAGACTGACTTCCACATTAAACAAACAAACAAACAAACAAACACACAAACAAACCAGATGAGATTTCCATAGCTTCTTGAGGTGTTTGTTCACAAATTAAGTTCATAGTTAAGCAAATTGAGGAATATTTACTTATATAAGTTTTGTAGAGCTTTCTTTCTTTCTTCCTGGAGGAGGCTGGATTGATGAAGGTGAAATTGGTTTAATCAGGAATAACATAAAGGTTGTTCAATAACAAACCCACTGAAATGTTATGAATAATCTAAAATTTCGAATTCTTATTATACTCTATTTATTGAGCACTTACCCTTTGTCAGTAACTGTGATAATGGCATTCCATAAATTATTTTATTTATCTCACTCCATCTCTCTGAAGGAGGCGATTTTAGTTTTCACATTTTTACAGATGAAGAAAATGGCCAGAGGCACACAGCTCATAAGGGGGATTGTAACCCAGATTTGTCTGATGCCAAAAACCATAGCACTTCATCACTAGTCAGGAAAAAAATACAGGGATAACTGAGAACAAAGCTTGCTTTATACAGAATTATAACTAAGGGGATAGAGCTCACAAGTAACTCTGATGATATAATTAAAGTAGAGAAGACAATATTTTTCTTTTCTTTGGAGAAGGAACACAAAGAGGTCATAGGGGGAGGGGGGGAAGACATCTTCCCAGCTGATGTCCCCAAACCAGTATCAATGTCTCATCAGACCTCCCTTGGCCTCTCTTTTGAAAGGAGCACATGCATTCTGTTTCTATCATATGACCTGTCACAATTTGAAAATGTTCATTTATATACACAAGAATCCCCCCACCCCCAGCTTTTCTAAAGTTCCTATCACACCACTTTACTTTTACAAAATATTCACAGTAAGTGCCTGTTTTCACAAACTAAAAAAAATCGGACGAATATTTTCACTTCTATGAAAAAAGACAAGAAGTGAAAATAGTGTTCAGCTTTGTTTTGCAGTGAACGCTTCTTGAGGCAGAAGGCCTGAGCAGCAAGAGGGGCCCTACCAGGCTCCTTCCCCCAGAACTACACTCAGCACCTCAGCAGCAAGACGCCATAGCTTTGAACTATCTGTGAGCATCTGTGCTTTATCTTGATTTATCTTGTGTATCCATTGGCAAAATATGTCCTAAGGTATCTGAAAAGCCCAAGAGAGGTTATTTTTGGGGTCTGGGAATGCTCAACATTTTTTTTCATATAAATTAATGGTAATTGCTTCTTTGCTTTATGCCATTTTGGCTCAAGAAAGGTTCCATAGGAATGTTCTTCTTTTGGATAGCAGGGAAAACCTGTATATTTGTTTCATGTTTATTTTGCTCATTTCATCATGAGATCCATGAGTACTGGTTCCCAGTTGGCTTTGTTCCCATTGTATCCCCAACACCTCATAGTCCCAAGCACATAGTAAGCACACCAAAATCAGTAGCAATAAAAAAGCTTTATTGAGCACTTACTGTGTGCTAGGCCCTGTTCCAAACACTTTACATGTATTATCTCATATCAACATTAGCACGGGTCTCTGCTCATATTAGACTCAGTGGGAGGTAGTGAATATACTCTGTGTGGATTCTTTTACCCATCCCTGGTTCTTTTCACTCTGTCTTACGGCTCCACTCCCTGCCTTTTTCATGTGTTTTCTTCACACAGCCCGCCGCAAAGCTATTATTTATTTATTTATTCTTGATTGTTTGCTTGTTTATTACATATTTATATTTTCCTATAATATATAATGTAAATATACACACAGTGAGATTGATCCTTTCTCTTATGAAGCTGGACTACTTTTGTTAGGCAAATCTCAGATAATACCAGCCATGAGGCTGAATTGGAATCACTTTTATATAGCAGCTAAGAAAGGGAGAAAATGAACTCAGTTTCTGAGAAAGAATCACATCTAGAAGGAGAATGAATAAAGCCTATTTAATACATATCTATTGAGATTCTAGTTTATTTATATCCCCGTGCTTGTGAAGAAGAGAAGTGAAATGCAAGACACAGTCATACTATTAAGTGCTTTACAATTTTTAAAGTTGTAGAATTATGGGCATTCTTGAGAAAAATCATTTGGGCAACAAATCACATGTCCTTTGAGGCTTGTGCAAAACTCTTGACTTACATGTTTAATCAGCTTTCTGGTGAAGGGATGTGCCAGGAACCATAGTGCGTAGCTTGGTAAATATATGTCAGAATAACTACCCGGTGTACATATGGGTGAGAAAAAAGTTTTGATGACGAACAGCCAATGCTTAAAATAGCCTCATATGATCTTAGAATTTAATGGGAAAATAGGAGCTGGGTAAGATTCTAGGTTAGAAGGTCCAGGAAGGATAAGAAGAAGGGCAAAAATTAGCTGTTAGCTAAATCTGAACTAATTCAAGTACAGAGGGTGAAATTTTTAATAGAGTCTTGTACATAGTAAATATTTGATAAACATTTGTTTTGACTGATTTGATTTCAAGGGTGCTTAGGAGAAGGAATGGCTTCCTTCTCCACCCACATGTCACTGCAGGACTTTCACTTAAGCAGAAGGAAAGATTAGCTGTTTATTTTTAATCATCCTAGAGAACAAGGCTCATGCAAGAGGTTGCTTTATTCTCTTATCTTCCTGCACCATCCCACACTTTGACCATCATAAATCATTTCTCTCCCTTCCTCTACTCTTTGCCCATGGGACCCGTGACTTCCATTCTCAGACACATCTATGCCATACGGATAAAAGAACAAAGTAAGGAGTCATTTCCTTTATCTGTTTTTGTAAACAGCCCAGGAACACGAGACAGGATCTAGGGAAGTTTATACAGTAAAATGAATGACATATTTGGGTGGGGGCTAATGCATGGGCATCACTAAAAGAGATTAGAGGTATCACCTTAAGTGAGAGCTTAAAGACAAAGTCTAGTTATTAAGAAATAATAATTGGGATTTTTTTTCAGATTTAAATTAGCCTGATTTGTTTTTCACTTATTTAAAGAAAACCAATTAAACCAGTTAAGGGCACGTCCAAGAGTCTGTAAAAGCCACAAATCTAAGAGTCAAAATCCCCTCGGTGAAAATATTTAGTGGTCATGTGTAGATGCTATGCCAAAAAGATAGTCCACATTGTGTTTCTGTCATGCTGACAAGGGAGAACCCTGACACAGGCTTGCCACTCAAGAGCTGATCTCTCTATTTTCTTAAGATGGAAACCAGGTATGGCAGCTTTTGGAGGAGTTCAGTGTTTTGAATGTGCATCAGACAAGGGGCAGTTCCTTTGATCATTGGTTTTCAAATTACCTAAGCAGGGCTGCAGAGATTTAATTGCTCCAATTGGCTAGAGAGCAAATAGAAAAGTAGGCAGATGCTCATAGCCTTCACAGGGCCATGAACCTAAACATTTGCCCCACAGCAAATGCCACGGGTCTGCGTCAGAGGATAGATGGAGGAAGATGGCAGAGGAACTCCAAGCAGGAGGTGTTTCAGAGGGAATCCTTTGTCTGCTTTACTCCCTTGGTAGCTGTGATCTCAGGTTATTCTAGGTTATCTAAAATGATGTGCTCTCTCTGTCTCTCTGTCTCTTCCCCCCTCTCTTTCTCTCATCTCCCCCTGCTCCCTCTAGAAGAATTATCAAGGGTCCATGCGTCTACAATATACATCTATATGTTTCCCTTTATTGCTCCCCATTACCTCCTTCTCACTGTTTTTGGACTAATGACGGTTAAGATTTGTGCGTATTTGGCATGTTTAAGCTTGTAGTGAAATATTTGACTATTTTTGGAAATTGAACAGCCTAAAAGACATATAAGATATATAGAAACACTGTGGAAAGGGTCAGAAAAATGTGAGGTTAAGAAAATTCATAGATTAGGCATCTGCCAAAATTTGCAATTTAGTTTTGGTGTACAACTGTTGGAACAAGAGTGTTTTCCTGAATAGTTGGATCCTTTAGTAGCCTGGGAAGGGAAATAGTATTTTTTGGATGGGGACAGTATTTTGAAATTACTTTAAAATTTGGTTCTGAAACAAGGAGAAAGGGATACTTTTATTAAAGCTTACTTATATTGGGGCGCCTGGGTGGCTCAGTCGGTTGGGCGGCCGACTTCGGCTCAGGTCACGATCTCGCGGTCCGTGAGTTCGAGCCCCGCGTCGGGCTCTGGGCTGATGGCTCGGAGCCTGGAGCCTGCTTCCAATTCTGTGTCTCCCTCTCTCTCTGCCCCTCCCCCGTTCATGCTCTGTCTCTCTCTGTCTCAAAAATAAATAAAACGTTAAAAAAAAAATTAAAAAAAAAATAAAGCTTACTTATATTAAAAAGAAACCCACATTAAAATATAATTATTCAGATGGAAATTGAAGTTCTTCCCTTCCCTGGTGGACAGCAGAAAGGGTTGGAAATTCTTTTCTTGTAATATTTTCTAGAGCATGTGGCATGGACCCCAATAATTTTGGAGTGTTAGAACTAAGGAGAACTTGAAAGACCCAGCTCAAATGAGAGAGCAGAGGCTCTGAGAGCCTAGATGGCCAGCCTGATGGCACATCCCCAGGGAATTCATCCTCAGAATGAGAAGTGGACCAGATCTGAAGTGTGGACTGGGGAAGTTTAGCCTTCACTTGTGCTGAGCTCTTACAGGAGTTACCTACTCTCTCTGAGTCTCTATTTCCTCCTCGCAAGACCAGAGAGTCTAGCAAGCGTTTGGTGAGGATGAAAAAAAGAAAAAAAGAAAAGAAAAGCCATGTACATTTTAAAGCACTTTGCATATATGAAATATACAGATGAGAATGTATATGAAGTAATTGGTTGGGAACTTCTTAATCTAGTTCTCTTCCCTCTCTTCCCCTGCCTCTTGCCCCAAGTGAGGTATTCGGCCAAGATCTGCTGGATTCGCTGCTGGAGTTATTAATTTGAAAGGAGGGGTGTCGTGCCCTTCTTTGAGAAGTTGATTCAAGCAATAGACTCTCACTGCAGAGAAATGGGCCTGTGCCTGTGTTCGAGCACATGCACACACACACATTTTGCATACATATTGACCTCACGTCCTGCCGTGTCTGTCGATTCCAGCATGGCACAGTGGAAGAGTGTGGACTCCAGAAGCTAGTAGACCTGGGTTTAAGTTCTAGCCCTGCTACTTGCCAGGTCCCTGACTTTACATAACTTATTTAACATCTTTGAGCTTCAATTTGGTTTCTTTAACTCGAATACAAAGATAACGCCCATCTGGTACATCTTGGTATATGACAGGCTTATATTTTGGGTTGTCAATAAATGATAGGAGTGCTAGCTATCACTGTTTTTTATTATTACTGTGTTTTCACATAACCCTGAGGTTTTTGCCCTGGTATATGCTTCATAAGATTCTGCTGTGGTGGAATCTTGAGTGATGTGTGGATAAAAATAGCCCCCGGAAGACGTTCAGTATTGTCAAATGAGGACAAGGAAATTTTTAGCAAAAATTTGAGCCCCACCAGTGAGAATGTTCCCATCTAATTCCCTTCTAAATAGTAGCCATAACCACTAAAAATGTTTTTACTGGAAAGCTCAGATGAAAATGTTTAACGGTCTGAGAAAAGCAGTTGTAAATCTAATTGAACACATTTTAAGACAGAACTCTTGTCTGTGTAATGTCTATCATGTAGACTTTCATAAAAATATAGATTTGTATTATATTTAAGATATAACATTAGAAAATCAGTTAGGCCAACATTAATATAAAGGGTTATTTTGATACAATATTTCACCTTTCTGGTTTTGTTAGTTTCCCTGACTTCTGTATATCTTTTGAATATACTCTGGTTTATAGTAACTGCACTTTTCTTATGGGTCATTCCTGTCTTGTTTTTCTTTTAAATTGTTTCTTTTCCCAAGGTTCCAATGTTAGCCAGTGTAACATTAACATAATTTGGATTTTCCCTTTTGCACTTGGTTCTTAACAATAACATCCAGATGTTGTTTACATTAAAGCCTGATTGTGATTCAATAAGGTTTGGGTATTTCACAATATTTTACTATCAAAAGCTTCCTTCACATTTCTTTCAGTTCACAGTGATTTAGATTTTCCCATAATCTAGTTAGTCCCAACATAAGGTCAGAGCACTGAAAGGAATGTTAGTGGTCATTTAGTCCAGTCCCCTGTGTTAGAAATGAGGAAACAGAACCCTTGAGAGACCCTGGGACCAACACTAGTAATATAACTAATAATTTGGAAAATCTAGGAAGAAACCATGGATCTCATTTTCTCCCAGCGACTCCAAGCTTGAATACATGGTTGACCACTAAAATATTTTGAATTATTGAAAAAAAAAATTCTTTTACTTATGTACTACATACTAAATTCAGCCCAGAAAGATGTTTAGAAATCCCTAAGAATGACTGCAAATTAAAGATGTTATATTGTGACTTTTCTTGAAAACTGTAACTTTAAAAACAAATCATTATATTGGTGCTTCTGAACTTGAAACAAACTTGTACTTCTTCAATTTGTATATTTTTTGAACATTTTAAACAAAGAGGTCAGTTTTTAAGCAGTAAGTCTTCTCCACTTATGTCACTTTTGAATGTAAAGTCTGAAAATGAACAGTAATGAAGTCATTGGTAGATCATATGTCATTTAGGGTCATATGTAGAGCTTTAATACTTTTCTCACTAGGAAAAGTAAGGTTTAAAATTTAATTCATGTGGCAAGGAAACACCCTGAAGAACCAACCTTTTTCTTAAAACCGAAAAGAACATAATTTAGAAAATGTATACAGTCAATGTTTGTGCATAACAATGCCTTCATTTTAATCACAATCCACTTTTGATTTAACTGGTATTGAGTTGAGGAATGCAAAGGCAAGTTTAAAGTGTTGGGTTTGTTTTTTTTGTTTTTTTTTTCCAAGTGGGATATCTGCCAACTACTAGCAATTGAGTAATTATTTTCCCCACAGGACACCTTGCGATCATTGGAATGTGGCTTAAGATAATAATCAGATTCAAAGAAATTCTGATGCCAAGGTAACATGGAATTTGGTCATGATGATCTTTTCAGTAACATACTAAGCTTCATTTAGAGAAAGATATTCCAATTCTCTGTAGCAGGATACACTATAGATCCTCAGTGAAATGAGGGGAAGTTTCTCTCCTGCCACCAGCTCAAAAACTCTACAACATTTTTATCTATAGTCTTTGCAGAGCCTGATTTGATCATTCATCCACCATCTTCAGTAATAAACTTTTGAGCATCCACATATAAGGGTACTATGCTTGATATGGGGGACAGAAGTTGATTCTATTTAAATCAATGTTGTCTCCAAGTGTGTTTAGTAAATACTATTTTTTGAGAAAAAAATACAAGAATCTAAAAAACCTATAATGACAGCTAGCATTTTAATATACTATGTGCAAATACTACATTAAACACTTTATGTTATCCATATGATTTCATTTAGTCCTCATGAAAGTCATAAAAGTAGGTACTATTATATTGCCCTTTCAGAGAATTGTTGAAGATTAGAAAGGTTAGCTAAGGTATTCTAAATAGCTAACCTACAGTGAGGCTGAACTTCAAATGCAGTCTGATTTTAGACCTGATACTTTTAACTCTGTAACACAACAGTGTGTCTAGAGGCCTCAACAATTATTTTCCATGATTAGCCAGTTTAGTGGGTGCTAAGTTTTAATGTGAAAGGTGAATTGTTGATATCCATTCTTGGAATCACCTTGAAGCAAATGTTAATGTACCTAAGATTTAGAGTCTTTTAGATGTATTTTATCACATCTGAGCTAACTACAGCATTAATTTGCAATTCAAATTCTGTGATCCTTCAAAAAGGCTTGAACATTAAAGGGAGTCACTGAAAGATGGAGGAAAGCAGAAGGCAAAAGTGTAGTTCATGGAATAGCTCCTCAAGTTTCTCATCCCTTGATTGACAGGAAAGTTTCTGCCACGAGGTGATGATGGAATTTCTAAGGGGTTATGAACATTGGATTTGTTCCATGAATCTGTGTCATGGGTGCACACTATATTCTGAAGGACTGGAATAACTGAAACACTGGGGTTGTTTGGCATGGATCGCTGAGTTGGTCAACCAAAACCAGCTATTCCTCCAACACCACAAACTTCAGCTCATGGAATACCGTACCGAGGCAAAACTCTAGGAATTCAGTGGAAGCAAAGCTTGCCAATACCAACTATATGCTTCCAATCGTGCACCATGGGTATGGACTATGTCTTGTCCTAAACCATAGACAATTTTCAAACAAATAAGAATTTGAGATATTTAAAAAAAAATTGAACTAGTCTATTATTAGCCCCTTGCCTCTAAATGGAAAGATTGGTACCAGTATAAGTTTGGGCTGCTTGCAGGAAGACACATCACAGTGGTGAAAAATGATGGGCTGTGTTTTGCAGAATGATCTTACCTTGCTGTTTTTTCGTTTGTTTGTTTGTTTGATCTAATAAACAGCATGTACAGGGAAAAGAACTTTTGGGATAACATAGGATATCTTCAATCTTGCAGATTCACCTTATTTCTTCACAAGGTAAAGATGATGAAAGGTCTAATGATCTTATTTGGCCACATTATCCCATTTTAAGTAATGATTATTAACATGGAACTAGTATTCTGTAGAAGATGGCAATCTTCACATACAAATAACCATTCTGGCACAAAATGTCTCCTTTTGGAAATCTCATTGATTTTGTTTTCTAATTTTTTATCCTGAAATCTTTTAAACACACATAAGAAGAAAAGTATAATGGATTCTATACACCTATCACTTTAATATAACAACCATGTAGATTTTGCCACATTGCTTCACCTATTTCTTGCAATGATTTTAAAGCAAATCCCAGATACCATAATGTTTCATCTTTAAATACTTTGGTATGCTATTATAAAAAAGTGAGAAATGTCCATATCTATCTATCTATCTATCTATCTATCTATCTACCATATTATTATCTCTTCTAACAAAATTAATACTACTTCTTTAATGGTGTCAAACACAAAGCTGATAGTAAATTTTTTGTAAATTGTTCCCCATATGTCTTCTTTATTAAGTGTACACTTTAATGGCTTTTATTATATCCATAGAGTTGTGCATCCATTACTACAATCAATTTAAGAATATTTTGAACTCCCCCAAATCCCTACTTTCCTTAACCATCATGCCGAAGTCCTCACATCTTCCCCAGTCTTAGGCAACTGCTAATCTAATTTTTGTTTCCAGAGATTTGTCGATTTTGGACATTTCATACAAACAGAATCAAACAATATGTGGTTCTTTGTAGCTGGATTCTTTCATTTAGCATAATGCTTTTAAGGTTCATCCATGTGGTAGCATCTTTCCTACTTCATTCTTCTTTTATGGACAAATAGTATTCCATTGTGTGGATATACCACATATTATTCATCCATTCATCAGTGGAGGGACATTTGGGTTGCTTCTACTTTTTTGTGATTTCTCTTTTATTAAAAAAAAATCCCTTTTTATTATGAAAAATTTCAAACGTGTGAAAAGAGAGAGAATAATGCAATAAACTCCCAAGTAGCCTCTCAGTGTTTACATATTATCAACCTCTGACCCAAATGGTTTCATCCACTCTTCAGCACTTCCTTGCTCTCTAGGTTATTTGAAGCAAATCCCAGACATCACATCATTTCATCCATAAATGTTTCAGTACGTGTTTGTAAATGTTAAGAACATCTTTAAAAAAATCACCAATACACTCCTAAAAAATAATAATTCCTTAATACTATCAGATTTTTGGTTCACTGATGTCTTAATATTCATTGAGATGTTTGTCTTCATACATTAGATTTGATTTATTTAGTGGATATTGAAATTGTCAAAGCCAATGTAGGATCATTTAAATACTTCTTCTGTCTTTAAACTTGCAAGACATGAAGACTTTCTATGGTTAAAGCTGTCACATGCAGAATCTGCCTCTACCTGTCATTCCTGGGCCCCCCAAAGCCCTTCCCCGGGTTCAGAGGTACCCAAACCAATATCCCAGAGGGACATGAGAAATGTTGAGGTGTAGCCGAGACAAGCTGAGCCAAATCTCCATGAACTGGAGCAACGGGACATTGATCTGCTGCAGAAGCAATCATCTGCCAGCCAGGACTCCTATTTGTATATGTAGGTCATGGAGCACAGGCTGGGCCTCAGTCGCAGCCATGAAGTGGAAGCAGTCCCATTAGATTAGATGGGGAAAATTAATGAAATCAACAACTCTGGGTAGGGTACAATCTGCTTTTTCAGGCAGAATGTCTGGGATTCACTGATTTTATCAGTGTACACTTATGTTGATTTTTTTTCTTACCTTTGTGGAGAAAAATTGTACTATTTGTCATTGAAATCGTAAATTAGTCTTTAAAATAGTTTGTAAAGTTCTCTAAAATCCTTCAACACACAAACATTTGTGTTTATCCTACCTATACAAATAAAGGAACTAGTCTTCTCTTACTTTTTGTACTGAATAGTTATAGTTTTTGAGAATGTATATTTTGCCCTGCAATAGAACAATGAGCTTAACAGGTGGTGAATTTGCCAAATGGGGTGTGTGTGTGTGTGTGTGTGTGTGTGTGTGTGGTAGAGTAATTACTGAGGATGGGGAAAGTATGACACTGACAGGATATGGACTATCAGCAGCTTATTTATTGGCAGGATTTTGACACAGCAGTGATTTTTTGAAGTGTATTTATTTTCAAAGAGAGAGAGCAAGAAAGGGACAGAGAGAGAGGGAGAGAGAGAATCCCAAACAGGCTCCACCCTGGTGGATCCCTATGCAGGGCTCCAACCCAGGAACCATGAGATTATGACCTGAGCTGAAGTCAAGAGGTGGATGCTTAACTGACTGAACCACCCAGGTGTCCCTTAGAGCAATGATTTTTAAGCATGTATCTTTAGGTAAATTTTAGGGACAACTGAAATATTTGTGTGTTTGTCTGGACTTAGATGTTTTGTTTTGTTTTGTTTTGTTTGTTTTGTGGAAGGTCCACAGCTTTCAATAATTTCTCTAAGGAATCTGTGAGACTTCTCTGTATGGTTACAAACCCATGATTTAAGTGTTTGGCAAGAGAAGCCAGTAAAATTCTTTGAAAATGTGTTTGTTTGTTTGTTTGTTTGTTTCTATCTGGTCAGAAATTTTAAAAGGCCAGGCATGTATGACTATTTGTTGAGTGGATGAATGGGTGAATGAATGAATGAAGTAAACAAATTGCTACTTCTTTTAATTTACTCAAGTCTCAGATTTGGGCCATATCAAATAGCAATTATTTATTGATTGCTCTATTGAAGACCCCAGTAATACTTTCAGTGTTCAATAGGAGACATAAGTATAGGGAGAAGACTATATGTCCCATATGGGATTCAAAACTTCCAGAGGCCCCTTGTTTTACTAATGTGGAAGCGCTTAAGACTTAAGTAATAGATTTTAGAGTTACTCTTAAGGATACAGTTGTGTGGCTCTTTATCTATACCTGAAGAAAATGCTAGAGATCATTTAAATTCACATAAAAGGAAGGTGTGTTTGGCAAGCTGGATACAACTTAGACTCATCTACCCACTTTCCATTAACCTTCTCAGAGAGATGAACCATTGCAAATGCAGAGTATTTTGTGATCTAATAAGCTGTTATTTGGAGAAACTCAGAATAGAGTCAAATTCTGGAGTGTGCAGTTCCTCTGCAATTGTTGTTATTTGTGCAAGTCTGTGCTTTATTAATTCTTCTATTAAGTCAATCAGAGGAAAGGAATTTCCGCCCCCAAACCAGAATGTGATGCCATTAATGACAGTAGAATATGGATAATATCAAGAGATTAACACCGGCCATCTCAGGGGGTTGACTGGACTTTTTGCATGCACACTGAGAATATATCTCAACCTTAATCCTTTCACCTCTTACAAAAAATGATTGTGCCCAGGATGTCTGGCATGTGGATGAGGTGGTTCACCCAGTTGCAGAGGTCCTATGATACACAACACTATCCTGAGAAAACACGTAACTGCAAATTTGGGCAGGAAGAGAAGACTATCCTACTTCAAACCACATGATAGTTCTCCTTCACTAGATCATCAGCATTCAGTCACAATAATTATTGGACAATAAATATTGGACCAGCATTCTTAAAAGTCCTTATGGGTATCAAGATAGATCTACATCTTATTTGAAAAAAGCAGCCTAAAAACAAAGGAATAATCTTTCCTGAGTGCCCGCCTCAATTTGCATTTTGGAACCAAGAGAAGGAAAATTCATTTAAAATAGATTATCTGATGACAAGGAGTCAGACTTATGAAAAGAATATTTAAGCTTTATACCAATGAAAGGAAGAATAAAATACAGTTCTTACTAGCATAATCTTTGTGAAATTAAACACATATAATGATCATACTCTAAACATGTCAAGAGGCCCTATAATAACAATGAGGTCATAAGTAGAAAAGACAGGAAACATGATCTCATCGAAGAGGATATATACATAATCATACATATATATGCGTTCATATACTTTGGAAACTTTTTTGCCCTACTAGGTTAATGAATTCATTAAGATTAATATTAAGAAAACATTAGTTCCAAATTATTCCGGAATGAAATCAAGGTAGAATATTTAGCTCAACGATACTGTGAACTTCACAGGTGTCCAGTAGATATTTTGATGAAAATGATGATAAAATATTGCCTTAATACATTTTAAGGAAATTCAGATTTGGCACTTTCTTTTGCAACTAAATTCAGCTCCCTAAAATTCTGTTTTGCTTATATTTAGATATGTCTTCATAAATGTGGCTGCCAGAAAAAGTATAATAGACACAGAAACCAAGTCAAGTATATAGTGTGTTGGAAAAAACAGTTGGCTAGGAGCTAGGCATCCTAGATATTTATTTTTTTCTTCTACAGCTGAACTAGTGGTGTGACCTGGGGCAGGCAGCTTAATACCTTTGAACCTGGATTGTCTGAGCTATATAATGAATTGGTTGGACTAGATTTTTAAAGTGTCCTTTGGTTCTAATAAAAATAAAATTATAAATTGCTCTGTGAGTTAAATCAACATTGCCAGTCTGGTTAATTCTGAGTCTCCAGCCCCTGTAAAATGGAGAATAGTTTATGTGAATTATACAAAAAATGGATTCATCTCTTCTCCTTTCCACTTTGCCTTTGAACACACAGTCTCAGATTTTTCGTCTGTATGGTGGCATTGTGGGCCTATTTATTTTTCCGAAGACCTTTTACTCTGATGGTTTGATAAGAAACAATATAGTTTTTTCAAAGGTATTGAGTTATTCCCTTGGTTTGTATTAGGGTAGATAAGTCCTCCGAGTTTTTAAATGAGTTTACATTTTCATTCCATCTCTTTGATTCAAGTTTGAAGGGATTCTATTTTGGCTATTTTATCTCTCTGCCCCTAGGAAAGCCAGACTTTAAGTTATCCCCAAGGTATCACTGGCAGCCTTCCACACCATCTGTGATGTATAAATATATTCAGTTATTCAGTATATTCCAACTTAGCTCGCTCTAGTAATTTTATATTATTGGAGTCTTTGAGGAGAAAGGCGTGCATTCTGCACTGATTTATTCCTTACTGTTAGTCCCAAACTTTTGATTCAGCTGACAAGTAATCTAATACAGAAACAAAACCCTAAAATTTTTCACAATGACTTCAGTAACAGAGAATTCTGGAGCCCATTCATTGTCTTTATTGCAGGTGACTGGCTGAGTGCATTTGAGCACCCTTGGCAGATTCCCGATTTGAATTCAGGAGACTTAAGGCAGGTCAAATCATTTTCAATAAAGGGTGCTTATCTTTGGGTCTCCTCACCTGATAGACCCTTTTGTTCACCTGCCTGACATGGTATTACATTAGTTGCCTTGACTATTTCTTCTTTACTTAAAATTTCCTCTTTTCTTTTCCTATCACTATCATGAAAGAAAACACACCTCCTTCCAACCAGTGTATGGTTCTGAAAAATTACTTTTTAAATTTAAATATTGAATGTGAATTTTTTTAGACTTTCATACATGCACAGTTCCACCTACATAGGAGCTTGTCAATACACAAATTCTTGGTTACTCTGTATGATGTCTTGTAGAGTGGACTCTTAGGGAAAAAGTACCACAGAGAACAGGTTGTGAAAAACATCAGTGATGGTAAGACTGACAAGACTTTTAATATCAGCTCTCCCACTGCTAGTTATCTGACCTTAAGGGTGTCATCTTTTTCAGCATCAGTTTTTGTCATCCGTAAAAGGGGACACTTGCTATAAAGACTAAATTATATTACTCTGTAAAGTTTATTGGGCAAGGTAGGCTTTGGATAAGTAGATTTTTTTTTAACTTTTATTCATTTTTGAGAGATGGAGACAGAGCACGAGAGGGGGAGGGGCAGAGAGAGAGGGAGACAGAATTGAAGCAGGCTCCAGGCTCCAGGCTGTCAGGACAGAGCCTGACATGGGGCTCAAAGCCACAAACCGTGAGATCATGACCTGAGCCAAAGTCAGACACTTAACCAACCGAACCACCCAGGTGCCTGTAGTTGTTATTTTAAAGTTCCTTATGTATTTAACACTGTGCTTCCCTTTGGAAAAGGCACAGAGAACTCATAAGATATGACTGTCTTCAGGAATTTATGATTTAGTTGAAGTTTAAAGTTTGCTGAGATAGATTGCAGTAGGCTTCATACATCATCCATTCACTCTTTTATTCATTTACTAACTCATTCATTCAACAAATGCTTCTTATATGCCAAATACTATACTTAGGGTCTGGAGGTAAATCAATGAGCAGAAGTACTTACCTCAAGTCTATGAAAATACACAATTGTAACAGACTTTTCCCCCACTAGACATAACACAGTTGGCATATTAGAATTGTTATAAAGACACTCTGGCTTAAGATTGCCTGGGTGAAAAATCTCAACTCTATCAGGAAGTACCTGGGTAATTACGAGAAGATTCTTTTTAACTGCTTTAAGGCTCAATATCCTCACCTGCAAAATGAGATAATAATCACATGTACCTTGGTGTGAAGATTAAATGAATTAGTATACATAAAGTGCATCGAATAATTCCTAGTATATAGTAAGACACAAAGGACCAATAAAATGCTAGCTTTATTATTGTTGTTAGTATCAGATTATTAATTTTATCTTAGGTAATAACCTCCTCTCCATTCTCTCAGTCCATATTTTGGCCTTCATGTGCACCTGTGACTTAAGCTTAACCTAATTAGCATAGTTCCTTTTCCTCAGTCATGGTGATTGATTGAGTTAAGACAAAAGCATGTCAAGGAAGTTCATTCCAAGGCCTTTCTAGGGCTTCTGAGATGCATGCTTTCTTTCCTGGTAGAACTGAACCTGAGTTGATGTGGCCCTAGAGTTCTTGGCAATCTTCTTGTCACTATTGGAGCCCAGATAATAAAACGTTATGAAAGAAGACAGAACAAGAAGTTGGAGAGAAACCGGACACAAATGATAACATATGAGCCTGTAGAATAAATGATGCCAAAGCCATTACTCCTGAACTTTTCAGTTTTATGTGGTGACAAATTAGTTTCCCCACCCTATTTTTTTTAGTGCTTGGCTAAGTTAGCCAGAATTGGCTTCTGTTGCTGGTACATAAAGAAATCTAATTGATAAACAACTCAGTTACTCAGAGGTTGATGCAACTCAGTTACTCAGAGGTTGATGCAAGTTTCTGATTATGAAATATCTTTCCTTCCTTTCTCCATCTGACATAGTTATCTCATGCTTCCTCATCCGTGTTTGCAGAAGTTTCCCTTTAGGAGAGAAGCCTGTGATTGTCTTTTCTAGGACAAGAGCATTTCTGGAATCCACACTAGGTGACCAGAGTATAGTCAGGAGAAATGACAAAGAAAACTGTAGATTGATTCAATGGTGGGTAAATGAATGTTTGTGTGCTGGACAAAGAGGAGAATCGAATAGTATAAGTTTCTTACTGTGTGTATGGAATCATAAGAGATCTGGTAAATTTATTCTAAAAAAAAATCAGATTAAAGAAGAACAATCAATGAGGCTGTGAAATAAATGTAACTTTGCAAATTTTAGTAGGTGCTATGGGGGAAAATAGGGTGCAAATATCAGAGCAAATAACCAAAAAAATTTCTCTTATTCTTTTGTGGTCAAGATGTGAAAAGGTCAAGAACTTGTAAAAAAGTGGCATGTGACATACCTAGTCTATGACTCACCTCATTGTAATTATTATTATTGCAACCACCCAAATCTAAACAAAGAAAACCATCACTAATAGTATCCTTGCTATTGAGCACTTAAGCATTCTAAGTATTTGCCACATAAAATTCACCTAATGTCTCATTTTACATATGAAATGAAACCAAAGAATCCTTCTTAGTTTCTCCAAAGATTCTTGGGGATTGAGGATTAAGTTTCCCTGACTCTAATTATTTTCTTACTCTTCTAAGCCCTTTGCTAAAAATTGTATCATTTTATTTAATTTTTACAACCGTTGGAGATCTTTTTCTCTATATCAACATCAGGTGAATAAATTGGCCCTACTCAAACAATTTGGGGTTAGGAATGACCAGTGCAGGTTGAGGCAAGAGGATTTCCTTGGTATAATATGTCAACATCTGAGCAACGAAGCAAGACCTGTACTGTCATGCCTTCCAAGTGAGCTGGTAGAAACCCAGTGTGTCCATGTGAGCAAGAGCTGTTAGTGGAATAGGGAGAAGAGAAGATTATAAAAAGTATATTTAAAAAAACCCTTTGAAGGACACATGCACCCCCATGTTTATAGAAGCACTATCAACAATAGCCAAAGTATGGAAAGAGCCCAAATGTCCATCGATAGATGAATGGATGAAGAAGACACAATGGAGTATTACTCGGCAATCAAAAATAATGAAATCTTGCCATTTGCAACTACATTGATGGAACTAGAGAGTATTATGCTAAGCAAAATTAGTCAGTCAGAGAAAGACAAATGTCATATGACTTCACTCATATGAGGACTTTAAGAGACAAAACAGATGAACATAAGGGAAGAGAAGCAAAAATCATATTAAAACAGGGAGGGAGACAAAACATAAGAGACTCATAACTATGGAGAACAAACTGAGGGTTACTGGAGGGGTTGTGGGAGGGAGGATGGGCTAAATGGGTAAGGGGCACTAAGTAATCTACTCCTGAAATTATTGTTGCACTATATGTTAACTAATTTGGATGTAAATTTTAAAAAATAAAAAATAAAATTTAAAAAAAACCTTTGGAGTTTTTATAAAGCTGGATTTGTAGGTTTATAAGTTGAAGCGACCAATCATGTGGGAAAATAATTCAAAACCTAGGGACAAATACCAAGAAATTGGAAAAACAAATCTTTCTTCCTCCTTCTCCATCTTTTTCGTCCTAGCAAAGCTGTAGCTTGCAAATTCCTTTTTTATGACTATGCAAATCAAGGTTCATCACTTTCTTATAAGATAATTAGTTCTTATTTGAGTGATTGTTTTATTATTTATAAGGAAAGAGCTGAAAAACTTCTACCAAACTTCTCCTACATCTTGTTAAATAGCAATGCTCATGTTGAAGTGGAATGTTCTGGTTGCTGAAATTTATTCCCCAAATGGTAAACACAGAGGAAAGCTTATCTGTAATAATTACAGTAAAATGCTAACTATGGGAAATATTTATTGAGCTTTCACTATATGGCAGTTCCTAGATTTAGGTAGAAATTATCTCATTTAAGTCTCCCAGTGATTCTGTAACAGATACTGTTATTGCCTCCACTTTACATACACGGAAAAGAAAATGGATGCAGAACAGTTCAATGATACGCCCAAGGTCACATCAAGCAAATATGTTGTCCCCCTGTTAGTTGTGTAGTGAAGGCTAGCATCTTTTTTGTTTTTTCCTTTGGATGCCTCATGCTTACTTGGATACTTGGAAGCATCATCCTGGGTACTTCCATGATTGATTCTGTTGCAGTTTGGTATTTATATAATCAATTTGTGATACGATCAAAACCAAACCTATTTTTTCTATTTTATAATTAATGATTCCATTTTGAAGAAATGAGATGAATAAAAGACAAGGAGGGGGGAGTATCAGCACAGAGAATAGTCATAGAAATTTTAGAAAAAATTTAAGGTTTCGTCAAGTATGAATAATAAAACATGAAGAAACCGAGCCACAGAAATGTCAACGGAGTTGTTCAAGGTCAAACAAATAGTTACATAATCATATCCTTTTCCTTTGTCAAGGAAGTTAAGTGTTTTATGTAACTAATTTATTTTAATGTTGGAAGATCTCTATAAATCTTCCTGCATTACTTAGATAAATAATTTGCCACTAAAATTGTTTTTCAGTAATTTTGTTTGGCTATTTTAGTGTGTGTTTTTCATAATGTCTAACACTGAATTTCTCATCAGTTCAGCCCTCCAGATTTTATTAGGTTTTGCGTGCTCAGGAAATAACACCATCAAAGCAGAGTTATCTTCACATACGCAGGACAATTATATTGATATATCATGTGCTGTATTTTAATTTCAGAATTATTGCCTCATTGTTTTCTCCTGGAGCCCAGTTTTTATTTCTTTCATCTTATCGTTAAAGGTACAGCGACAAGTAATTCACCCTTTCAAAAAGAGGAGAAAAGAAAAGGTTTGCTTAAAAAATGTAGCTAGAAAAATCTCCCACAGAGTGAATTCCCACAGTGCTATGGAGGATGTAAATTTATCCCAGTGTGATTCAAACAATCAAGTTAAGAATTTTAATTTAATGGTTTGTTCCTTTGAATTGTTAGACGCTCACCTCTTTGTGCAAGTTGTGTTTGAATTGAAGAAAATTAAACTAAAATGTGCTGAATTTGCCCCAATCAGGTTATTCTGGGAGGTCTGATTCACAGGCTGAGTGATGGACTAGCATGAAAGAATCAACAAGCAAAAGAGGAGGCTTCGGTTAATAATAATTAATAATAATAGTTCTATTTTCTATCAATATGTTGGAAGTTAAATATTTGCCCTTTGTGATGGCTATATAATTTTGGCAGTTAAATAAGTTTGGGAAATCATCTTATTTTCATTTCAACACAACCTAGAATCCTATGTTTTTGGCATAATGGTCAGAAAAAAAAAGTTGGATGAAACAGCAAAGGGAGAATAAGAACCACGTATTTTTTATGCTATCTCAGGGAACCGTCCAATCACGGCTCATATTTAGAAACAATGATTGAAAGATTTGATAAAACACAGCAGTTTTCTTGGACAGTAAGAAGACATATAAAAAAGCCCATCAAGAGGAAAGTGACTTTTTTATAAGACTTTTTACATGTTTACCCATAAAGAAAGAAATGTTAATAAAGTGAGCCTTTTGGAATTCTTACCACTGAGAAGCTTTAAAACTTAGAACTGGTAGGGAACTTAGAGTGAAATGTATTGTTCAACCTCATTCCAAAGACATTGAAAATAAAGCTCAGAGATAGAGTGTGTCATGCCAAGGGTCACACTGGTACTGGCTGAGTTAGAAGAGGCATTTTCTTTTTTGTCATGCCATCTTATCTCCTGGCTTTCCCTTGGAGCACTTCTTGGGAGCACTTACTCAGTCTCAAATAGCTGTCATTGCCTGTGAGTCCCTTTCCTTGAATTTAATTTTGGTGTCGTTTGATAGCATGCACTTCTGCCCTTAGGAATGACCACAGCCCTGTCACACAAATGGTGGCTTAATTATCCCACCCAAAGCACTGATAGTATCATGGCTCACGATCTTTTCACTGCCATGGTGGTCTTGAAATCCTCAAGGCCCTCTCTAGGCAGACCTATTTCTCACATGATAGTACTGAGCCCCAAAATGTGTTTCCTTAAAGCTGGGGATGCCACTGACAAAGGTTAGCAAAGACAGATGGCTGTACCTGCCTCAGTTCAGCATTTATAAAAAGCATTTCTCAAGTCTTGATGAAACATGTTAATGTAAAACAATCAGGACACTTGACACAAAACAACACTTTGAGAAAGAAAACATTTGAATGGAGATGGAATATTCAGTCCACTGTACTGATTTTATCAAGAGTTTCAGAAGCCTGGAAACTTGTTCTACTCAGGAGCTAAATAGCTTCAAGCCCCTTGACTTCTCCAAGACTCAGTTTCTTTATCTGTAAACAAAGGGTTTGGATTAGGTTATTGCTAAATTCCCTTTGTATTCCAGGAAACTCCTTTGAAGCATAGACATCTCTGTTATCATCTTTGAAGTGTGAGAAGAATTAATGAAAGGATAAAGACTAATAATTTGTTTGATCTTGATTGCAAAATTGCTATCAACTAAGATTAACCTCATCTGTACGGTTTCCTATTGGGCCTTAGTCCCTTACAAAAATGCTTTTCAATTTAATGCATGTTAACAACATATTTGTTCAGTGCTTAGAACAGTAGTTTTAGGAAATTCTTTCCTCTCCAGAATCTTCAACAAGCAATTCTTAAGCACTGACGGAGTGCAGGGCTCTCAGCACTGAGAGTCAAAGAATCATAGAGTTTGGTTGGGGGCCCTTGGGGAGCTTGTAGTGCTGTTGAAGAGAACAGAATTATGATTGAGGGCACATTTAATTAAGTGACAAATGAGAGGTCTAGAGAATAATTGCAGATTATAGCCTGTTGTTATTTAACCACTTAATTTTCCTATATTGAGGATTTCTGATCTTTAAAATCTCTTTATCACAATTCAAATAAATCTATTAAGAGTTGACTCATCTAGGAGTGAATAACTGTCTTCTCATTTCTTTTGAGATAATTCTCATACTTAAAAAAAATTTGTTGGCATTTGAGTCTAATGACTGAAGGCTGTGGGAAAGAAGTAATTCCAATGAGTATGTCTAAATAAATATGTTATATATAGCTTTTTTGCTATGCTAACACTGTCTTCAAAACACATACTAAAAAAGACAAAGTGTGTAGAAATGATTAGCCAGGAATCTTATGTAACAACTGGAAAACATTCCAGATGCTGTAACAATGCTTGTCACCTGTATCAATCATCTGTTTGCCCCCCTTTTTACTAACTAAATGATCTTCAATGTCATTTGGTGTGGTAGTGCACGTGTTATAAATATTACATTCACCCACTTCTCTTGTAGCAAGGGTAGTGACATAGTGTGGCCTAGTGAGATATGAAGATAAGTCACAGGATTGGGCTCCCAGAAAGCTAATTAAGGTTAAGGGAGGGGCTGATCCACGTGACAAATGCTCTTCCATCCTTCCTCGCTGTGATGTGGATGCAAGGCTGGATGGGGAAGAACTGTGTGGAGTTCATGAGGTGCTTCTGTGAATAGTACATCCTAAGTAAAAGTGCAAGAGCCCGATAGAGCCTGGGTTCCAAATGACATTGTGAGATGTTGTACTGGCCAGGGACTCCTTACCTGTTTTACCAGGCTTCTTACTCAGTGAAGAAAATATAGCTCCTAATCTGTTTAAGCCATTTTAAGGGGATTGCTTCTGCTATTTGTGACTGAACATGTCGTAATGGATATGAGCACATACTATGTGCAAAGTGCTAAATCTTACTGGTTATATAGAAAGCCTTCTAGAAGTTCCTGAGTCTCGTGACATGCACATATATATGTATATATGTATTTTATGCATTTGTATATACACACATTATATGCATGTATTTATCACTAGTATTAAAACAATGTATATACACATTATTTATATAAATATTATTCAATAAATGTATTCATAATATGCATATATATTTGTATGTTATAAGCACATATACATAACAAATGCATATGTATTTATCACTAGCATTAACATAATGTGTATCTGTATAGTATATAGTGCCTATAGTGATGGGTAAGATTCTAAAGAACTCGGTGAATATGGAAGAAGAGATTAGTCTGATGGTATCAGAGAAGGCTTCTTGCAGAGTATTTATTAGGCCTTTTGTTTTTCTTCATAAGGCTGGCTATGACACTGCTGGCAAATGGGGACTGGAAAGACAACTGGGGCCAAGAAGCAATTAGAGTGTTGCTACAGAGATACTCTGGTTTGATCTCAGCAGCTAATCAAAGAGATGTAAAGCAATATAGAATATTTCCAAACTGCTTGAGTTTGTTATGGTCCAGATCAAGGTTGGTTTGAACTGGAAGTTGCAATTAAAGTTGCAGTTTTCCTTAGGGGGCACCTGGGTGGCCCAGTCAGTTAAGCTTCTGACTTCAGCTCAGGTCATGATCTCACAGTTATGAGTTCGAGCCCTGTGTTGGGATCTGTGCTGAGAGCTCAGAGCCCGGAGCCTGCCTTGGATCCTGTGTCTCACTCTTTCTCTGCCCCTCCTCTACTCACACTCTTTCTCTGTCTCTCAAAAATAAACAATAAAAACAAAATAAAGTTGCAACTTTCACGTGATTCCCATATCAGCTTGTTTCTTGATCTACCTCCTAACTAGGTATAGGATCAACCATGCTTTGTTCTTGTTTAGCACAGACACTGCAGTCTTCAGGGAGAGAGAGCCACAGTGGAGCAATGTTGGAAGAAGAGAGTCAAATGCCCATTTCCGTTCTTGGTCATTTGGCCTCCCTAACTTTTAACCCCATAGGAAGTCACATATGAACTCGGTAGTAAAACTTGAGAAAAAAATTATGATAAACAGTGTTCCTTTTGGGGACTTCCCAGCCCTTTACCTCTGACGTGCCCTAAATGGTGATCATCAGGAATTTCCAAGATGTTGGAGGATGAAAGTTGGTATTAAGCTAATTGACATGGTTTGTGGATTTGCATATTTATGGATGTTATTCAACTATGTATAGTCATTTAGATATCAACCATGTTCATTTAAATGTTATATATACAAACATATATTCAGATGTTTTCTTCTAGAACCTGTGTATATGAGAGGTTAAATTCCATATATGAGTTTCTGTTGCCAGAATCTTTCTTTTCACCTGAAACCCTTGGGGAATTTCTGCTTTTTGTGGCAAATTTTCTGGTTTATTTCTTGTGTTTCTCTGACTTTACAAGGTATGTGCTTGTCCATGCAAATTATTGCATGAGTCTGGAACAAGAAAGCTAAATACATGGCAAGTGTTGGACCTCTTCCCTTTCCACATATGTACCCCTGTTGTGCATCCCTGAGGACTCAGAACACTTTCCCAGTGAAGTTAGGCTACATCAAGATCTTCAACATAGTATTCCAAGGGGCGGCAACCAAACTATTTGAATTGAGACTCAAAATGAAAGTCATTTGCCAATCATTGAATGGGTGAGAAGTCTGGTATAGTGTTTCTTGGACACAAAGCCAGGCTAATGGAGATTCAGAAAGACTAAATTAGGCATCCATGATCATTAAAAGGGGGAGCTGGGATTCAAATCCTGTTTGTGTGACCTGAAGTCTGGCATTTAAAGCAGTGTGCTATAAAATCCTGAGCTTTCATTCTGAGTAAGGCAGTGATTTTAACCTTATGTTAAGTGAAATCTTACACAGGTAACTGATATGTCCCATGTCATCATCTAGGGGTTCAAAACAAGGTCATCTCTCTTTTAATATTCAAATTAAATGACTCCAAGCCCCATCTCGCTGTCATAGAGATATCTTTCTTTCCTCCTTGGCCCCTCCTTTCCATAACAAGCCTGAAAACACTAGAAGTGTTATGTTCAGTCCATTACATAATGTGGATGAAAATCCAAAATAGTCTACTGAATTTCCCAGGAACTAGGATCTCCCTGTTGTTGCAGTTGGAGGCAAGAGCAATGGGTCCACGGCGCCAAGCACAACAGACACCTACTATACACTGACATCTTTGGCTGGTGGTGGACTTGATGTAGGCAGCAAAAGGAAACTGTCTCGAGCAGTGTTAGGTAGAGCGATGGCTACCCACGCTCCTGTTCTTATGGCTCTACCAAGAAATTGTTGTTTCTCAATATAACCTATGGCCATTTTCCTGAGGCAGACCCTCCCTCATTGTCTGAGGAGCTGGGGCGTAAGGGTTCTCCTGTCGTAGAAACAGCTTGCATCCAGAAACAGCTGCCCTTACAACATCAACATCCTATCTCCATGACATTGGAGATAGTCCATTCTTAGTCTCAAGGTTTATCTTTCTGATGCACCTAAATGAGTGATATTTCTTTAGAGGTGTTCAAATTAGATTAGGCTGCAAGGAATACAAAAATAAAAACCCCAAATAGTGGTGGTATGACCAATATACAAGTTTATTTATTTCTCATGTCCTACCTTCTTCTCACTTTCCCAAAATCAAACCATAGACCAAGGTGTTCATTAAATCTGGAAGCTTCCACCATCACATCCATATTCTAGTCAAGAGGAAGGGAGAAGCAGAAAGAAAGAGAATGATCCTCCCTTTAAGGATACTTTCTTTACAGCCCATTGTCTAGAATTTAGATGCCAGATTGTCACACAAACCTGCAAGGGAGCATGAATGTCACTTGTATTGGGGTAGCCACATGGCCTGCTAAAATTCAAAGAGGCTATTCCTAAGAGAAAGAGGATTTGTTGTTTATGTATATACTAACATGAATACACATATATGTATATACACCCATATATTACATATGTATATACACATATATATGTTGATGTATACACACCCATATATTATGTAAGTATATGTATATACAGGCATATGTTTATGTTTATATTCATGTAGAAGACTTTTATTCTAACAGGAGTTAATAGTAAGCTAATGAGTGACAGCATTGTTGGGGTTACCTGCCCTCCCCCCCACACTGTGAAAGTAGTCACTTATTCATATTACAATTTAATCTTAAATTTTCTTTAAGTTGCAAACATCTTTTGAGATGCTGCTGAAAAGTTAACAGACCTTTTGCCCAAGAGGAAAAAAAGTATCAATAAACACATATAGAATTTAGTCCAGGATCCCTAAGGTTCATGGGCTCCTTGCAATTCTGGCCTCGGGTGTCAGTGACCTCTGGTCAGGGGACCATGGTGCTAGAGGAAGGGCCAGGAAGTCCACACACCCCTTTGCTGATTTTCTTAAGCCCCACTTCTGCTGTGACTTCTCCTCTGGCCAAGGAAATTGTATCATTTAACAAATGAATCAGGAAAGTCCGATGTAATAATACAGTTTCTTTATCAGTTAATTACAAATATTTCGTTTTAAGTGGCTCCCTTTTGTGTAAAATCATGATGGAATTGCTTGGAGTTCTTTTTTGAATTTTCTACATTTTAAAGAAAAAATCAGAGTTAATTTGCATGGGTATTTTAATTCATATCTCTCTCAATTTAGTTTCAGCCACTTCCTCTTTGTATTAATGGCTTCCTATTTAGAACTGAGACAGTGTGATGGAGGGTTTTTTTTAGTAAAATGTTGTGTCCGTGGAAACTGACATAGGTGTAGGACTGAAAGAGTTAATTGAACCAAATCCCAGTACATTTTTCTGAAGCTGTGTTTAACACTGATTATTTCAAGGTGGTTTTTATAATCACTTCCAAATGTTTTAATGAGGCTGTTTTTCATTTTTCTCAAGACTTCTTTAAAAAAATTTTTCCTTTCCATATTGATTTTCCAGCCACTTTCCTTAATGCCACCGTTGGCAGGCCCAGTTATGCACTTTTATAGTTTGTTCCGGAAGCTTCCCTCCTGCCTCCTAGCCCCATCTCTCTTCCTGCCTCCTGGGTGCTCTTCATCTAAGGAGAAAGCTCTTCTGGTCTGATTTTTTGTGGTTTCTCTTGCAGCCCGAGTCCCAGGCCATGCAGTTGTTATTTCCATCTGTCAGTTTTAGTTGTAGCTTCTTCCTGTTGTCATCTTATTTCTTTAAGATCTCTCTGGAATAGAAACTACAAGACATGTGATTTTGCCAAATGTATTGATTATAAGTGTTGGAAATCTGTTGAATCCATGTTTGCATTCCTTTGGTTTCAGACTTTGCCTTGTAAGTGCTTCCCCTTACTCTTCTGGGTTTCTCCAGCCTGGTGAGGGGCCGCTTCCCTACTGTATCAGGTAGTGATAGGCAATTAGGCTGCCCAAGGAAGGCAGGGCCGTGACACTCATCACATGTCACAGCTTTCGGAGGGCTCTGTGTAAACACACGTTACCAGCCAGCCCAGGCTGATGTCAGAGATTAGATTCAGAATGCGTCTGCCATTCCTTCAGACAGAGGTTTTGTTAGGTCATGGTAAACAGCCGCAAGATTTATGACTTCCCAAAGAGGAAAACCAATTCCCTAGACTGTTGCTGGGAGTGCTGTCGGTGTGCCAGACCCTCTCTGCAAACATCATGACACAGAAACAAGATCACCCGTCAAGGGTGTTCTTATATCTTGCAAAGTGTGCAAAGTGCAAAGTGTGTTGGGTATTTTCTAGAAGGTAATGATAATAAATGGGCTTGTTTTCCCTATTTCCCTTGCCTTCCTTGTGCATTTGCATCCAGAAGCCTATTCTCAATTTAGTCTGAAGTTTTCATAAATACAGTTTCCCCCTGAACTATAGTACTCACACAAGCGTATTGAGTGATGCTGCATTTTAGTTTGAAGTTGAAGCAGTCAGGGTACATTTGTTTTGAACAGAGAGAGAGAGGGTGTGCCTCAGGTTGATATCAGGATCTCTGCCAACGTTACCAGAATTGAAAGCATTAATATAGTGCCCCTTATGCATAAGCTTGGGATTGAAGTTTGCTCATTGGCTGTTCCCTCAAAACGAGGAACTATTTCTGTATGAATGATATTAAGGTAGCTCAACGACTCAGTGGGGAGAAAGCAGGTGAAGTAACTTGTTTAAGAAGAGCTTTGTAAAATCTGAATTGTGGTACAATTTTAACATTAAATTTTAAGACTAAGCCACCAATTTCTAGTGCGATAGTAATACTCAATAATAAATTATAGGCAAATGATAAAAATCTACATTTTCCTAGAATGATTCAAATGGAACAATGAAGACTGTCAAATCATTTGGATAAACACTGTCCCCACAGTCCAGGTATCTTCCTACACATATCTAAATACTGGAGTATTAGGGAATGTCCATTTGGGGCTGATATTTTCTCCTCCCAACCAGGCACATCTGGCTGTGAGGGCAAAAATTCTATATGAAGCAAAGTCAGCAGGAAGAGGATGAAGGACAAAGGCTCATGTGAAAAAACCTGTGAAAAATCACCCTATCAGGGTCTCTCAACATGAACCAGGTTCCCAGGCAACACCCTTTCATGATTCCTTCATTAATGCCCATGGGGACAATTGATTTGACTCTACCCTTTGTCTGCTTAAGCAATTCCAAACCCGAGAAGAAAAAATAATGTTACTTGAATCTGGGGTCTTTTATTAATAGGATTAATTGGCATAAAATTTAATAATTGAGAAAGGATACCAAAAAGGAAGATAAAGGAAGGGTTCTAATGAGAAACAGATACCCATCCCCAAGGAAATAAATGTGAGCAATGATGTGATGTTAATATAAAGAAAAGGGGAAAATGTGTGGCTGCAGCATATAGTGGTAAGTTCCTTCCTAGGGCTACATACTGGCTTCCAGTTCTGTTCCCCCTATTATTTCAAACTCGGAAAAAATTCTGCTTTTGGAGTTGGAATTCTCCATGCTTTGTTTTACCCTAAGGGAATGCATTCAGTTTTTCTGGAAGTTTTTTTTTTATTTTGTGAAAACTAAATCTCTTTTTTCTTTTATCTTGGCAATGATGTATTTTAACAAACACAGGCTGGCAGTCCCAGGGATGATTAGTCCAGTCTCCGCAATGCCCCACGAGGGAAGGCGAAACACCAGCTCACTCCCACTGGCATCTGTCTCCTCGTTCATGTTTTATCTTTTCTGGCATGCCTTTCTTTCTTTTTGTTTCTTTGACTGTGACCAATCACAAGGTCAGCCTGAGTTCCATTTGTTCCATAAAGTTTTTCTGAAGGATTCTGGTCCTCTTGATCTCCCTTTCCTTCAGTGCTGATTGACACTGGTTCATGATTTAGCCCGTGGCTGTAAATTATCTTCAATTTCTCTCTGTCTCATCAGCTAGACTGTAGGCTGCTTGAGAGACCAGAGATCGCATCTCCCATGAAGGTCTCCTCATAAGAGCAAGCATGACCCTGGGCACGCAATATTGTACCATGTGCTACATCTCCAGTTGTGGGAATGGCTTAAGCAGAGTAAAACTACAGTCAATCACTTCCATGGGCATTAATGAAGGAATCATGAAAGGGTGTTGCCTGGGAACCAGTTCATGTTAAGAGACCCTGATATCATGATTTCCCGAAGGTTTTTATCTTTTTTTTAAATTAGTTTTTAGTTTATTTATTTATTTTGAGAGAGAGAGAGAGAGAGAGCACAAGTTGGGTAGGGGCAAAGAGACAGAGGGAGAGAGAATTCCAAGCACTCTCTGTGCTGTTAGTGCACAGCTCCACACAGGGTTTGAACTCAGGAATTGTGAGATCACCACCTGAGCTGAAACCAAGAGTCCCATGCTTAACTAACTGAGCCACCCAGGAGGCCCCCCAAAGGTTTTTTTCACATGGGGCTTTGTTCTTCAACCTCCTTTGGTTGAGAGGAAGGAAGCTCCTGAAGAATTTATTTGAAATTACTTTCTAATTATATTGTTAATGGATTTTGAGACATGACTGGAGTTTCTCTTCTAATAAATTTATAAGAAAGTTGTCACAAATTAATGATTGTCCGCTTACTGTGAGTAAATTTTAAAAAGGCTCAAGACCTATTATTTCAGACAAAATTTTTCTAACATCATTGTTTCAACAAAGTATCTGACAAATGCTATTTTCCTTAATCTCTTGGGACACCCATGTTGAGTCAGATTAGCATTGTACAGATTGTTTTTCCATGTGTTAAAATCAGTTATACCTGCATTTAAAAAATATGACTTACAATTATTAATAGTGCCATTTTCCCAATTGGAACAGATCCCATATTGCACTAAACCAGTGTTTTCCCAAGAATGGTTCTCACATTCCTGGGATAAATTGGATGAGAAGTTTTAGGGAGGTGCATCAATAAACATTTTAGATTTTAATTATACATTTTAGTATGTAGTAGAAAGTATATAGCAGGCATATAAAAACTTGATTCACTTGTATTATTGCTTAGGATAAACTACATAAATATTGTGAGGCATGGTAAATAAAATTATCGAGTATTTAAGTATTTACTTGATGCATAGATAATGCATAGATAATGGCAAAAATTATAAATTTGGTAGAGGCGATCCACTTAGTGAAAACACAGCTTCAAACCAAGACTAGACCTTCTATGAAGAGGGAAGAGAAGCATTTATTAGCACTCATTCAGTGAGAAACATGTTCCTAACATGGTGTCTCCGTTGTCCTCCAGGCATTTCTAATGAAGTTTTTCATATGAACGCTTACTGTAAGTCAAATATACCTTGAATCCACTGTGACCAAGCCATCCACCTGGCCGTGCAAAGAATTAAAAGCTGCTATTCTTTTGCTCTAATGAAGCCACTAGTGAAAATAGAAATCAGTCTTTAGTGAGGATTCTGAACACTCAGTTCCTCCAGGGAGCTGCCATGTCTTAATCATAGAGGAATCCCTGGTACTTGATGCAGAGCCTGACCTAGGGAAGTACACTGTTATTGTTACTCATAATTTTCATATTTGTTCATTTGTACATTTATGAACTTATTACAGTCAGTGTTACCAGAGACTAACTATATATTGATAGGTGGTCATGTCACTAGTTGAGAAAAGAAAGGAAAAAGGAGAGATTTGAGGGGGAGAGGGAATCATGACAATCTAATTTATTAATTATTTATTAATTCGATTAAAACATATTTTTTACTACTGAAGATATAATCTAAGCATTAAATCAAAGCTAAATACATTAAGTTATATAGTTGTTAAAAGTTGGTTTCTTTATAGATTTTGGATACTAGCCCTGTGTCCGATATGTCATTTGCAAATATCTTTTCCCATTCCGTTGGTTGCCTTTTAGTTTTGTTGGTTGTTTCTTTTGTTGTGCAGAAGCTTTTTATCTTCACAAGGTCCCAGTAGTTCATTTTTGCTTTTAATTCCCTTGCCTCCACACCCAAAAAACAAATAACTCAGTGAAGAAATGGGCAGAAAACATGAATAGACACTTCTTTAAAGAAGACATCCAGATGGCCAACAGGCACATGAAAAGATGCTCAACGTCGCTCCTCATCGGGGAAATACAAATCAAAACCACACTCAGATAGCACCTCACGCCAGTCAGAGTGGCCAAAATGAACAAATCAGGAGACTATAGATGCTGGAGAGGATGTGGAGAAACGGGAACCCTCTTGCACTGTTGGTGGGAATGCAAATTGGTGCAGCCACTCTGGAAAACAGTGTGGAGGTTCCTCAAAAAATTAAAAATAGACCTACCCTATGACCCAGCAGTAGCACTGCTAGGAATTTACCCAAGGGATACAGGAGTACTGATGCATAAGGGCACTTGTACTCCAATGTTTATAGCAGCAGTCTCAACAATAGCCAAATGATGGAAAGAGCCTAAATGTCCATCAACTGATGAATGAAGAAATTGTGGTTTATATACACAATGGAGTACTACGTGGCAATGAGAAAGAATGAAATATGGCCTTTTGTAGCAACGTGGATGGAACTGGAGAGTGTGATGCTAAGTGAAATAAGCCATACAGAGAAAGACAGATACCATATGTTTTCATTCTTATGTGGATCCTGAGAAACTTATAGAAACCCATGGGGGAGGGGAAGGAAAAAAAAAAAGAGGTTAGAGTGGGAGAGAGCCAAAGCATAAAAGACTGTTAAAAACTGAGAACAAACTGAGGGTTGATGGGGGGTGGGAAGGAGGGGAGGGTGGGTGATGGGTATTGAGGAGGTCACCTTTTGGGATGAGCACTGGGTGTTGTATGGAAACCAATTTGACAATAAATTTCATATATTGAAAAAAAAAAAAAGTTGGTTTCTTTTCACTTATTTTACTACGTTGTAATTATATTCTATAACTCCAATACTAAAGGGGAACATTTACTTCATATTTTAGCAACTTTTTAAGCAAGGTGAAACATTGATTTAGGCTGAAACAAGAATTCTTATCATTCGCATTCACTATGAGCTCTCCATTAAACACAATTGGGTAATAATGTAGTGTGACCACTGCCGATCTCTATCTCCCTTTGCCTCCACAACCAGATAGTAGTTCTCGTGATTACAAACGTGTTCATTTGAAATCAGGAATGCTACGGAATTGCTAAAACTAACGGTTTTAAGGTGTACAAATCATTAATGTGACTTAAATTGATTTAGTGGCTCAAATACTGCAATTCTCCTCTACTAAACCCCTTGGTGGAGGATTTGTAAACTGAAGTGCTGATTTAGAACTGGAATCCAATGTGGGTAATCTCTTCCTTTTCCCTCTCTCTTTCCCGCCTTCTCTACCTCTCTTTTATAGATTTTTCTTTCTATCTTTCAGCTGAACTAGACTCAGCATTACTTTCACCTGTAGACTGCTCTGGCGTTAACATTTGAAGAAATGAAAACAATATTTCTGTTTACTGTTCTTTCTTAATATAAGGGCCTAGTGTATAATGACAAACATTTCTTCTAATGACAAACATTCTGCATTAAATGTTTATTGAATTACCTATACGCTTTAAATCTTAGTTTATATGTACAAAGTTGAAACAATACAAAGGAAAGCCAAAGGAATTTGATTATGAAGATACATTTCAGTTTATGAAAACTCTTAGAAAACTGGCCAATGATGTTTGTGTTAAAAGTTATTTTATTTACTACTGTATTATCTGAGTGAATTTAATGCATCAGTAATTTAGATACCTGGATTGCTTTAAGAATGTGGATTTGGGGAGTTCTCATTACATATAAAAGCATCCTGCAGTGTTCTTTGCTTAGGGAGTCTAACCTGTATCTGTAAACCTTTGCAAGGTTTTCTTCATTCACTGCAGGGGACTAAAACAAGTAAGCAGACAGGGATGTTTTAAAATGAAAAGGAAAAAAAAGCCCATCCTGTCATATGACAATTCTGTAATACTTCTGAGGATCAACACTGGCTGTGGAGATGACAATATGGTGTGTGTGTGTGTGTGTGTGTGTGTGTGTGTGTGTGTGTATGATTTACAGTTGCAAGAGCATTTAAAAACTTCAGTAACACTAACAAGTTTTCTGAAGAAGAAATAAAGAAATCAATTCCATTTACAATAGCATCAAAAACAATAAAATATTTAGAAATACATTTAACCAAAGAGCTACAGGACAACTTTGAAAACCAGATTGATGAAAGAAATTGAAGAAGACACAAATCAATGGAAAGGTATCCTGTGTTCATGGATTGGAAGAATTAATGTTGTATCAACACTTCCAAAAGTCATCTATAGATTCAATGCAATTCCCCTTAGGATTCCAATGGCATTTTTTACAGAAATAGAAAAAAACACTCCTAAAATTTGCATGGAACCACAAAAGACCCTGACTAGCCAAAGAAATCCTGATCTGGTTAACAGAGGCAGAGGATGGGAGAAGCGAGGGAGGAGTAGGGATTACATTACTAGGGATGTAATATAAACCCTGATGATAGTAACTAGCACTGGTGTATGGTAGATGGAAAGGCTGTTAAGAGAGTAGATCTTAAGAGTTCTCATCACAGAAAGAATTGTTTTCTTTTTATAAAAGCCATATGAACTGAAGGATGTTAACTAAACCTATTGTGGTAATCATTTCACAATATACGTAAATCAAACCATCATTCTGCACACCCTAAACTTATACAAAGTTGTCAATTATTTCTCAATAAAACTGGAAAAAAACTGTACAATAATCACTTTCAGGAATAGAAATACTGAGAGCAATTTGTAAAATAACACTCCTTACCCCTCTCACACGTTTTGAGGCAGCCTGGGACTCATGACATAGGACTTCCTGACAGAATGAGACTATGACAGGGCTCACATTTACACTGAAGCTCAGGAACCGTTAGGAAGCTCCTACCCACAGCCCTCTACCTCACTGGTTTTTCTTTTTAAATTTAAAATAGTCATATGCTCTTCCCTCTGCTAAATCTATTCAGAACCTTAACATGAAAGCAGGAAAAAGCAGATCAGCTCTTTTGAAATGGGAGCCTGGTTACTGAGGCTCTTCCCTGTCCAACTCTCCTTCTGGAGTCAGTTCCTCTATGGACTCCTCCATAGTATGGGGAATATTCTAGTTACTCACTCATCTGCCTTTAAGACTCTAAAGGTTTTAGCCACAATGGAAAGCTACATCAGGAAAGACTTTCACATTCTGTTATTACTTATCAGTAATGCCTACATTTATTCTCTTTTGTTAGCTAGTAATTAACAGAGCTTAAATGGCTGTGACAGAGGAGAAGTGAGTTCTAATTTGGGAAGATACTGAGGAGAAAAGTAAAGTATTTTGGACTGTGTCAGAAAGAACATGAACACAAAAAATAGGAAACATTGGGGGAAACAGCCTCAGGACACTGGTTGTCTGGTAGAATGAAAAAAGGTAGGCCAGAAAGGAACTATTATGGAAAGTGAAGTAACACTAGTACCTGCCTTTACTTTTAGGCCTTTACTTCCAAGCTTGATAATCTGGTTCAGTGTTTGCTCCATTTGATGAGAGTCCTCATTAAAACTGAAGACTCTTGGGGCGCCTGGGTGGCGCAGTCGGTTAAGCGTCCGACTTCAGCCAGGTCACGATCTCGCGGTCCGTGAGTTCGAGCCCCGCGTCGGGCTCTGGGCTGATGGCTCAGGGCTTGGAGCCTGTTTCCGATTCTGTGTCTCCCTCTCTCTCTGCCCCTCCCCCGTTCATGCTCTGTCTCTCTCTGTCCCAAAAATAAATAAACGTTGAAAAAAAATTAAAAAAAAAAAACAACTGAAGACTCTTTAAGAGCTTATTTTGCCCAAGTGATGGCCTGGGAGACCCACAGAGTACTACAGAAAGAAGAAAAAGTGCCCCAACCTTCCCAATGTAGATCCTAGACTTTCAGGAAACCTTTGGTTTAGGGGTCTGCTTGGCTTTGTTTTAGAGCTCAATTTCATGCTAACTCGTAACTGAATTCCTTCTTGGCTTGGCCATTTATCTCTGAGGATGCCTCAGAAAGCAAGAAGAGCAGGATTGCCTTTTGTCTTAAATTTGCCCATCTCTGCTAGATTCTCAGATTCTTTCTTTAGCTCATCTTGTGAGTTGGATGAAAAGTATTCCCATTTGTCAAAGGTCATGGTAGAGAGGGGTAGTGTGGTGTGAAGGAATTCAAGTAAGCAACTCTGTAATCAGTCAGTGGTTCATTTTACTTAGAATTTATGTATAAATAAATAAGAATAGCAAATAGAGAGATTGAGAATCATAGTGAGCCAGTTTCCCCCACATCATTTATTAAATTATCTGTATTTTCCAATTATTTTTACTGTTTATTCAACACCTTTGTGAGGAGTGACTCAGTAATCTCTAGATTCAACCGTTTCCCTGAATGCACATTCACCTTGAGTGCTTCTGTATGTGATGCCCTCAGTGCAGTGCTTTTATGCAATTTTTACATATGGTTTGTGTTTGGGAGATTTAGTTTAAGACAGAAAGATGTTTTTCAACATTATATACCAACTTTTTTCTTTAAATCCTTCTTCTGTTCCATTCTCTCTCTCTTCTTCTAGAGTTCCAAGTACACATATAACTGAATATTTGGTATTGTACTACTGGTCCCTATTCATCCTCAGATTGAATAATTTCTATTTACCAATCTCCTCTTTCTCTGTCATTTCCATTCTGATATTAGGCTAGCCACTGAAGTTTTTATTTGATGATCTATTTTCCAGTTCTAGATTTTCCATTAATTTCTTTCTATAGTTTCTATTTCTGTGCTGAAAATTTCTATCTTTTCTTGAATGTACATATATTTTTCTTTATATCATTGATCATAGTTATAATAGATATTTTTAAATCCTTCTCTAATAATTACAACATATGAGTCATCTCAGGTTTGGTTGTTTGGTCTCTGTTGATTAATTGTTTTATTAAGAATGGATAGCATTATCCTGTTTTTCTTAAAAGGAATTTTGAACTGCATCCTGGACATTGGGAATGATATGTTGTGGAGACTCTGGGTTCTGTTATGTTTCTTCAAAGAATGCTGATTCTTTTTTCTTCTAGTAGGCAATTAAATCAACTGAACTCAAACTGAGAATCTCTGTCTCCTGTATAGGGAATGACAGTCCAAATTTCAGTTCAGTTTCGTTCCTTTTTTTTTCTTTATCATTAGGTAGACTACTAAATCTATCCTTTGAATATATTCAGATTGACTTATTTCTTTTAATATTAGCCAGATGCTTGGACAAAGTTCACAAAAAGAATTTGAGGTTTTCTCTGTCTGGATTTCTACTTTCTAAAATTTCCTCTCACTTTCCCATTATGATAGTTGCTCTGAAACCTATCCTCTAGTTCTTTAAGTAGCCTAAAGTTTTAGCCAGCTCATACAACTTGATTATGGTTTGCCTTCAGGTTACAAAAAAATGGGGGAACTTACTTTATACTATTTCCTTACAGGAAGTGTTAACTCCTCTCTGTCATTTTTCTGCTTATTCACTATCTAGTGCCTTCATTGCAGTTTTACCTTTCACATTTATATTGATAATTGATCGCATATTGCTCTTTTGTTATGGTGTTAAGTGGAAAATCAGGTTTATTTCCATATAATGATCCAGTTCCCCCCCCAACAACATTTACTAGTCTGTCTTTTCCCCCATTATAGTTCAACTTTCATCATATAAAAATGGTCTGTTTCTGAATTCTTTAATCAGTTATAATTTGCTTTTGTGAGAGTAAAAATGTTTTTGTTAGAATGTATTTGTAATATGTCAATATATAGTGGCATGAGTCATCATTAGCTTTTTTTTAATTATTAGGACTTTATTTCTTTAGAGAAATATTTGGTTCACAGTATAATTGAGGGAGAATTATAGAGGCTACCCGTATACCACGCATGTATTATCATCATTCCCCACCAGAATGGTACATTTGTTATAATTGATGAACCTACAGTGACACATCATATTCACCCAAAGTCTATAGTTTACAGTATGATTCACTTCTGGGATTGAACATTTTATGGGTTTAAACAAATGTATAATGGCATGTATCTATCATTATGGCATCAAACAGAGTATTTTCACTCCCCTAAGAATCGTCTGTGATCCACCTATTTATTCTATTCATCCCTCCCCAACCCGCACTAGCAACCACTAAACTTTTTACTACCTTCATAATTTTTCCTTTTCCAGAATGTCAGAGTTAGATTTATAGAAGATATCACTTTTTTAGATTGACTTCTTTCTTTTAGTATGCATTCAAGATTCTTCCATGTCTTTTCATGGCTTGGTAACTCATTTTTTTTTTAGAGCTGAATAATATTCCATTGTCTAGATGTACCACAGTTTATTTATCCCTTTGCCTACTGAAGGATATCTTGGTTGCTGTTTTAATAGTTATGAACAAGCTTCTATAAATATTAACGTGCAAGTTTTTGTGTGGAGACAAGTTTTCACTTTTTTAGGTAAATAACAAAGAGCATGATTGCTGGATCATAAAATAAGAGCATGTTTAGTTTTGTAGGAAGCATCCAAATTGTCTTCCAAAGTGACTGTACCATTTTGCATTCCCCTCAGCAATAAGTGAGAAGTCCTATTACTCCACATCCTTGTCAGCAGCTGGTGATTTCAATGTTCTGGATTTTGGCCATTCTAATAAATGTGTAGTACCATCTCCTTGCTTTAATTTTCATTTCCCTAAAGACATATGATGTGGAACATCTTTTCATACGCCTATTTGCCATCTGTATATCTTCCTTGGTGATGTGTTAAAGTCTATGGCCCATTTTTAATTGGGTTGTTTTTCTTATTATCGAGTTTAAAGAGTTATTTTCAGATTTTGGATAATAGTACACTATCAGGTGTACCTTTTGCAAATATTTTCTGCCAATCTTTGACTTGCTTGTTTATTCTCTTAAAATTGTTTTCACAAGACAAAACTTTTAATTTTAATGAATCCCAGCTTATCAATGTGTTCTTTCATGGATGTGCCTTTGGTGTTATATCTAAAAAGTCATCACTATACATAAGGTCACCTTAGTTTCCTCCTGTTATCTTCTAGGGTTTTATGGTTTTGCATTTTATATTTAGATATGTGGTCCAGTTTTCAGTTAATTTTTGCAAAAAGTCTCTGTCTAGTTTATTTATTCTTTTCTTGTGGGTGCCCAGTTGTTTGAACATGATTTGTTGAAAAGATGACCTACACTCCATTGTGTTGCCTTTACTTCTTTGCCAAAGAACAGTTGACTACATTTATGTGGGTCTATTTCTGAGCCCTCTATTCTCTCCTATTGATCTATATTTGTCTGTTTTTTCACCAATATTACATTGTCTTGATAACTGTAGCTTTACAGTAAGTCTTGAAGTCAGGTAGTGTCAGTTATCCAATTTGTTCTTCTTCAACACTGTGTTGGTTGTTCTGGGTCTTTTGCCTCTCCATATAGACTTTAGAATGCATTTTTCAATATTCATTAAATAGTTTCTGAGGGTTTTTATTGTGATTGCATTGAATACCTTCGTCAAGTTGGGAAGAATTGACATGTTGACAATAATGAATCTTCCTATCCATGATATGGATTATTTTTCCATTTATTTCTTTTTGGATTTCATTTGTCAGAATTTCTTGGTTTTGTTCTTATAGAGCTCGTGCATTTTATTAGATTTATTTTTAAGTATTTTATTTTGGGGAGTGCTAATTTAAATGATATTGAATTTTTAATTTCAAATTCCACTTGTTCACTGCTGGTATATAAGAAAGTAATTGACTTTTGCATCCTTTTTTTTCTATTAACTTGGTTCATGAAACCTTGCTGTAATCCCTTTTTAGCCCCCATTTTTTTGTTTTTGTTTTTTGTCACTTCTTTCAAACTTTCTACATAGACATCTACAATAATGTTATCTGCAAACAAAGACAATTTTATTTCTTCCTTCCCAATCTTTTCACTTTTTCTACCTTTTCTTTTTGCATTAGCTAGGACTTCCACTTCAATGATGAAAAGAAGTGGTGAAAGGAAGCATTCTTGCCTTAACCTGATCTTCATGGGAAAACTTTAAGTTTCTCACCATTAACTATGATATTAGCTGTAAGTTTTTTGTAGATATTCTTTATCAAGTTGAAAAATTTTCCCTCTAGTCCTAGTTTACTGAGAGCTTTATTATTATTATTATTATGAATGGGTGTTGGACTTGGTCAACTGCTTTTTCTGCATCCATTGGTATGGATGTATGATTTTTCTTCTTTGGCCTGTTGATGCAATAGATTGCTTTACTTGATTTTTGAATGTTGAACAAAGCTTGCATACCCAGGACAAATCCCACTTGGACATGGTGTGGGATTCTTTTTTTACATTGTTGAATTTAATTTGCTAATATCTTCTTGGGAATTTTTACATCTATATTCATGAGAGATATTGGTGTGTACTTTTCTTGTAATTTCTTATTTTTCTTGTCTAATTTTGGTATTAGGGTAATGCTAGACTTATAAATGAATTAGAAAGTATTTCCTCTGTTTTTATCTTCTGCAAGAGATTGCAGTAAACTGATAATTTTTTTCTTAAATATTTGGTAGAATTTATCAGTGAACCTTTCTGGGTCTCGTGCCTTCTGTTTCAGATGGTTATCAATCATTGATTCAATTTTTAGAATAGATATATGTCTATTCAGATTCTCTATTTCTTCTCGCATGAATTTGCTCCACTTATTTGTGTTATATTAGCATTTCATCCTGCTTTATTATTTAATAATTTTTATTTGTTTTACTTTTATTTTTCTTCTATCCTATTTTCCATTGGACAGATTAGGTTTTCTTCATCTGGTTTAAAATTTAAGCTATGCATTCTTTTGTTTCTGAATGTATTTGTTTCAATGTAGTTACCTTAACCTAAGAATCATACTGAACATTTATTTATAACTAAAGATTTTTGTAAAACACTTTTTATTATGCAAACTTTCCATCAAGTTAAAAACAGAGAAAATAGTAAAATAAAACAAATAGACCACCATCTTACTTCAACTGTTACAACCAATTGCCAATATTATTTCACCTTTAACTTCCTCATGCCCACCACCCCACAACTACTAAAATTACTTTGAAACAAATCCTTCATGTCATTTTAACCATAAATATTTCACAATGTATCTCTAAAAGATTAAGACTTAAAACACATAACCATAATACAAGTATGAAAAGATACATTCTAGGCAGGCAGCCTATAAAAGTGGGAAAAAACAAGGAATTGGTTCCTTTTGTAGAGCTTAGAACCAGCTCTGGTGACAATTTGAATTTAGCTCAGTCAAACTGATTTTGAATTTCTGACCTCCAGACCTGTAACAGAATATTTGCACTATTTTAAGCCATTAGGTGGTAATTTGTTATAGCAGCAATAAGAACCTAATTACATTGTTGATACCGTTCATTGTTTCTAGGACTTTTCATGGCTGGAGCAAGAAAAAATACATTATATGATAAAATGCATTATATATTTGTACTATTACTTCCAAATCAACTTCAGGACTGAGTATTTACTTACCCTCATTAAATTTACATCATATCTATTTTCTCCCATGCCCAAATTCTCAGTTTTTAGTGACAAAAAATTAATAATTACTCATTTACTCTATCCCAGATTACAAATACACCAGTTTTAGAACAATACCATTGCTACCACCCAAAACATGATTACCAAAAATGGTTTATTCTTAGATTGTTTCCCACTGAGATTATAAAATAAAATTACTGCATCTTAAAGTCATTTGCAATAGATCTTCCCTGCATGATTATGCCACCAACTGGAGACTGAGTTAGCTTCATTTGTTTCATTTTTAGTTTTTTAATGATTTCTTTTTGATTGAATTTTATTTTATCATCATATAAAATATTTTTATGGCTCCAACATTAAATCCACAAATCAAAGTTTGGCTTCTATCCCCGTTTTTTTGCACTATTCTCTTTCTCTTTTGTGAGTACATTTTTTTTTTAAATCACTGGACAAATGTTAGATTTGTTTTTAAAAATAGCTCAGATAACACTTGTTCTTTACTATGCATTAGTAATATAAATAAAAAATGTGTAACACAGACATTTTAAAACATACTAAAAGCACACAGAAAAAAATTATTAAGTGCCCTGGATACACCACAAACCTTGCAATTATCAGCTCCTGTTTCCCTCTCCCACTCACCTTCCCTCTTCTAACATTATTTTTAAGCAACATCTCCAATATTAAATTATTTTATCAATAAATATTTTAGAAAGTATCTCTAAAAAATAAAAAATAAACACAATTATTAAATCAGCAAGCATGAAGAGTTTAAACTTGCAGGTTATCATTTATTTATTTTATTTTATTTTATTTTATTTTATTTTATTTTATTTTATTTCATTATTTAAGTATAATTGACATACAATAGCCTATTAGTTTCAGGCATATAACAATAAAATATCACCTCATACCTGTCAAACTGGCTATTATCAAAAAGTAAAAAAATAACGAGTGGTGATAAGGATGTAGAGAAAGATAATCATCATGCTCTGCCGGGAATATAAATTGGTGGAGCCACTATGGAAAACAGTATGAAGGCTCCTCAAAAAAAAAAAAAAACAAATAAAACTACCATATGATCTAACAATTCCATTTCTTGGTGTTTATCCAAAGAAAACAAAAACACTCATCTGAGGAAATATATGCACCCCTCTGCTCATTATTTATTTTTACAGTTTTCTTTTTGAAACTAAAGTCCAAATAAAATCCACCCATTATAATTTTTTCTTAAAAATATTTTTAATCTCTAGGTTTTCTCTTCATAGTTTTTTTTTTTTTTTTTTTTTTTTTTTTTGCAATCTTTTTTTCCCCCTACTGTTGATAAAGCTGTATTGGTTGTCCTATAGATTATCTCATAGTTGGCATTTTACAGACTGTATCCCTGTGATGCCATTTAACAGGTTTCTCTTGTCAGTGTATTTGCTACGAATTAATATTTGGATCTAAGATCTTGATAAGAGTTCTTCAAAGGTGGTATTTTCCTCTTTAATCAAGAGTCACATACTACACGGTTTTTCTGTCTCTGGTGATCAATTCTTAGATCCATGAAGTCATTAGGGCTGCAAAAACACCTGATACCATTCATATACAAAGGCAGGATTACAGTTTGATTCTTTTTATTTACAGGTTTTTAAAAGTACTGAGGTGGTCCCCTGGTATCAGGGATCTCCAGAGAAACAGAGCCAATAGAGTGTGTATTTGTGTATATGAGATTTATTTTAAGGAATTGGCTTACCTGTATGGAGGCTAAGTCCCAAGATCTGCAAACAGTGAGCTGGAGACCAGGAAAGCCAGTAGTATAGTTCCAATCGGAGTCTGAAGGCCTGAGAACCAGAACTGCTGATGGTGTTAAGTTCTAGTCCAAGGGCAAGAGAAGACTGATGTCCCAGCTCAGCAGTCAGGCAAGTGAAGTTCATTCTTCAGGGGGGTCAGACTTTTTGCTCTAATCAAGCCTTCTACTGATTGTATGAGTGTCACCCACATTAGAAAGGACAATATCCTTTACTCAGTTTAACAATTCAAAGGTTAATCTCATACAAAAATACCCTTATAGGTACACCCAAAATACTGTTTGAGCAAATAGGTTACTCTGTGGCCCATTCAATTTAATACATAAAATTAACCAGGATATCTGGCTTCCTCAAACAGGAATCATTTCCTTTTTCTTTTTTATTCTTTTTTTTTTTCTTTTTTAAGAAAAGTCGTCATGAACTCATGGATTTAAATATATTTGATATGTTTCTAGCCACTGAAATTATGTTCATTATTGATACTTTTCCATTCTTGGACCCTTCAATTTGGCTCCTAAATCATTTTGATACAGTTATAGTAGGTTTTGATAGCTTCTTTCTTTTCATTGTGATATTCACACTTATCATGTACGTTTCTGTCCCTAAAAAATCAGTCATTTCCGTGAGGAACCCTGCTTCTTTTTAGAGTAAAATGCTATATTCTGGGTGCTAGAAGTGCATATTACTTACACTGAGTTGATTATTACTTTCAAATTTTTCCATAAAGCTAGGAATATGTAATTAATTCTTATTATTCTAATTCAGAACCACAGAATTTTTGTTTTTTATTAAACTTTTAAAAATATAACATATATGTTCTCTCTCTCACTGAGAATCGTAACTACCAATCGTACTACACATAGAGATACTGGATACCCATACACATTCATTTCACTTTTATAAAATAATTTTTTAAATGTTTATGTATTTTTGAGAGACAGAGTGTGCAAGCAAGAAAGGAACATAGAAGGGAACAGAGGATCTGAAGCAGGCTCTGTGATGACAGCAGACAGCCCAGTTCAGGGTTCAAACTCATGAACCACCAGATCATGACTTGAGCCGAAGTCAGATGCTTAACAGACTATCTAGTAATTAAAAATACTTAAAAATATTTATAATATATTATATATTATATATAATATAATTATAATTAGTTATAATATAATATAATATAATTATATATTATAATTAATATATAATATAATTAGTTATATAATATATTTAGTTAAATATAATTATAAATTATCATATATAATATGTATTATATGGCATAATATATAACATATAATTTAATTATAATCATATATAATATAATTATAACATATTAATAGTATATTATTAATAACAATATATTAATAATATAATTCAATTATCATTTAATTAAATATAATTATATTGTATATAATATAAATTACAAATTTGTAATTGTAATTATAAATTAAATTCTGTTCATAATTTAATCAATATATAATTTAATAAATTACATATAATTTAATTATGATTAAATACAATTTAATTATATAATATATAATTAAAATTACTTTTAAAATTAATTAATAGAGAAACTGTCATATGATCCAGCAATTCCACTTCTGAATATTTATCTGAAGGAAAAGAAATTACTGTCCTGAAGAGATATATGCACCCCTATGTTCATTGCAGCATTATAGCCAAGACATGGAAACAACCTAAGTTTCCACCAATGGATGAATGCATGAAGAATATTATTCAGCCATAAAAAAGGAATCCTGCCATTTGTGACACTTGGATGGACTTTGAAGTATTATGCTATATGAAATAAGCCAGACAGAAGGATTAATACTATATGAATTCACTTATATGTGGAATCTAAAAAGCCAAATCCCTAGAAACAAAGAATAGATTGGTGGTTGTCAGAAGCAGAAGGTACGGGTCTGGGGAAATTGGTGGGGTGGTCAAAAGGTACACACTTCCAGGTATAAGATAAATAAGTTCTGGGGATTTAACGTACAGCATGATAACTATAGTTAACAATATTGTATATTTGAATGATGCTACAACAGTAGATCTTAAAAGTTCTTAAGTGTATGAGGTGATGGATATTAACTAAACTGTTATGATATTCATTTCATATATATACATACATCAAATCATTATATTTGCACACTTTAAACTTATAAAATTGTTATATACCAATTACATCTCAATAAAACTGGTAAAACTTATTACCTTTTTTTTAGCACATTCTTGGCTTTACAGGATAACTTAGCAGATAGCACAGAGTTCCATATTCCCAACCGATATGCCTTCCCCCATTTTCTTTTATTATTAAGTTCTTTAAATAGCATGGTACATGAGTGTGGTACATTATAATTAATGAATATCGATACATTATTAATAACTAATTAATAAGCAATACTTACATTATGATTCACTCTTTTTGTACAGTTCTATGGGTTTTGACAAATGCATAATAGTATGTACTTATCATTAAAGTTTCACACAGATGGTTTTACACCTTAAAAGTCCCCTGTGCTCTACCTTTCAGCCCTTCTCTCTTCTTCTAAACCTGGAAACCACTGATCTTTCACTGTCTATAGTTTTCCTTTTCCAAAATGTCATATTGTTGGAATTATACAGTATGCAGCCTTTTCAGACTGACTTCTTTGACTTAATATACACATTTCAGGTGTCTCTATTTCTTTTCGTGACTTGATAACTAATTTTTCTTTTTTCATTTTTAAACATTTTTGTGTTTATTTATTTATTTTGAGAGAAACAGAGACAGCACAAGTGGGGGAGGGGCAGAGACAGAGGAAGAGCGAGAATCCCAAGCAGGCTCTGTGCTGTCAGTGCGGGCTCTGACATGGACTCCAATTCATGAAACCGTGAGATCATAACCTGAGACTAAACCAAGAGTTGTAAACTTAACTGACTGAGCCACCCAGGAGCCACAATAACTAATTTCTTTAAATCTCTGAAATATAATGCATTGCATGTGTTACCGCAGTTTACCTATTCACCTATTGAAAAATATCTTGGTTACTTTCAGTTTTTGGCAATTATGAGTAAAGCTACTATAAGTATTTGTGTACTGATTTTTGTATGGACGTAATTTATTTGGGTAAAGTCATAGGAGTGCAATTGTTGGGAATGATAGTAAAATTATATTTAGTTCATTTATGTGAAAGGCTTGTGTTCTGATTCATCTGTTTGCATATGAATGCCCAATTATACTATAGCACCATTTGTTGAAAACAGTATCCTTCCTCCGTTGAATTGCCTATGCTTTTTTAATCAATGACCACTTGGTTATAATCATGTGGGTCTAGCTTTTATCTCTTTGTCCTGTTCCCTCCATTCCCTTGCAGTTAACTGCTTTAAAAATTATGTATCCACCCACTTTCCCCTTTTTTTTTTTATTCTAAGAAGTCCAAGAGGTGAAGTAGGAAATAGTGTGCCAGATCACCAGAGTATAAAACCCCATGTTTTGGTAATTTACACAGGATTATTTAATTTGTTTAATTATTCTTTTAGAGTACATAATCTATTTATTTAAATTCAAGTTAGTTAACATACAGTGTAGTATTGATTTCAGGAGTAGAACCCAGTGATTCATCACTTACATACAACACCCAGTCATCATCCTAACAAGTGCCCTTCTTAATGCTTAGCCCATGCCTCCATCCACCTCCCCTCCAGCAACCCTAAGTTTATTCTCTGTATTTAAGAGTCTCTTATGGTTTGTCTTCCTCTCAGTTTTTATCTTATTTTTTCTTTCCTTACCCAATGTTCATCTGTTTTGTTTCTTAAATATTGTTAAAATGTCTATACTACCCAAAGCAAGCTATACATTCAATGCAGTCTCTATCAAAATAACACCAGCATTCTTCCCAGAGCTAGAACAAACAATTCTACAATTTGTATGAAACCAGAAAAGACCCAGAATAGCCAGAATAATGTTGAAAAAGAAAACCAAAGGGGGGCATCACCATTCCGGACTTCAAGCTGTATTGCAAAGTTGTAAGACAGTATGATATTGGCACTAAAAGAGACACTTAGATCGATGTAACAGAATTGAGAACCCAGAAATGGACCCACATATGTATGGCCAGTTAATCTTTGACAAAGCAATAAAGAGTATTCAATGGAAAAAAGACAGTCTCTTCAGCAAATTGTGCTGGGAAAACTGGACAGCGACATGCATAAGAATGAACCTGGACCACTTTCTTACCCATACACAAAAATAAACTCAAAATGGATGAAAGACAAATTTGAGACAGGAAACCATCAAAATCCTAGAGGAGAAAATAGAAAGCAACCTCTTTGACCTTGGCCTCAGCAACTTCTTACTAGACATGTCTCTGGAGAAAAGGGAAACAAAAGCAAAAATGAACTTTTGGGACCTCATCAAGAAAAGAAGCTTCTGCACAGCAAAAGAAACAATCAACAAAACTGAAAGGACACCAATGGAATGGGAGAAGATATTTGCAAGTGACATACAGATAAAGGGCTAGTATCCAAAATCTATAAAGAACTTACTTATCAAACTCAACATTTTCTTAAATAAATGGTAGCATACCATACATACTCTTAGTGCAGGCTGTTGAAACAAGATACCATAGTCTGGATGCCTTAAACAACAGAAATCTATTTATCACAGTTCTGGAGGTTGGGTAGTCCAAGATCAAGGTGCCAGTCAATTTGGTTCCTGGTGACAGCCCTCTTCCTGGTTATATCCCTACATTGTGGAGACAAGGGGGAAACAAGTTTTCTGTCACTTCTCAAAAAAGGCCAGTGATCCCATCGTGATAGCTTGCCCTCATGATCCAAATGTCCCATCTTCAAATATAATCACTTTGGGGATTATAGTTTCGACATAAGAATTCTAAGAGGACACAGGGGCGCCTGGGTGGCGCAGTCGGTTAAGCGTCCGACTTCAGCCAGGTCACGATCTCGCGGTCCGTGAGTTCGAGCCCCACGTCGGGCTCTGGGCTGATGGCTCAGAGCCTGGAGCCTGTTTCCGATTCTGTGTCTCCCTCTCTCTCTGCCCCTCCCCCGTTCATGCTCTGTCTCTCTCTGTCCCAAAAATAAATAAAAAAAAAAACGTTGAAAAAAAATTAAAAAAAAAAAAAAAAAGAAAGAATTCTAAGAGGACACAAACATTAGTCTATAGCATATACTTTTGTCTAATTTGATCGGTCAGTAACTCCAACATAATGTTTGGTTTTTTTAACATTTGTTTATTTTTGGACAGAGAGAGACAGAGCATGAATGGGGGAGGGTCAGAGAGAGAGGGAGACACAGAATCAGAAACAGGCTCTAGGCTCTGAGCTGTCAGCACAGAGCCCAACGCAGGGCTTGAACTCACGGACCGCGAGATCATGACCTAAGCCGAAGTTGGACGTTTTACCGACTGAGACACGCCCCTAACACAATGTTTAATAGCAGGAGAACTAGTGGCTAGCCTTTTCCTGACCTTTGTAGGACAGCCTCGAATGCTTCCTTATTAAGAAAGATACCAGCATTTGAATAGATAAGATATATAGGTAGATAGGTAGAAAATATATTAAGAACATCTTCCATTCATTCCTATTTTAATGAGTGTTTTAAAATGAATAAAATTCAATATTGAATTTGTCAAGTGTCTTTCCTGTATCTATGGAGATGATATTTTTTTCCCTTTACTTGACTATAATGATGAATTACATTAAGTGTTTCCTAATGTTGGAACACACATGTATTTCTTGAGTTAACCCTATTTAAACATGATAATAATGCTTTAGAGTGTTGTTGGATTCTGTTTGCTAATATACAAGTCATATAAAAATTTTGCAGCACTATTTTTAAGTGAGATTAGTCTGTATTTTTTACGGGGAAATCTCTGTCAGGTTTTGGGGTCATGTTTTAATTGTTTCATAAAAGTAGAATTGATAGAATCTCTTGTGAAACCTTCTGGACCACGTGCTTTTGTGTGTTGGGGGTGTGGTCTCTTTAACTACTATTTTTATTTCTTCTATGAAAAATTATCTATTTAGATTCTCTATCTCCACTGGGGTTATTTTGGTAAGTTGTAGTTTTCTAAAAAAAAAATTCCATTTTATATTTATTTCTTGACTATCTATATCTTCCTTCCAAAAGATAAATATTCTCTCATGCATTGTTTCTTCTTATTTTTTAGAATTTTAGTTCTAGTTTGTTTCAGGTGTATTTTAATTTATATTGTCCTTATTTTTTAGATGACAATATGTTTCAAAAAGTGATTTGAGTACATTAACGTCTGAATGTCTTCAGTTATCCTCCTGGGATCAGCTTTATTTTGTTTGAGTGCTTTCCCTAAAGAGGGCCCTGAACGTTGGACTTCAGCAAGTCTTGTAAGGATGTGTTTTCCATCAGATTTAAATGACATGTTGGTAAATATAAAATTTTATAATCACAGACTTTTTCTTTCTACACCTCAGAAATAATATTATACTGTGTCATGCTTCTTTCTTTTCAATGTACTTCTTGTTTCTTTGTAATATATCTGCTCTTTCATTCTGGAAACTTTTAGGATTTTCTTTTTTGGGTGTTATTACATTTTACTATACTTTGTGCAAGTGTAGGGTTTTATCCATTATTTTGTGCCCCATGAAGTCCTCTTTTTAAAATTAAAAAAAAATTAATTACTTACTTATTTTTAAAATTTACATCCAAGTTAGCATATAATACAATAATGATTTCAGGAGTAGAATCCAGTGATTCATCCCCTACATATAACACCCAGTGCTCATCCCAACAAGTATCCTCCTTAATGCCCCTTGCCCATTTAGCCCCTCCTCCCACCCACAATCCCTCCAGCAACCCTCAGTTTGTTCTCTGTATTTAAGAGTCTCTTATGTTTTGTCTCCCTCCCTGTTTTTATATTATTTTTGATTCTCTTCCCTTACGTTCATCTGTTTTATCTTAAATTCCACATATGAGTGAAGTCATGATATTTGTCTTTCTCTGACTAATTTTGCTTAGCATAACACACTCTAGTTCCATCCACTTTGTTGCAAATGGTAAGATTTCATTTTTTTTGATTGCCAAGTAATTCTTCATTGTGTGTGTGTGCTTGTGTGTGTGTGTGCGTGTGTGTACATATATACACACCACATCTTCTTTATCCATTCATCTGTTAATGGACATTTAGGCTCTTTCCATACTTTGGCTATTGTCCATAGAGCTGCTATAATAAACATTGGGGTGCATGTGCCCCTTTGAAACAGTACACCTATATCCTTTGGATAAATACCTAGTAATGCAATTGCTGGGTCATAGGGTAGTTCTATTTTTAATTTTTTGAGGAACTTCCACACTGTTTTCCAAAGTGACTGCACCAGTTTGCATTCCCACCAACACAGCAAAAGTGTTCCCCTTTCTCCACATCCTCACCAAGATCTGTTGTTGCCTGAGTTGTTAATTTTAGCCATTCTGACTAGTGTTAGGTGGAATCTCATTGTGGTTTTGATTTATATTATTCTGATGATGAGTCATGTTGAGTTTTCATGTGTCTTTTAGCCATCTGGATGTCTTCTTTGGAGAAGTGTCTGTTCATGTCTTTTGCCCATTTCCTCACTGTGTTATTTGTTCTTTGGGTGTTTAGTTTCATAAGTTCTTTATAGATTTTGGATACTAACCCTTTATCAGATATGTTCTTTGCAAATATCTTCTCCCATTCCATTGGTTGTCTTTTAGTTTTTCTGATTGTTTCCTTTGCTGTGCAGAAGCTTTTTATCTTGATGAGGTCCCAATGGTTCATTTTTAAAAAGCCCTCTTTTTAATCCTCCTTTAAATTGGGAAAATTTATTTTCCTTATCAAATACTTTTTCATTTATATTTTTAAAAATATCCATCCAGTATCTATTACTCATCTGCTTTCGCTTATATTTCTAATATTCCCAAGTATTATTTTGTTTATATGTCCCCATTCATTTTCTTTTCCTGCTGTCTTTTGGGAAAGGTCCTCAGTCTGCTATTTCAGTGTTTTACAAATTACCAACTGGTATTCTTTATTCACCTACCATACTTTCACACCTCGTATTTCACCTTATTTTTTTTCTTTCTTCTTAGAACCGTGTAACACTCCTAATATCCTCATTCTCCATTTGAGTATATTCTTTTTTAAAAAAATTTTTTTAATGTGTATTTATTTTTAAGAGAGAGAGAGAGAGAGAGCAAGAGACAGGGCATGAATGGGGGAGGGGCAGAGAGAGAGGGAGACACAGAATCAGGAGCAGGCTCCAGACTCTATTAGCACAGAGCCTGACGCGGAGCTCGAACCCACGAACCATGAGATCGTGACCTGAGCTGAGGTCAGACACTTAACCAACTGGGCCACCCAGGTGCCCCCATTTGAGTATATTCTTTATGCACATTTGGATTATCTGCTCCAACAGTTCTTCATCATACAGTTATTTTTGTTCAGTTTATTATCTTTATATTATAGCTTGTATCTCTCAGTGAAGTCATGTTTCCCTGGGGATAACAGCCTTGCAGAGGCTTTTAAAATTTTTTGATTTTATTCTACACTAAGAATTACATTTTACCTCTCACAACCCATTTGATATAGATTTACAAAATGATACTTGTATATTTATTTTATATATATTACAAAATAATGTGTATTTTATGAGGAGCCATGCGCTCTGGTATTTTGTACTCTATTTGATTTTATTGAAAAATACTAGTAACTAATCACTATATTAATTTAATTATCCACTAATGGGTCAACACCCACAGTGTGAAAAGTCTATGATACATAAGGGAAGGACTGAAGGTCAGGCAGTGGTTATGAGGGAGGGATTAGAGGAATAAACTGTAGAGCCTTGGGCACCACAGAATCCCTCAGACTAATCTAGTTTGCTCCATTCCATTTGGCAATAGCCCTGTTTTTAGCATTTACTTCTAACTCTTAGGAGCAGCACTAGGTGACAATCCTTTAGGGTTATAAATTTTCAGCCCTGGGGGTTTGGTGGAAAGGAGTTGGATTAATGAATAGGCAAGAGTGACTGGGCAGCTTATACTTACACCCTCTCCTTACCCTCAAAAGGCTAAGGCTGCTCTAAGAATATTCACACGCAGGGGCACCTGCATGGCTCAGTCATTTAAGGGTCGAACTTCAGCTCAGGTCAGGATCTCACAACTCAAGAGTTCAAGCCACACATCGTGTTCTGTGCATGACAACTCAGAGCCTGGAGCCTGCTCTGGATTCTGTGTCTCCCTCTCTCTCGGCCCCTCCCTTGCTTGTGCTCTCTTTCTCTCAAAAATAAATAAACCTTTAAAAAATTAAAAAAAAGGACATCCATATCCATAGGACTTTGTATTTATGTATGATTTCTGATGTAAAGGAGCAGGCAATGATTATCCAAAGGCAATGAAGGATAAGACAAGAGCAGAGCTTAAAAAATCTGCTCCAATCTATACTTCATTGCTGCTGTCAGGCTGCCTTGGTCCTAAGGGGATTCCCAACTCTTCCCAGACCAATTCGCAACAGCCTGCAGTCTCTCTGGGATTTCTCACAGTCTTTATGTTATTAGTTCAGATCAATAATTCTTTTCTTTCACAGTGTCTCCAGAGCAAATTATATTTGGAAAAACCCAGCAACCTATTAGGTCTTTTCAGGAATCTTCAGAATAGACAGGCACAAAAATCATACTTTTTCATGGTGAAGACCTCAGTGAACAATCTGAGATGAGTCTACCTCAGAATAGGCATCAGGTGAGTGAGAGAGGACACATCGTTCACTTTTGTCAAGACTGTCTTTGCATTTACTTTCTTCTTTGTTGCCTGGGTAGCACGCATTCTTACAAGTTCCAGGTTAGGCTTCAGTGATGTATTTCAGCAGTGTCTGTACAACCAAAACCAAATAGGGGACTTCAGTCACTAATGCACTGGGAATGCAGTCAATCACAATAGCTCTGGGAAAACAGTCTGCATTTTCCTGGATCATGTGGCTCATTAAAGATAATTCAGGTCACTGCTTTTTCCAGGGCTACATTATGGCCCATATGTGAGGATAAGTATACACTGGCATTATCTAACAAGCAGATGAGATGGGTCTCTAACTCTACAGAATGATATGAAGAGCTCCAAAAATCACCTCTCCTTCCAAGAGACCGCCATACCTGCTCTGACCTTTTCTTTAAGTTGGTCTTAAGTTCTCCATCTTGGTTTGAAATTTCTGTTATTTCTAATTCCTTTGAGTTAGGAAACAAAACCACAGAATTGTTTCTAAACCCCACCTATAAAAGTTCTTTTGGACATTAGCACCCATGATAATATCAACATTGATTAGTCACCACCCTCCATTCCAATTAAACAGGTGTCTTCTTCTACATCTGATCTTCTCCAGAAGGGTGGTTTCCCCTCCCATTATTCCCCAGATCTAGATCTGCTACTACCATCCAAACAGTCACTCATTGTGATCCTCAGTTCTTTATTTGTTCTCACCAAACCACCACCTATTCCTGTTAGTTTTAACTTCTAAGTTTTCTAGAATCCAAATGCTTCTCTTCATTCTTGCAGCCAGCATCCTAGGCATCTCTCCCTCTAGGTATCTTCCACTGCTTTCTGACTAGTCTCCATATTTTCTTTTTTTAAATTTTTTAAAATTAAAAAAAATATGTTTATTTTGAGAGAGAGAGAGAGAGAGAGAGAGAGAGAGTGTGTGTGTGTGTGTGTGTGTGTGAGTGGCGGAGGGGCAGAAAGCGAGGGAGGAACAGAATCCAAAGCAGGCTCCAGGCTCTGAGCTGTCAGCACAGAGCCCAATGTAGGGCTCAAACCCACAAACCCCGAGATCATGACTTGGGCTGAAGTCTGACACCTAACCGATTGAGCCACCCAGGCACCCCAGTCTCCATATTTTCAATCTTGTCTCCCTCCAATCCGTTCTCAACATGGTGGCCATAATGTTTTGACTATTAGTACACTGCTGAAACTGTTCAGTGTTGCCTATTGCCCTTGGAGTGTTCTGCAAATGTTCCCCCCCCCATTAAAACACACCCACTAAACACAATGCACTTCCATTAGTATCAGCAACTAATGTAGTTGATCTCATGAGTTTTTTGCATTCCAAAGTTGAGAGGGGAAGATACAGAGGGACACATCTGAATCTCCTGAATAAGCACATTCCCATAACACTGTAGGTATTCAATAAATGTTTGACTGAGTGGATGATGAATGAAAGACAGGAAAGGTAAATTTTATAGCAAGAAGCAGTTGAAGGTAAGTTTATAGCATAAATTTCTATAAGTGGAGTGCATGAGGTAATATTGGGAACCTATGAAAACTTAGTTATGTGAGTATGTATGTGTTCATACAGATAGGTGCACAGATGAGGTAACTAAAATGTGTTCTTCATATAGCAGGATCTCTATCAATAGTTCTTGAATAGAAAGAAGATTCTAAGAATAAAATCATAACCTAATTTTTGCTTGGGTTCGCATAGCTTCTTGCCTAGATTTGGGGGATTCCTATGAATAAACAAATAACTCAATCCAAATAAAATCATAATTTAATACAATGTGTCCTAATGTATTATTTGCGGGATGCTTAGACTTCCATGGTGCATTAGTTTTTTATGGTTGATGTAACAAATTACCACAAACTTGCTGGCTTAATTTTTTTTTTTTCAACGTTTTTTATTTTTTATTTTTGGGACAGAGAGAGACAGAGCATGAACGGGGGAGGGGCAGAGAGAGAGGGAGACACAGAATCGGAAACAGGCTCCAGGCTCCGAGCCATCAGCCCAGAGCCCGACGCGGGGCTCGAACTCACGGACCGCGAGATCGTGACCTGGCTGATGTCGGACGCTTAACCGACTGCGCCACCCAGGCGCCCCCAAACTTGCTGGCTTAAAACAATACAAACTATTACATAAAAGTTCTAGAGGTCAGAAATCTGATATGGTCTCACTGGACTACAATCAAGTTGTGGGTAGGGCTGTGTTCCTTCTGGAAGCCTTAAAGGAGAATCCCTTTCCTTTATTTTTTCAACTCTTAGAAGCTGCCCACATTCCTTGGCTCATGGTCCCCTTCCATCTTCAAAGTCAGCAATGGCCAGCTGAAACATTAGCACTCTGCGTCCCTCTGACACTGACCCTCCTGCTTCCCACTTTCATGTTCAAGGACCTCTTTGATTACATGGGCCTACGTAGATAATCTAGTATAACCCCCCTATTTTAAAGTCAGCTAATTGGTAACTTTAATTATATCTGCAAACTTCATTCCCCTTTGCCACATAATGTAACATATTCACAGGTTTGGAGGATTAAGACATAGACATCTTGCAGGGGAGGAGTTATTCTGCCCACCATCCATGGTTATACTTCCTCTTAGAGAACATTAGAAATTGCAATACACATCATAATGAGCCATAAAACATCATTGCCAAGTGTTTGTTCTAACTGTGCTCTAGAGAAGGGTGTCCAGCTGGGGAAGTCCAAGTAAATAGAGAAAGTCCTGACTCCTCTCCATTTTATGATCTCAACCAGATATTAAAATATGTATAACATTGCAATAATTAAAACAGTGTGGTAACAGCAATAGTAGGTAGCATAATAAGACAAAATAGAAAGTCTGAAAACGGATCTATGTATTTTTAACACTTTGAAATCGCTTTCAATTTTCACGTGACACATTTTTCTGTACTTCGCACACTAACGTACCTAAGGTACATCAGCCAAATATGGGTTGCTATGTATCTGTGAATCACCAACTCTTTTGCTCCAGAGCATACCTCTGATTCTTAAAACAGTTTTCGGAACTCTGTCATCATGTTTGCTTGAGGAATTTTTGGTGTTTGGAATGTTTAAAAAAATTGTCAGCCTATTATAATGAGGTAAACATAGAAAAATGGAAATGCTGATATTAGTGATAATATATTTAAGATGTTTCTGGAAATTATCAGATAGGCCAAAAATGTTGCATCTTTCTTTTTTATAGCGAGTTTATTTTGGCTTAAGCTCATCCATTGTCTGGCCAGTTGTTGAATTAATATAATAAAAATAAAGAGAATATACTGAATCATGGAATTACATTATAGAACATGATTTTCTTCTTCCCCCTAAACGAATAGGTATAGTAGATAAATGGAGAAAATAAAGAGATCATTAAAATTATAGATTATCAAAAATGTTTTACACCCATCTTTGTTTTCACATTACTTATTATCTCAATAATTTTCCTATAGATCACATTAATTTCCAAATGGGTCAGAAATACAAATGGATAAATGCAGGGGGTAAGAAAGAACTACACAACATTGCAAGTTCTAGAAGGAAACATGAGTGAATTTTTCTATTACCTGGAATTTGCAAAAATATTTCAAAATGTTACTCAAAATTCTAAAAGCAATAAAAGAAAAGAGTGCTTAGTTTAATTCTGGGAAACTAAAAAAGTTTGTATAGCTGATTAAACACAGCAAAAAGACAAATTAAAACCTCTGGGAAAATATTTGCAGTTAATCACAGACACAGACTAATAATCTCTAAAATATAAAGACCTTCTGAAAATGGAGCAAATGCTCCATAAAGAATGTGCTAGTGAAATGAATAGAAAGTTCACAGAAATAGAAAATGAAATGGAAAATGTTTAACCTCATTTATGACTAAAGAAATGCAAATTAAAAGTACCATTAGACCTTTTTTTACCCATCGGATGGGCAAAATTCCAAAGTCTGACAGCATACTTGACTGAAAAGGCTATGGATAAATAGACATTTTTATATATTCCTTGTGAAAATTGTAGACAGTCTGTGGAGGAGGATTTTCCAATATCTAACAAAACTATCTATGTTTGATCCAGCAATTACACTTGTAGAAATTTATTAAGACCAAAACATGGGCAAAACATTTGAAAAGATACACAAAACTATTACAGCACCAGGGGTAATAGAAAAGACTAAGAACAATCCCAATATCTATCAGTAAGGCTTGTTGTTAAACTTGCATATCTGCACAATTAAGTCATTTAAATAGAATGATAAATACCTTTCTGTATCATTATGGAATGATCTCCAGGATATATTGATGAAGACAACAACAAGGTGGTAAAAGTATGCTAATGTTTCAAAAAGAGGAGATATGAATGTTTATTAACAAACAATGAAAATATAACCATAAAATCAAAAATTTAAAAAAAAAGCTTACTTATAATGGGAGGGGAAAGAATAGGGTGGAAGAGACAGATCTCTTTAAATATACCTTATTTGGATGATTTGACTTTGGAAAGTTAAAAAATTTTACATTATCATAAAAGAAAATTTAATGAAAAAGCAATGTCTCTTCTCTTTTTTTTTAATGTTTATTTATTTTTGAGACAGAGCATGAACGGGGGAGGGGCAGAGAGAGGGAGACACAGAATCTGAAACAGGCTCCAGGCTCTGAGCTGTCGGCACAAAGCCCCAAGCGGGGCTCGAACTCACGGACTGTGAGATCATGACCTGAGCTGAAGTCGGACGCTTAACCGACCAAGCCACCCAGTCGCCCCGTTCTTCTTTTTAAGAGAGAAAGCACAAGCAGGGGACAGGAGCAGAAGGAGAGAGAGAGAGAGGAAGAGACAGAGAGAGAGAGAGAGAGAGAGAGAATCTTAAGCAAGCCTCATGCTCAGTGTGGAGCCTCATGCAGGGCTCGATCCTGTGACCCTGAGATCATGACCTGGGCTGAAATCAAGAGTCGGATGCTCAATTAGCTGAGCCACCCAGGTGCCCCAAAAAGCAATATCTTAAAATGATGAATTTAATTCTATCTTCAGTTGACCTAATCTCATGGAGACAACTATCCCAAATGACTTTAAAACTCAGTAATCTAACTACATTACAAGTAGGATGTTCTCTAAAGAGAGAAAGAGTTGCAGAACATGTGTAAATGCTATTTTCAATTATATCATGGGTGGCAGTGGTGCTATGGTTATTCTGAGACTGTTTTATGTGTTGTGTGATAGAGCAAATAATTATACTGACCTCACTAAAAAGCTTTCATCATACTGACATCATTAAAAGGCTTTTCATCATGAAGGAAAGGAGATACTGATATAAATATATAATCCTGAATTTGAAATGGAAGCATCAGTATGCACTCTCAATATATCTCTTAATAAAACAGATATTTTGTAAATTGGTCCTGTGAAAAAGCCAGGAAACAATTGTCAGGCCAGTTGATTCCCATCAGCACCCAGATTGGCTCTGTGAAATATCATTTAACCAACTAAGGAAACTAGGCTTTTTAAAGAATGATTGAATGCTGGATCTGATTTAAGAAATGTACAAGGGAAACTTGGCACATGTTGTACCTGATAGAACAGAAGTTACCAAACAGGCTGTTAATAACAAAAGGACTCAATAGTTAACCTGAATTAGCTCCCACTGAACAAAGATGGGATAATCAGCTGGAAAGGAAACATTAGATGTATCAAATATGCAAAACTCAGAATTAATTGTGATTTCTGGATGCTAGAGAAGAACCCATTATTTTAAAAGCTAGTAAACAGAGTGATCCAAATATTTGCCCAGACTTTCCAGTATTATCTGCATGTTACAGTAGTCAAACAATTGATGAAACCAAGCTTCTTACTATGTATGCCAGATAATAAAGAGTAAGAAATGGTAGAATTGGAATACTACCCGTACTGTATTGTAATGTTTACCAATGGTTACTGACATTAAAAAATAGAGACAGTAGATATCATGCACCTCCTGATAGAAATATACAAAATTACCCATAAAACAGTCATGGCATACACACTGAAAATTGAATCTGAATCTTCCCTTTCTTCTATATCTCACTATGGAGATGCAATCAGCAGAAGTCAGATTGTAGGAATTCTGTATGACAAAATAGCAGTCTCTTTAGCAAAACAAAAATAAAAAAAAATACAAAGATAAAAACCCAGAATATTGAAGGTGAATCTATAAAGAGACAAGATATATATCAGTAAACTGCAATGTATGCACCTTATTTGAGTCAAAAATCCATATGCAATTTTTTTTAGCAAGAGAAAAAGTATGTGTGAGCAGATGGGGAGGACGAGAGAGGTAGAGGGAGAAAGAGAGAGAACCTTAAGCAGGCACCACACCCAGCACCAGAGCCTGATGAGGGGCTTGGGCTTGGTCTCATAACCCTGATATCATGACCTAAGCCAAAATCAAGAGCTGACTGCTTAACTGACTGAGCCACTCAGGCATCCCGTAAATTTTTTAAAAAGGGGAAAAAAAACCAATGGGGGACTTGTGAAGAATAGTGATTATTAAAGATTTAAGAAAATGTTTTACATTATGTTAAGGTGATGGTGGCTTTGTAATTAAGGAAATACAAGAGCCCTAAAAGTAGGAATTTAAAAATTATTGAAGCTTGGTGGTGGGTATAAGCAGGTTTATCATATTATTCTCTCTACTTCTGTGTGTGTTTTTAAATTTCCATAATAAAAAGTTAAAAATTTTTTCCATTAGTTAAAATTTGGGTCATTACTAAGAGCAACAAGAACTCCTTTATCACGAAAAGAATTTTGATGTTCGACTTTTCTTGATTAATATTTCAAGGAAGTTAATAAGATACCATTAAAGTTAGAAACTCAATTACCTGCTGAAGCTTAACACTGGCAAATTTTCTTCCCAATTTCCTCTGCTTCATAAAAGTTGTTTCAAGTAAACTGAGAGAACTAGAAATTATAACTGAGAGATAAGAAATAACTTTGGAAATTTATTTTAGACTTTAATTTCACATTTAATCGAGGCTTTTATTGGGCCACCTGGGTGGCTCAGTCGGTTAAGCTTCCAATTTTGGCTCAGATCATGATCTCACAGTTCGTGAGTTTGAGCTCCTCATTGGGCTCTGTGCTGACAGCTCAGAGCCTGGAGCCTGCATTGGATTCTGTCTCCCTTCCTCTCTCCCCCATCCCACTCACACTTTGTCTCTCTCTCTCTCTCTCTCTCTCGCTCTCGCTCTCTCGCTCTCTCTCTCTCAAAAATAAATAAACATTAAAAAATTGAGGCTTTTAGCAACTGCATACACATTGCCTAACAAAGTTTTAGAAAAATTGGACATCTGTTTCATATTTAGAGATCTTACTACTGTTTTTAGCTGTCAAAGTATCCTCCCCTTTAACTCAATCCTATATTACTTCATTTAGTAGAACATTTCTATGTAATAAAGTTGGAAAATCAAGTCGGTGAACAAAGAATCGATTATACTTTTGGTATATTGTTCTAATAGGCTAATTATTTGGAAAATAATTAAATTATATTCTTACTTTGTATCAAATTAAGTATATATAGATTAAATATTTAAATATTGAAAATGAGACTATAAAAGTAATATAACAAAATATTAATGAATGTTTATGTAACCTATATTGAATAATGACTTGCTCATGTGATATTAAGTCAGAAGCTACATAAAAAGATTGACAGACTTGAAGACATAAATATTAAATGAAAATATCACCCAAGTTCCCGTCTCCCCCAGTTAATGATCAACTGATAAATATTTAAAACATATGTTATTAAGAGTTAATATTCTTAATATATTAAGATCATTTATGAATGAATGAGAAAAAGATGATTTTTCTGAGAGGAAAAATGGACTAAAGACATGCATAAAAGATGCACAAATATATACAAATCACCAATATACACGTGAAAAAAAGTTCATGCAGATTTGCTTGTAATAAAATAAATGCAAATTAATACAAAGATGAAATGACACTTCCTCCTCTATCAAATCGGCAAAGACAAAGCGTTTGATTGGACAGGTGTGCGTTTTGGCACTCCAGCATTGCAGACTGCTGGGGAAGGAGAACCCAGCTGACCTCTCTGGTAGCAGTTTGGCTGTATTGAGACCCTTAATATTTGCATAACCTTTTACATGGAAATATTTTCCTCTAAAATCTTATTCTTAAAAAAAATAACAAAACAAGGGCAGAAACACTAACATAAATGTTTATGCAGAGTTGTTCAGAATAGCAAAAAGGCAGGAAGCAATTTGAAATGAAGGGATGAGGAATTCATTCCACCCCTGATAGATACAGATGCCAAAGAGTGCTCTAATAACATAGCAAGATGGCGACAGCTATTGTTAAGTGGGAAAAGAAGGGTTCAGAGCAATTTATATTGTGTCATCCCATTTTATTTCCACATATATATATACATATTTAATCTATCTGCATGAAACATATGAAATATATAACTTCTGTAACAAACACATTTAAAAAAGATGTTTTGTTTCCTAGTTGTATATGCTGTAAAATGTAACAATAGGAAAGATCATTCCAGACATGGTAATGCTTGTTCCTGTTGAGGCAGAGTGACTGATGGGTGAACTGCAGCTGTGAGGCAGAGCCCAGAGTGGTCAGGAAATCTGTACCACGTAAGCGCATGTCTGATTTTAACATGTCACAAAGCAAAGACGTGGAATAACATGGTGAGTGGAACATAGGTAGATTTTTAAGCCCAGAACACACACACACATACAACACACACACACACACACACACACACACACACACACACACACACTTTAAAAAGGCAAAAAAAACTGCCTTCCAGGGAAACTTGGGGTAGGTAATGAGGAAAGACTAATGCCTTGATACTGATCAATACTAGCACTCATTAACTAAGGGACTTATAACTCATGCAAGCATCAAGTGATGCATAATATGATTGCAGGTTAAAATGATCTATTGGGTTAAATAAAGCATAGTATAAAAATTAATTTTACTCATTTCTTTTTTACCTTGTTAAAAAGATGAGGATACTGGAAAACTTAGTATTAGATATGTGGCATCCCTTGTATTTCTGTTGGACAGTACTCCTGTGTACGGTAATAAAAATCTAATTATGTCATCCCCTTGCTCACAAGCTTTCAGTGTCTTCCTTTTTGGATAAGGACCAAAATCCTTAATATGGCCTCTAGGAAATAGTCTCACCCCAGCCTGCCTCACCTTGCTTTCTGGGTTCCAACCACTTGCCTTCTTTCAGTTCCTTTAATAGAGGATTTTTCTAACTGCACATTGAAACTTAATAGTGTATCATGAATTGAACTTAGTGAATGGAGACCAGCATCAGAAAACGGAACAGAAAATAGAGTATATCACAAGCAAACAGGGTAAATATTACTGAGGTAAAAAAATGTTTGAGATTGGGGCGCCTGGGTGGCGCAGTCGGTTAAGCGTCCGACTTCAGCCAGGTCACGATCTCGCGGTCCGTGAGTTCGAGCCCTGCGTCGGGCTCTGGGCTGATGGCTCAGAGCCTGGAGCCTGTTTCCGATTCTGTGTCTCCCTCTCTCTCTGCCCCTCCCCCGTTCATGCTCTGTCTCTCTCTGTCCCAAAAATAAATAAACGTTGAAAAAAAAAATTTAAAAAATGTTTGAGAAACAATACTGTAACCAGGGTTTCTCACATTTAGTACTGTTGACATTTTGCTTGGATAATTCTTTACTGTGGAGAGCTGTCCTCCTCTTTATAGGAAGTGTAGCAGTGACTCTACCCATTAGATGCCAGTAGCACATCCCACCTGTATTATGACAACTCAGAATACCTCTAGACCTTAACAAATGTCCTCAGTTGAGAACTATTGCTCTAACCCATCATGCTTAATTTCACAACAAAGCTTTTTCAGAAGCTGTTCACCCTTTACTGAAAGGTGCTGCCCCTTTACTGAAAGGTGCTCCTTGGGGTGCCTGGGTGGCTCAGCCAGTCTGACTTCAGCTCATGTCATGACCTCATCGTTTGTGAGTTCAAGCCCTGAATTGGGCTCTGCACTTGGGATTCTTCTTGGGATTCATTCCCTCTCTCTCTCTCTCTCTCTCTCCTTCTCTCTCACTCTATCCCCTTCTCGAAATAAATCAAGTTTTTAAAAAATTGAAAAGAAAAGAAAGGTGCTCCTCTCCTTTTTCCTCCCCTTCCCCTCCCCCTTCTCTACTCCCCTACTTCCTCTCCTCTCTCCTCCTGGTAACTCTCAGCTCAATTGCACCCTCTTAGGAAAGTCTTTCCTGAGTCACCTGGGTAGGTCTCATCCTTCTATTACATGTTCTCATTAAATCATGTGCTACATTTCAAGCACTTATCAATTTATACTTTTCTATTTACTTCTGTGATTATTTGATTAATATCTGCCTCACTTGTAAGGCTGTTAGTTCCATGAAGTCAAGTATCATGTCTGATTCTACCATAATACAACATTAAATATTTATTCAGTATTTGCTATGTATTGGTTCTGTACAAGGTGCTGGGTGCACCCTGGGCAGCGAAAAAAGGCAAAATCCCTGCCCTCGAGAGCTTGACAGTCTTGTTCGGGAGACCTAAACTACAGAAACACTCCAACCCTTTTTTTTTTTTTTTTTTTTAGTTTCAAGTTTTTATTTAAATTCCAGTTAGTTAACATATAGTGTAATACTAGTTTCAGGAGTAGGATTTAGTGATTCATCACTTACATATAACACCACCAACATTGTGCTCATCACCAACATTTAAATACAAATTTAAAATGGAAATTGCTAAAATATAGATGTATTTTGTGTTGGGAAGCTTGAGTTGTCAGGAAAAGGAAGCGCTGAGGATGTGAGTGTGAATTGGAAGTTCCAGAAGGACACAGCTATGGGACAGCAAGGAAAGAGCATTCCACGAACGGGGCGCCTGGGTGGCTCAGTCAGTTGAGCGTCCGACTTCGACTCAGGTCACGATCTCGCGGTCCGTGAGTTCGAGCCCCGCTTCGGGCTCTGGGCTGATGGCTCAGAGGCTGGAGCCTGCTTCCGATTCTGTGTCTCCCTCTCTCTCTGCCCCTCCCCCGTTCATGCTCTGTCTCTCTCTGTCCCCAAAATAAATAAAAATTAAAAAAAATTTTTTTTAAATTTTAAAAAAAGAACATTCCATGAACAAGTATCGTTTACTTTAAGGTCTTATAACCTATTCCTACTGGGTTTTTAAAAGTCATTCTACTGTGAAGAGAATGTATCAGAGGAAATTAAAGGGACAAAAAAGGGGCTGTCACTTAGGAAGTCATTCAGTGCAGGTAGGAGACCACTGATGTCGTGGACTAGGGTTGTAGCAGAAATGAAGCGTATAAAATATAACTACTTATGAGTACCTAGCACGCCAATTGTCAGATTTGACATACTGGGCACTTAGTAAATATTTGCTGATTTAATATCTATTGAGTGAATTCATTCAACATTTACTAACAAATACATCAAAGCTTTACGAAATTAACACAACTGTTATTTTTGTCATCGTATCTGCCTATTAAAGTTCAGTTCAAATTCTGTATTGTCTGTAAATGATTTCCCTATATTCTCAAATTAATTTCTGTTTTCACAGCTATATTCTTAAGAAAAATTCATTCTAGCTCCATTGAGCATTTGTCATTGTTTGCCTTAGAAAATATACTTATGTGTTCATTTACCCACCTATGTTATGGGTGCAGTGAATGCTGATAATTATTTTTTTATCATTTTAATTCTGATAAATAGATGTACATAGAAGGTATTGAATAATGTTGGTTGAATGGAGTGAGCCCCATGAAAATATTACTTGGGAAAAATTGAGTCTTTTAAGCTTTTGCTTTGATGACTCTTTCAGTCAGAAATTATCTCCCAATGGACAGGAAATTATTTACACTTTTTATTTGAAGTTAAATTTATTCTGAAAAAGTAGTGTTTTAAAACATGTCTCAATCCCAGACATCCCAAAAGCAGATTTCATTAATACAAACAGTTTTTGATGGTTTGTTTTGCCATGGGACCCTAGGGAACACACATATTTTCATTTCACTGTGATGATTAGCTAGGAACGGAATTGCTGGGTCATAGGGTAACGTATGTTTAGCTCTGTAAGAGTTAAACTACTTAGTCTTTTCCCAAAGATATTTACCATCTTATATTCTCACCAACTGTGTATGAAAGTTCCTGTTTCTCTTCTTCCTTGTCATCTTTCAATATGCCAATCATTTTTAATTTCAGCCACTTTACTGGGTATGAATGATATCTCATTTAAGTTTTAATTTGAAGTTTCCTAATGATGAATGATGTTGAATACTTTGTTATATTGTTCTTGGGCATTCATCTATCTTCCTCTTTGATGTGTCCGTTTGGGCCCTTTGCCAAATTAAAAAAAAATATTTTCCAGTTTTATTGAGATATAGTTGACATATATATTGTCTAAGTTTAAAGTATACAGTGTGATGATTTGATACATATATATGTTGCACAATGATTACCACAATAAGTTTAGCTCACACATCCATCATCTCACACAATTACACTTCTGTTGCTCTGGTGGTGGGGAGAATATTTAAGATCCAAAGTTTACCGTATTGTTCACTATAGTCACCATGCTGTCCATTAGATCTCCAGAACTTATCATCTTATAACTGAAAGTTTGTATCCTCAGACCAACATCTCCGCATTTCTTTATGCTCCCCAGGCCCTGGTAACCACAAATATAGTCTCTATTTCTATGACTTTGGCTCTTTTAGATTCCACACATAGATGATATCATACAGTATTTGTCTTTCTCTTTCTGATTTTTCAATTAGCATAATGCCTTCAAAGTTCATCCATATTTTGCAAATGGCAGGATTTCCTTCCTTCTATGGCTGAATATTATTCTATTTTGTATGTATTCCACAAATTCTTTATTCATTCATCCATCAGTGGACACTTCTGCTGTTGCAATGTCTTGTCTATTATAAATAATGCTGCAATAAACACAGAAGCGCAGGTATCTCTTAAGGTAGTGATTTCATTTCCTTTAGATACAAATTCAGAAGTATGACTGCTGGATCATAGGGAGTTCTAATTATTTGAGGAACTTCCATACTGTTTTCCACAGTGGGGTACCAATTCACATTCCCACCAGTAGTGCACAAGGGCTCCTTTTTCTCACATTCCTTGCTAACACTTACCTCTTGTCTTTTTTCATAATAGCCATTCTAACAAGTGAAGTGATATGAGCCCTGTAGTTTTGATGTGCATTTTCCTGATGATTAGCAATATTGATCACCTTTTCATGTACTTTTTGACAATTTGTATGTTTTCTTTAAAATGATGTCAATATAAGATCTTTGCCTGTTTTAAAAACCAGTTTTTTTTTAAATCAGATTTTGTTCTATTGAATTATATCAATTGTATGGTGTTAAGCTGTACTAATATCTTAGTATCATTTATTTTTCCATGCAGAAGCTTTGTAGTTTGAGGTGGTCCCATTTGTATATTTTCGCTTTTGTGGTTTTGGTGTCATAGCCATGAAATCATTGCCACAACCATTGTAAAGGTGTTTTTCCCCCCTATATTTCCTTTTAGGTATTTTATGGTTTCAAGTATTATATTTAAGTCCTTAGTCTATTTAGAGTTAGTTTTTGTAGGTGGTTTAAGATAGGAGTCCAATTTCATTCTTTTCCATGTGGATATCCCTTCATCAACTATTTTAAAATTGTGTTGTGTGCCTTTTTATTATTGAATTGTAGATATTCTTCATATTACAGACATATGTGCTTGCTAAATATATGAGTTATAACTATGTTCCCCCAGGATGTGATTTGCCTCTTTTTTTTCTTAATGGTAATTTTTAATGAAAAGAAGCTTTTAGTTTTGATAAAGCCCAATTTCACAGGTTTTTTTCTTTTATAGTTAATGTCTTCTGTGACCTGGCTAAGAAATCTTTGCTGACTCCAATTCATAAAGATATTATTCTGTTTACTTCCAGAAGCTTTATGATTCTAGCTTTTATATTTAAGTCTATGATTTACCTGAAATTATTTTCTGTATGTGATGTATTGTAGGGATATCAGTTGATTTTTTTCTTTATAGATACCCAAATTTCCCTAAAATTTTTGTTGAAAAGACTTTTTCCCTATTTAATTGCTGTGAAGTTTTTGTAAAATGTTGATTGACTATATATATATGAGTGAATTTCTGGACTCCAGATTCTATTATTTTGATCTATTTGCCTATTCTTAAGTCAGTGCCACATTGACCTGATTACTGTGGCTTTATGTTAGGTGTTCAAGTCAAGTAAGTGTAATTCACTTAACTTTGTTCTTCTTTAAAAAAAAAATTGTTTGTTTATTTTTGAGAGAGAGAGAGAAAAAAACAGAGACAGAGACAGAGTGTGAGCAGGGGATGGGGCAGAAAGAGAGGGAGACAGAGAATCTGAAGCAGGCTCTAGACTCTGAGCTACCAGCCCAGAGCCCAATGCGGGGCTGGAACTCACGAACCACAAGGTCATGACCTGAGCTGAAGTCAGATGCTTAACTGACTGAACCGCCCAGGTGCCCCATCTTTGTTCTTCTTTTTAAAAATGGCTTTGGCACTGGGTGTTGCATGGAAACCAATTTGACAATAAATTTCATATTAAAAAAAGAAAATATAGGAGGGCAATGCTGCCTCATCCTGGCAGACGTGGCAAATGCACCCACTGCTCCACATTCAAGGAAGATGAGAAGGCCCCGGGAGAGCCACTCAGGTCCAACAAGCCTTCAGGGAAGTCACAGCACCAAGTCATGAGTACTGAGTTCACCGACATTGATGGAGTCAAGGAAATAGAAGGCTCCATCACACCACCACCAAAGCTTCCGCCTTCAGGACTTTATAATCTAACGGAGTAGGAGGGAGGATGGAGACTGGTAGTTTTGGGCCCTCACCATGCATCAGAATCATTGGGCTCCCCTGCCAGAGATGCTGATTCCATTACTGTGGATGAGACTCAGCCATTAGTACTTGTTTAAAGATTCTGGGTGTTTCTAATGCGAAGCCAGGCCTCAGATCCATTGAACCAGACAAATGCAACCAGAATAAGAGAACATGATACGCCTAAGAAAGTGTCACTGCATGGCTGCCGCAAGATGCTAGACTGGTCAGGGCGGCTGGAACAGCTGGGGTTTACATTCCAGGAGAGCTTTTGTGAGGCTAGGGGCAAAACCTGGTTAGAGGAGCTCTGAGGGTGTCCAGAAGGGGCAAATGAGTCGTGTGCCGGGGAAAGAAGAGACACAGCTGGGAGTCAAAGCGCAGTACTGGTGGTTACCCTGAGACCTCTCATTTTCAGTTGTTACAAGCTGACTCAAAAGATGACTATGACAGAGAAAGACAAATACCATATGATTTCACTCATATGTGGAATTTAGCAAACACAACAGATGAACGTAGAGGAAGGGAAGGAAAAATAAGATAGAAAACAGAGAGGGAGGCAAACCATGAGACTCTTAAATACAGAGAACAACTGAGGGTGGCTGGACAGGGGATTGGTTGGGGTGGAATAAATGGGTGATGGGCAATAAGGAGGGCAGTGTTGGCATGAGCGCTGGGTGTTGTATGTAAGTGATGAATCATTAAATTCTACTCCTGAAACCTCTACACTGTATGTTAAGTGACTTGGATTTATATAAAAATTTAAAAGTAAAATAAATAAATAAAATAAAATAAAATAAAATAAAATAAAAATAAAAATTGCTTTGGCTATTCTAGGTCATTTGCATTTTTGTGCACATTTTAGAATTTGCTGGGCAATAGCTAAAACACATTCTTGCAAGGATTTTGAATGAGATTGTGTTAAATCTTTAGATTAATTCGGGGAGAATAAACATCTTAATGATATTGAGTCTTCCAATCCCTGAGCGTGATGTATCTTATCATTTATTTAGGTCTGCTTTAATTTTTTTCAGCAATGCTAGTTTTCATTGAATCAGTCTCATATATTTTTAAGTTTATGACTAAGCATTTTTATAGTATTGTTCATAAAATTTCCTGGGTTTTTTTTTTGAAGTTTTTATTTTAATTCCAGTTAGTTAACATACAAGGTTATATTAGATTCAGGTGTGCAATATAGTGATTTAACAATTCTGTACATCACCCAGCACTCATCACAAGTTCATCCCTTAATCCCCATCATCTATTTAACCCATCGCCCCACCTGCCTCCTCTCTGGTAACCATTAGTTTGTTCTCTAAAGTTAAGAGTCTGTTTCTAGGTTTGGATCTCTCTCTCATTTTTCCCCCTTTGCTCATTTGTTTTGTTTCTTAAATTACACATATAAGAGAGATGTCATATGGTTTTTGTCTTTCTTTGACTTGACTTATTTTGCTTACCATTGTACTCTCTAGCTATATCCGTGTTGTCACAAATGGCAAGATTGCATTCTTTTTATTCTTTTTATGGCTGAATAATATTCCATTGTGTGTGTATGTATATATATACATGTGTGTGTGTGTATATATATATATACATGTGTATATATATATATATATACATGTGTATATATATAACCTCTTCTTTATCCATTCATCAGTCGATGGACACTTGGGCTATTTCCAAATCTTGGTTATTGTAAATAATGCTGCTATAAACATAGGGGTGGATGTACCCTTTGAATTAGTGGTTTTTTTTTATTTGGGGGGTTAATACCCAGTAGTGCAATTGCTGGATCGTAGGGTAGTTCTATTTTTAACTTTTTGAGGAAACTCCATACTGTTTTCCACAGTTCCTGTACCAATTTGCATTTCACCAACAGTGCAAGAGAGTTGCTTTTCTCCATATCCTTGCCACATCTGTTGTTTCTTGTGTGGTTGATTGTAGCCATTCTGATAGGTATGAGGTGATAGCTCATTGTAGTTTTGATTAGCATTCCCCTGATGGTAAGTAATGTTGAACATCTTTTCATGTGTCTGTTGGTCATCTGCATGTCTTGTTTGGATAAATGTCTGTTCATTTCTTCTGCCCATTTTTAATTAAATTATTGGTTTTTTGAGTGTTGAGTTGTTTATATATTTTGGATACTAACACTTTATCAGATATGTCATTTGCAATATCTTCTCCCATTCAGGAAGTTACTTTTTAGTTTTATTGATTGTTTCCTTTGCTGTGCAGAAGCTTTTTATTTTGATGTAGTCCCAATAGTTTATTTTTGCTTTTGTTTCCCTTGCCTCAGGAGACATGTCTAGAAAAAAGTTGCTACAGCCAATATCAAAGAAGTTAGTGCCTGTGCTCTCTTCCAGGATTTTCATGGTTTTTGGTCTCAGAATTTAGGTCTTTCATCCATTTTGAATTTGTTTTTGTGTATGGTGTAAGAAAATAGCCCAGTTTCTTTCTTTTGCATGTTGCTGTCCAGTTTTCCCAACACCATTTGTTGAAGAGACCGTCTTTTTTCCAATTGGATATTCTTTCCTGCTTTGTCAAAAATTAATTAACTATATAATTGACTATATAAATTGACTATATAAATTAATTGACTATGAAATGACTATAAAATTCATTTCTGAATTTTTTATTCTATTCCATTGATACATGTGTCTATTTATGTGCCACTTCCATCCTGTTTTTATAATCACAGCTTTGTAATATAACTTGAAATCTGGAATTGTGGTGCCTCTGGCTTTGCTTTTCTCATTCAAGATTGCTTTGGTTATTATTTTTTTTGTGTGTGATTCAATACAAATTTAAAAATTGTTCTAGTTCTGTGAAAAATGTTGTGGGTAATTTGATAAGAATTGCATTAAATGTGTAGATCACTTTAGGTAGTATAGACATTTTAATAACATTTTTTCTTCCAATCCATGAGCATGGAGTGTCTTTCCATTTCTTTGTATTGTTTTGAATTTCTTTCATTAGTATTTTATAATTTTCCGAGTATAGGTCTTTCACTTCTTTGGTTAGGTTTGCTCCTAGGTATCTTATTATTTTTGTGAAATTGTAAATGGGATGGTTTTAATTTCTCTTCTTGCTGTTTCATTATTGCTGTATAGAAATGCAACATATTTATGTACATTGATTTTGCATCCTGTGACTTCACTGAATTTGTTTATCAGTTATAGCAGGTTTTTTGGTGGAGTGTTCCAGGTTTTCTACATATAGTATCATGTCAACTGCAAATAGTGAAAATTTTGCTTCTTCCTTACTGATTTGGATGCCTTTTATTTCTTTTTGTTGTCTGATTGCATAGGACTTCCAATATATGTTAATAAAAGTGGTGAGAGAATGGGGACATACTTGTCTTAATCCTGACCTTAAAGGAAAGCTCTCAGTTTTCCCCCAGTTGAGGATGATATTAGCTCTGAAGTTTTTACTCAAACCTAGCCTGTTGAGAGTTGTTTTCATGAATGGATGTTTCCTAGTATCTTTTTTAAAATTTATCTCTAAGATATGTAGTGATGTTCTTTCTTTCATTCCTCATATGATAATTTATGTTTTCATTTTCTCTCTCCCCTAATCATTCTAATTAGAGGTTAATAAGTTATGTGAATCTTTGTGCAGAATCAACTTTTGTTTTCGTTGATTATTGTCTGTTTATTTTTAATTTCATTTATCTATGCAAGTTCTTTAGTATTTCCATTATTGTTCTTACTTTGAGTTTAATTTTGGAAAAGCCTTATTTAAATTTTTTTCTCTCATCCATCCCCCATTATATGAGAGCCTGTTTGAAGACAAGGGCAATATCTAATGCCTAACATATAAAACCTCTAATATCTGTTAAATCAAATTTGTGGGAAGCAGAAATGAAAAGGTTCCAGTTCTCTAGCATGTCACTTGGCTAACAGTTGTATTAGTTATCTTTTGTGAATAATAAATTATCACAAAGGTTCTTATCTGACAGACAAGGGGGAAAATATAAAATAATGATTAAAAATAAAAATCTATTCTAAAATGCTAAAGGAGGGATGCCTGGGTGGCTTAGTTGATTAAGCATCTGAATCTTCATTTCGGCTCAGGTCATGATCACACTGTTCGTGAGTTCGGGCCCCACACTGGGCTCTGCACTGACAGCATGGAATCTGCTTGGGATTCTCTCTCTCACTCTCTCTCTCTCTCTCTCTCTCTCCCTTCACCCTCCCACTAGCACTCCTTCTCTCTCTCTCAAAATAAATAAACTTTAAAAAAAATGCTAAAGGAATGTAGAAAGAGAAGAGATATAAACTGGAGTAGATTAAATGCGAGTGTGGATTTTAGATAAAGACCTCTGAGCTTAGTTCCTCACCTGAAAATATGGTAACACTACCACTGAAGAGTTTGCATGAAATAATGAAATAACAAATGTAAAACACCCGTAACAATGCCTAGCATATATTAGTGGTTCAATAAATGGCATTAGAACTTTTTTAATGTTTATTTCTTTTTGAGAGAGAGAGAGAGTATGAGCAAGGGAGGGATGGAGAGGGAGACAGAGGATCCAGAGTGGGCTCTGTCCTGACAGCAGACAGCCCCACATGGAACTCGAACTCACAAACCATGAGATCATGACCTGAACCGAAGTCGGATGCTTAACCAACTGAGCCACCCAGGTGCACCTAAATTGCATTTCTAAGAGTGTTAATATCCTTATTTGTAAAATATGCTCTCAGAGGAGGGTTGTTGAATATATGAAAAGAGGTACATAAATAATGTGCTTACCACAGGGCTAAGCTATATCTTTTAATATAGACCCAGAATATAAACTTGAAGTGTCTGTAGAACCTATAAATCAAGTTATGGTTATGGAAGATGGAAAGAAATCTATAGACAACTCAATGGAGTTCTTTTAATTTTTGCTTAAAATCTACATCTTGCTTCTCTAATGGAAGACTTTTTTTTCCCCAAAAAGCCTAGCTGTGAGCCAGTGTTATATTAAAAGAAAATGGAAAAGAAAGACAAGATGGAACACATGAAACAGCTTTTACCCATCATATTCAGCAAAGTGAAAGCTAGTAATTAGAGAGATCTCTGGAATTTTAAATTCTTTGATCTTGGTGAGCACCAAAAGAGGGGATCAGATAGTTTAAGTCTCTTAGGAATTTTGTATATTAAATTAACAAATGGTTCCCTAACATAATTAATATTTGGAAAGCACTCACATTTCCATTACATCGAGGGTTAGAGTTCATCATGATTTTCTTAGATTGTGATGCCTATCCATAACCATGATTATTACCAAAGAAAGATCTCATATTCAAAAGAAACATCCTCATACTTTTCATTTCTGGTCACACATTATTGGCCAGAAAAGTCATGTCTGTGGGTGAATCAAATGAGCAGCAGTGATATCTACTACAAACTGAAAAATCAATTTTGAATAGAATAAAAAAATAAGTATTAATTATATGGTTCCCTAGTGCTCTTTACATAAGGGCCATAAAAGAAATTTCAAGTTTAGATTGTAGGTTAGTTAATATAAATTCATTCAATACTTATATTTTCCTAACTATATGACAGTGCTTCAAAGTGTTTCATGCATATTTACTCATTTATTCCGCAACATAATCTAAGGAGGTTGATATTATGATCCCTGCTCTACAGAGAGGGAAGTTAAGTTATGGAGAGGTCATTAAGCTGTTTGCCTAATGTCACACAACTGCAATCACACCCAGACAATCGTCCCTAGAATCCATACGCAGCTTCTCAGAGCAGGCCTTTAACAACTATTTTTAAAAAATTTTATGGCAATATACTTATTTGCATAGTTCAGTAAGAATTTGTTCTCTATGCAGTAGGCACAATGGAAACATTGGTTATATTCCCAAGGGCTTTGACTGGAATTTAGTATTTCCTCAGATCCCTGCACCTGGTAGGAAGTGACCTTCTTTACTCACCTGGTAAGAATCCTGGGAGTGTTGTAAGCGAGGTATCAGGCTGATATTTCCAGGGGGCTTTATTGGCCACATAAAGTCAATTTTAGTATTTTAAGCTGTCTGGTCACATCTGAGTCTATGCATGTGTCTCTCAAATAGAACAACTATTTTTTTAAGAAACTGTATGTCAGGCTTTGAGCTGGGTATTCCACAATTGTCTTCAATTCTCATGAGATGTATGTGTCAGAAAGTAGCCATTAGGTAGGAAGGTCACTGCTGGACTTGAAAAAATTCTTTACAATGGAGCAAAATGTTTCAATGCTGCACACATTAAAAGCATTCTATTCATTTCATATTTTTTGCCGCATTTCTACACAGAATCCTCACATGTAAGTAACTTCTGTTGCTCGGTGTTTGACCTTTGTCCAATAAAGTTTGAGTCAAAACCTCAAGAAGGTATTATTTTCCTCTTTTGAGAAGAGGGAAATGTTAAATTTGCATGGCTGCATGGGACAAAAAGAATGAAAATATACAAATCATTAATATGTATTTAATTCTCAAAGCTTATTTTTTCTATCTTTTGTACCTTCATACTAATAGTAAATGAGAATTAATTCGTTAAAAAGACAAAATGGGAAATCATAAGTAATTTCTTATCCTCTGAAAATATTTTAACTTCCCCAATTGTGTTTTTTCAAGAACCAAATTCTACATCAGATGCCATCTGCTTACTGAATGATTTGATCATCTATGCTAGGAGATGGCAGGTATAGCTTATGACTGGATTCTGACTTGCTATCTATTTTTATAAATAAAGTTTTATTGGAGCACAGTCACACCGCTTCATCTATGTATTGTCTATGTTGCTTTGGCATTACAATGGCAGAGTTCAGTTGCTGTGACAAAGATGGTTTGGCCTAGAAATCCGAAATTACTTACTATGTGACCTTTTGCAGGAAAAACTTTTTATTTTTTTTTTCCCAACCTCTGGTCTATGAAGACAGTACCAGTTACTGAGCTGCTGATAAGAAGCAAGGTATTTTGAATGTTCTTTATCCTATTGTCAATATTTCATCTTACCTTGCAAATTATTAGTTATATTTGCTCAGAGAAGGACCAACTAAAAATAGAGTGAACAGAGCTCCTAGTCCCAGGAGGTGAGCAAAGCCCACATCCATGATATAATTGGCCATCAAATGACGACCATCAATATAAACCTTACTATTAATCATTTCTGTTTTATGGTGCTATGTCAGACACCAGTCCTATTTCTACTTATTCCTGCTTTATAGTAGTTCCCAATTTAAGATATAAAATGTTGAGACAGAACCCTATCCTATAATCTAATGAAATTAGTACTTAAATGGCTAATAACAAAAGAAGAAATCAGAATTCCTTTGCAGCTAGACATTTTGTTATCCTACTTGCCCTGAAAATTTTGATGAAAGTTACAAATAGTAAAACTTTAAGAAAGAGAATTGTAATTAAACTTGCTTACCAGGAAGTTGTGTCAAAGAGTTTGCTTTAAAAGATATCCTCTTTAGGGACACCTGGGTGGCTCAGTCCCTTAAGTAACTGACTCTTAATTTTGGCTCAGGTTATGATTTCATGAGATCAAGTTCCTCATCCAGCTCTGTGCTGACACCATGGAGCCTGCTTGGGATTCTGTCTCTGTCTCTCTCTGCCCCTCCCTTGCTCATATACACTCTCAATTGCCTCTCTCTCACTCTCTCTCTTTCTCATAAATAAATAAGTAAACATTAAAAATAATAAATAAAAGGCATCTTGTTTATTTTTGGGTGAGGGAAAGGGGTGAATAATTTTAGACATTCTTTTCTTAATAGCAAAAATCAAGCCTAATTAAGGAGACAAAACATTGGTTTGTAGAAGCGAACAGAATTAATGCCTAATGTTATCTTATTTTTTTTTTACTCCGAGTTCAACATACCAGCTGGCTTGAACTGTGGGTGACATACATAATTAAAACTGAAAAAAAAAAAGACTGGAGGATCTTACTTATCTGGCTTTCTATTCCTTTTTATGTTGCCCAAATCACAACCCTGCCATCATCTCTGCATAATAAATCAAGCAGAAATTCCTGCTGATATGATGAATATTTTATTTTTTTAGTTTTGACCATTGCTTTATCTTCTGCAAGTATAATGGTAAATTAATGAAGTAAGTCCCTTAAAATAGTACATCCTATTAAATAATTAGATCATCATGAAGAGAAGAAAATTCAGTATCTAAAGTTGATGTACTTTCATTTTAGGTATTTCGACTGAACTGATCAATATCCAATTAAGTCAATAATGTCAAACAACTAGATTTTTTTTCTAATTTTTTATTATGAAAAATTTCAAACAGGCAGAAAAACTAAAAAACTAAATTCCATCATCAAGATTCAGCAATAGGTAATGGCCATATTTGCAGTTGTCTGCTTCTAGTATTTCTAAATCTAGAATAGTCTCCTAGAAATTAATTTGTTTAGGTATTTAAATTACGTTGACTTTTTAAAAAGACCAAGTCAGTTTTTTCAGAATGTCCCACATTTTGAATGTATCAGTTTGTTTCCTTGGTGTTTTTGTTTGTCTGTTTGTGTTTATTTTTGTTTTTGTTTTCAGAGAGAGAAAGAGAGCACATGAGAGAATCTTAAGTAGGCCCCACACCCAGCTTATAAGATCGTGACCTGAGTTCAAATCAAGAGTTGGATGCTTCACCAACTGAGCCACCCAGACACCCTACTTTTTGGTGTTTTTATTGTTTTTCTCTATCCTCTATTTCTGGAAAGCTGGAAGATGCATCTAAAGACCATACTCATAGTAAATGTTTTTGAAGATGGTATTTTATAGTAATGGTGTGTACTTTGCATCATATCAAGAGGCACGTGATGTCAGGTTATCTTAATATTGGTGGTGCTAAGTTTGATCACTTAGTAGATTTAATGGCCAGTAGACCTCTGGCATACTTCTAAATTGTCCTTAGGACAACAAGGAAATTACAAGAGAAGTTAGAAAATCTTTGGGAGTAAATATAAAGAAAAAAACTCCATTTTGAAATTTGTGGGATATAGTTAAAGCTTTGCTTATATTTTTCTAAGGCTTATATAAATAAAATGGAAGAGTACACAATCAATGATCTAAACTTCCATTATAAGATTCTAACAATGGAGAACAAATAAAAATTTAAGCAAGCAAATTAATAAAGATAAGAACAAACAAATAAAAAAAGAACAGAAAAAATAGAGATCAATAAAATTCAAAGCTGATTCTTTGAAATGGCAAAAAAAAAGAAAAAAGTGATAAACTAAGTAGATGGATCACAAAAAGAGAGAGAGAATAAAAAAACAAAAATGACCACTATCAGGAATAAAATAAGAAACATCACTATTGATCTGACAGTCATTAAAATGATAATAAGGAAATATGATGAACAACTTTATTCCAATAAACTTGGGAACATAAATGAATCAGACAAATTCCTTGATGGTGTAAATTACAAAACTGACTCACAGAGAAACAAACACCTGAATAGTTCTACATTTACTAAATAAATTGAATTCATTACTTAAAAGCTCTCCCAAAAGAAAACTCCAGCCCCCGGTGACTTCCTAGGAGAATTCTATTGAATATTTAAGAAAGAAATAATAACACCAATCATACATAAATTCTTTCAGAAAATAGAGAAGGATGCAATAATTTCTCAAACACTTTATGAGTCCAGCATTAGCCTGTTACCACATTCAGACACAGACATCACAAGAAAACAAAGCTAAAGACCAATATCCTTCATAAAACTAGATGCAAATCCTTAACCAGATTAGAAAATTAAATCAAGCAATACAAAAAAATAGATAATACATAACCACTAAGTGGTATTATCCCAAGATCATAAGGTTAGTCTAACATTCTAAACTCAATTAATGTAATTCCCCCATATAAAGAGAATAAAGGAGAAAAGCATATGATCATCTCAATAGATGTAGCAAAAAAAAATTTTACAAAATGCATCATCCACTATTCTTAAAAGTTTTGCCCAAATGTGAATATTAGGGAAAGAGAAGGAAACCTTCAGCTAATTTCATACGTAGTAGTGAAGGACTAAATAATCTTCTGCTCTAAGACTGGGAACAAGGCAAGAATCTCTGCCACATTTATTTTATTCTACATTATGGTGGAAGTCCTAGCCTGTGCAATAAAGCAAGGAAAATAAATACATACAGATATGCAGTACACACACACATGCAGGAAAGGAGGACATAAAACTGCTTTTATTTTGTGGATATCATCATGAAGTACATAGAAATTCCTAAGGACACTACAGAAATGAAAAAAAGCTACTTTAACTAGTGAGTGAATATAACAGTATCACATGATAACATAAGACTAGTACCACCAAAATCAGTTGTTTCTAGATACTAGTAATGAAGATATAATAGCATTAAAAACACATAAAATGTTTAGAGATAATTTTAACAACATGTACAATATATTTACAATGAAAACTGAAAGATTGCTGAATGAAGTTAAAGAGGACATATATAATTGGGGAACCATACAAAGTTCACGAATTGGAACACTGAATATTGTTAAGGTATTGATTCTCTCTAAATTTATTTATAAATTTAACACAACCCTAATTAAAATTCCAATAGACATTTTTAAAGAAATTGTTAAACTGATTATACAATCTATATGCCAATACAAAAGATATAGAATATAGAATTTTGAAAAAGAAAAATGCATTGGGAGGATTTATACAACATGACTTCAGACAGTAAACAAGGTAGTATGATATTGGCATCAATATAGACATTTAGATCAATGTTACGGAATTGGGAGTTGAGAAATAGATGTATGATTATATGGTAAATTAGTTTTTGACAAATTACCAAGATAATTTGATGACATAAAAATTGTCTTTTCGGGGCGCCTGGGTGGCGCAGTCGGTTAAGCGTCCGACTTCAGCCAGGTCACGATCTCGCGGTCCGTGAGTTCGAGCCCCGCCTCAGGCTCTGGGCTGATGGCTCGGAGCCTGGAGCCTGTTTCCGATTCTGTGTCTCCCTCTCTCTCTGCCCCTCCCCCGTTCATGCTCTGTCTCTCTCTGTCCCAAAAATAAATAAACATTGAAAAAAAAATTTAAAAAAAAAATTGTCTTTTCAATAAATGGTGTTGGGATAACTGGTATCAATATGGGAAAAAAGGGGGCTTTGGCATTTTCCTGATACCATACACAAAATTTGATTCAAAATGGATTATGGACCTAAATACAAAGGTTTGGGGTTTTTTTAATTTATTTATTTTGGGAGAGAGAGAGAGAGCATGCAAGCATGCACACACACACACACACACACACACACACACACACATCAAGCGGGAGAGGGGCAGAGCTCCACACTGTCAGCACAGAACCTGACAGTGGTGGACTTGATCTCACCAACTGTGAGACCATAACCTTAGCTGAAATTAAGAGTTCCGATGCTCAACTGACTGAGCCACTCAGGAGCCCCAACACAAAGGTTTTAAAACTTAAAACTTCTACAAAAAATACATACAAGAAAAATCTTTGTGGTCTTGGGTAAGGCAAAAGTAGTGTAGATAGGACATAAAATATATGAGTCACAAAAGAAAAACACATTTGTAACTAAATTTTACCAAAATTAAAAACTTTTGCTTGTCCAAAAATGCCATTAGGAAAATTAAATGGCAAGTCACAGATGGTGAGAAAATGTTTGCAAAATGTACATGTTACAAATGACTTGGATTCAGAATATACAAAGAAGTCTTACAACTCAATAGTATGAAGACCACCAAGTAAAAAACGTGCAGATGCTTTGCAGATGAACAAGTCCAGGAAAAGTTGTTCAACATCATCGGTCACTAAGGAAATGCAGATTAAAACCACTACTACACACACCCACGAGAAAAACAAAAATTAAAAACAAGTGTTGGCAAAGATGTGAAACAAATGGAAACCTCATGAACCACACGTAGGAGTGTTAAATGACAGTTGGAAGAATGGCAGTGATTCAGAAGGGGATGGCTCCATGAAAGGGGGCGGGGCGATGTGGAACCAAGCCATGGCCAATCCAGAGTTCCAAGTGCGAAAAAAACGTTGTTGTTGCTCTCCACTGAGGTTCTGAGATGACCTGTTATACAACATAACTTTACAAAGGTTGACGAATAGATTTGTATTTTGGCTTACATACGGTGCTTTATTTCTTCTTCCTTTTCTCTATGCAAAAGACTTTTTGTTGCTGAATTTATTGGTATTTTCCGTTACTGCTTCATAATTTGAATCATGATTGGAAAGGCTTTCCCATTTTCCAACTGTCCTGTGACAATTTACTGTAAAAGCTAGCTTTTCCCCAGTAATTTAAAATGCCGCGTTTATAAATATCCATATATACTTGCTCTATTTTTGTACTTTCCATTCACTTTCATTGTTTTGTCTGTCTATTCTTGGACATGATATCACACTGTTTAAATATAATGACTTTACAATAGTGTGATTCAATATACTTTTCATTGCTCTTCTTTTTCAACATTTTCTTGACTCTTTGCTTCTGTATTTCAAGACTCAAGTTTTCTAGCTTTACAAAAAATATTAGCATTTTTATTGTGCTCATGTTTTATATGTCATTTCCTACATTAACTCAAATAATATTGACTTGTTAGGAATTGAATCACCCAATCCAAACATATAGTGCCTTTCTATCTGTTCAAGTTTATTTTTGCACCTTGCACTAGTGTTTTATTATTTTCCATGTATAGATTTTATCTGTTATTTTATTTGTTTCCTCCTACTTTTTTTGTTGTGGGATCTTTTCTTCCACCAATTTTTCTAACTAACAATTTTTACACATAGGACATATTAATTTTACATGTTATTTCTAGATACTGACACATCATAGAATTATATTACTATTTATAATCCTATTTTCATTGATCCTTTCAAGCACACTACCATAATTCATTTATTATATTTATTTATATATTTATATTATTTTATACATATTTATATTATACACATTTTATTTTATATATAAATTTTATACATATTTATATTATATATATTTATATATTAAGATATGTTTTTATCTTTTATAATTATTATGCTTCTAATTTTTATTAATCACATTGGATAATATTTCTAACACAAGAGTATAGAGTAATGTAGACAATAACCATCCTTCCATTATTTCTGTCTCAGTGAGAATTTATTGAGTGTTTCCTTATACATAAATGTTACATTTTGTTTTGAGCTACAGAAACATCAACACTCAGAGACAGACATGCACCTACACACAACGTAATCATTTCAGGATGAATTCATTAAATCTTATTTCAGAAAGCTTATTTTAATTTTTTTCTTATTTTTTTATTTTTATTTATTCTGAGAGAGAGAGAGTGAGAGCAAGTGGGAAGGGGCAGAGAGAGAGGGAGAGAGAGAATCCCAAGCAGGCTCCACACCACTAGTGTGGAGCCCAACGTGGGACTGAAACCCAGGAACTGTGAGATCATGTCCTAAGCAGAAATCAAGAGTCTGAAACTTAACCAACTGAGCTACCCAAGCACCCCAGTTTTTTTTTTAATTTTAGAGAGAGAGAGCACACAAGCAAGGAAGAGCAGCAGACAGAGAGAGAGAGAATCTCAAGCAGACTCCACACTCAACGTGGAGCCTGACATGGGGCTTGATTCCACAACACTGGGAACATGATGTTAGCCAAAATTAAGAGCCAGATGCTCAGTTGATTGAGTCACCTAGGCATCCCTGTTTTTTTTGTTTTGTTTTGTTTTTAAGTTAGAATTGATGTTGAATTTTCACATACCTCTTAAGTATCTAGGGAGATGTATGATAATTTTTCCTTAAATGTATTAATGTATTTAATGACAATTAAGGCTTTTTATGATGTTGTACGATTTTTGCATTATTATAATAAACCCCACTTGGTCAGGATACATTATATTTTAATGTACTGTTTTATTTCATTTGCCAATATTTTATTTTAGATTTTTGCATTATCTGTAGTTTTCATTGTTTGAGTTTTCAGCTTTAGGTTCAACGTTGTACTCACCTCCTAAAAATACTTTGAGTATTTTCCTCCTTTGGCATCCCCTTATGAGGTTATTAATTGCTTGCCTGCCATACTGGTACATTTTTTTTTGGGAGAGTATGTACAGAGAAATTAGAATTTGCTAATGGCCATTATATAATGGAAACCTGGAATATTTATCTTATTATGCAACCAGTGCATACTGAGGAAATCTTACAAAGTACAAATGAGTAAATATATATATATATATATATACTAAAATAACAATGCTAACGGAAGCACCAGTCTTTTACTACTTTGAATAATCTTTTCACCAGATGATTTAAAAAATTTAATAGTGACCAAAATTAGAAAAAAAGAAAAGGATCTTATATATCTTTTAATTTAGTAGGATGTTGGCCTGAGAACCTTAGCTTTCAATTTATTACTACATTTTATTTCATTTGTATTGAAAATATTTGAAGTACTTGATATACATAACTATTCTGACAAGCTAATGACTCTATAATGTTGAAAGAGTAAAAGGTTGCTCTTTAAAAATAGTAAATATCTCATTTTAATCTAAAGAAGTGGGATCATAACTTAATTCTAGTTATATAAACAACCAAAAATTGACTAATATGAAGTCTACCATTTTGAGGGCAGAATAAAATTTGAGTACTTATTTTAATCTCTCACTTAAAAAGCTTATTTGTGCACTTACTGAACTTATACCCTAGGTAATAATGTTTCAGAGTCTTCCTTGTGATTAGATCTGACTGCCAAATTCAGGTACTCTTACATGGATACTTGATATATATATATTTTTAAGACAACAAAAAGTATAGAAGAAAAGATGTGTTTTCTGTTTGTTTGCTGTTTAATTTTCCTCTATTTCTCCTTTTAAAACATTTTCTGGGTTACTGGAACACTTTTTTAAGGATTCCTTATTTTTATTTACAGTATTTTATTTTTAATGGTGGTTGTCCCGGGTATAATATTATGCATATGTGAGTTACCACAGTCTGTTATCAACATTCTACCCCTTTGAGTGAAGTTTAAAACTTTACTTCCATTTATATCCTTTTACCATCTCCACTTTTTTCTTTATCACTTTTTTTTTTTTTAAGTATAGTTGACACACAATGTTACATTAGTTTCAAGTGTACAACTTAGTGATTTGGTAAGTTTTTACATTATGCTGTGCTCACCACAAGTGTAGCTACCATCTGTCACCATACATCACTGTTACAATATCCTTAACTGTATTCCTTATGCTGCGCTTTTTATTCCCATGATTTATTCTTTCCATAACTGGAAGCCTGTATCTTCCACTCCCCTTCAACCACTTTGCCCAATCCTCCAACCCCCTCTTCTCTGGCAACCATCAGTTTGTTCTCTGTATATATAGTTCTGGTTCTGTCTTTTGTTTGTTTATTCCTTTTTTAGATTCCATTTATGAGTGGAATCATATGTGTTTGTCTTTCTGCATTCTGACTTATTTCGCTTAGCATAATGCCTGCTGGGTCCATCCATGTTGTCTCAAATGGCACTATTTCCCTCCTCACCTTTTAAACACAATTGTCCTTAGTATTTACTCCACATACTTTAAGTACCACATTACATAGTGTTATAATTTTTGCTTTAATCATCAAAAATGATAAAAGAATCTCATGAGAAATAGGATTGCCTATTGTGTTTACCCATTTTTACCCCTTCTGATGTTACTGCCTTCTAAAGTTCAAAGCCTTCAGTTATCATTTCTTCCCTGTTTAGAGGACATTCCATAGTCACTCTTCAACAGATTTGCTAACAATAAATTGTCTTAGTTTTCCTTCTTTTCAGAATGTTTTTATGCCCCCTTCATCTTTGAAGGATATTTTTATCAAATTGGAATCCACCAATCAATTCTTTTTTTCTAGTACTTGAAAAATGTTGTGTCACTTTCCTCTGGCCTCTGTGGTTTTAGATGAGAAATGGGCTTTTCATTTGATTTGGTGTTTTCCCATAAGTAATAACATGCCATTTCTGTCTGGCTGCCTTGAGGACTTTTTCTTTGTCTTCAGTTTTCAGAGATCTAGTTACAGTGTATCTTGGCTTGGATTTCTTTGTTTTTTTGTTTTTTTTTTCTATCCGAGTTTTGCTAGGCTTCTTGAATCTGTACATTTCTGTGGGTTATGGTCCCACAGGTCCCCAAGACTGTTTTCAGTCTACTTCCTCACTGTTCATGTTGGATAAATCCTATCGGCTTGTTTTCAGGTTCACTGATTCTATTCTCTGTCATTCCCATTCAACTACTAAGTACATTCAGTAAGTTGTCCAGTTTCACTCATTGTATTTTTCAGTTCTATAATTTCCATTTGATTCTTTTAAAAAATAGTTTCTATTTTTTTGCTGAGATTTTCTATTTTTGTTTGTCTCAAGAGAAGTTGTAACTATTCATTGAAACATTTTTATGATGGTTGTTTTACAGTATTTGTCACATTGTCCCAATATCTGATTCATCTTGGTGCTGGTGTCTGTTTGTTGCTTTTCTTTCTTTTTTTTTTTTAATTTTTTTTCAACGTTTATTTATTTTTTGGGGGACAGAGAGAGACAGAGCATGAACGGGGGAGGGGCAGAGAGAGAGGGAGACACAGAATCGGAAACAGGCTCCAGGCTCCGAGCCATCAGCCCAGAGCCTGACGCGGGGCTCGAACTCACGGACCGTGAGATCGTGACCTGGCTGAAGTCGGACGCTTAACCGACTGCGCCACTCAGGCGCCCCTGTTTGTTGCTTTTCTAATTCATGTCATAATTTTCCTGGTTCTGGGTCCGATGCATAATTTTTTAAAAAAAATTTTAATGTTTATTTATTTTTGAGAGAGAGAGAGAGAGAGCGCGCGAGCAGGAAAGGGGAAGAGAGACACAGAAGCAGGTTCCAGGCTCTGAGCTGTCACCACAGAGCCTGACGTGGCGCTTGAATCCACAAACAGTGAGCTCCTGATCTGAGCCAAGTCAGATGCTTAACTAACTGAACCATCCAGGTGCCTCATGCATAATTTTTGATTCTAGTCTAGACGTTTTGGAAATTATATTAGGGGACTCAGGCTCCTATTTAATCATCTTTTTGTGTGTGTGCAAGCCATGCCTCTATTAAACTGCACCTAAAGGTCTGGGTGATTGTGTTTGTTCAGCTTCTTGAAGGGCCTGGTCCACTTCACCTTGGCAAAAGTGGCATGACTCACACTGCTTTGTTGCCTGCAGGCACTACACCAGTTGGAAACTCAGCTCCACACTGGATTCCTCTGACACCAGAGGCATTCCAATTTTTCCTGCAATGCACTACTGCCTCTTCTGCCTCTTTGATGCCAGGTGTTAGGGGTGCTCAGCTCCATGTTTGGCCCTGCTTATACCAGGGACAGGGACCTGTGGAGTTAGCGGACTGTCAGTTGCCCTGCCTTATATTACTTCACTCCACCACCCCAGTGCTAAGTGGGTGTGGAGGTTCAGCTCCCCACTTAGTCTTGTTGCCTCCAGGGCTGGGGTGAAAGTTGAGCACTTATCAGTTCCAACTAGTACCCATTGTTTAGTGTTTCCTGATACCAGGTGGGTGTGGGTGCTCAGCTTCCCTAAGACCCCACCACTCCAGTGGGGAAATTGGAGCACTGTCCACTTCCACTGGGCAGGAGATCAAAGGTCAGCTCCCTTCTCTCTGTACATCAATCAATGGGGGAATCCAAGTACTGTCTGATTTTGCCTGGGTAGGGACAGGGGTAAATCAAAATTCCACTCCAGGACTGAACTGCATGGGTACAAAGCGTGACTTTTCCCCCCCTTGGTGTTTGACTAGAGTAGGGTGGGTATTTCCAAGGTTTTCTAACTTGAGGCCCCACATCTTCTGGTCCCTCGGCTTGGGATGAGTGCACTCTTGTTGAAGGTTTTCTTTTTCTTTTTTGTGTGTTTTGCCTTGTCTTTTTTGTTTGTTTGTTTGGTTTTTGGTCTGTGCCTATTGGAGGCTTCTGCACTGCCCTCTCTGGGACCTGTGAGGATATGTCAGGCAATAAGGAGACTAGGAAATTCACTGGCATGTTATTCTCAGGTCTTGAGGTCTCTTTGCAACCAGACTTCCTTCCACCTTTCAGAGAATTCCTATGCTTGCTTGTTGTGTTATGTTCAGGGTTGTTTAGTTGTGAAGGGAGGGGTCTGGGAAGGATGGGCTACTCCACCTTGGCAGAACCAGACCTCCCTATCATAAAAGGATTGGAAATTTGTAAAACCACAATCAGCCCTTTATTATTTTTCACTTCAAATGTTGCACACAAATCTGGTCAGGAATTCATTTGGCTGCCCAACCCTCCTTGTCAAATCAGACCCTACAAGATCAAGGGCAGACCAGGTTTAAGTCATCATTAATCTGTTAAAAGAAAGTGAGGGGAGAAACCTCTTCCCTGAGTAACTAAAGCAGACTTTTTTTAATATGTCTTTGGATGATAAATGATAAGTGAGAATATTTGATCTAGGGACAAGTGTAATATTTCCTCTGGATTTATATCTACCATTTAGCACCACCAACTTCAGTTCATGAACACATCTAATGATAAATATCCCTTTTAGGTTAATTTTTCTATATCTAAAATAGTGGCCCAGTGGGAAGTGATGACCAATCCATTCCCCCAATGGCTTCAGGTAGGGAAATTACTGAGTTCATCATCAATCTTCCCCTTCAGTCCTCTAGGGAAGATTATCTTTGTAGAACATAGTAAAGCTAAATAAATTTAAAAGATTATCAAAGAGAGATTATAAATCTAAGCAGAAGTTCTCAATTCTGGGCACTCACTGGGGAATTAGAAAAAATAATACTAAAGGGTTTGCACTGCCCCGATCAATTAAATAAGAATATCTTGAATGGGGCCTCATCATCAGTATTTTTTAAAGTTGTCCAGGTGATTCTAATGTGCAGCCAAGACCGAAAATAACTCATCTAGGCAGGTGGTGTTTTCTCTGACAAGGGAATTTATCTGTTATAACAAATTGCATCCACCATACCAGATAAAAGCTCACACTGGAATAGATGTTTTGGTGATATGAGCTCCTCCCAATTTTGCGAGTGGCTTATTTTGCTACCAGAAAGTCCTTTCAAACCAGGACGAAGAATGGACAATGCTCTAAAAATATTTTCTTCCAACAGATAAAGAATCAAATGCTATAATTCTGGAGAGATGGACACTCTGAAGTTAAGATCTTTCATACAGAAATTGTGTTCACCACCATCAAGTTCAGCGCATTAGATTCCTTAACTTTGGGACCCACAACATTCCGGCGTATATTACAAACTTTGCCTTTCAAGAAGTACTTGCAAGTGACCCAATGCAAGTGAGCTTGTCAGGCATAAATCATTGAAATTGTTAGATTTACTGTGCAGTGAGCATTCCCTGCCCACTTTTCCCAATGGAGAGCTCATCTTCGACCTGGCAAATCAATCTCATTTTGTCTCTTGAGAACATTTATGAGCAAGAGTTTGCATTTTTGAAACTCCAGGGCTTCTGGGATGGTTACCTATACTGGTCAGTTAGTCACGGCCAGAAAGTGATGGGACTTTTACCCAGGGGAGTTGTGTTGGCTGAGGGGCATGACAGTAAGAATATGCAATTCCTCAATCTGGGAGAGGATAAGCTGGGTACAGGCTCACAGTTTATATAATACTGTGTTAGGGCTTTCATAGCAAAAAGCAAGCCTCTGTATTGGTGAACCTTGCAAGGAGACATGATAGAAGTTTCTGGATGAGTTAACTATTGTTATTAGGGTGTAGGCATCAAAGGCTGGTTAAATCACCCTTCAAGGAATGCAACTTCTGTGGGTCATTAAATTATTCTCCCTTAGGGGCATAGACAAAGGATTGGAGAATACCAGCCATAATGTTTTCCTAAGAAAGATAAGCCTGTTGACTGTGATAAAATGGATCTCTCCTCAAGTTTTGTTAGTCTGTTTCCCTGAGCAGCCTATCATGGGCTCTGACAAATTAAGAGGGTTCCATAACTGATCTCATTTACGAAATTCTACTAGGATTCCTCTCTGTGCAAGTTCTCCTTAATTCTTTTTTTTTTAATGTTTATTAATTTTTTGAGAGACAGAGAGAGAGCACGAGTGGGGGAGTGGCAGAGAGAGAGAGGGAGACAAAGAATCTAAAGCAGGCTCCAGGATCCAAGCTGTCAGCACAAATACCGATACAGGGCTCCAACTCAGAGACCACAAGATCATGACCTGAGCCGAAGTCAGCAGCTTAACTGACTGAGATACCCAGGTGCCCCAATTCTTAATAATACTGCTGATACACATGCAGCAATTGGCCCTGGTAGCCAGGTATTTTTGAGAATACCATGTTTCTCTTGATTTAGGATTTAAGATTTGAGATTTACTATTTAAATAAGTCATTTTTCTTAGCTTAAAAAATGGTGGGAAATCTCAATGGTGACACAGAATTAGCCAACCTAACTTCTAGAAACTTTACAGGTAAACTTAGCAACGAGTTGGCATCCACATATGTAATCTAGTTGCTTAAATCTAGTTGTGCGTGAAGGAGCAGGAGAAGATTCCTTAGAAGCTATGCCATCCTTAGATTTCAGAGAAGGGCTAATAGTTCACCTAATGTTCTAGAGACAGAGTTGGTTCAGTTAAAAATTTATTAAATGTCTACTACATGATAACATATAGAGAAATGCATAAAATATGGTCTCTGTCCTTTAGAAGCTTACAACTTATCACAATCTTCTTATTTTCAGCCAAACCTGAGCACAAAAAGTGCCTCCAGTTTCAGAAAGTGTTAGACAAAAGTTTAACTTCTGTTTTAATAACTCACCAATGATTACATACCTAACTCCCTAAGGTCCTTCATTCTATCCTTAAATATAATTATTGCAGGTTGAATCACTTGTATGTCATTGTATATATTTGCTATTAAAGCTTTTCTATGTAAAGAACCCTATAAAGTTTCAAATTGTATGACAATGACTCACTAGACAAGTGCATAATTATAATTGGTGGCTCTTTAAGTCTTAGCAGGCAGCCAACAACATTTTCAATATTTATTGGCCTCATCTTACATGTCTGTGTCCAAAAGGAGTAAGAGACTCATTGCCTAAATCTATGAGGAGCTGTATAACACAAGCGGCATATAAAGCTTGCTGCATGATTATTAGATCTCCAAAAATATCAAATGAGAGTAAAATGAAAATAAAAGTTCATGATGGGTACATATAATGCTTGAAAATATTTGATTCATTTTCACTTAATGACAGTTGAAAACTTCTCTAAAATGAAGATGATTGCCTCAATGTATATTAGATGTTAAAACAGAAATTGAGAAGAAAGAAATTCCATTTAAATTTCATAAGCAAATAACTAGTAAAGGAATGTCAGCTGCATTACATTACTACGTCCCATATTGGCTAACTAAATTATGTGCTCATTAGTTTATTGAGTTAATAAATGAGAGGCTTAAAAATGTACACGCTCTTACAAGTGAAATATTTTCACAGAGCCAAAGGAAGTTTGACTAATTTGAGTTAGATTTAAATCCTTTGTCTTCTGTAATGATTAATACCATGAGACAATAAAAGAACAATCAGCTTCTAATTCTGACTTGGCCAGTGACTCACCAAGAGAACTTGGGAAATTCTCTTTTCTGTGGGTCTGAATATCCTTGTCTGTAAAAGGATAAGACAAAACTGATTCTTGGGGCTGTACCTAGTCTCGTGGTTCTGTACTACCAGACAAAGATTCTAAGGGATCTTATATTTATAACTTAATATTATATGTGATAAAATTGCCTCGTGTTATTAAAACATAGTCTTATAAGATCAAGGTTATTTAGGGACTGAAATATATCCTAGGCTGAGAAACACTCTGGGGCCAAGACCCATGATATAGCTGCAGTAATTAAATTGCTGAGCTCTTGGAGGAGAATGGGGCTGATGATATATTATCATGAGATATGATAATGTAAGTGAAAATGCTTTGTAAACTATTTGGGGCTATATAAATGTCAGGTATTAGGCATTATTATTTTCTCCATTTATTGAGGGACCAACTTACAGAACTGGCTTCAACAAGGGCATGTAATAAGTCAGGGATATTTTGGAAGAAAATACATTTTTTATTCTGACATTCCTTCCGTGCCTTCATCCTGCCAATATTTATGGAGCTGCTTCTGCTTCTAAAGTGCCAGTGACGGAATTAAAGAGGTGTCCAAGACTATTACTATCCTCAACAAGTTTGCAATGTAGTAAATATGTATGAAACAACATCATCTATTTTTCTTTAGTGATTTTATGTGTAGAACACATTTTTCCTGACTAGGTTTTAAGTTCTTTGAAGCTCCAAACTAGACTTCTTTTTTTCTTAATTTTTAAAATCTATATCCAAGTTAGTTAGCATATAGCGCAATAATGATTTTAGGAGTAGAACCCAGTGCTCATCCCAACAAGTGTCCTCCTTAATGCCTCTTGCCCATTTAGCCCATCCCCCCACCCACAACTCCTCCAGCAACTCTCAGTTTGTTCGCTGTATTTAAGAGTCTCTTATGTTTTGTCCCTCTCCTTGTTTTTATATTATTTTTGATTCCCTTCCCTTATGTTCATCTGTTTTATCTTAAATTCCATATGAGTGAATTCATATGATATTTGTCTTTCTCTCACTGACTTATTTCACTTAGCATAATAACACTCAAATTCCATCCACATTGTTGCAAATGGCAAGATTTCATTCTTTTTGATTGCTGAGTAATACTCTATTGTATATACATACCACATCTTCTTTATCCATTCATCTGTCAATGGATATTTGGGCTCCTTCCATACTTTGGCTATTATTGATAGTTTTGCTATAAACATTGAGGTGTATGTACCCCTTTGAAACAGCACACCTGTATCCTTTGGATAAATACCTAATAGTGCAATTTCTCGGTCAGAAGGTAGTTCTATTTTTAATTTTTTGAGGAACCTCCATACTGTTTTCCAGAGTGGCTGCACCAGTTTTCATTCCCACCAGCAGTGCAAATGGGTTCCTCTTTCTCCACATCCTCGCCAACATCTGTCCTTACCTGAGTTGTTAATTTTAGCCATTCTGAATGGTGTGAGGTAGAATCTCATTGTGATTTTAATTTGTATTTCTCTGATGAGTAACGTTGAGCATTTTTTCATGTGTCTGTTAGCCATCTAGATGTCTTCTTTGGAATAGTGTCTGTTCATGTCTTTTGCCCATTCCTTCACTAGATTATTTTTGGGGGTGTTGAGTTTGATAAGTTCTTTATAGATTTTGGATACTAGCCCTTTATCTGTATGTCACTTGCAAATATTTTCTCCCATTTAGTTGGTTGCCTTTTAGTTTTGCTGATTGCTTCCTTCACCATGCACAAACTTTTTATCTTGATGATACCCCAAGAGTTTGTTTTTGCTTTTGTTTCCTTTACCTTCAGAGACATGTTGAGTAAGAAGTTGCTGTGGCTGAGGTCAAAGAGGTTTTTGCCTGCTTTCTCCTCTAAGATTTTGATGGCTACTTGTCTTACATTTAGGTCTTTCATCCATTTTGAGTTTATTTTGGTGTATGGAGTAAGAAAGTGGTCCAGGTTAATTCTTTTGCATGTCACTGTCCAGTTTTCCCAACACCATTTGCTGAAGAGACTGTCTTTATTCCACTGGATATTCTGCCCTGCTTTGTCAAAGATTAGTTGTGGGCCATACGTTTGTGGCCATATGTTTGTGCATCCATTTCTGGGTTCTCTATTCTGTTCCATTGATCTAAGTGTCTGTTGTTGTGACAATACCATACTGTCTTGATTACAGTTTTGTAATACATCTTGAAGTCCGCAATTGTGATGCCTTCAGCCTTGGTTTTCTTTTTCATGATTGCTTTGGCTATTCGAGGGCTTTTCTGGTTCCATACAAATTTTAGGATTGTTTGTTCTAGCTGGTGTTATTTTGATAGGGATTCCACTGAATATATAGGTTGCTTTCAGTAGTATTGACATTTTAACATTTGTTCTTCCAATCCATGAACATAGAATATTTTTCCATTTTTGTGTGTGTGTCTTCTTCAATTTCTTTCATAAGCCTTCTATAGTTTTCAGTGTATAGATTTTTCACCTCTTTGGTTAAGTTTATTCGTAGGTATTTTATGTATTTTGGTGCAATTGTAAATGGGATTGATTCCTTGACTTCTCTTCCTGTTAATTCATTATTGGTGTACAGAAACGCAACCAATTTCTGAACATTGATTTTATATCCTGCGACTTTGCTGAATTTATGGATCAGTTCTAGCAGTTCTTTGGTGGAATCTTTTGGGTTTTCCACATAGAGTATCACGTTGTCTGAGAAGAGTGAACGTTTGACTTCCTCCCTGCCGACATGGATGCATTTCATTTCTTTGTGTTGTCTGGTTGCTGAGCCTAGGACTTCCATCACTATGTTGAGTAACAGTGGTGAGAGTCAACATCCTTGTTGTGTTCCTGACCTTAGGTGGAAAGATCTCAGTTTTCAATTTCCCCATTGAGGATGATATTAGCAGTGGGTCTTTCATATAATGGCTTTTATGATCTTGAGGTATAATCCTTCTATCCCAACTTTCTTGAGGTTTTTTTTATCAAGAAACGATGCTGTATTTTGTCAAATGCTTTCTCTGCTTTTATTGAGAGGATCATGTAACCACACATCTTTTCTTTTATTAATGTGCTGTATCACATTGATTGATTTGTGGATATTTAACCAGTCCTACATCCCAAGTATAAATCCCACTTGATCGTGGTGAATAATTCTTTTAATGTATTGTTGGATCCTATTGGTTAGTATCTTGTTGAGAATTTTTGAATCCATGTTCATCAGGAAAATTGGTCTGTAGTTCTCCTTTTCAGTGTAATCTTTGTCTGGTTTTGGAATCAAGGCAATTCTGGCAACTTTTATTTCTTTCATCCTCCTTCACTATGTTCAACGGACTATTTGATCCTAAAAATATTCTTTGATGGAAAAACTAAAAATAACCTCTGTGATAGGATTTAGACCCTCTAAAGGACAAAACAAATGTATATTATTACCATTAATTTATGTTTGAAACGTTCTCTAGTACAACTCAAGAAGACATCTAGACAATTAGGATTCCACAGTTTTAGAAATAATACTGGATCAATAATAGCTTAAAATAGTAATGCAAAAATAGCAACCAACTTTATGGAGGACTAATAATGTGCCAGACATGGTTATGTGTTTATATTCATTATCTTATTTACTTTTCACAATAATCTTATTAAGTGGGAACTTACTATCATTCCTATTATATAGATGAACAGACTAAAGTTTGGAGATAACCAAAATCACACAGATAGTGAGTAGCAGAACCAGAAAATGAATCCATGTGGTATAGTTGACACCACCTGAAAGGGGAAACCATAGCTGGGAGCTTAATCTATCTGATTTACTGCATTAAAATTATCTAGAATTTTAGATCATTCTAGACCAGTGCTTTTTTATGGAGGACAATTCACCACCCAGGAAATATTTGACAACATCTGGAAACACCTGTGGATGTCACAACTGCAGAAGTTCTATAGAGGCCAGAGACACTGCTTAATATCCTCTACTATAAAGAGCCCCCCACAACAAAGAATGATCCAGTCCAGGGGCACCTGGGTGGTTCAGTGGGTTAAACGTCCACCTTCAGCTCAGGTCATGATCTCATGGTTCATGGGTTCAAGCCTCACAACAGGCTCTGTGCTGACAGCTCAGGGCCTGGAGCCTGTTTCAGATTCTGTGTCTCCCTCTCTCTCTCTGCCCCTCCCCCACTCATGCTCTGTCTTTCTCTCTCCAAACTAAATAAACATTAAAAAAAAAGAATGCTCCAGTACAAAAAATTCTGATCTATACCTGTCTTTATTATTATTATTATTATTATTATTAAGGTATTATTAGCATACATTATATTAGTTTCAGGTGTACAACATAATAATTTGATATTTGTGTACGCTGTGAAATGATCACCATACTAAATCTGGTTACCATAGTTACCATCCACAGTGACTTCCTTCTAATGGCTCAGACAGTCATGAACAAACATGATCTGAAAGGCCAACACAAGAGTTCAAGTAAATGTGAGGATGCAGTTCATGATCTCAGAGTTTTAAGAGATGGCAATACAGTGTGGGGTAATTTTTTCCCAGAAGGTAAGAACAGATATCTTATTTGAAATTTATTACTTTTTCGTTGAATTTGGAATTTGTAAAGGTTTGGTTTAAAGTTCATCTCCTCCCCCTGACAACCTTCGACACTTCTTGTTAATTTAGAACAATGTCCTGTAGTTTTTTTTTTTAAATATAAAATATAGCTGAAGTCTTTCCTACATTTGAGACTCTTTCCATCTAACAGTTATATGGCTTTATCTATGAGTGGCTAAGATAAATAGCTATAGCAATTTCATGGTACTTAAAGTCACATTTCTTGATAATCTCTGGATTTTCAGGGACCATTAGAGATCCCTGTGTGAATCTTGGAATAATGAAAAGTACATTCAAGCAAATACTTTAGGTACTCTGCCATTGCTGCATTGATTTAGAAACACATTTCTAAGTCAATTTTTTTTTTTGCAATTTTAACTTGTAATAAAATGAGCCTTAACAAAAATGTCCTTTGCAATCTAAAGGCTTAGGTTGAGAACAGCAGGCCAAATTGAGAATTAATTACCATTTTGAAGTCACGGTACTATATTTCTTAATCCTAAATTGTACTTCAAATAAGGATTGGTTTTTACACCATAAGAAAACAACTTTTCCCTCTTCTCATGCTTTTTGAGATGGGAAAATATGGATGGTATACATTTAGAGGATAAGATTCAATAATACAATCATTAAATGTTTTTGATGAAGCCATAATAATATCCTACTACAGAATCCATGTTCTCTAAGTCATCTTTAATACTTTGAGAAAACAATTATTACTGAATAAGAAAGATAGAAAACCAACCAATACTGAACACATTAGTAAAATTTATGTATTCACAAAACTGATAATACACATTTATTTCCAAAAATCCTTAAAGCACAGGTAATAATGGAGCCAGTCAGCAATTTGCCACTTGCAATTAATCACTCTCTTCATATTCACAACATTCAATTTTTCTTGCTATTTGAGAGAGTGATGATTAATTGATAAAAGTTTAACAAGTGCACTAATAGCAGGTGCTCTTAATTGCAAAGTCGTCGGAATGATTCTTCCCAAACCTACTTTATGCTAATTTGTACAGCATTAGTCATAACACTTTATAATTTTACTTTTAAAACAACTTTTCTTTTAGTCACCCTAATTTAATTAAGAATTTTAACTAGTTACATGTATCAAGAACACCAATGAATTTTAAATTTGTGAGTTTGATTACCATAAGAGATTAACAAGAAGCCTCATAAAAATGCACGGCTGCCAATTAGAAGCATCAACACTGCGTAAATTAGAATTTGTTAATTGCTTTAGCAAATGTAAATTCCATTTTTTGAAATTTTATGAACTGAAAAATTGATTATATTTTTGTGAGCCTTCAGAAATATCTTATTAGTGATGATATTTGTTTCAGTAGTTCCCGAGATTATACTTTTATTTTAGTCACAAATATTTCTATTCCATTTATTTCACAAATATCTGAAGATAGCATTCATTTTTCATCCACACGTGTTTGCCCCTTACCATCCACACTATTAAATGAATACTTAAGTACACATTTTTCTTTCATCTGTCTTTCCTCTCAGCAAGACAGATAAAATATGCATTCTAGGAAAGGTTTGTTATTTTGTACTTTCAATATTAAAGTGCATGTAATTAATTAGTTTCCTTAAACACTATGTGTTTATGACAAAACCTACAGATGCTTTTACAAAGATGAATATTGAAACAGCATTTCAGGTATGCAGATTAATACCGTTTGCCTCTAGGAAATAAACTCAGCAATTTTGCATTTTAGCATTATATGAGAAGCAAAAGCTATATTTCAGTATGCATTGTGGAATGGGGAGGTCTCAGCAACGTAAGATCAAAATCTGTTTTTGGCAACGTCTGAGCACTGACTTCCAACTTGCTCCCGTGCTCAGCTGCTGTCTAGAAACTGAGGGCTGTATTTAGGACAGGCCTAAAATATTCTTATGGCTGAGTTGACATAGTGTAAGCGAGGAGCTGGGGAAATAAGGCATTGGATTAGATTTTTCTGTGAACCGAGTAGGTAACGTGACTTATTTGATAGTAGCCATTGACACCCTCCCTCTCCCTCCTAAGTTTTCGGGCCCCTCCCAGAACTGTTTTGGAAAATCACAATGCCTGATCATCTCTCCTAAAGGCTCCAAATTGACCAGATAATTATTTGGCCGTCCAAAACCTCTCGCATTAATGCATTATCCAAAATTAGTGTAATTAGATTACTCTAGCCATGATTAGCTCCCAAGGGGATAAGGCACAGGCTAAGACCACAGGGGAAAGGGATCATGAACTTAGTGCCTTCCCCTTTGATCAGTGGGGGTAGGAAGGGACTTGACATTTACAGAGAACATGCTTCATGTATATAGCTCCATATCTTGTCATCCTTAAGCAGGAACTGAGACCCAGACAACTAGACACGGGAACAATTCGCAGCAGGAAAGCCGCGGGCCTGAGACCCAGACAACTAGACACGGGAACAAGTCGCAGCAGGAAAGCCGCGGGCCTGGGAGGGGCTGCTGCAGGAACTCAGGGTTAAAAGAGATGTAGTCTCTAGAATCAGGTGGCTTGTGAGCTGGCAGAGCAGCCCCTGACTACCAAGGGATCAGCCTGATCCCTTCCTCTTTGTTACACTCACCCCTCCCCAACACGCTTTTCCTATTACACTAGTTTAAAAGAAGAAAAACTGGAAACAACCTCAATTTCCAAAAAAACAAAGACTGTTTAATAAATTCAGGTGTTAGTGGCATATTATGCACCTATTAAGATAATAATGAAGATGTATATGTAAGAACTGACATGGAAATATGTTCACAATTTATTAATTCATTGGTTCACCAAGTATGTGGCATACCTATTGTACATCAGGTTTAGAGCTGAGTGCTTCAGTAGTGAACAAAAGAGATCTGTCCTCAGGCAGCCTGTTTTCTAGTGAGAGATTCAGAAAATCAAAAAGTAACTAAACAAACAAATATATCATGTAGCCTCAGGTGTGATAATTGCTAGGAAGAAGTATAAAGCAAGGGAAGGAATAGGGTGGGTGGCAGTGACATCTGACTGGATAAGGGGTTAAGACTGTGGACGAAGAACATTCCCAGGAGACAGAAAGTCAGTGTAAAAGCTCTGAATTGGAAGTCTGAAGGCCAGACCCATGGGTGGAAAGATCAAGGCTGAAAAGGAAGAAAAATAAGAGGTGGGTCAGAGAATGGAGAGAAAAAACTGCACTGATGGCTACAAACCGGAGGTGCCCTAGTGCCCTCACTGAGCTATCCTTCCCAAGGATGGTTCCCTGAAGGACACGTCCTCCTGGAGCTTCCCAGAATGGTGTGCTCTACGTATGCTAATATCCAGGGTGTCAAACGCATTGTTTCACACCCAATGGAGAGCATACAAGTCTGCTGGCACCTAAAAATGTTTAATTAAAAATAATACACTATGCGGGGCTAGTCAGTCACTTCTGTGGGCTCTGTGTTGCCTTTAGGGCTTGAAGTTTTTAACTTCTGTTTTAAATCCAGTCCGTGAGCATTCCAGGATGGGTCATGGTGGGGAAATTGGGAAAACATGCATTGTTGTTCACAAGAAACTCCCTGAGGGGGAGACTGTCTCTGGGGACACATCAGTGTTCCAATTCATCACCCTTTCCCCTCTTTGTTAGGGGTACCCTAGGACCATTTATCAGGCACAGAAGCCCTCTGTAAGTTTTACCACTTTGAACCACCTCCCATCACGTGGTATTGGTAACCTTTAAGGTCTGCTCCTCGTCTGTATAGGGATTCTAATCCTTGATTCTTCAGTTGGAATATTTTTGGGAAATCCTGGGAAAAACCATTCCTCTTGAAGCCACAACTTCTTAGGCTATTAATAAGGACAATAATATTTATCTTTCCCACAGGGTGGCAGGATGGTTGATTAATAAATGCTTAAAGGGTGTTTTGACGATTACAAGTGTCAGCTATTATTGCGATTATTGTTAGCTGATCCTACAATCCAGAATTAGAATAAGCATCAGGTTACGGCTGACCCTTTCATCTTCGGTGCATACGTTCTATCCACTGGAGGAATTAAATTTAAACCCAGCATAATTAATTAATGTTTATGAAGCATGTTGTGAGTCTCAACTGCTCAACTCTTCAAGTGCAGTTATGAGAAACACCATAGCTTTGGTTTGAACTTTGTAACGATATTACATTCTGATTGGCTTCATTTACATTACAGATTGAGTACTCAGGGTCTCATTTCTGTATTCTGTGCAGTGCCCAGTAGCCTGCAGGCATATCATAGCTATCCAATAAAAGCAGTAATAAAGTTGTAATCTCCTTTCCTTTTCTCTTGATTTGCCTCCATATTTTAAAAAAGTAGCCTAGACAGGAAGAAAGATGCTCTCTTTGTTTTGGCAAAAGATAATTCAAAATCTTTGCTAATGAGAATATGGAATCTTCTTTCTCCTGCTTACCAATCAGGAAAATAAAAACTATTTACTCTAGGAAGTCTGGTTGTATCACTCTTAAATCATTTCTAGTTCACTAAGTGCTTTGAATAATGGAGAAGCTAGAGGACCCCTGATTTAATTTTGTCTCCTGTGTTTCTTTCGTATCTTTGAGCTCTCTGGCATTTAGGAGAATAGGGCAGAAGAGAGAGCTAAGGATGATTTTTTTTTTAAAAAGAAAGCTATTAAAAGCTTTTACAAGAGACTTGAGCTTTAATAAAACCTCTCTGTATGCAGGAAGGCCAAATCTCCAGGGATTTGGAAAGAGGCAACCTCAAAGTTAAACATTTGAAGAGCAAACTAAATTCATGACGTTAACATCACTTCCTTTCTTCTCTCTCCCTTATCCTCCTTATAATAGATCCAACATTGGTTCAGCACATTCTTTCACCCCAAATCCCCAATAGATCACAGTATCAAATTCTAACAGCACATATTTGCCCAAAATTTTAGTTATAAAATGTTATATTACATATGTGTTAGTTTTCTATTGCTGCATAATAAATTACCATAAATGTAGTGACTTAAAACAGCAGCTATTTATTGTTTCACAGTTCTGTAGGTCAAAAGTACAGGCGCAGGTTGGATTAGCTGTTCTCTGATGCGGGTTTCACAAGGCTAAAACCAAGGTGTCTGTAGGGCTGTTGTCCCTCCTCAAAGCTCTGGAGATGTATTCTTCTCCAAGCTCATTCATATTGTTGGCAGAGTTCATGCCTATGTGGTTGTAGGACTGTGGTCCCCATTTCTTTGTGGCTATTGGCCAGGGGTTATTCTCAATTTTTACAAGCTCCCCACGTTCCTCCACTCATGGCTTCTTTTCTCCATCTGCAAAGCCAGCAATGGTGGATCAAGTCTTCTTCAAGCTTTGAAACTTTCTGATCCCTCCTTTCTGCCTACCCCTCTGCTTCTCAGTTAAGAATATTCTTCTCTTGTGGTTAGATTAGACCCAGTTGAATAATCCAAACTCTCACCATATCAAGGTCTATAACTTCCAGTATGTCTGCAAAGTCTCTTTTCCCATGTAATATAACATAGTCACAGGTTCTAGGGATTAAGGCATAGGCATCGGTGGGGGGGGAGTCATTTTCCTGCCTGCTAGTCTATGGAATTATCATACTAGACAAGGAGATGAAAAATTTTATGGAGGAAAAACTGCAGGATCTCAGTAGCATATGTGATTTAACTCAGGTCACAGAGCAAATAAATGGCAGAGTTCAAGGGTAATGACTAAAATCCTTATCTTACTTGCTATTTTTATAATTTGATTTTGATAAGAACTTAAAGGGTGCTTAGTAAGTGTCAGGTTCTCTACTAAGCCTGGGAACACAGGGATGAAAGATGAAATTTCTGCATTCAGGAGGTTCACAATTTTGTGGCCTACACTGACAAATATGCAAGAAATTTTAAATACGGTTTGTGAAGGCTTGATAAAGAATCCAGAAGGAATAGAATTTCAGGGAGGGAATGAGTGGGCATTAGGAAAGACTTCCCAAATGAGGTGATCTTTGAAAAGGCTCTTCAAGAACAAATAGGAGATCATCAGATATCCAGGGTATAGTGGCCATAGCATGTGCAAAGTCTTGGTGGCATGAAAGTATAGGATTCCTTCAAGAACCGGAAAATGGGATAAAGGGTACAGGTGGAGAAGAATTAACAGAGAAGCTGTTAAGAGTTGGTACAGCTAATTGTGTAAAGCTTTTTAAACATATATACTCACTCCTCCCTGCGCTGATTAGGATCAGTTGTAGTATTTGAGCCAGGTGTGACATTATCCAATGAACATTCTAGAAAGGTATAAAATGAGGAGATTCAACTAAATGAGGGCTGAGCTGATGAATAACAATGACCATCATATTCAAGGCACTTGCTAGGGTTACAAAAATACAAATTATATGCTTTGGCTTTACAGATTATTTCGCCTTATGTCAGAACTCTTTTGGCTGCAAGAAGCAGAAAGCCAGTTCAAACTAACTTCGGCCAAGGAAGCAGAATTATTGATTCATACGACTGCAAATCATGAGGATATATGACTTCAAGCAGAGCTGGATCCAGGAGCTCAAATGATGTCATCGAGGGTCTCGCTTCATCTCTGACTTCTGCCCTCCTCTTCTGCAATCATTTCAGAGAGCTTTCCTTCTTGTTGCACCAAAAATGGCCAGCAGCAATCTTAGATTTACATTGACTTTACAGCTAACAATCCTAGAGAAAAGGGCATTTCCTTTCTCCTAGCATCCAGATGTTTCTGAAAAACAACTCTGATTGGCCTGGTTTACACATGCCCATCCATGGACCAATCACTCTGTTCACAGAGATGGAGTATTCTAAATAGCTTCCCTGACTTATACACCCACCTCTGTAAGGGAAACGTGGAGCCAACCTCATGTGATGGAATTGGAGTGTTTTTTTAAATAGAGTAATGACAGACACTGAAAAAGAGAGTGAGAGGTGAATATTCTGGGTCTCCACTACACCAGTGCATACACATCGCCCGTGGGTTTTGTTAAAATGCAGACTGTGATTCGATAATGCTAGGGTGAAATTCTGCATTTTTAATAAGCTCCCAGGTGATGCTAATGCTGCCGATCCACGCACCAGGTTTGGAGTAGCGAGACACTGCTACCTATGGAGGGAACCAAGCAGAGCTTGCAGAAAGATAACTATAATAATAAAAAATGCAAATGGCAATTCGAGATGATGACAGAAGAGATGCGAAAAGAGGCAGAATTAAACAAACTGTAAAGGCGATAGTCACTATAGGAATTCAGAGAAGAGAGAATGTCCCGAAGCTAGGTCACCGGTACTCAAACTATGGTCTGCAGTTTGACTCGGAACTTTTTCAAGAGGTCCGTGAGGTCAGAACTGTTTCAATAATAATGCTAAGATGGTATTTGACTCCCCCCCCGGCCCTCCCCCGGTCTACATGTAGTGATGGTGCAAAAGCAACGATCAAACAGCTGGCAGCTGGCACCTTAGCATGCGTCAGGGCAGGGGCATCAAAGGGTACGGTGGCTGTAGAGGTCATATGCATCATGACCAGCCTTCACCGGGGAAAAAGAAAGGCAGAGAAAACGCCAGTTTTACTTAAGAATGCCCTTGATGAAGCGACAGAAATTATTAGTTTTATTAAATCCGAACTCTGCATTTTATTAAATCTTTTTAATATTCTATGTGGTGAAGAGGGAAGTGTGTGTGAAACATTTCTGCTGCATCCCAGAGCATAATGGTTGTCAGGAAGGAAACCCCTTGTGTGATTGTTACAAGCTGAACTGACAAACTGTAATTATTCTGACTTGAGTATTTGAACATTTTCTTACGAATAAACAGGTGAGCCTCCTACTTCCAGGAAAACAAATGACAGCATTCATTCTTAATGATAAAATTGGCACTCTCAAGATAAAATTAGAATTTCAGAAAATGTTTATCTGTTACCATGAGCTTCAAAGTATTTCAATTCTGAAAGGCTTTTCTGGTAAGATTGATGGTATATGAATTAACTGTGTTTTTTGACATTGCTGTGTCATCATTTGGATTGTTTACATAATTCAGTGAGCCAAATTTTCCAAATGACCGATGCATAATGTTACAAAATTATGCATGGGTAAAAAAAAAACATTGAAAGTACAAGACAGATATATAGATATAATTACAATGAGTGCAAAAAACTCACTGATATTGTTTCCGATTCCATATTGCAACTAACCTTTAAGAAACTACCACTTTCCAGGTTTGAGTATACTATCAAAAAAGAATATACAAAAATGTCTAAGAAGGCTGTTAAAACACTCTTCCTTTCCAAAATATCTGTGGGGGCCAGATTATCTTCACGTACTTCAGCCAAAACATGTATTGTAGCAGATAAATGCAGTAGGTGATATGAGAACTCAGCCATATTGTCTGAAATCAGACATTAGAGGGATTTGCAAACAATGCCACGCTTGTCACTAATGGTTTTACTTATTCATTTTTGACTTTGGCAAATGTAGTTATTTTTTCATAAAAAGATGTCATTTATTTTAGCATCCATTTGATTTAATGTTATTTTTAATGGCATGAACAGAAATATTTACATTTTTCTCTTTTTAAATGTTCCAGTTCTATAAATAATTGTTTATATAATCCACATAAACAAAAGCTCTTTGGGGTTTTTCATAGTTTTTCAGAATGTAAAGTGGTTCTGAGACCAAAAAGTTTAAGAACTACCAGACAAAGCTTATCAGAAAAGCTTGAAGTTGGCTAGGTTTTTACTGCCATTTAATCATGGAGTATATTATAATAGAGCAAACACATGGATTCTTACTCTTAGCATAATCTTGTGTTTTTAATGGGGTCTAGTTAATCTTTTGAGTATGATATCTAGAATAGAACCTATGCCTTTAGAATCTTTCAGACAAAAACAAAAACAATTCATCATCCCCTAACAAATACCAAAAATACCTAGAGTTGGTCTTATTTAAATGCTCCTGAATAGAATAGGGCTAAATATTTCCCCGTTTATTTAAAATATGATTTTTCAAAATAAAATTTAGAGACCAAGTCTCTCCCATTTCTGAAATACATACTATTTGGGCAGAGTTTCCTTTTGTTCTAGTTTTTGATTGCTTTTTTGGGATGTCAAACTTAGTTAAATAGTTGTTTGGAGTTAGAAGTTCTATTTGTTGGCACTTGGCTTTCTCTTCTAATGCTACTACAGGTTGGATCACTGGAGAGTTGGTTGACAGATATATTCAAACCAAGGTTACCACCTCAGTCTGAGGTGATGAAGCTCCTTATATGAATAGCTATAGCCCTTCTACCTAAAAATAAAACGTTAGAAAATTCAAACTTCCCCACAACAGGATTTGTACCACTGATTTATATTCCAAGTGTTTTTCTAGATGCCTTACAAATATTGACACCTTTAAATCTCATAACAATCTTATGAAGGACCGATGAAATTGAAGATCATAGTTCAAAGTCACATAGCTACTGAGTGGTAGGGAGCCTGGGGCCACCTGGCTGAAGAGATTTTTAAATGTTTATTTATTTTGAGCAAGAGAGAGCATGAACAGAGAGAGAGGGACAGTGAGAATCCCCAACAGTCTCCATGCTATCAGTGCAAAGCCTGATGCGGGGCTCAAACCCACACACCATGAGATCATGACCTGAGCCAAAATCAAGAGTTGGACGTAACTGACTGAGCCATCCAGGTGCCCCAAATTGGGGATAAATTTTAAAATAACATTTCTAATCAAGAGTTCCTTAATTTTTGTGGGAATAATTTTAATTAGGATTTGTTTGTGATTTGGACACATACCCTATACTTATAAGAATTCCAAGAAGAGATTCAGGAGAGACTGAAGCTACAGGAAATAGAAGTTAAAATGATGTAGAGTTGGCAGAAATCTGTCATGCTCCTCAAAGTCTGCCAACAAAATTACCACCAAAGGCAGAAATATGCAAACCTGGTTCTCTGTTACTAGTGACAAATGGCTTTAACTTTTGTACTTTATCTTGTAAATGCTCTTGAATTTTGCATAATATAATACTTTGCTTTAGTATAGTAATCATTTTTTTAAAAAGACTTCTCATTGAATAAAAATGATTCTCCAAGAAAATCCAGTGCTACAGTTCTTTGTGTCTTGAAGAGGTCCCTACTACACGGTCCCAATCTTAGAAAAGCCTTGCTCTGTAGAATACTTTTGGAAGACCATGGAGGATTATCTCTTTTTGGTATCTCCTCTTCGTGCACTATTGCTCAGGGACCCTATACTAGCACTAATACGTTGCATAGCTCCAAATAAATCGATAGCAAGAGGGAACCAGGAGGCAACTCCATAAGCCAGTTAGGTTTGGCAAAGGCCCCTTTCACTGCTTTTATTTTTTTAAAACTTTTAATGTTTATTTATTTATTTATTTTGAGAGAGAGAGAGGAATAGAGAGAAAGCAGTGGAAGAGCAAAGAGAGAGGGAGACAGGATCCCAAGCAGGCTCTGTGCTGACAGATGTGGGGCTGGAACCCATGAACTGTGAGATAATAACCTGAGCAGAAATCAAGAGTCCCACAGATGCTTAACTGACTGAGCCACCCAGGCACCCCTCTCCTTTTAACTCACACCCATCAAATGTCTAAAGGGACTAGACAGGTAGCAAGAAGGAGTGAAAGAAGCAAGGTATGAGTGGTATAGGAGATGGTGGGGACTTGGGCACACTGCACATGGACTATATATTTTTTTTTTGTTTACTTATATTTGAAAGAGAGAGAGCACAAGCAGAGAGGGGCAGAGAGAGAGAGGGAGACAGGATCTGAAGCAGGCTCTGTGCTGACAGCAGAGACCCCGATGTAGGGCTCAAACTCACGAACCATGAGATCATGACCTATGTCAAAGTCAGATGCTGAACCGACTGAGCCACACAGGCACCCCATGCACATGGACTACTGAATGTGAACTGCACTATATACCCTCCTCTCAGGAAGACTGGGCGCCAGGTTTCTCTGGTATTCTGATTATTTTTTTAACTAGAGGAATAAGGGATTTCTATTATTATATAAAATATTTTTCTTAATTTTGGTAAATAATTCAATTTTATAAAATACATGACCAGCCAAAAGAGTTTCAGACCTCTGGCCTCTGCTGTACATTCCTCCAGAGAATGAAGGAACGTTTATGTTGTCGAGTTATGCCTTTTGTTGGTAGATGGATACTCTGGCTATGTGTGTCAGGAAAGGTGTGAGAAGAGAAACTTCTGTCCTCTGGTCATAAAGTTTTTGTTTCTGTCTACTTACAAGTCCCAAGAGGGAGAATGAAGATGACTCTCCTTAAACAGGATAATATCATCTTTATGGTGTTGCCATCTGGGGAATACACGTTTCTTTTGTTCTCTCTTTAGTGTAAAAGGGGAACAACTATTTCCCATTCTCTGAAAATTCTTTTTGTATTTTGACATAGTTATGAAGGCTGTCCCTGCTCACATTCTTGCTCTCCTCAGACAAAATAGCCCCAAATCCTCTAATATTTCCTCAAGGATTTTTCTTTTTACATTTTAATTATCTTCATTATAGACCTCTGGACTCTCTCCAAGTTTCTTGTATCTTGCTTATAATGTGGTCACACTGGAACAACTTGTTCTCATAAAAGCTCAGCCAACGCTAAATACAGATAGAAGATTATTTGCAATTACTCATGTCACGTCTTTGTGTTATTTTCAAGCAGGATTGTATTTCTGACTGATACCTTAAAACTTGTAATCAATCTTGCTACAAGCTTCATATAATTTCTGCTATTTTTGTGCATAGCCAGGCCTTTTGTATTCTTATGCCATAATTTGTGACATTCACTTCATTATAATTCACCCTATGCAATTTCCTTTATGTTTATTTTTTTTCTTTGTATCTGGAATGCCAGAACTTTCATGCCAATATCTAAATAGTGCCCAATACACAATAGGTGCTTAAGATAAATTTGCTGAGTGAAATAACTCAAATATGATTTAGGCAATATGTCCCACAAAAAAATTTTATTGAATCAAGTAGAAGCTCCTGGTATATTTTTCCAAAATACTAAAGCTTTAAATTCTATTTAGAGAAAGATTTGTGTCTAAGTCTTGGCTTTTGCTTCTTATTAGCTATTTGATTTGAATAAGTTATTTAAATTCTCTAAGCCTTTGTTTCTAAGTTATTGTAACATTTATATGAGATATTGCATGTAAAATGCTTGGATGCATTCTTGGTACATAATGAATCCCCCTCTCCCACCCCCCCCCAAACCCAAGATGCCAGGTTAAGAAGAAAAATGTAATAACCAAAACAAGGAGCACAATATCTGAATAAAAGAAGGGGGAGTTATTTTTTTATCTCACATTCTCTTCTGAAAAGTCTAATGCTGGAAATTATTTCTAGGCCCTAAAAATTCTTGGTCATGGTATCCCCTCTTGATGCTTCACTTTCTCATCTTTCTGCTTGAAGTAAATGCATGGCGTAAATGTTTAGTGCCAGTAAAATACTCCCTACACAATGTTAGCATTTAAAATCATCAGTATCATTAGTTTCATCTTTTTCCTATATCTTCATGAGATCAAAATCTAAATGGAAAATAGAGCCCATTGATGCAAAAAATAAATGTACAACTGCTATTGAAATGCTTTAAGGAAGGAGCACCTGGGTGACTCAGTCAGCTAAGACTCTGACTTAACCTACTGAGCCACTGAGGGGCCCCTCTCCTTTTAACTTACACCCATGGTTATAGAGTCAAACTTCTAAAGGGACTAGGTCATGGTCTCACAGTTCATGGGTTCGAGCCCCACATTGGGCTCTGTGCTGACAGCTCAGAGCCTGGAGCCTGCTTCAGATTCTGTGTCTCCCCCTCTCTCTGCCCCTTCCCCGCTCACACACTCTTTCTCAAAAATAAACAAAAATTTAAAAAAATGCTTTAAGGAAGAATATCTGCACATACAAAGAAGGATGGTCCCTTTTCAAGGAAAGAAGCAGGCTTTATCCAGACTGTGCTAAGGAGGAGGTGCTGGGCAAGTGTTTCCTGAGTGATGGTGGCAGTGATGGCAGTAGTGATGGAGGCACGTGCACCATCTCATGTCACAGAGAAAAGGGCTTGGCCACTACAGAAACAACAGAGTATTAGGTATTCCAGTGAGTATCAGGCTGTGGCGGAGCCTTAGGAATGACAGGAAAAGTAAAAGGAAATGACAGTTAGGAAGTGATTCACAGCAACATGAAAATAACAAACTGGCAGACTTCACGGATGCTAAAATTCACAATTCTAAAATGGTCACCAATTTAACTCCTGAAGTGTGTGTCTCAGCAGAAATCGCAGAGTAAAGTGAAGATTTACAGTTTCTTTAGCAGGAGGTGAGTTGCTCAGGAGCAAAACTTTTATAAGGCTTATTAATTGTCATCAAATGATAGTATTTAGGGATGGCGTCTGTTAGCACCAGTTACTATAAGGTGATAACTCACATAAAGTTTATGTTAGGCTTAGGATTCATTAGAATAATTTTTGAAATCCAGATGACCCTGCAGCAGTTTTCGTTTTCAGCCACGATAGTAGATCATTTCCTGCTCAGAACTACTTCAAAATGATAATGTGTCCCAAGGACACACTGAACTTCATTTCCATACCTTTCCAGTTTTACCTTTTCTGGGAAAAGGTCACTGACAATGAGATAAATACAATCAGAAGGCTTTATAGTCATCACTATTCTGTTAGACTTATTGATTAGAATAAGTCAATTAAATAATTAAAAATTATTGGATTCAATTTTTTCATATTGAGAAACACAGCACACTTGAATTTATAATATACTTGTGCCAATTTGTTGTGTGTATTGGCTTGGGATGAATAAATATGAAGGTTCCTGGAAAAATAGTGAAACTGACAGGTCTAGGAATGAAGTGATAGAATTTTGTATTGGTTTTAGTATTTGTTAGGCAAAAGCTCTGAGCCTCATTCTTCCCTTCAGTGAAATGGGAATGATTTCACAGTGATGTCACAGTGTTGTTTATTAGGATGATGATGATAAAGAAGGTCACAAAAATCCACAGGGCTGAATGGACACGCAGAAAGTTCTACCGCTATTGCCATAGCCACTAATTCTACCTCTGCTACTATGCCTGCTGTTACCACTGCCAGCACCTCCACTAACAGCACTACTCTTCTGTTGGGTTTGCTTCAGGCAGCTACTTCTCATCCTGGGTTTGAATAGGATTAAAATACAGATAAACAGTGGGGCCTGGGTGGCTCAGTGGGTTAAGTGGCTGACTTCAGCTCAGGTCATGATCTCTCAGTCCATGAGTTTGAGCCTGCGTTGGGCTCTGTGCTGATAGCTCAGAGCCTGGAGTCAGCTTCTGTTTCTGTGTCTCCCTCTCTCTCTGCCCCTCCCCTATTTGCGCTGTCTCTCTCTACCTTTCAAAAATGAATAAATATTTAAAAAAAATTTAAATACAGGTAAACCATATCTATACATTCTTCCAGCTTCCAACTCCTATATCATTAAAAATAATGAAAGATTATAGGAAACATAGTAATATGCTTTTAGCTGTGTATTTTTAATAAAACTGATGCATTTCATTATTTAAATTGTTGAAAAATAATACGGAACTGTAATGTATGAAGTATGTGAACAAAGGGGAGAATGACGGTCAGTCTTCTATTATTCCCCCACCCCATCTCACCCCCGCCCCATGCATTCTCCAGAGATTACGGGGTCTGAATTTTCTCAGTCTCCTGCTCTCAAGGTTAGATGTTTTAGGAATAGAATAAATACATTTTGAATGTAAACTGTTTGATGCTACGCAAGTTTCTATATAAGTAAGTTAGCAGGTAAAGACCTTCAAATATTTTGCCGTCCAGTGCAGACACAAAACTAACCTGGAATCATGCCATTGAGCAGATTTGGAGTGTGTGTTAGACACAGGGCAGAGGACTGGCTACACTGGCAAGTATGAATTCTCGGCTCTCCTTTTTGCTGGCTGTTGCTCTCTTCCATCTACATTGACTGTTATAGCAGCCCTCTTTTTATTTGTAACAGATTTTCAGATTATCTTACGGTGAGTTTAACCTTTCTAATTTATTTCTTCTGGAATGTGTTTGTTATTCCATATACAACAACATATTGTTGTTATTACAACAATCCAATGGATCTGAATCCTGCTGTAGTGTTCCTGCAGGGAATGCCATCCATCTTAAATGGAATGGCTGGAGATCTGAGAGGCTAGATAAGGCAGACAAGGATGTAAATTGGGCCTTCCAAAGATTGCCCAAGATTAAAATCAAGTGGCTGCATTGTGGTAAAATCTGGTTGTTGATACTGGTAGGACTAAGGCTACGTATATGTATAGCCTGCATAGGCAGGAGTCATAAAAGGGTAATGCATCAAGAAGACATAAAAAATATATTTTCATTTCAAATGACAGCTTAAGCATTTCTCCATGTAAATTTAAATGACTATGATAATCATAGATGTACCATTTACCTTGTATTGTTGTGCCTTGTATTGTTTCCAATGTTGTATTACAAATAATGGCTACAGAGAGTGCAAAAAGACATCTTAATATTTGTGTTATTTCATGAGAATAGAGTCCCTGGGGTAAGAGTTCAAGTCAAAGAATATGAAAATTGTAATGACACATATACAGTAGTGCCTAACTGCCAGACTCACAACAATTTAACTTACTACATTGATGCTTGAGATGGCCCATCTCACTCCTTCCTCCACCTCCCTTCTGACTCTTCAATCTCAGTTTGATAAATATCTAAAATGTATAAAGAACTCATGCAAATCAACAGCAAAGAATCCAAACAATGTGATTTAAAAAATGGGCAGAGGAACTGAATAGACATTTTCCAAAGAAGACACAAATGGCAGGTAAATGAAATGAGGCTCAATATCACTAATCATCAGGGAAATTCAAATCAAAACCACAATAATATATCAAGCCACACCTGTTAGAATGATTATCAAAAGGACAAGAGATTACAAGTGTTGGTTGAGATGTGATGGAAATGTAAATTGGTACAGTCACTATGGAAAACCAGATGATCCAGTAATCCAACTTCTTGGGCATATATTCAAAGGAAATGAAAACAAGGTATCAAAAAAGATATCTGGACTCCCATGTTCATTACAAACTTATTCAAAATAGCTAAGATACGGAAATGACACAAGTGTTTGTCAGTGGATGGATAGATAAAATTTGTGGTGTATCTATACAATAGAATAAAATTCAGACATGAGAAAGAACATCCTACCATTTGCCACAACATGGATAGAGTTTGAAGCATTATATTAAGTGAAATAAGTCAGAGAAAGACTGATACTGTATGACATCGCTTATATGTAGATTCTAAAAGTGCCATAGAAACAGAGAGTAGAATAGTGGTTACCAGGGGCTGGAGGATTGGGGAAAAGCGGAGATGTTGGACAGAAGATACAAACTCCAGTTCTAAGGTGAGTAAGTTCTGGGGATCTCATGTAAGGCATGGTTAAGAAAGTTAATAATACTGTACTATGTACTTGAAAGTGGTTAAAAGATTAGATCTTAAATGTTCTCGTTACAAAAAAGGAATGGTAATTATGTAATGTGATGCAGGTGTTAGCTAACCCTATGGTGGTAATCATTTTGAAACGTGTATCAATAACCTTAATACCTTAAACTTACACAATATTATATGTCAATTATATCTCAATAAAGCTAGGAAAAGTATTTCTATCCTTTTGTGAATTGTTGATTAGTGTGGAAAATATCCAAACCTTAATAATTTGACTCAATCCACTCAATAATTATCTCAATCCACTATCAGACTTGTAGTAATATTGCTTTCAGTTTTATACTTTGCTTTTTAATATGAATTATGTTATCTTTAATTTATAGAATAAAAATTATTTTATGAAGTCAAATTAATGACCTTTCCTTTATTTCCTTTAAATAAGGCAATTAATCACAGGTAATAATGCAAGGTCCTTTAAATAACTTGAAGCTACCATTACCATCATCATGACCACCACCACCATTTTATTTTGGAGAGTACAGAGTAGAAAGTGAAACTCTACCTCAATCCTTCTCCCTCATCCAAACCCAAAGCAGAGGTAATAGCCAGCAGTTTTATGCAGATCCTTCAAAGCTCTTCTTTTACATAAATTTAAATCTCTGTTGTTCTCAGCCTTCTCATCCTTTTGGTCATTGAGCTCAGTAGAGGCAACTTTCAAAATACATTTGGAATTCTCTATTTTTTGTTTCCTTTCGTTTTGTTTTCTAGTCTCGCAAATTCCACTGTCTTCCCAACAACCCATTGTATTCACAGTGGTCCAAAATGATCATTTTAAGTTGTACTTTCCTTTAAAACCATTGAGTGGCTTTCCATTACGATTAGGTATAAACAAGCATCTTTTGCTAGCTTATTAATGCAGGGTTTGGCTATTGTCTGTTTCTGCAGCCTCCTTCATTGACTCTTGTGCTAACCAACACTATTTTTATTTTTCAGACCCTTGAAGCTCTTTTCCAACTAGGAACACACATTGTTCCCTCTCCTTAAGGTTTTTTCCTTCCCCACTTTCCTTGCCTAGCTAACTCCTTCTCATCTTTCATGTTAAATATCATTTCTTCTGATGTGTCTTCCCTCAGTTTCCCCAATATACATAGTATTTCTCTTTTTGCACTTATAATTTTTCACTGTAATAATGATATAAATTGTTAATAACCACTTGTGTAATTATTTACTTAATATTTATCTCCCTCAGGGGTGCCTGAGTGACTCAGTGGGTTAAATGTCTCACTCTTGATTTCTGCCCAGGTCATGATCCCAGGGTAGTGGGATCAAGCCCTGCCTCGTAGGGCTCTGTGCTGAGTGTGGAACTTACTTAAGATTCTCTCTCCCTCTCCCTCTGCTCCTCCTCCATTCGCATGCATGCATGTGCACACACTCTCTCAAAAAAAAAAAAAGTGTCTCCCCCAATAGACCATAAGTTCCATGAGAGAATGTGTCTGTCTTACTCACTTATTGAGAGGGGAATATTATCTAGGAGAGAACACCAGGGAGACTTGTAAAGTGCTGAAAGCATTTCATATTTTGATTTGGGTGGTGGTTATGTGATTGCACATGCTTATTTTTACATGTGCACAAGTGAATAAATTTGTAAAAACTCTTAAGTTTTATAGAGTTTCTCATGTATATATGTTATTCCTAATATTTATATTTTTCTTCCATTTAAAAGTTTAATAAATTAAATCAAAGATATGCACTTTGAAAGTTTCTCATAGTACATATCAGATTGCCCTTCAAAAGCTGCAGCAATTTACATTTCCACTAACAGTATATAAGGGCACTCCTTTATCCCCATGTCCTCATCAATGCTTTTTCCATCAATATGACAAGTCAAAGACAATATCTCACGGATGTTCAAATTTGTTTCCTTGATTATTGGCAAAATTGAACTAACCCATCTGGGATTTATTTAAATACATAAGAATTAAATTTTTTTTCCTATCCAGTGTTTCCAGCACCATTTAGTGAATAGTCATTCCTCTCCTCTTTAAATGTTATGCCATTAATATTTATCATATTTTTGTGATGTCAATGACCTTGATATATTATGAAGCTCCATATTGTTGCACCAGCACCATGCTGAATAAATTAACATAACTTTTTAAAAACCTCATTAATCTTCTTTTTCAAATGTAAAAAGAATCCTGATACTTCAAATGATATCTAAAATGGTTTTATCAGAGGGCGTCTGGGTGGCTCAGTCAGATGGCTCAAGTTATGGTCCCAGGGTCGTGGGATTGAGCCCTGCTTCGGATTCTGCACTGAGCCATGGAGCCTGCAGGGGAATCTCTCTTTATTCCTCTGCCCCTCTCCCCTTGCTTGCACTCTCTCTATTTCTCTCTCAAAAAATAATATTAAATTAAAAAATCAGAAATCAGTTCAAAAAAATACCAAGGTTTTGTTCTGCAATTCACCTTGAGTGGGGTTCCTCGGGGAAACAGACATCAAGATGGAGCTTTGCGTGCACCTAGTTTAATTGGGAGTGCTCTGGGAATAATGCGTGGGAGAGACTGGGTGAGGGGTGCAATGGAGAAGCTGATCTGCTATGAAGTTCCAACACAGGCTTCAGTTGATCCCTGAGGGAGCTAAGTGCTGAGATGATACTGCCGAACTGACCAGGATTGAAACAAAAGTGCTACATCAACCAGTAAATGGTTACAGGCTGCCTCCAAGGAAGAAGTATAGTGGTCAAGGCCAAGGATAGTTCCTGGAAAAGAACTCAGCTAGGAGCTGACAGTACCACAGCATCCACTACACAATTTTTATAATACCACTTCCTCTTTCAGGAAAGTGATTAGCTTTTCCTTGTATTCAATTTGTGGTCAGGACCTAGCACGTCTACGTGTTAGGTAAGTCTGAACCTGCCTCTTGTTTTTATTCTCAATGCTATGGACAGAGTTCACATCAACACCATTTGTTACGTGGACTGGTGTTGTAGACTTCTAACTGAATTCTGAGTTTCCAATTATTCCTATTTATAACCAATTATGCTACTAACAAACAGTCATCACCACCTGTGCTCAAATACTTTGAAGACTTATCTATCCCTCATAGAATGAAAGTTAAGTGTATTTAACATGAAATGCAATGCTCTGTGTACTTTCGGCCTCACCTGACGTTTTGTTCTATAGCTTTGTTGGGCCACTTGCATTCTCCTTCTTGTTTGTACTGCTTCCCTATGTTTCCTTTCTCTATCTATAAATGTAATTCTTTTCCTGTCCCCCCAAAGACACTGTATTTATCTTCATGATTCAGCTCAAATGCTACCTCAGTGAAGTATTCTTGGATTTCTATGGTAGAAATTAATTGTGCATCCTTTTATTTCCCATAGTGCTTTGTTTATACCATTCTTACAACATGTATCTTATTCTTAGATGTTAGTGTGTTTCCCTGACTGGATTGGGTTTTAGAAAGCAGAAGCTGCTTATGTTGTTCTTCTTTGTATTCTTCATAAAGCCTAGGCAATATGAGTCTTCGCTGCGCAAAATGTATGGTTGTGGAATATAATTCTGGCATTTAAAAAAATAAGGAGGCAATTCTCTCATTCACTTGATTCACAATTGGCCAATACGGTACTCACCAATATGGTAGCTACTAGCAGCATGTAGCTATTTAAATTTAAGTGGATTCAAGTGAAATGAAATGAAAAATTCGATTCCTCATTCACACTAGTCACATTTCACAACCTTTATAGCCACATGTGACTAATGGCTACCATACTGGACCACACAGATATGGAACATTTCTACCATCACAGAAAGTTCTGTTGGGCAGTAGTACTCTACCACATTTGCACCAGAACGCTTTCAGCTACAAGTCATACAATACCCAACTGGTCTTAATTTGGGTTCCTCAAAAATAGGCCCTGAGACAAGGTCTTATGCACATAAAATTTATTTAAAAGGTGATCCCAAGGTCAAGGAAAGCAATTTGAGGGGAGAAAAAGTGAGCAAAAGAATGGAAATAAGCCAGCAAAGATTGTGTTACTAAGTGGGTTTCTGCTTTGGGCTATTGGGATTCTGCTGGACTCCTCTGAGAAATGGTGTATAATGCATTTCAGAAATGCCCCACCAGACTGTGGAGTGGCTTGATCCCTAACTCCATTAAATCCCATTCTCTGTTGATTGAGGGTTAGAAAGCAGAGGCTAAAACTTATCCTCTCCCATCTCATCATTGCACCTTCAGCAAGAGAAGAGGTGTAGGAATTTGAGGTAGAAAAACATCAGAGTGTTGACAACTAGCTGTTATAGCAACAGATCATTTCAGGTGGGCAGAAGGGATGGGTTGGGGAATCAACAGATTCTGCTACACATTTAAATGGAGCTTAAACAATCCTGCATAAGAATGTCTGGAAAAGGGAAAAATGAATGTTTGTGAATTCAGTGGTTTCATGGATAAGGAGCTATGGGTTGGTGGCCTTACAATAACCTTGACTTTTCTCCTGCCATCATCTCTAGTTCTCTGTAGCAGGTTCAAACTTCACAACTTCAGAAACAAGCTTCCCACAGACAGGATAGGGGTTAAACTTGGACTTGGAAGTTTTCTAAAAGCTTTTTTAATGTTTATTTACTTTTGAGAGAAGAGAGAAACAGAGGTGCGAATGTGGGAGGGGCAGAGAGAGAGGGAAACACAGAATCCAAAGCAGGCTCCAGGCTCTGAGCTGTCAGCACAGAGCACGACACAGGGCTTGAACTCACAGACTGTAAGATCTTGACCTGAGTCGAAGTCAGAAGCTTAACCAACTGAGTCACCCAGGTGCTCCTAGGGTCTTTTTTTTTTAATTTTTTTTTAATGTTTATTTTTGAGAGAGACAGAGTGTGAGTGGGGCAGGGGCAGAGAAAGAGGGAGACAGAATCCAAAGCAGTCTCTGAGCTGTCAGCACGAAGCCTGATGCGGGACTCGAACCCACAAACTGTGAGATCATTACCTGAGCCAAAGTTGGAGGCTCAAAGGACTGAGCCACCCAGGCGCCCCTCCTAGGGTCTTTTCTAAGGAGTGAGAACTTTTTAAAAAGCCCCCCTAACGACTTCCTTTTATATCTCAGTGGCCAAGACTCCATCACATGACTGTGAAGAAGGCAGGGTAATAAAATTGCCATGATGGGCTTAAACTTGTTAATATTCACCTCTTGGTTTTGGGGGTAAGGCTAAGGGAGGCTGCCTTTCTTGAGCACACCACCCTCCTATACCAGAACCAAACAGGCTTCTGCTGGCAAAGAGAAAGGTCAACAGGAGTGGGAATGTGTACCTAGGCAAGAGTCTGTCAATGATACAGGCTCCAAATTTTGAGAAGGATATTAAAGTCAAGGGAATCTAGCAGAAAATGACCAGGATTTCCAGGGCCTGGAAACTATATCATATTTTGAGTAAATAATGGAACCAGACACAATCCAGAGCTCTAATGTCATTACATAACTGAACCAATCCTTGAATTTTCCTCTCTAATAGATAGAATATAAAGCTTAAAGGATATCATGATAGCTATCATTTAATATTTGAAGAAATAACATTAGATAGAGGATTAAATTTAATTGTGATGCATGAGGGGATATAGTTAAGACCAGTGTAGAAATTAGATTTTTTTTCATGTATTGGACAGACAGTTCCCTTTAAACAATTCATAAAATAACATGATTAAGTAAAGTAATATCCTCACCAATGAAAACTCAAGCAAAGGCAGAATCATACTAACAATTCACATTCCAGGGCACCTGGGTGGCTCAGATGGTTCAGCATGTGACTTTTGATTTCGGCTCAGGTCACGATCCCAGGGTTGTGGAATGGAGTCCCATGTCAGTCTCTGTACTGAGCATGGAGCCTGCTTAAAATTCTCTCTCTCTCTCTCTCTCTCTCTCTCTTTCTATCTCTCTCTCTCCCCCCGTTCTGCCTCTCTTCCCATTCATCATGCTCTCTCTCTTTCAAATAAAGAACAATTTATATTCCAATAGTGCTATATGTATAAAAAGTATAAATTTAATTTATACTTTCATATGTTTATATTTATAATTTCAAAGTATACTTACATTTAACTAGCCTCAAATCCTATAAGGTGGTAATGCATAGAGATACTATTATTTCTGTTGTCCTTACTTAGAGAATAAAACTCCACAGGCTTAATGTTGCTCAAGATCAGGGAGCTAATAAATGGCATGGCTGTGATGCACACCCAAATTTCCTGATTCAAAACCATTGGCAATTCCTAAAACCTTATAACTATTAGGTTTGGTTCTACTGCCTTATTTCTTACTATTGGCAATCTGTTCCCAGGAATGCCCATCACTGTCCTCTCTCCTCTAGATAACTTAAACTTAGATTTCTTGTCCCTGCTGCTGTCTTTCTATATCTTGTAGATTCTGCCCATAATCCCCTTTAGCTGGCGAAGTTTTATTTGGTATTAGTCACTATGTAGATTTTTACCGTTTCCAGTATGCTATTGGGTCCAGTTTGTGAATAAATAAAAATAGAGCTAGAGAAAGTCAATCTTGTTTCTCTCCTTGATCAATCTGAATTTTCTTTCTTTTGTGGAGTGTTCTGGTGTATTTCATGACTCAGTGGAACACAATAAACTCTGTCATTTCCTTTGTATTAGGTATTAAGGATTAGAACTGTTGTTTCAGTTACCCCCTCTTCTGCTTTTAACTTCCTTACTGGGGAAAATCCAGTGACTTCTCTATAGCCAGCACTCAATGAATGCTCAGTGAATTCTCTTAAAATAAATTATGGAATTCTAACCTGAGTTGTGAGAGCTTTTGATCTACTTCTGGATGTTGCTTTATGGTACTGTTTTTTACATTAGCACAAATGTACTGTTTCTCTAGTTCTTGTGTTGAAAATTTTAACAACCACCAGGTCTCCAAGCTCTGTAGGATTCGAAGCTACTATCTCCGGTTACCAAAAATTAAAAGTTAAAAAAGAAATTTTAAAAAGAAAAATATTTTGTATCTCAAATATGCTTGATGCAGGATTTTTCTTCAATTCCTCATGTGGACCAATTTTTAGCCAGGAAGAATGGTTGTTGATATTGTTCTGGTGACTTCAGTTTGTGTTATTTGGGAGCTACTCCAAAGAATACCTAAGAATTCTTAACTCCAGAAAAATAGCAAAATAATGTCAAAAGATACAAATTAGGTAAATGACTTTACAATTACTGTCAGGATGGTTGTTTGTTTCATAATGTTCACTTCGATCCACTATTTCCTACTAATTAGTGCTTTATTTTGCATTAGCATTAACAATAATAATAATAATAAACAATATTGAATAGTTATTAAGAGTTTACTATACCCGACACTGGATTCTGAACATTTTATAAATTTTATGCAACAACTTTGTCAACAGAGTACTATTGTTATTCTCATTTTACATATTTGAAAACTGAGACAGAGGGAGGTTAAGGAAATTATCCTAAGTCACACAGTTATAAAGCAGCAAAGCCAAGATTGCCAGCCAGCCAATCTAACTAAAGAACCCAAGTGCTGGGGCGCCTGGGTGGCGCAGTCGGTTGAGCGTCCGACTCCAGCCAGGTCACGATCTCGCGGTCCATGAGTTCGAGCCCCGCGTCGGGCTCTGGGCTGATGGCTCGGAGCCTGGAGCCTGTTTCCGATTCTGTGTCTCCCTCTCTCTCTGCCCCTCCCCCGTTCATGCTCTGTCTCTCTCTGTCCCAAAAATAAATAAATGTTGAAAAAAAAATTAAAAAAAAAAGAACCCAAGTTCTTAATCACTATGTTTTTTTTCATTATTATTATTATTATCATCGTCATCATCATTAATTGTGCTCACGAAGTTGAAATTTTTAGAGGGCGGGCAGGAAAGCATAAAAAAAAAAACCCTCATTTCTTATAATGCATTAATGTATTTCTTCATTCCCTTCAAACAAACTCTTGGTGTTTTAACTTGCATGTTTAAGTATTGTCCAACTTTAACTATTTCATTTCTATAAATTTCTACTCCTTGCCATCTACCTATAGAAGATATGTGTGTGCGTGTGTGTGTGTGTGTGTGTGTGTATATATATATATATATATATTCTGTATATATATAAATATAATGAATATAGAATATATATATATTCTGTATATGTATAATGTATAATGAATATATATAATTTACATATGTATATGTATGTTTCATATTGTTATATTAGTTATATGATATTATATATACATATATATATTATATACATATAATAAATTGTTAGGGTAGGTATTTCTGAGTAAATTCTCTGTTCAGACTTTAAAATCTTTGAGTCTAGAGACTGTGCCTTGTGAATTTTCTGAAGGGCTGACTTGACCTGTCTTTGAAGGAAGTGCAAACTAAGAAGTAAAAGCAACTGTGAGGAACAAAACTAACCAGAACAGTGAGGAGAAGGATTCTTAAGGACAATAAAAGACATGTGAATAAAGGAGATAAAAGGTTTAAATCACAAGCCCTGAAGGAGAAAAGCAGCTGAAGTAGTATAAATATAGAGGGAGTAAAAAATTAGGAATGTTTAGATGCTAATCTATAGGGCCAGAAATTCCAGATGAATTTTTATAAATTAGAGGAAAAAATTCAGTTTCTACAAAGAGATACAGATCTATACAGGAAAGAAATTGAGATTATTACTACAGAGTCTCTGAACAATGAAGGAATAAAAGGAGCAAAAAGTCAAGGAGATGGATACGGAAAAAGTGTGGCAAAGCAATGAAAGAAAAACTAGAAAGAAAAATATTGAGGGAGCAATAGTCACAGAGAAATTCCTATGGTTTTTAATGGCACAGATACATAAAATGTGAGAGAAAGGCGGCAGAGTTGAGTCATTCCTACAGCTGGCTGCTGAAGTAAGGCTGCAATGTTTCTTTATTATGACAATTGACCGGCCAGATAAATTATGATTCAGTAAGTTACAGGTGTGGGAAATGGAGTGGAAACGTACAAGGGACTCAGCAAACTGTAAAACTGCAGTGGCTTTATCAGTGGACTCCTGTTGAGTCCATCTAGTTGATGAACATCTCTATCAGCCAGCAAATATAAATGACTTATGGGAATAATATTTCAAGGCATAATGACACAGCTATATCTAGTATTCTTCTAAGATCTGGGTTATTAAATATTAAATATCAAAGCTGTAAATTATAGTAGCAGCTTTATATAACTAAATTAAATTCAAACAAAACCTAATTTCCTTAATCATTGGCTGTAATCCTCCAGGAACATATGCTATTAACTCAACTACAAATGGCACAGAAATTGTATGACTTCAGTTAAGTTATTTGATATCAAATTCTAATCCAGGGCAGACTTCTCTGTAAATCTCCTACAGGGATTTTAATACTTCTACAATCATATTGGCTTTTTTTTACAGAGTAACTAATCTTTTCATACTCTTATTTCTCACTCCTTTATCCAATTTCTTTTTCTTTTTTTTTTTTCTCTCAGAGCACATTCTAGGTCAATTTTTTAAAACAAACGTCCTGTGGAATTAAATAAATAATATTGAAAATTATCACCAGAACTATCATAACCTTAGATCCTGCACAGAGAACTAATTAAACTTAACTGGGAGTATTTACAGATCCAATTAACTGTCTGTGGCCATGTATGTCAGTGTAAACCCAAAATAGTAAAGAAATGATCAGTATAAGTCGCCTCATTGTCCCCATGGCCAAATGTTTATTATGGAGTTTGTTCAGTGATGAAGTGCATTGTGTCTATTGTAATTATGAACAAATGGTTTAAGTGAATTTATTTTGTGCTCTTCTTGGACAAATGTTAGCCATCTTTTTGAATAGTCCATTATGGGCATAGACTAAATAAATATATGATTAAGAATCTAAAATTGCTTCAAGTAAAAGAGTTTGAAGGGGAGAGAGGAATCAGTTCATATTATGGGGATTTACCCAGCAGTAAGGAGATGAGAGCCTTGGCCAAAGTGGATGCCTGGGAAATTTGGGCTTCTGTTCATAAGCAAGGTAAACAGTGATGTGAGGCATGGAGAAATTAGTCTTGACAGACACTAAGAAGGAGGATGGTAATTAGTTTAGGCTTTAATCCGAGATGTCAGGCTTCTTGAATGTGAGGGTGGGGCAGTCCAAGACTGCCTTGAATTCAGCAAGATGGTAATTCAAGACAGTGGGCAGTTCTGTGAGAGGGGAGGCTTGCTTTCCCCAAGACTAAAAGGTCATACCTATCCCCTTCTGCATCTGTATGCTGAAGATTCTTAAATGTCATTTTCCCTAGCCCAAACTTTCCCAGCCTTAGGGTTTCTCCAGACTCATTTTTCCTTGCCTATTTATATCTTCACTTGGATGTCTTATAGGAAAATCAACAAGAACATGGATCCTATCACACTCAGGGTCTCATCATGAAGCAGATGGAACCCTCAAAAGGTTAACTGAGACAAGCCTAATGAGAAACAGTTTACAAAGGTGTTGGTAAAATTAAAGGAGTCAATACAAGGTGCTAAAGCACCCTGGGATCGGTACCATTGGGAAGCTGTTATCTCCTTCAAGCTTACATGTAGGAACAAGGACAAGAAGCCCAGACAAAGCTTTGAGCCACGAAACAAAGTCCATCAGATTGAAGCAGCAATCCCAGAAAGAGTCACTGGTAGAAATGGGGTGACACTGGAAGGAATCAGAGGGAATAAATTCTTTTAAAATAAAATAAATTTTATTTTCTCCTGCCTCTTGCTGTTACCTCACATATATGCATCTGTGATATCTATCATCTATCTATCTATCTATCTATCATCTATCTATATAGATTTATGTAGAGAAAGAAATTCTTCATTCATATATGTACATCTCTATATATGTCCATGTAAGTCCACTTTGTTCTATATTTAAAGTATACACAAGCATCAGTATTTTTACTGGTTACTATAAACAACTGGGTTGGGGACTGGCTTTGAGCTCTTGCTTCTCCTAGGGTCCCTCCACTGCCTAACTACAAGCATTCCCAAAGGCTAAGTCCTCAACCCTCTACTCTTTCTCCTTACCTCCTATTCCCAGAATTCAACTATTGTCTTTATACTACTGTGGGTTCTGGTGTCAAGGCACAAGTTTTAATTCACAGGGATAGTATTTGATTAGGAGTGCAGAATTTAAATTTTTTTTAACGTTTATTTATTTTTGAGACAGAGAGAGACAGAGCATGAATGGGGGAGGGGCAGAGAGAGAAAGAGCCAGAAGCAGGCTCCAGGCTCTGAGCCATCAGCCCAGAGCCCGACGCCGGGCTCGAACTCACAGTCCGTGAGACTGTGACCTGAGCTGAAGTCGGACGCTTAACCGACTGAGCCACCCAGGTGCCCCAGGAGTGCAGAATTTAAAACAAGGTCCTCTTTTGCTATGAAAAAGTGTAGAATTAAATAGACTCACTTTTGCCCTTTCTTGACTAAAACTGAAACAACCCAAACGAACAAATAAAAAGATAAAGGGAGCAGGTGGTCCATGAAAGAAGTAGTAAAGGGTCTAATATATATTCTTAAACTAACCTTGGTTTGCTCTATAATCTTTTTTTAAAGTTTATTTATTTTTGACAGAGAGAGAGAGAGAGACAGAGCATGAGTGGGGGAGGGAGACACAGAATCCGAAGCAGGCTCCAGGCTTTGAGCTGTCAGCACAGAGCCCAAGGTGGAGCTCAAACTCATGGACTACAAGATCATGACCTGAGCCGAAGTCAGACACTCAACTGACTGAGCCACCCAGGCGCCGTATATAATCTTAAACAAGTTTTGATCAAATGTGTTTTAAGTTGTAAGAAACTCAAATGTTGCCTGGACTTGTGGCTTTTGTGGCTCTCCAGTTTGCAGATAAAGTCACCAAAAGTCTTCCCTCAAGTCCCTGAGGGCAGGTGGATGCCCTGCGTATCATTTGTACTTTATTGAGTGTCAGTGTCCTTTCGACAGACTGGGGCTCTTGCTCTGGCTACTCATGCGGTGGTGTTGATCACCTGCTGATATCCTCATCTGGAGCATCATCAGGTCCACACAGCCTTTGAGCTCCATCGCCACTTGCCTTTGGCTCTTTGGTTTTCTTCCAAAAGATAGTAGGAGAATGCCTTTCCCTTCTCACACCTATGCTTCCAGGTGATGTGCCATGGTGCAGTGACCTGTTTCCTTAGTGATGGCTGGTTGTGGTACTCACCCAAAGCATGCAGGTGACTCAGGGCGGGAGTTACAGAACCACCTTGTAGAGCACACAGGACTGTTCTTCCCTCACCTGCTCAGACTGCTCATCTGAGTTTGACTCACAGAGCCAGAACTCTTCATCAGTTTTGGCGAATGATTTCTCTCAGGGCCCTCCTTGTAGTGGCTCTCCTACCATGTGTCTCTCATTTTACACTCACCTCCCATCAAACTACATCCCTGCTGTAGATGGAATTCAAGTTTCTGAGACTTATGGGTCCCACAGAAGCCTGGGGCATGACTAGGTTTACTAGTGGGGAATGTGCAGTGTGAGAGTAGGGTGGTAAGGGAAGAATAAACAGTCTCTTTTTCTCCAAAGGCAGGAGAACAAGTTTCCTTGGGTCCAATTGGAGTGAGACTGGGAGCTGGGAGTAGAGGCAAAAGGATACAGAGGGAGTTTGAAATGTGGAGGAAAGGGACCTGTCATCTACCTCTGATGCTAACATGCCCGAGCCTCAACTCTGGCCTCCAAATTTCTTGATAGGTTTATATGGTCAACCATACCAAGATATTCTTTTATTACAATCTATGTTTAGCTAATTCCACTAAGGATATCTTCATATGTGAGTAATTTTTCAACTCTTAGTAGTTTTAGAAAATGATAAAAATTGTCTTAAATGTCCTTGATTCAAAATTGGATTGGATTAGATCATAGGCTATTTTTGAAGTTTCTTGAACTTCTTATAAAGAGTACCACTGTCTGTTAACCTGCTCCCTACTGTTTCCATTCATCATTCATCACTCATTTTACCACCACAACCTTGGGAATTTGTTGTCGTCATTGTTGTAGAAGTTGATAGAAGTTAGTAACTTAGCCGTAGCTGTGTTGATATATGATTTTTCCTAAGGGTCTATGGGAAACATAGGCAGCATTGGTGTAATTCTTAGATCATGAGCTTGTTAAAAAATTCCAATTTTTCCCCCTATATTGGGGGTTTGAAAAGATGAAACACTAAGAATTACAGTCAATTTCATACTCAATACTCAATTGAAGAATATTATGGGCTAAAAAATTCTGTACCAGAGGCTTCAAAGAAAAAAAAAGTGGGTCATTTTAAAGACATAAAGCTTACCTATTCCATTAGGTAATTTGGCAAGTCCAAATAGCTGCAGCCATTGCTATGAAGTCTCCACAATTTTCTGAAGAGAGTTACTCTTCAAACCACAACTGCTATTCAATAAAAAGAAAAGATTCTGTAGCCATGGAATTTGTGCAATATTTCTGCTTTATCAACTTTTGATACAGAAAGAGGGGGAAAAAAAAACCTTTAGTTTCCCCAAGGAAAGTCTGTACCAATCTATTAAATGAATCTAACATTGTACCTATTGGAGAGTTCAGAAATTGTTTCACAGAAAAATTGTATTGCTTTTATTTACAGTTTCATAGGCCATCTCCAAAATCTATGAATGCAGCACAGTGAAAATTTGAAACACCTAGTGTTGTTATAGACCAGCCTTTGTTTGGCTTTTCCTTAAGACATACTGCATAAAGGTGTTATATTAACATTGAAAGTATTTCAAGAGCTCTCTCTTCAACTTTGTCAAAAAATAGTCCAAAGAATGAAAACCACCTCCATACAAACATGGGCCTTGCAACAAATTAGAAGTTGGCTCTGTAACTATAATTTAAGTAAATTTTAAATTACACACACACACACACACACACACACACGCTGTCTTTGATGGCAAATTCCTCAGACCTAAATCACACTTTTTATAACCTAGCTGGTGGCATGAAGTCGAGATGTCAAGGTGATCAAACTAGGGCATCTGTTACTCCTGGTGATGGCCAAAGATGATAAGTGCATCATTCCCACAGCCAGAGAGGAATAACCTCCAATTAAGCCTATTCGCATAGCTGGGGTCTCTGCTAGACCCTCCAAATAAGCCCTTTAAAATCAGGTTTTTTTTTTTTACCATTACAGCTTAAAGATTCAGAAGAAGGGGACACCTGGGTGGCTTAGTAGGTTAAGCATCCAACTCTTCATTTTGGTTCAGGTCATGATCCCACGGTTTTGTGGGTTTGAGCCCAGCATTGAGCTCTGTGCTAGCAGTGCATAGTCTCTTTTGGGTTCTCTCTCACCCTCTCTCTGCCCCTCCCCCACCTAATAAATAAATAAAATTAGAAAAAAAAAGATTCAGAGGAAGAAATACTCTATCCCCACCCTGGAATCTAAGGCACTCACTAGAACAGTACCTGAGGATGGGGATAAAGTGTGTCTTTCCCCCATTTTATCTACCAGGCTCAACATATGGTAAACACCCCATAATATTGACTGTCTCTTCTCTTTCACAGTCATCCTCCTACTATTGGAAATTTTGTTGAAGAAACATGGGAAGATTTAGAAATTTATAATTTGCAATCCAGCCCTCAAAATACCAGGAAAGTATGTCTTCAGATACCCTTTATAAAAAAAGCCTCATCTAGGGTTTGTGCCCAGACTGGAAGTTTAATGGAATGGTTTAAGACATACAGACAATAATTGGACTGATATACTTCAAATAAATTCCCTCTTCTGTGATAGTAACAAATATCTCAGGTTAGGCTTGATCACTGTAGTAGTCAGCTCAGGCTGCTGTGAAAGATAACGCACACTGGGGTCTTAGAAAACAGAGTTTTACTTTCTCACAGTTCTGGAGGCCGAAAATCCAAGAACAAAGTGTCTCCAGGGTTGATTTCTGATGGGACCTCTCTTCCTGGCTTGCAAATGCCACCTTCTTGCTGTGTCCTTACATGGTCTTTCCTCTGTGCATGCACAGATTGAGAGAAAGAGAGAAAGAGAGAGAGATCTGGTGTCTCTTCTTCTTACAAGGATACCAGTCCTAACGGATTAGAGTCCCACCATTATGACCTCATTTAACTCTAATTCCCTCCTTAAAAGTCTTCTCTAAGTACAGTGACATTGGGGATTAGGGTTTCAATACAGGAATTTTGAGGGAATTCAGTCTATAACATCTGATTTCCCAAGTACTTAAGTTATGAGATATCAAAGAGAAGAGTAAATATCACTCAAGGGCTTTGTTTCCTCTTCTGGGAAAAGGGTTAGAGTATTTTGGGTTGTACCCAGGATAGTTATATTGTGTTAGGTAGAAGAACGATCTTGCTATTTGCCTTATTTTAAGATTAAGTATGGTTTAAGGAGAAATGTAAGGGTGACAAGTTGACAAGGGTGGACTGGTGGTGACTAATTAAAAAAAATTTTTTTAAGATTTATTTATTTCTGAGACAGAGAGAGACTGAGCATGAGTGGGGGAGGGGCAGAGAGAGAGGGAGACACAGAATCAGAAGCAGGCTCCAGGCTCCGAGCTGTCAGCACAGAGCCCGACGCAGGGCTCCAACTCACAGACCACGAGATCATGACCTGAGCTGAAGTTGGACGCTCAACTGACTGAGCCACCCAGGCGCCCCTGGTGGTGACTAATTTTATGTGTCCACTTGAATGGGCCCAGATTTTTTGTCAAATCAAACATTATTCTGGGTTTTTCTGTAAGGGTGTTTTTAAATGAGATTAACATTTAAGTTGATAGATGGAGTAAAGCAGATTGCTCTCTATAATGTGGGTGAGCCTTATCCAACCAGTTGAAGGTCTGCATAGAACAAAAGTCTGGACCTCCCTCAAGTAGGAGTGAATTCTCCTGTCTCATGGCCTTCAAACTGGGACATCTGTTCTTCCTGGTTCTTTAGCCTGCCATTCTTTAGATTCCAACTGGGACACAAACTGTGCAGATTTTAATCTTGCCAGCCTCCATCATCACACAAATCAACAGTTTATAATAAATCTCTTTATGTATTTTTTTCTGGAGAAGTTGACTGATACAATCATCCCTACCTTTCAAAGGTCAGCTAACTCCAACTTATTGTCATTTAATCGTGTATGCACACATTTATTGTAAATGTCTCCTATGTAGTCAGGGTTACAGTTTGTTGTTGCACAATTTAGGAATCAGAAAATCATAGCCATGGTTCTTACAGTTTTCTGACTCCTAATTTGAGTCAGAAATTTGAGTGATTACAAAATATTCAAATGATGACAAAATATTTCCTAAATTCTCTAATTTACTGGCTGCATGACCTAGCATGAATTGCTTATTTTTTTCTGAAATTCAGTTCCTCATTTGGAAATGGGGATAAAAATACATCCCAGTTTTATCTCATGAAATCACTTTAGAGTCTCATGTGAAAATTCTTCTGAAGATACAAAGCATTATCGTATGATTGGATGTATTACTATTACTGCATAATACACATGTTCATTTGTTACTGTAGGCTGATCTTAAATTTAAAATTCCCAACTTTAGGAAACAGATCTTATTATGAAAAACTCTTTTGGTTAAACCAGGGATCGTATGCTGCTACCCTCCATGCCTACTCTTTGGCAAACATATCAAACCTACCAACAAGGCACTTTCCCACAGAGCTTGTGAAGAACTTTGGGATTCTTCTAATGTCTCCTATTCCTGGCAGACACTATCAGTGGACCTGAGTAGGCACACAAGTTGATACCTTGCTGTCATCTCTGAATTAGTTACAAATCCAGCAATTCTGCAGCCCAGCCTGCTCTGTCAAAGGAATGTGTAGATTACTGTTAATTTATGTAATGCAATATGGATCTGTGGATGAGATGGAGAATATATATCCAATCTCAGTGACTGCATTTAGCAATAAGAATCATAACTTCTTCATCTGCTTTGCAGCACAACCCCCACCATCTTTAACCTTTGTGGTCAGAAATGCAGACAGGTCAGCTGTCATCTGCAAATTTCATTGCAAATGGGAGTTGTCTTTGTAGAAGAGAGTTGTTTGAAAGGGAACAAGAAATCGGATTGTGTGCCAAGAGAAGAAAATAAGCTAAATTATCCACATTCCTCACCACCTTTTTTTCACCCTCCTCCCCCATTATAGGTACAACTAGTCCTTCTGGGGATGTTTTCTCAATTCTTCTTCAGATTTCATAGAAGAAACCTGAGGTCTGTGATTAAAGTAAGCAGAAGGTTTTATGTTTCTTTTGTCACTGAGTTGTAGAGAAGAAACAAAACAAAACATGTTCAGCTCAGTCTCAACCGAACCAATCACATAGCTTTATTAAACATAGCATCAACAGAAAGAAAATATGAAGTCCTTGCCCAGGAAGGATGGATGCCAAGAACAGAGTAATTTTCTGGCTTTGTCCTTGATATCTATAAATTTTATTCTTTGTGCAAGTCACTACGTTCCTATATAGCTGTTGATATTAAACATTGGGGGAAACTTACAAATGGACAGTGAAATGCATTAGGGATTACCAGATGTTAGCTAGCCACACTCCATGAGAACCCTATTCACATCTGTTTTTGACCTCCAAAGTACATAAAGCACTTTCTTTTCTCTTCTATTATTCGATCTCCTTATTTTTGTGGCCAAATATATATTGGATGCAAAAACTTTTTCAGACCAAAACTTGGCATGTGAACTCTTGATTTGGCTGCAGTTGGGTTACCACCAATTTGCAAAATAAAGTATGAATAATAATCCAAGCTGTAAGAGTGCAAAGTAAAATAAATCTTTACTTTACCATCTTATCAGAGAATATAAATCAATCTGGCACATACGTCAACCTTAATTTCTGTGTAAAGGTTCCAGATGTAGTTATGATTCTATTTTATAAATATAACCAACATGTTATATATAATGAGAATTAAAGACCCCATGGATCTCATGAATGGCCCTTTCCTTATAAACACAATCTAAACCCAGAGCCATGGAATTCTACTGAGTTCACTTGACAGTGTTGCCTCTACACAGGTTTTTCTCATCTCTATTCCTGCCACTTCCTCAATTCAACTTCTTTCCCCTCTCCTTATTTCCTACTGTGTCTACGCCTCCTCCCTACCTATGGACAAGAGATTAGCCCTTTGGAAAACAATCAGGGACACAAAGGGAATTGTTTTTAGAACACATATCTACAGAAATGATTTGGGATGTTGGCCTCTCCCTTGTTTTGTATTTCAAAACAGCCTTCAATACTAAACTCTTGCTTACTGGTTTTGAAACCAGAGCCCTTAGTTATACCAGAACCTGCCACTGCTACTCTCCCTGCCTGGCACCAGGGCAGCAGCATGGGGCTCTCTGCCCACTGGGGCTCTCTGCCCACTGTGTGCAGGCCTTGCATACACAGGCCAGGCCACCAGGATGCTCAGCCACACTCAAAGTTGAGAAAAAACCCACTGGCTCCCACCTAGTATGTATCTCCCACTTATTGTGGTACAAGAGCTTGGCCTTCTTTAGGGCCACAATAGCCTCTGAGAGCAAAGCTCTTATAAGTGAGGACAGGGAGGCTTAGAGAGTTAATGTACTTTCCTGTAGTTAACAGAGGTAGGTTGGCCTGATCTCAAAGCCCATGCCTTCAACATGAACTGATTCCCTCCTGGCCACATTAAAAGCAATCCCTTCTAGCCATTCTTCCCATTTCTGTAATCCTTGGTCACTAGGCAGAAGGCGTCTCCACCTATCTCCTCTTCTTGCTACATTTCCATCCCTTACTGCCTTGCCATTCTGCACCCCCGACAGCACCAACACCCAGGATGCATTCTCCTGGCACCCCATCGAGTTCTTACCCTCAAGTATCCTCTGTTGAAGTCAGTGTCACCTGGGTTGAACGGCCTCTGCCTCTCTCAACTCTCTGGGCATCTCATTTTATTTACTCAGAAGCTTCATACATTGATTGGTCTTATTTTCTACTAAACTTTCTTTTAAGAGATTTCTTTTTACTTACCCTTATCCCTAGAGAAACATCAAATGTCTTGTTACCTCAATTTTCTTTTAGTCCATTGGCTTCTTCAATTTCCCTTTTTGCCCTGCCGATTCTGGACTTTACAGCTGATGACTGAACAACTGATACCAGCCATTCTTGGCTCCTTTAGATCCCTATAGTCTGCACATCCTGCCTGGGAGTACTGAACCCAAGATCCACTTCCTCTGTACCTTCTCTACACTTGGACAGCTGAACGCTGCCAAAGGAAATTGCTTATTCCCCTGTTTGTGTTCAAACCAGCTCAGAATTGTTCACTAGCCTTTTATTTACCTTTTCTTACATTTGACTTTTCCTTCAGCCACAGTCCAAATCTTTATCACTCTCCCCAAGTTGCCCACTCAATTCAGCACATGGTCTCAGATCCTACTTCACTGTGATGACTGGTGTCCTCAGGGCTGATCTCGGCTGACTTCCCATTGCCCTTCAACCCTTGCTTTATCTAAACTCACACCCTTCCTTCCTTCCTTGCAATCTCAGAGGACAAATTACTTCTGCCTGGTATCCCTACCTCCTTTCTCTCCATCTGGCTAACTCCTCAATTATCTTCTAAGGCATCTAGGGTGGTCATTCTTCCATGAAGGATTCCTTAAAATTGGTCCTGTAGTTGGACTAGGTGCCTCTCCTTGGAGCTTTCTTGGCACCTATGTCTGCCCCTGTGCTTGTCAGGTTCTAGGGTAAAGCCACTTGGGTGTTGGCTTCCTAGACCAGGATATGAAGTCCTCAAGGTTAGAGACTGGGTCTGATCCCCTTTAAATCCTCAATGCTTCCTGCAGACCTGTCACATAAAAGGGGACACAGTTTTACTTACTTGTTTTTGTTCTCAAACTTCCTTCTTTAACTTAGCTGGATGTGTTTCCTTAAGAGTCTTAAGGAAACAACAACAACAACACCCCCACCAGATCAACAGACTCACTAAGGAGCCTGTCTTATGGTTTTACATTTTATTTCTATTAAAAAGAAAGATTATATACATAATTCACTATATGATATATATTATGTATGTACATATTTATACACAAACACATGTATATATTCATATTTCTTAGTACTTTACATGCAATAAAAAAATATTTTCTTTCACATTGTTACCACCACGAAAAACTAAATGAGTTGTGATTTTGGACAAGTCACCTGCCCATTCTGGGCCTCAGTTTGCAAAGTGAGAAGAATGATAAGCTCTGTGGTCTCCTCAGCACTGAGATAATTTTGTCGATGACAATGATAATAAAGCAGAGACTCTAGTTATGGGAGATGACAAACGAATAATTGACTCTGCTATTCTGAAAGTATTCTCACATTATCACATAATTCCTTTATCTGATATTTTTAAAGTGAGAATTTGAATTTTTAAGCTACTTTGAAATAAAATGAAATAACCAAATAAAATATTATAAGCATTTTAAAATAAACTTTTTAATATTGTAATAGTTTTAGATTACATAAAAATTTCAGGGATAATTCAAAGACTTCCCATATACCCCTCATCCAGTTTCTTTCTTCCTAACAACTTATGTTACCATGTTACATTAGTCACAACTACAGAACCCACATTGATATATTACTAGCAATCAGACTGTAGACCTTATTTGGATTTCACTAGTTTTTCCAGCAATATGCTTTTTGTCCCCATCCAAGAAACTGCATTACATTTAGTTATCTTGTCTGCTTCCTCTGGTCTGTGAAAGTTTCTTAGTCTTTTGCTTATTCTTCATGACCTCGACAATTTTGAGAAATACTGGTAGGGTATCCAACAGAATGTCCTTCATTTTGAGTTTGTCTCATGGTTGGACTAGGAGTATGGGCTTTGGGGAGGAAGACCTCAGAGATAAGGTGCCATTCTCATCACATCACATCAAGGGCACATACTATCATCATGACTTGACATTGTAATGCTAACCTTGACCCCAATGTATTTTCACAGAGCATCTTCATGTTCATTTCCTCATGCGATTCTTTTAAGGATCATGGAGTGTGCAAGGCTGGACCTTTCAGCTCGATTTTACAAAGAAAGACCCCAAGGCAGGGCTAGAACTAAGGCATTAGGACTGCCACCTCATCAATCTCTTCATGGCACCCTACCCACCTTCTAAATCATATCTAGAAGAAGCATTTATAGGAAGTAACACATTACAATGCTTTTCAGTGTAAATTCATTTTAGTGTTCCTGTGGTTAATAATTTCCATGATTAACGTGACCCAGTAATTCCACTTCTTGGTATTGACCAAAGAAAACAAAAACACTAAACCAAGAAGAGATGCGTCGCTCTGTGTTTATAGAGCAGCATTATTTACAGTAGCCAAAGTATGGAAGCATCCTAAGTGTCTATTGATAGATAAATGAATAAAGAAAATGTAGTATATATTCACAATGGAATATTACTCAGCCATAAAAAATGAAATCTTGCCATTTATAACAACATGGATGGATCTACAGGATATTATGCTAAGTGAAATAAGTCAGATGAAAAAAAAATTATCATACGATTTCACTTATATGTAGAACCTAAAAACATACCAAGTGAACAAACACAAAAAAGTAGAAATAGACTCACAAATACAAAGAGCAAATTACTGGCTGCCAGAGGGAGGTGCATAGGGGTATGGGTGAAATAGATGAAGTGGAAAATAAGGAACAAAATTCCAGTTATAAAATAAATAAAATAAAAAGAGAGAGATGGAAACAAACCATAAGAGATTCTTAAATACAGAGAAGAAACTGAGGGTTGCTAGAGGGGTGTTAAGCAGGGGGATAGACTAAATGGGTGATGGGCATTTAAGGAGGGCATTTGTTGGGATTAGCACTGGGTGTTATACGTAAGTGATGAATCACTAAATTCTGTTCCTGAAATCATTATTACACTATGTTAACTAACTTATATTTAAATGAAATTAAAAATAAAATAAAATAAACAAGTCATTGGAATGGCAAGTACAGCGTAGGGAATGTAGACAATAATATTGTAATAACTTTGTATGATGACAGATGGTAACTACAATGACCAGGGTGAGCACCAAATAATGTATATAATTGTTGAATCACTGTGTCGTACACCTGAAACTAATATAATATTGTATGTCAACTACACATCAATAAAAAAAAACTTAAAATAAGTTTTCATGATTAAATGCTATAGAGTATATTCAAATCATAGCTGTAACCGTAGGCTTGTTTGAAAAAATTTAAAATGGGTCAAAATGCCCACTTAAATGAATCAAGTACATGAACTACATAAACTAAATATCATGATCTAAATTCGTGTTTTGAATAAACTTTCTTTTTCAAGCTGATTATATTGTGTTTGATAGTCATACTTTACTTTTGTAAGTATTCAGGCTTTCTTACCAAACCCCAAAAATCATTCAAAAGAAGGTTGTTTTCTCATCCATAAAATAAGCTTGTGATTACAAAAGGATGTGACATTTTGTTTCAGAACAAAAGTGTGAATCACTTTTCAATCAGATGGGGAGGGAACCTGATAACTGTCCCTCTGAAGACACTAATAACAGCAATAATAAAGATCACTTTTTATAATTATAGCAATAATAATAATAATAATAATAGCTAACATATTTAGCTCTGCCTGTGAGGCAGGCTTTGTGCTAAATGTCAATCTCATTTCATCCTCAAAATCTATGGATTAAGTCCTACTAATATCCTCATTCTGCCAATGAGGAAACTGAGGCTCAGAGAGAGAAACCTACCCACCCACGTTTACAGATATCACATGCTTGAAGTGTTTAGTTTGCTCAGGCTACTGTAACAAAACAGCACAGATGGGGTGGTCTAAAGAGTAGACATTTACTTTCTCACAGTCTGGATCGCAAGAAGTCTGAGATTGGGAGGTTGGGTTTCTTCTGAAGCCTCTGTCCTTGGCTTGCAGATGACTGCCGTCTTGTTATGTCTTCACATGGTCTTTCTTCTGTGCTTGTGCATCCCTGGTGTTTCCCTGTGTGCCCAAATTTCCTCCCTTTAGAAGGACACTAGTCAAATTGGATTAGGATCCACCTTAATGGCTGCGATTTTATTCAATCACCTCTAAAGATATTATCTTGAAATCCGGTTACATTCTGAGGCACTAGAGGTTAGGATTTAATATGTAGACTGGGGTGGGGGGCATAATTCAGTTCATAATAGGAGCTGTGATTCAAACCCAAGCCCTATGACTCCAGAGTCAAAATCTTAATTACTCAGCAATCCTGGCAGATGAGTCTCACACTATTCCAGGCAGTAAAAACGATCAGCATTGTCAGACTTGCTGTTATCTTCACAACCAACCATGCAGTGACTCCACTTATCTGTCATCTCCTTCAGGAATGAGGCCTTGAGCTCATACCAATGACATTCACCAGCTTTATTACTTACCCTATCATTTACAAGCAGCTAGCCCTAGAAGAAGATTCAGCTATGGTATCTACCAGCTGGGCAGTCACACAATTCTGTTTTAAGGTGTTGTTTATTCAACCCTCATGCATATCTTCATTTATTTATTCAACAATTATTTACTGAGTGCCTGCTATATTTCAGGCATTTTTATAGGCACTATTGAAATATCAACCAATTTAATCCTTACAATAAATACAAAGGTACTATCATTATTCTTATTTTATAGAGAAGAAACCAAGGCTCAAGGAGATTAAGTAATTTGCCTACAACTGCATCACTTAGGAGGTGAAGCCAGAGCCTGAAGAAAGCAGTTTGAAGAAGGCAACCTTCCTCCAAGTCCTTCACCTACACTTTAGATTTATCTTCCTTGCTAGCTTTTGAAGTGTCTGAAAAATGGGGGGCCTGGGTGGCTCAGTTGGTTGAGGGTCATGATCTCACGGTCTGTGAGTTTGAGCCCTACATCGGGCTCTATGCCGACAGCTCAGAGCCTGGAGCCTGTTTCAGATTCTGTGTCTCCCTCTCTCTCTCTGACCCTCCCCCGTTCATGCTCTGTCTCTCTCTGTCTCAAAAAAAAAAATAAATAAAGGTTAAAAAAAATTTGAAGTGTCTGAAAATTGATAATTACCACTGAAATTTACTTAATTTTTTAAAGAAGAGTAATCATTACTATTACTGCTAACTTAATAGAACTCTCCTTTTGCTCCACTATTATACATAATGTGAAACAGTTGCTGTTCTATTTAATCCACATATTTCAGAACAGCCAAGAAATCTGAGTTTTTGGATTCAAATTTTGATCTAGAAACTAAGATTTCACCTTTGAAATGGTAGAATTAATTTTTAAAAACAAAGAGGACACAATAAAAACAGTACTGGAAAAGTGTGAGGGGGTGGACCAGGACTTTTGAGGACTTTCAGGAAGATAGAATTGGACAGGCAGGATTGGTGTCAGTGGAGAAACCAGAGGGGAAGAAAATAGCCTGAGCTAAGCAGAAGTGAGCACAGGCCTTCTGTGAGAGCCCCATAGAAGCTGAAGTCATACCAGCAAGAGCAAACAGAAGTTGTTCTCAAGGGATTTACACATTAACTCTACTCAGGACAGTGGAAATGGTTGAGGATCTTCTCTGCTTCCTTACTCAGAGTCATTGATGATGTCAAGCTAAAATCTGAGAGCTGTACTTTTGAGAAAGATGGGAGTGGGGTGAGACTCCTAGTAAAAGTATAAAGAAAATCAGAGCATTCATGAGGAGTGGATATGGATATTTACAGTAGCCAGGGCTGGGGAATGACATAGAGAATATAAATCAAGGATGCTCTATCAAGGACTGAATACCCTAAGCACCAGCTCTCAGAGGAACTCTCCTTACCTTGACATCACAGTCTGCTTCTCCTCACTGAATCCCATGGGGAAGCTGATCTGACAAATGTATCCTGCCCTAGTCCTTAGGTCCATAACCGACTCTCTCATTCAGTAGACAGCAACTCAGAACACCTCTACCAAATTTGTCTCCTGGCCAGCCTAGTTCATTGTTTGCAAATATAAATGGACAACAAAGAATCATCCTATTTTTTGAAGATCACCAGATTATAAAACCCTGAAAGTGAAAGAAGGAATGAATAAAAACTGAGCAATCAATGAAGTGAAAGCAGAAATGATCATCAGGAAAGATAAAATTATGAATAATAGTAAAGGAATTTTAAAAGCTATTGCATCCATCAAATGATAACAAGCTGCTATGAAAAAAATGGGATATCAATTAATTAATCAGTTAATAAGAAAGGCTTGTTACAAAATAAATTGGCCAAAAGAAACACTGATAGAGTTGAACAATAAGATAAAATCATCTGAAGATTAAGTCAGACATCGGGAAGAAAAAGTTAGGAAGCTCTATCAGAACATAGATCAAAAAGACAAAAATGGAAAATATAAAGCATTCCAGAAGGAGAAAACAGAAACAATAGGGAAGAAATTATCAAAGAAATAACAGAAGATCAACTTTCCTAAATAAAGAAACAAGACTAATCTGTAGGGTAGTGTAAATGGAAAAAGTCCAATATCTATTTACACACATTCAAATGATAAACATTCCAGGGATTTGAAAAAAATCCTAATAATTCCAGAGATTAAAAAATACTTATCTACAAAGAGAAGACAATGAGATGTACATGAAACTTCCTATCAGTAATACTGGATTCTGAAAAATAATAGATGTTCTCAAAGTTCTGAGGAAAACGTACATTGCATATGAAAATTACATTGAATACTAACTACATATTTTAAATATTTTGTGTTGATTTTCAGTTTTTAAGACCAATGCAATATATTTAATTATATCTAGGGAGCAGTATGTTGTTTTCATAGACAACATCATCTCTAACAAAATTTGGGAAGTAGAGGTGGAGTGAAGAAGAAATAAAATATTGTGGGAGTATCAGACTCCCCAGCTTTCAAATTTTGTGAGTTGGCAAATTAAGAAACAGAGAAATATAAGGTATACTTTAAAAGATGTAATTGTAACTGCCAAGAAAAATGCAAATGGAAGGTGTTAATTGTGAACAATTTCTCTGGGGAGTGGAAGTGTACTTTCCTACAGTGTATGATTTTTACCATGCATCATGTCATATACATACACACATACCTACATACGTATGTATGTATGTGTGTATGTAGATGAATGATGTTTAAAGACCAAAATGGAGTCAAGGGAGGAATGAACATTAATAGGAAGCTGTGGCTTTTGAGACCCAACTGCAGCTTTGGTGGCTTCTGGAGGCAGATGTGATTTTGGATTGCATTGCTGTTTGGAGGCCATAATTGTGCCTACAATGTTGAAATAGTATCAGACAGGGTCATCTCTAACACTGTAGAAATAGGATGTGTACATATCAGCCAAGGGACGGATGGTCCTAGATGCATCAGTCAATATGCCTGCTGTGGCCCTTCCTCCTCTGCTCAAACTGTCCTACCCAGAACCCCATGGTGAAGGATGATGAAAGCAGCATCAACACTGGGCTTTGCATTGGAATGGCCAATGATTGAATTACAGTCCATCAATAGCCTACTCACTGGTCCAATGTGTGGCCTACCAGGCTGGTAACTAGAATTGAAAAAATTCAGTGAATTCCTTTTCTCAGGAGTTTGAACTCAGAATGTGGAGAGATTGCTTGTAAGTGGACAGTGGCAGAGAGTTGCTGTGAAAAGGTCTATAAACTGCAACTAGGAAATCCCAGAGCCCCTCCAGTCCACAGCTATCCTACAATTCCAGTTGCTCAAGCCTCTATTGTACTTCTGTGCTTGATTTCCAAGGGGTTTCATCTCCTTGTTAGACCTTGTTAGACCTTCCAGTAACTACTCCTTTTACTTGAGTTAGCATGAAAGAGACTCTTCCATACAAGCAAAACCACTCTAATTGACAGAGAAGCCTGACAACGGTTTCACTTTGCATTCAGAAGGCAAGAGAAGTGTGGCGACTGCTGTCCCCTGGGACAATAGGGTGAGCTGGTTCCACTACATGCAATCCAACTCTATATCACAAGAACTGGGTGTATGAGGCTAAGATTGCTTTTTCAAGAAGAGACATTTTGGGCGTGCTGGGTGGCTCAGTCGGTTAAGCATCCAACTTCGGCTCAGGTCATGATCTCACAGTTTGTGGGTTCCAGTCCCACGCTGGGCTCTGTGATAATAGCTCAGAGCCTGGAGCCTGCTTCGGATTCTGTGTCTCCTTATCTCTCTGCCCCTCCCCTGCTGGCACTCTGTCTCTTTCTCAAAAAGAAATAAAAACCTTAAAACAATTTTTTTTAAAAAAGCATCAGACTCTTGACTTCTGCTTAGGTCCTGATCTCATGTTTTGTGGGATCGAACCCCTCATCAGGCTCTGTGCTGACAGTGTTGAGCCTGCTTGGGATTTTCTCTCTCTTCTCTCTGCCTCTCCCCTGCTCATGCTCTTTCTCTCTCAAATAAATAAGTACACTTTTTTTTATAAAAAGAAAGAAGAGTAGGATTTTTTTAAATTGCTTAATTTTTTTCTTTTTAAAAGATGTGTGATCTATTTGGATTGGAGATCTCAAGATAGTTCTCAAAGCCTCCAGTCTTCTAAAATGAGCCTAGGAACAATATTTTTTTAAATAACCTTAAAGTTATATTTAATGACAATTTTGTTTTTCAGACCCCCAGGTAATGGAACTTAGACTGAATCTAAACCTTCAAATCAAGAAGCAATATAGATGTTTGGAAGCTAGCAGAGCAACTCCCTTCCTTGTTAAACCCTTCTCCTGGAGCCCTTCCCAGGAGGCTTGAGAAAGAGGAGAGAGGCAGCCAGGCCCTTCCATCCTCCCGTGAAGACAAAAATTTCACAGAACATGAACATCAAGCAGGGCCACTCTGTGAGGCTGATGGAGTGAGACAGAAGTAGGATCACTGGGCAATTTTGTCTGAACTCAGACAAAATATGAACATTGCCCAAACCATGGAACTGACCTAACTGACCCCTAACTAAATAAGCTTTATTAAGACACCCCATCATAGAATTAACCCCACTTCCTGGGAGCATCCAATTAGAGTAGCGCCCCACTTTCTTAGCTGTCCTCAAATCACTGAACAGAAGTTCAAGCGCTTCTTAGTGAGTCCTTTCCAATGCCTTCTTCCTGAGATGCCTTCAGTTCTCCCCAGACTGTGCTCTCTTTCCTTCAAAGAGCAGTAAACCTCATTTGTTCAGAGACAGATGTGTTCCTGGTGGCATTCGGCCGGGATCTGACAGGCCTTGCAAGGGTCACATTCGTTGCTCCACTCTGAGTATTAATTGTCTCAGATCGTCAAAGAGCAACTCCCAGAACTAACTTTCTTGGTCCAGGCAAGAATCATCAGTGATTACCAAGCACGTCTTAGCTGCCAGGTTCTTTATATGGATTGACTCATTTCATCCCCACAATGGCCCTATGAATTGATGAGTTTAGTACCCCATATACAGATGAGGAAACTGAGGTACAAAGTTTATAGCACTACTAAGTGACCGAGCCAGGAGTCTAAGACAGCCTGCTGGCCTGGCTGTAGGGCACCGGGGTCCACACCACCCTGCCCCCCACTGCCCTAGTGCACAGTGCTCTTGTGTGCCACTGAAGAGTGTGAGTGAGGTCACTGGTCACTGTGCTATCCGCCTACAATGAAAAGCACTATAATAAGCGATCCCAGAGATTTCACTGCTGGGTTCCCTGGAAGATATGGAAGAATGCACATCCACAGGATGAAGAAAATCTTCCTAATAACAGTTAATCAGAAATAACTGAGCATCTAAGCAACTGGATTTTTTTTTCACCTAATGAACACATGGATCATAGAATTCAGAATTTGCAACCTAATTTTAAGAAAGGTATGGGATGATTCTAAGTTGAATAAACCTAACCAAGAAAAATATTCCTTTTGTGTTTTTCTCTCAATTTTACTAATGCAGTTGAGAGAACATTCCTGCTTGGTAGTAACATGACTACCATTTATTTCTCTTCCCAGAAAGAGGGGTGCTGAGGTACAAGAGCCTTAGAAGGCAGTGGTTAATACTTAGTGAGATTTCAGTAACTTAGTTTCATTTTATTTTAATTTTGTAATTACCTTCCATCTATGGCCTACTATACTGTTTTTTTTTTCCGTTTATGAGTGATATGAAGTTTCATTTAAAATTATTTCAGTATAAATTTGAGTTCATTTATTTTTTTTTTCAACGTTTATTTATTTTTGGGACAGAGAGAGACAGAGCATGAACGGGGGAGGGGCAGAGAGAGAGGGAGACACAGAATCGGAAACAGGCTCCAGGCTCTGAGCCATCAGCCCAGAGCCCGACGCGGGGCTCGAACTCACGGACCGCGAGATCGTGACCTGGCTGAAGTCGGACGCTTAACCGACTGCGCCACCCAGGCGCCCCAAAATTTGAGTTCATTTAAATAAAAATGTAAAATAAATAGTGATACAGGTGGTAGGAAACCAAACAGGAAAACAAAAATCATGGGGTACCTGGGTGGCTCAATCCCTTAAGCATCTGACTCTTGATTTCTACTCAGGTCATGTTTCCTGGGATCCAGCCCTGTGTTGGGCTCTGCGCCGGCAGTGTAGGGCCTGCGTGGGATTCTCTGTCTCTGTCTCTGTCTTTCTCTCTGCCCCTCCCCTGCTCACACTGTCTGTTTTTCTCAAAATAAATAAATAAATAAATAAATAAATAAATAAAGTAACTAACTAACTTAAAAAACTTTTTTTTTTTTTTTTTTTTTTTAAATCATGAAGGTGTTTTGGGAAACCCTGACTTCAGTGTCCTCTTCGCCTTGGATGCTGGAACACCAAAGTTTAATTCATTGGTCATTGATCTCCAGGGCGCAGTTTCCAGCTGCATGAATTTCTCCCTCCAGTCCAACTCCTGTCTTTATCTTCTACCTCCTCCCTCACTTTCCCCTTTGTCTTCCTGTCTTACTACCCTCCCTCTTTCAGATGAAATTAGTGGAGGCGGGGCGGGGGGGGGGTAGTAGGGACGACTTAATAAAGAACATCCCTTTGCTTTGGTAACACCGTGCCCAAAGACTGCAAGTGACCTGGACCACCTGCCCCCTAAATGCGGTGCAGGGAGCTCTCAGAAAGCCCCGGCGGATTCCCTCCCGTCCCGTGAAGTTTTCATTCTCCAAGCGGCGCAGGAACAGCGTTTCTAAAACTGCTTGGACAGCGGATTCTTTGGCCCTCCTGGGTTCCATCTCAGAGTCACTGTGAGAGCGTGTTCCTGTAAGAGTGAGTGAATTAAACCACTTCGGCGGAAGAGCCAGGGAGCAGATGCCGCAGATGTGGCCCCCTTCCCTTTCCAGACTCCGTAGCACCTGGACCTTCACTCCCCTCCAGCCCTCGGAGAGTTTGGGGGAAGCCCCTGCGGGTGGGATGGGCTTGAGGGCCGGGATGGAGCCTGACTCCCAGCATTGGGAGGGCAGTGGGCAGCGCTGGGAAATAACGCCCCGGACCCGGAGCCCCGGCGGCACAGCCCCAGACTTCCTGGAAAGCCCAACAGTCTAGACGTGCTGGGTTTAGATTCTCCCCTCTCCGAGAGTTCTCAGGAAGTTTGGGGGAGGGGCGAGCCGCTGTCTCCCCTTCGGGCGCGGGAGGCTGAGCCGGGACTGCGGCAGCGGCGGGTCTCCAGCTGTCACGTCCCCGCCCACGGGCGGGCTCCGGGGCTCCCGAGAGGGGCGGCCGGGCGCGGGCGGGGGGCGGCGGCGGGCAGAGCGCGCGGGCCGGCATGGAGGGACTGGTCCTGCTCAACGCCCTGGCCACCCGGCTGCTGTTCCTGCTGCACTCGCTGGTTGGGGTCTGGCGAGTGACCGAGGTGAAGAAGGAGCCGCTGTACTGGCTGCTCGCACTGCTCAACCTCTTGCTCTTTCTGGAGACTGGGCTCACCCTCAAGTTCAAGCGCGGCAGAGGCTACAAATGGTGAGCGCACCCCGGGAAAGGGCGGGCGCGCGGAGTCCCTGGGCGCTGTGCCCTACAGCTCGCGGGCAGCCCAAGAACCCATCTCCCCGCAGCCCGCCGATTCCTTACTCGGGTACGGACCCTCTTTGTCCTCGCCCGGAGCTTCCAAGGAGCGCGAGACCTTGCGCATCTCTGGGACCCGCCGGAGTACCTCGCGGTCCCAGGGCTACACAGGGAAGGCTCAGTCGCTGCCCGGTGTCACCCAGTCCCAGGTTTGGTAACTTGGAAGATATGAAAAAAGAAAGGAGGCGCTTGCCTGCTCTACAGAAGGTGCTCCAGAGAGGGGGAGTCGTGCGGCAAGGAGGTGTCCATGTGCCCTGCTCCCTGGGGTGTGTGAGTGTGCATTCGCATGCAGGTGTGGGGATGGCTCCAGAGAGGGGGAGGTGTGGGGCAAGAGGGTGTCCACGGGCCCTGCTCCCTGGGCTGTGTGCGTGTGCATTGGGGAGTCGTGGGGCAAGGGGGTGTCCATGGGCCCTGCTCCCTGGGGTGTGTGCGTGTGCATTCGCATGCAGGTGTGGGGATACGTTTCGCTGGGCACCAGCGACTTTTGTGAGAGCTTGTGTGCATAGAACAATCTCCCAGGATGAGAAGTCCCTCGAAGCACTTCTGTGCCTCTTTGCTTCCTTTAGCCGGGGGCCCTGGCATGGCACCCGCTTCAGGTGTCCTGGTTCCTTCGGAGCTTGGTTAATGGTAAGTTCATCTTGTCAAAGAAGGGTTGCCATGCAACCTCAACCTGCAAGAACTGCCTGACGTTTTATTTGCTCCCTGAAGATTTGAATGGAATAGAAGAATTGAGAAAAAGATTATTTTGCCATTTACAAAGAGTTTCCACCTCCATCCCTCCACTCCCAGGAGGTTTTCATCCCAAAGTTCTCCAAGTTAGGCCTCTTCCTATATTAATTTTTAAAAACTAAAATTATGGTCACATAAAAATTCAGTAAAATGTTTGCTATACATTAGTAAAAACAAAACAAAAACAAAACAAAACAACAAAAACCACCAGTAAGTCTGTGTTTTCATATGTCGATACTTTTAAAAATACCTAATCTACAAGAAACTATTATTAGTCAATTCAAATGTTACATACACGATGGCATTATAGTTAGCCACCAAATTAAGGGGGAAGAAAACCCCTCTCTATAGTTTTATAGATTAAGCTGCAAAAGGCTGTGTATTTCGTGACAGTTCAAGGATCCTGTTGTCTCTTAAGATGATGTGAATCTTGCTTAAATTTTCCACTGTTGAAAAATTTCTGGAATTATCAATGAGAAAATTATTCAGGTAGAATCCTAATATAACAAAATAAGGATTGGAATGTTACTATCCCTCCCTCTCACTATGAACAGCTTATTAAGCAGGAGAGATTTGAGGTACTTTCCAATGTACCTTTTAAGAACCTCAAAAAAAAATGGCATTAGCTTCCCCCAATAAGCCTTAGGGTTAAAGAAACAGAAGCAGAGAAAAGTGTTCACGCAGCAGGTCATGTGAGATTTATTTAGTTTTTTACTGATCAGTTTTAAGATGCTAGGGTAGAAAATACCTTCTGTAACAGGAGCATGAGGTCTGAGGCTGAAAAGTGTTCCATGAAAGATAATCTTGTCACCAACTATCACAGCTTCTGGGAGAAATGTCAACCTTAGAGGAAGGACCAACTCAACCAGCCCTAAAATATCCTCCCTCAATATACTCCCTCCAAATATACTCCCTCCAAGAGTAAACCAGAGGCCTTAGCTCATGTGAAGTCAAAATTCCTCTTCAGTTGTATAGAAATACTGTAGCCAGTTGAAACTTTACCTCCATGTCTATACCATCATTGGCAGCTGACTCAGACTGGTATGTAACTTACCACTAAGAGAGGAAAGAGATTGGGGCAAAAATGGGTGATCAATGTGTAGAATTAAATAGGGAACTGGGGACGTAGTCATGTGTGGTCTCAAGATCAGAAGAAAAATGGAGTAATCTGGGCTTTCCCACGTACTTGCTTTGAGGCGTTGAGTAAGTTACTTAACCTCTCTCACCTTTAGTTTCCTCATCTATAAATACATATAGGTTGTTATAAATCAAATGAAATAATATATTTGATAGTCAATGAATAAAAAAGGAGTATTTTTTTCTAGATCCTAGGGTTTTTCTTCTTTTTCTTCTTATTATTAAAAAACACTTTGTGTCAACTGGACACATTTTCTGTCTGTACAAGTCCAACAACTTTACTTGAGGGACTGGCCAATAAACCATTGATTCAGAATCAAAAAGTAAAAAAAAAAAAAACATTCTCACCTTTATTTCAGAACAGTCCAATGATGTATACTGTGTATTATAGCACTAATTCAGAAAAATTGTGCTGGCTCCACATCTAGACTAATATTTTAAAATAAGCAAAGAAAACAGTAGATTTGGCTTATAAAATTTCAGGAACAAATGAGTCCTTATAAATAATGTAAGTAGAAATGTGATTGATAATGCTTTGTTCTACTGATCTTACCAAATGCTTTGTTCTATGAGTCTGCAAATGTGGTCATTTTTTGTGGTGGACAAAGTTCACACACTATTCTGTCAAAAGGAAAAAAAGTCAGAAGATGGGATGCTTAAAAAATATAGAAAAATATAGAAAATTATACCTGATATAACATGGTAACAATGAAAAAGGATTTGATTTGGGACATATTTCTTTTCTGGGCTGAAGTTTTCTGAGTAAGGCAAGGCATAGTTTTTGTTATATTTGATTGTTAAAAAACAGTTTCAATCAGAAAATCAAGACTGATGAAATAAAAAAAGAGATAAGTACATTTTATGACAGTGTCTATATCTGTATACAGGAAAATGCAGATCTATCCATCTATCCATCTATCTACATGCAGATCTATATGTTATATGCTTTTTGATTCATTGGCCTTACATTTTAGAATCTACCCTATAGATCCAAAAGTACTCATATGTAAAGGCATATGTACAAAATATTAATTTCCATTTTGTACGTAGAAAATAAAGCTAAAAACAACCTGATTATCTATCATGACTGTTTGAAAAATTGTAATATACTCACACTATATATAGTTTACTGGTATTAAAAATAATGAGCTAGAGTTTAGCTATTGACCTAGATGGATGTCTATGGTATGTTGTCAGGAGAATAAAGTTACAGAATTATGTGTATTATAGGCTAAATTTTTAAAAAACTTGTTAAAGAATTATCCTTTGTATCAATTGAATACATTATCCATTTATAAGTCAAGAAGAAGAATAAGAAGATGAATCATTCCCATACTTAAACTCAATCAACTAATAAAATAATGCCTGAATGGTAGATTAAGGTCTGTATACACAAGAGGTGAATGATTCTTTTCTGGAACATCGGATCCATGAACCTCCGTTAGACTACTCAGAGCTACTTTGAACATTGTTCTTTTTACTAAAATCTGCACGTGGCCCCAAGTAAATCAAACTTACAGAAATCATGGAATGATACATTGAGCTATAGAGGAAAATGTGAACAAAGTTTCCTAAAACATAGCAAACATATTACACTTGTCCAAAGAATGTTTCTTTAGCTATCCTTTGGAAAGGAAACATGGCACTAGCACTGCTGAGCTCAGCTGTCGGGGGACAGCAACATTACATCAACACTAATAACTTACAGTTGGACAAGTTTAATGTGTTGGAATCCTATAGAATAGAGAGGGCAAGCCAACGGACACATCCCCTGTTAAGCTCAATAAATGTGTGCTAGTAGAATTCGCTCCTTTTCACCTGGTATTTATTGATTTCATGTGCATGTTCACTTATATTTCTTTAAGATGGAGACTAGTATCACTTGCTGTATTGTTTCTTGATTTTATTCTCTATGGTCCAGTTAACAATTCAATAGATCCATGAATTACCATTTAGGTAAAGTCAAGCACAAGACGATGTTTCTGTTGATTTTTTGCCACTACCGATCAGGTATTTTTCAAGGGTTAGAGAAATGACCAAGACTGTGACAAGTTTGAAGCCTGTTCACATGAAAGCAGGAGGTATCTAAGAATAAATAGAAATCTAAGTTGAATTTATTGGTAAAAGTACAGAATTTTAAGCACTGAGCTTTCTTCCTCAGAATCCTAAGCATATAAGGTAAATATAATTGAGTTAATAAAATACCTCACTTATTTGGTCACCTTTCTTCATTATCTCTCTTTCCTTTTTCCTTTATTGAGTTTAATCAGATGTCTGTTGAATCACCTAATAAGTACATGCAATACTATGCTAGACACTGTGTGAATAGGCAAAAGAAACAGAAAACAAACACACCTGAGATTTTAAAATAAAGGGTAGTATTTTGATTAAGTGCTCAAATGTGTGGGAATAAGAATAATTATGAATATTTAGCATTTGTTGACATGCAGGCTCTTTTAAGTGTCTTACACAGATTAGCCCACATGACCCTAACAGCAACTGCAACGATTTTCTGTTTCTCTGTCTTCCCCCATTTTTAGATGAGGAGACTGAGGCACAGAACTGTGAAATCAACTGAAGGAGCAGAGGTATTAAGAGTCCAACAGTTTAGAGGAGAAAAGATGTGACGAAGTGTACTGGGGATGGGGTGGGTAGAGACAAGCGATGTCATGGCATTTGAGCTGGATCAGGAAAAATGGGTAAGAGACAGGAGTGCAAAGGCTGTGTAGGTAAAGGATATCCTGAGGGAGGTGAGTGTAGGGAGACTTGAGCAGATTTCTCCGGAGGAAGCACACAGCCTTATCATTCTCGATTCAACAAAAATATCTGAAACAGCTAATATGTGTTAGACATTGAGTGTCAGGAATATGGAAGTGAATAAAATGGGTGAAATCCTGCCTGGAGGGAACTCACATTTGGTCAGGGGACTCAGAAAATAAAGAAGTAAATAATAAACAAGTGAGCTAGTAAGTAACAAATGAGTGATCAGAACTCTGGAGGCTTGAGTGGCAGGAGTTCCAGATGGATGAAGCAGCAGGGGAAGATTCCAGTGGGTGGTCAGAGCCTCACTGGGGAGGCAGCATCTGAGCTGAGTCTGTTAGGAGGAAAAGCCAGTGTGGGAAGAGCCAGGGAAACACAAAAGAGAGAGGGAAGAGTTAAGTGTGCCCTGGGACATTTCTGACACACCCCAGAAGACAAATAAAACTGGCTTTCTTTTCTACTCTTCCTTATCTCTACTCTTCCCCATGTCCTTTGCCAATACAGAAAAATTCCTTCTGGATTTTATACTGTTACCATATCTTATTTGAAGCATCATGTGTTAGCAAATATCTGGGTATCTCCGAACTCAAAATAGGAAAGACGAATTAAGAATCAGAAGGGATTCTATCCTAAACTGATTTCAAATTCAAACCAGTTTTGTAAAAAACAAAAACAAAAAACAAAAAACAAAAGCTGAATGAAATCTGTTTTGAATACTCAATTGTATTTGGAAGGTTCAACAGCAGAGATGGAAACCTAGACTTGACAGATGCCACATGAAGCCTGATCTTGAAGGAGTCTTGGGTAGTGTAGGAGAAATTCTTTGTCTGATGTAATTCTGTAGTGTTCGACAAATTGTTTACAAAAATGCCAGCGAGAAAGTTGGGAAATAAAAGCATTCTTCTCCTGCTCATCTTTTTGGCTATCAGAGAGGATGAAATAAAAGGGTTTAGAAGCAGACCCTGTGATTTCCATATGGCCAACTTGCACACTGGACATTCTCCCTGCAGATAGACTATTTCTTTTATTGTTTGCACTTGCTGTCCCGATTTCCTGAAACCTCTCTTTAGCTTTTCAGTTATTCTAGTAACACTTCCGACAGTGCACTGGGTTTATCAGCCCTGTCCGCAGTGTGTGTACAGTTTTATAATACTTGTCTTCACATGTGTTTGTGTGTATGTGTTTTATATCCTGAACCTTGAGCCCAATGCACGAGGATGACTTAAATTTGCATGTTTTTTGGAGGCACACATTGAATGTTAGCAGCAAATGACTTTGTTTTTAGTGATCTGAGTCATAGCTTAAGAAGAGTCTTACCCTCACTTGAATTAGTACTGTGCTTCACTCCCAAGAAAAAGTCGTATTTTCTTCTTTTATTTCACAATGGACTTGGGACGAAAGCAATAGTTGTGTCTGCATAATTAATAATAATTCTAAAAGAATGGGACCCCCAGGAAACTGAACCATTAAGTGATGGCCATGCTTTTTCCATGAGTATGTTCAACTGAGACATTTAGAACTGAAAATTATGGTTATAATATTTTGTAACTTCTTGTACTTGACAGGAAGAGAAGCAAAGTGCAAATTGGTGTGGGCAGCTCTCGTGAGTCAGTATAAATATATCTTTACTTCTAAATTCCATGCACTTCCCTTTCTCATGGTAGTGCCATTATTTGCATTCAGCATCAGGACAAATCTGAATAGTTTAACTTCTTTTCCAACAGTGGAACATTCACTTTTCCATCAAGGTTTATCCGCCTCACGTGCACATCCCTCACTACTCCAGAAGGTCCTCTGAAGGACTGTTATCAGAAGAGTTAGATCTAGGGTATCTACATTATTCTGTTAAAAAAAAATCAGTGTTTTGTTTTGAAATAAAATAGGGTTTTTATATGCAAGTATCAAAAAGTGTTCTTTGAAAGTCACATGGAAATAATATTAAGGACATACAGATTGTTGGTATAAAATGCTAGTGTGGGGACTGATTTTATAAATTTTTTTAAATGTTTATTTTTGAGAGACAGAGAACGAGCGGAGAGGGGCAGAAAGAGAGAGGGAGACACAAAATCCCAAGCAGGCTCCAGGCTCTGAGCTGTCAGCACAGAGCCTCATACGAGGCTCGAACTCATGGACTATGAGATCATGACCTGAGCTGAAGTCTGATGCGTAACGGACAAGAGCCACTGAGGCGCCGCCTGATTTTGTTTCTTTTCTCTGAGTATGAATCCACAGTAGTTGTTTAGGAAGGGGTATTATATTTTATCCTCGATTTGTCTGACCTCACAGAGCCAGCTGGCATACAGCTAACAATGTTGTGCACTTATCAGAATAACAATTAATATTCCTTAGGGGGGAAAAAGTCCTCTCTACCATCAGTGCAGCTGCCAGCCCTTGTTGGGTCCTTCAGTATTCCTTTGCTTTCTTATTTCCCTGAATTAGCCTCCTATCTCACACACCTGTTTTAATCCACCTCGAATAGCTTCCTGATAAATTGGCTGTGCCATTTTCTGACAGTGCGTTAACCGTAGTGATGAGTATGATGATGAAGGGGACGGTGATGGTGATAATGGGGGTGGAAACAGTTATCAATTACTGAGTACTAACAATACTGCAAGCCTGCTTTACATCCATTATCTCCGGGAATCCTCGCAATAACCCTATGAGTTAGTTTTTATCTTTTTTCTTCAAGTTTCTTAAGGTTTATTTATTTTTGAGAGGTAGAGAGCGCAAGTGGGACAGAGGCAGAGGGAGGGGGGACAGAGGATCCAAACCGGGCTCTGCGCTGACAGCAGCGAGCCCGATCCTGGTCTTGAACTTATAAACTGTGACATCATGACCTGAGTTGAGGTCCCTCACCATCTGAGCCATCCAGGTGCCCCATGAGTTAGTTTTAATCTTCATTCCCATTTTATGATGAGGATACTGCTGCACAGCAAGACTCCATCACTTATGTAAGGTCGCAACTCGTTATAAAAAATCACAAAAACAATTCCTAGCATCCACTGAGTCCTCACATTTACTGAGCCAAGAATCCACATTGTCCACATTACCTGATTTGGTCCTCATCATAACCCCAGAGGTATTATTCTTGCTTCTCCTGGCAAAGGAGGAAGCAAAACCTCAGAGAAGGAGTCTCCATCCCAGCACTGAACTCCATCAGCCTATTTCTTGTGCTCTGCATTCAACATCTGATTGGGTTTTCTCTGTGGAAAATACAACTACATAAATTTTTAGGATCAAGGATTCCCGATAGCAAAGAAAGGGTCAAAGTATTTTTCTATTTTTCAAACTTGGGTTGGCAAAATTCTGGGGGACCTGAAAATGAGCACTGGGATGATTTTGCCTAGTGCAGACTTTGGGAAAGTCCAGACTACACATGGACGTGGCTCAGAGACATACTTGCACAAGCAGACATACTTGTAAAACCAAAATAGGATGTGAAACAAAACAGAAGAGAAGGAAAAATCTCGAGTGCCTTTATTTTGGGTCCCAAAGTAAAGAAACAATCTCTTCTACAGACCAGAAATAAATACCACTGTCTTTTATAGAATGAAATAAGTTAAAGCATTACATAAATACCATCCATCATGCATTTTATCCTCTCAGAGACCATTAAAATTCCTGTAGTCATTAACATTTAAGTTCACTTAATCATTAAACAATCATTTATTGTACTAAGTGCTATAATGATGTTTTTGAAGGAATATAAAATAGAGGCAGTTATATGGGAACAGGAGAAAACAACACTCTGAGAACAAAATAATTTTCCACGAATTAAGCCCAAGACTGCAGAATGTCTGCAGAATAAAGATATGATCAGTACAGTAGGCTTGTTAGACAAGGAAAATTTCTCAGGTAAGTGATTTATGTACGAGCTTCTGTAGTAGCTGGGGTTTTACAAGAGTGTAGAGAAGAGAGAAGGGCTTTTCAGGTGGAGGCAATATCATGATGGCAGGGTTTTAGTTGGAACCAATTCATTTAAGAAGATGCCATGATTTTCTTTGCCTCGGAAATTTTCCATGAGAAAAATAATACATAGATCCTAAAATTGATGCAGATTTTGTTTAGTCGTCCTAAAGCACACTGCTGAGTTTTGAACGTGAGCGACTCCAATTTTAATAAAGCTTGTTCTTGCTTTAGGTATCCTTTTGGAAAATTTTAAGTGAAGTATATAGTACTAATTTTGCTGCCAGCTTATATCATAATTTGGGAATATGACTTTATTTAAAAAAAAAAAAAAACAACCGGCAGCAGCAATCAATGAAAATTACAATTAAGAGCCCTAATATTCACCTTTGGAGGTATTCTCTTTGCAAAGTCTAAAAGTGGGCATTTTTTAAAGGGCTTTTGAGGTATGAAGAATGGTTCCACTGCAGGGGGTATTTCCAGCCCTTATGAAATTCCTCCCAGGCTCTCTGTTCTTGTGCTTAGTCCGCTCTCTCATAAGATCAGACAGACAAACCCATCATCTGATTTTGGCACCTATTAAAACACGCACACTCCTTGTTAAATTTTTCCTTTTAGGGGCAGGTCTCATGAGTAAATGCCCAGTTAGTTTTGGCCTCCTCCCCTCCCTAGTGGGCGGGCACAGGCAAAGGGCTCTGGGAGGGAGGTGATTGTGAGGTTATGGTAAGCTAGTTAAGAAGGCCACCAAAAGGGTGGGGGCTGGAATTGAACTAGTGACTTCCCAAGTGTTCAGAGGTTCAGTGGTCTGCAAGAGCATTGGGCACATTTGGAGGTGTATGCTGAGGCTGTCATATTGGCCACTCTTTCTTGCTCTGTATTGACATAAAGCCCTTGATGAGCAGCCCAGAGGGAAATCTTGGATGTTAAGGCCCACTTGGAGAAAGCAGTCTGCGTGAAAGAGGGCAGACAATCCTTAAACTGAGAGATACCCTTTGGGGGCTTGTGAAAGGGTATCTTGACCCAGTTTCTTGATTTCCATGAAATTAGGCCTATTATTATAAAATGCCCTGGAAATTTTATTGAGGATACTCAAGGCAGTTGAACGTGAGATTGTGAAACTAGTATCCTTACAACTCCAATCCACCTTTGTAGAGTAGGGAATACTGAAGAATGAGATAAAAGTAAAATCATGATCCACATTGAAGTAATCTTGGAACATTATTTTGCTTCTCTTAAATATTATCTATTTTCTGATTCATACATATGATTAGAAGACTAGAATCCTCATTGTTTGCAGAGAGGAAAGCTAAACAGGGTCGTAGGCAATAGGATAGTTAATTTTTCTATTTGCTTATTTATATTGTGATATGCTTCTGAGATGAATGAATCTTACTTTCTCAATAAGGAAGCACTAACTCATTTTTAGAAAAAATAAAATGGAATCCTGATTTTAGACTAATGGTGAACTAAGGTAAATAAGATCCCTTTGTAGGGCCAAATTGTTAAATGTCATGAAATAATCATTTTGTGAAAAATACTATAATTTGTTGAAATGACAACTTTTTATGATAAATAATATTTTTGGATGAAACGAACTGAAAAAAAATGAGGATAGACCTTTAACAGCTCAGGGAAGTGTCTAGCATGTAGGAAATAAACATCTCTACTTGGTAAACAAATGAGTACATAAACAAATAGAGGGAAAAAAAAAACCTTCAAGATAGGTGATACTCCTGCCATGTACTTTAATGAGAACTGATAGGGTGAATAAACCCTAAAGTTTCAAAACCAAAACTAAAATACCAAACTTCTGTGGAGAGAAAGAATATCTTTAGGAAGATATTAATTTAAAAAATAGCTAATTCAAATAATTTGTCACTAAAGTATTAATGTTGCACACATTCTGTATTCTGACAGAGTAGTAGGAATTGGTATTATAGTAAAGCTGAGTCTCTAAGGGCAGATAGTGGATTAGTAATGGGGTAGTACACATTTTATAAAAATTTCCCACTTGGACATATCTTCTGAATTTGATCATAAGTTTATCAGTTTTTGTTAGCTTCTGAATAAATAGTGTATCTTATATTTAAAAACAAGTATCCAGAAACCTGATTTAAGTTATTTCTGGGTTGGCTAGATCCTTCTATGGTATTAGACTTTGTACAAAATACTTGGCATTGACTTACTTCTGATGCCATTAAGACATAAAGACTGGAGTAAAATTATTTGGTAGCTCCTAAGAAAAGGCACACAATTTGATTAATTACATAGAAAAAGGTGGGGTCGGGTCTAGTTTTTAATTTTTAGAGTTCAGATTCTCCTTGGTTCCAAAGGTGAATTACACTGACAATGCATGATCAAGAATATAGCAAACCTTCTAACTAATAAGTAGTGGCTAGAGTGTCACCTTGAAATATTAAATCTTTCATAGTAGCAAAACAATATTATATTCATATAAGAACAGAATAATTTCTTCAGTAAAACTTCTGATAAGATTCCATTTATGATGATATTTTAAGAGGAAATTTCTAGCTAAACCAGCAACAGATTGTCAAGAAAATAGAAAACAGAAAAATCAACCAATGCCTTATCAAATCAATAAATATTTATGGGTAACCCACCTTGGGCCAGGTACTGTGGGAGGACCTGAGGGTATAATGATGCACTCACACTTTTTGTGCTTATACTACCTACAATTGCCAGGAGACAACTGATGGGAAACTTGCACATACACATGCACACACATACAGTTATAAATTTTGAGGACCTATAAGGTAAAAGTGAAGAGTGCTATAGACAAGCATGACAAGGAAATCTAATTGAGACTGGAGGGACAAGAAAAGTTTTTCTGTAGAGTTCCATATACCTGACATGAGCTATGAAAAGGAGATACACGGGTGAAAAGTGGGTGGGATAAAGAGATATTTCAAGGGAGAGAAATACATGTGTGAAGGCCTGAGTTAGGAAGACACATAGGTTTTCTCCAGAAATGAATGAAAAGCAATGTTATAGGAGCACAGTGAGGAAAAATGGCAAGCAACAAAGCCCAAGAGTTAGCCCGGGCCCTGACCGTGCAACATTCTGTAGGTCATCATGGGCAAATGGCCCATGCAAACCACAACTGTATAACAGTAATTGCCATAACATCGAATATGGAGTTTGTCCTCAGCAGCGCAAACAATTCCCTTTGATTCAAGATGTCTTAAATAGCTTTAGTTTGGGGAATTATAGTTTGAAAATAGGATTGATTGTGAGTTGGTTGAAGAAACAGTCTTCTGAACTGGTGCCCTCTGGGTAGGTACCAGTTATGTAGCTGTGAGTTTACTTGTAGAACGGAGCCTAGACAAGGGAGTAGCTCACATGTGTTAAGCATGTACGCCATCAGGCCCGTGGCACACACTGCCTCATTTAATCCTCACACCCATCCTAGGAGGTGGGTGTTATGGTCTCCATTATATAGATGAGGACACTGAGTCACAGGGAAGGTAGTGAATTCCACTACCCTGGAAGAGACAAGATTCAAATTTGGGTCTCCTAGGTTTGTGAAATTTCTACTGCAGTGTAATAATTCCTCAAGGGACACACTCCGGGAGCATACTAGATCTTATGGAATGGGAATAAAAGTCAGGTAGATGCTAGTACCCTTCATTCCCTCCATTTGCTTAGTCCTCCCATTATTCATAAATTCACAGATTAAACATTTAAGGATGTGCTTAGTAAGCATTTATTAAAGACTTAGTAAGACACCTGATACCACTGAGAAGAGGAAAAGATGAATGAGAAGTAAGAGGGAAGGGACATAAATATATAGAAGACTCAAAAATCTCCCTTCAAGGAGCCTTTATTAGGAAAGCTAAGGCTTATATACACATAACCATGAAATAGGGGAGAATATGTTGGGTCATGGGAGAAATATAAGCTAAGATTAATTCCTGCTATGCTTCTGAAATACAGGTAGGATGTTGATGGGTAGAGATGTAAGAGGACAGCATTCCATAGCAGGCAGTCATAATTTGGGAGGACATTTGCTCTAAAACCATTTCAGAACCTCTCTTCTCAGATTAATCAAGCTAACGGAGCATGGAACACTTTGTTCTATATATGGCTAAAATGTAATCCTCATATCCAAAATACAATATATTTAGACACATTTTAACACTTCCCTAGATAATTGAGACTTCTATTTTCTCCATAAGTTTTGCTGTTGTTTTAATTTAATTTCAGCTGTACAATGACCACTGCCTGCTACAGGGAATTAGAAGGAGAGGAAGGAGAGAAGGGACCTCCTGATGCTGCTTTGCTATTATTTACCTTGGGGTGCTGTGCATTTCATCAATAACTCTACCTGGAAGCTTCCTGAAATTCCAGCAAATCCTCTCAGGTGTAGGGTTAAGAGGATGGGACATGTGAGGAAAAGGCTATGGACTGAGTTGAATAGGATAAATTCTTGGGCTTTCGGTGCGATTGCTTCTTTCTACTTCCTTTTCACTTATGTCAAAAAAGTCTGTGAAGATGAACTGAAGTGAGGGGAACTTTAGAGACAACATTTTATTTTGTTTTGGGGCTATGACACAGGAAGAGAAAAGGGAAGTGGAAAGACTAGAATATCGAAGCTTTGAATATCAGATTACAGAATTTAGATTTTCTGTGGCAGGCAACATAGAAAATCTTGGATCTTGAAGTTTTTAGTTTTGGTGTTTTGATATAAGCAGATTCCTAATTAGAGGAAGTATCTTGAAATGGGATAGTATTTTATTTTTCAATTATAGAAATAAGCCTCATGCATAGAAGATGTTAAGAGTTGTTATCTGTTTAACCTTGTTTAAGAGCTATCATATGTTCAGTCCAGAGTTTCCTTAGATATTATTGTAATGGCATTGTTAGGGGAGTCAATCTCAAAATTAATCCCAAGAGAGTCAAGAAAACTGCAGTCCAGTGGACATTTGACATAGCAGAACAAACATTTACATATTCCAAATGTCCTTGCGACTGGAAATCATTTCCTTTCTTAGTCACACAAAGGAAATACTCTCTCCTGATGTTTCCCTTGATATGTAAGGTCAAGGAATTAATTCCCCCCCCCCTTTTTTTAGGCGGATGTTCAACCATGGGGCTTTTGCTCTCTCTCCATCGCCCAGCCATCTGCCAAGATTTCAATAATATCATGACCTATAACCTTTGTTTCAAAATTGGTTCTTTGCAGGAAATCAAAGATGGAGGAATTTCTATATTAAATACTGATTTTTAAAGAATTCACTTTCTTTTGTCCTTTCTTTCTTCTCCCCAGAAGTTAAAAGGCAGTATTAGTGAAAGGGTTAAGAGCCTTTCTTTAAAAAGTCCATTCTAGATGTCTTCTTCCACTTAGGTCTGGTCACTTTTCTCTCCTGGGTTATAATAATATGGTTTTAATACCAATTCATCTTGAATAATTGTATTTATTGAGGAATTAGCATTTCTAATTTTTAGGTCATTTTAAACCACCACATGCATATACTATAAGTATTTTAATAAAATTATATTAGCTTACAATTTTGACTTTGAGATGGTCTATAAAGCAATAGTCCAATCTAAAATGAAGTGCAATTTGAAGAAATAAATTTGGAAAGTATGCTATTTTTCTCTTATTTCAAAGTTCTAAGGACACATTTTCATTGTATAATGTCTTATAAAAATATTAATAGTAATTACCTGTTATGATGTGCCTACATCTGCTAGGCATTCTTTACAGAAAGTATAATAAAGACCTCTGTGGGATAAATGCGACCACTATGGACTGAATTCTGTTTCCCATAAATTCATATGTTGAAACCCTAACCCCAAAGTGACTCTATTTTGAGATAGAGGTTTTAGGAAATGAGGTCATAAGGATAAGATCTTAAGCCAATAAGATTAATAGACTTTTAAGAGGAGAAGAGAGATCTCTCTTTCTCTCCTTGTGAAGTGCATGTGCCCCGAGGAAAGGCTGTGTGAAGACACAGCAAGAAGGTGTCTTCTAAAAACCAGGAAGAGAGACATCACCAAACCCCAATCATCTTTGAACCCCAATCTTAGACTACCAACCTCCAGAACTGTGAGAAAATAAGAGTCTGTTGTTTAAACTACCCAATCTGTGGTATGTTGGTATGGCAGTCCAAGATGACTAATACAGTGACTGTCCCCATTTTGTGGATTAGGAAGCAAACTGAGAGTCACTGGCAAAACTGACATTTGAAACTGATTATTTTTGATTATAAAGGCCCACTATTTGAACTGCCCTCGGAATTTTGAGCCAGAAATAATGAATGTAGATAGCTTTAAAAAAATACCAAGCACTTCATGTGTTGTTGTTTGTTTGCATTTTTATTTTCACTAGGCTTAGCAGATACAGTCAGTAGATTTTGCTCATTCCTATTCATTATCATCTGATTTTTGTGTTCTAGCAGGATGTTACTATTTGAGCTTTCAGAATTCTAGGTTAATATTAAAAAATGCAGCCAATTTTCCTGAAATTGCAATGCTGAGAAATCCAAGAAGATTTACTGTTGCTGTATTTGCTATCTGTAAAACATATTAAACACAAAATATCCAGTTTTGTGCCTGCAACTAGTTGGCAGTGTCCCATTAAACCATATTAAAATTAACTTCTATTAATTGGATTAGAAATTCAGTGAGAATGACAGCTGCTAGTGCCTTTTGCAGTTACTTTGTTTCTCTATAATCCATATGGCAAAAATCACATAATGCTTTTTTCCCCATTGAAATGAACACTTGAGATAAAGAGGATTGACTGGATGTGATCAGGGTATGTGCATTTGTTTTGTTTTCTTTAAATTTTTTTTTTGTAAAAACTAAACTATCTTTTTCTCTTCTTCCACAGGTTTTCACCAGCCATATTTATATATCTGATTAGCATTGTTCCATCATTATGGCTTCTTGAAATGCACCATGAGACCCAGGTATGGCCTTTTGGAAAGTAGGAAAGTGGAAAATTCATCAATAAACTACTTTCATACTATAATCCAATTTGTTTCAGAAATGCATGTCTCAGAGGAATTGGAGTTATCAAGAATTGAATAAGTAAGAGGCCATTAGCAAAAGAAAGTGAATTCACAATCTGTCAAAACCAATAAAAAATGTTACATTTGTTTAAGATTTAAAATTACATAATTAATTAACAATTTATGTTAGAGATCTTGTTCCTAAGCATCCCCTAACCTCTGAATATGCTAGAGTTTATATGGGGGGCAGGCTGTGTGTAAAAATTTGGTTTTAAACTTTACAGATTTAATGAGTTTCTATATTGTACCAAGAATGGGCAGGGCTCAATAATCCAGCATCCTCTGAAATATTTTTAAAAATAGCAAAAACAAAATAGAAACCCATTGTCTATACCCTGCTATGTAAATACAGTCAAACTTAGAGGGTCTATTTGAAATAGTCTATCTTAAAATTTAGGCCTTACAGATTACAAAAGATTCCCTTTTGAGAGTCCTAAAGTCCTATGATCTGTTTTAGTGAAATAGGAATTCTATTCTGGAGCCAGACACTCAGGGTAAAGGAGAGGAGTATGGCACCCACCATTGGGAAAGGTGGACTATATGTATGAGGACCACACTGATTTAAAAAAATAGTGGTTTCCAATAAGAGTCCCTAATCTATATATAAAGAAAGAGCTGCTCAGCGAGTTGCTCCTCACATGGGCAACCCTAAGTCTCAGGCTCTGGAATAGTCTCACAATCTGTTGTTATTAAGGCTCCATACTGTGGATGGCAGATCCCATCAGATTCCAGACCACACTTCACATCTTCAGAGCGTGGATAAAGGAACTAGGTTACAGATGAACTTTAGCTATGGTATAATTTTAGTACCTTTACTGATAAAATGCTTTAGTCAAGATAAGACTTTGCCCCTATACAGATTTCTTTCCTACAGTCAATCATTTTATAGTAAAGTTAAGCCTCTTGTGTATGTTTCAGATATTCAAACTGCATCTGGAAAATGTTCCAAATTTTAGGTACACACAGGGGAATTTAACTCTATGGACTATTTTTGAAGAATTCCACAAGCACACACCAATAAAACAGGCATAAAGAAAACATTTATCTGCCTTAAATCTCCTATTTAAAAAGTATTAAAGTCATAGGCTATCTCTATGTCTGTGGCAAAAATATTTTTGTAACAATAGATAGACTGGTTCAAGTTATCATGGTTTTTAAAACTGTACCATGAGGAGTTAGGGGACTGTTTCAATTTCCTTACTACTTACAACTTTCAGGGTTATGGAAATAAGCTCTGGTGATTAGAATCAGTTCTTTCCTTCACATCCAATTCTATAACATGACTATCATCCACAATAACAATTCATTTCCCCAAACGCTTTTATAATATAAATGCATTGCACAGTTAATTGATATACAGGTCAAATCCCATTACAACAAATAGCATGCAACCAAAAGCTCTCTTTTTAATAAAAAAAAGATTTTTGAGCCCCAGGCAGTACCTCTCTAATTTTCATACTACAAAAGAAATTGGACCTTTAGTAGTAATGGATTTGACTCATTTTGACACTAAAAATTAAAATGAATGCCCAAAGATTGAATTGGGCAGGGTGGGCAGAGATGGAAGTAGAAAAAAGTAAGAGAAAGAGAGACAAAACAGTAGTGGAATTGCATCTAAGGAAAATAAATGGCAGAAAAAAGGGAGGCACAGCAATTCTCTTAGTCCATTCATTTAAAAATGTTTGGTTGTGATAATAACCACTTTTCTTTATATCATCCTTTTTTTTCCAAAAGTATTTTCAAATACATTTTCTCCTTTATGAACTCAGGAACTCCATAAGTTAGGCATGGTGTGTATATATATATATATATATATATATATATATATATATATATTTCTACTTTATAAAAGAGGATGGCTAAGACTCAGAAAGATTAAGTAATTTTCTCAAGGCCTGCTCAGCTAATCAGTAAGAATTCTGGGGCTTAGCACCTAGGCCTTGATCCCTGCTCTGTTAACCCACACTGCCTTTCTCAGTTACATGTTCTATGTTTTACAGGAGTTTTGAATCAAAATCATCTGACTTTTTTTTTCATGACAGGAAAGAATAATTAGTTTCTTTTCACATTTTCCATGTATTCTACATCCTAAAAGTTCTAACCTGTGTTTTGGCATTCGTAAAACATCTTGACCTATTTCATGAAGAGATTCCAAATCATAAATGATCAATTCTGTGCCTTCATTTCTGAATCTGGCTAGGTCTACATAGCTGAAAACAACTATGACCGTAACTCTCAAGTCTATTTACGAAGTAGCAAAATTAAAGCAATGAAAAGTTTCTAGTCTTGAAGGTGTTTTAGTCTGGTTTGACCCAAAGGAATATTTTTGAAGCTAGTAAGAGTTTTTAAGACATAGCCCATGAAAAAGTGGCTTGTTGGTACCCAGAACATCTACATGACTCACCTATACAACGCGAAATGTAAATAATATTACCATGAAAACAATACAAGTTGGGTTAGGTTGTAGGCATCAAACCAGTTGGTTTTTGCTGTCCAAATGCAGTTGCCACTTAAAGGAAAATTTCATCATTTTGTAGTAAGTAGAATTACAAGAATGGAATGGGACTCAGATAGGTTGTAATATCTTAATATGGACTACAAAGCTATTTGCTACTGCAGTGCAGATGACTTTATTTAAATAATATGTCTATGGATTTTTGGTGATAAGGATGTAAAAAAACATATGAAGGTCACCATTTTTAATATACACTGTGCTTTCATGCCTGCAAATAAAGTGGTCAAAATTTGTTTCCTATTGCCTATTTGATTCTCACAAAGCTACTATGCAATGAGGATTTGTTGCTTGGTTCAAAGATTGAATTTTTTATCTTCATTATCTTTTCTTGGAGCCTTAGCTGTACAGAAAAAAATAGTGTGCAAACAGCTGGATTTTTGCTTTTAGAGATATGGCACATGGCCATTTTTCCTAATTATTCTTGTCATTTCACTCATAACACTAGTTGTTTTGGGAGAGACTAGAAAAAAAATAGCTTCTTGACATTTCTTTTTACTTTTTCAAGTGGTTTATTTAATGATCGATGCAGTATCCAAAATAATTAAGAAAAATATACTTCTCACAGCATTAGCATTTGAAAAAAAATAGTTTCTCTAAACCCAAATACATGAGTGTGGATATGTGGTGCTGGTGGTGGTGATGGCAGTGCTGTGTGCATCTGTTTGTGTATGTTTCAAAAGTATGTTAGCCCTGCAGGTGTTTAAAACAAAATCTTCAATCTTTTTTTTTTAAACAGTGTGTGAAATAATCAGTGGCTACCACTACATTTTCAAGTGCCACCCCTTTTCTCTCTTATAAATCTTTTCTCTACCTCAGATTCCCAGCATCTGGATAAAAATCATGCACAGTCCACCTGCAGAAATTTACACACAAAATGAAAGAGTGAGGGGGGAAAACATTTAGTTTGGGTCTTTGTCAAATTTTTCGTAAACCTAAGTTGACTTTCAAACTGCCACTAAAATGTATATTTTGATGGGTGAACATGATAATTCTTTTGATTGTTACAGTGCTTAACAGGCAAGATTGAATGTAATTGGATTACCGACCTAAGCAAATGGTATTTTAGATAAAGAGCCTTCTGGACAAGAAATAAACTCTTAGAATCAACACTTTGGCCAAGATCATACATGTTTTAATGCTGTCATTGGTTGTTGATTTGTTTTGCAATTGTTCCAGGATTCAAGAAAGGAAACCCAACTATGACTCCATAAATTGTACAGCTGTCAAATACCAACAGCAGTTTTCACAGAACTAGAACAAACAATCCTAAAATTTGTCTGGATCCACCTAAGACCTCAAATAGCCAAAGAAATCTTAAAAAAAGAAAAGCAAAGCTGGAGGCATCACAATTCCAGAGTTCAAGTTGCATTACAAAGTTGTAGTGATCAAGACAGTATGGTACTGGCACAAAAACAGACACGTAGATCAGTAGAACAGAATAGAAAGCCCAGAAAAGAACCCACAACTATATGGTCAACTAATCTTTGACAAAGCAAGAAAGAATATTCAATGGGAAAAAGACTGTCTCTTCAACAAATGGTGCTGGGAAAACTGGACAGCAACATGCAGAAAAATGAACTTGGACCACTTTCTTACACCACACACAAACATAAATTCAAAATGGATTAAAGACCTAAATGTGACACCTGAAACCATAAAAATCCTGGAAGAGGACACAGGCACTAACATCTTTGACATTGGCTGTAACAATTTTTTTCTGGGATTTGTCTCCTGAGGCAAGGGAAACAAAAGCAAAAATAAACTACTTGGACTACATCAAAATAAAAAGCTCAGCACAGTGAAGGAAACAACAAAACTAAAAGGCAACCTATTGAATGGGAGAAGATGTTTGGAAATGACATATCTGAGAAGGGGTTAGTATCCAAAATATATATATATTTATATATATATATATTTATATATATTTATATATATATAAAACTTCTAAAACTCAACACCCAAAAACCAAATAATCCAATTAAAAATGGGCAGAAGTCATGAACAGATATTTCTCCAAAGAAGACATACAGATGGCCAAAAGACACATGAAAAGATGCACATCACCACTTATCATCAGGGAAATGCAAATCAGAGCTATAATGAGATATCACCTCACACGTGTCAGAATGGCTAAAATCAACAACACAAGAAAGAACAGTGTTGGCGAGGATGTGGAGAAAAACGAACCCTTGTGCACTGTTGGTGGGAATGCAAACTGGTACAGCCAATGTGGAAAACAGTATGAAGGTTCCTCAGAAAGTTAAAGCTAGAACTACCTTAGGATCCAGCAATTGTACTATGAGGTATTTACCCGATTAATACAAAAACACTAATTCAAAGGGATATATTCACCCCTATTTTTATGGCAGCATATATATATAATAGCCCAATTATGGAAGCAGCCCAAGTGTCCATTGATAAATGAATGGATAAAGAAGAGGTGGTATATATATTCAACGGAATATTATTCAGCCATATAAAAGACTGAAATCTTGCCATTTGCAATGACATGGATAAAGCTAGAGAGTATAATGCTAAGTGAAATAAGCCAGTCAGAGAAAGACAAATACCATATAATTTCACTCATATGTGGAATATAAGAAAAAAACAAATGATCAAAGGGGGGAAAAAAGAGAGACAAAACAAACAAACAAAAAAATCGGACAATTATAGAGAACAGACTGATGGTTACCAGAGAGGAGCTGGGGTGGGGGTGGGGGTGAGTTAAATAGGTGATCAGGATTAAGGAGTGCACTTGAGATGAGCACTGGGTGATGTATGAAATTGTTAAATCACTATATTGTACACCTGAAACTAATATAACACTGTATGTGTATTAATTGGAATTAAAATTAAAACTTAAAACATTCTACAGCTCTGCACAATGAACTTGGAGCTTCTACATCCTCATAGACTTGTGGGAAAATAAAACATGTATAGTTGAGTCTGCTCTCATATTAATTGAAAAGTGGTTTTCTATCTCAAGACTATAATCTGATTTTTGGAAATGTTTATGTATGCTGTGTAAACTCCGCATATCTACTCATAATTGCTTAGATAATTGAAGCCACTTGGAACTCTACCTATTGTGTTTTTGGTTTTTTTTTACATATTGCCTTTTTACAAAATTCTTAGCATTGCAGTAGCCAATCTGAAGGGATGTCACAAAATACCAGCAGCAAAGAAAACTTCAATCAAACTTTGATGTCAAGTGAACAAGCCAATGGAGCAGATGATCTCATTAAGACGGTGAGAGCTTTTTCCACTGTATTTTAAAGGATCTGGCAAATCACCTTTTCATTTGGTGAGAATAACATGCTCTACACCTTGCAGCTCATTCTTTCCTAAGGAAATTTGCCAATCATTTAATCGTTTGCTCAGTATTTTGCAAAACAATTGTATTTTTATATTTATTAAACACATTTAACATGCATAATAGTCACATATATCTAATATACCTGTATATTAATAGGTATATTTAACTTGCAGCATTAAGTAACCTATAACACTTAGGTCAGACAATGTATGCACAAAGGGAGATACATATTTTTGGTAAAGGAATGATATAGTTAAAAGATTGGGATCTGTCCTGTATATATTTTAGGAGTTTACATTAATAAAATAGGGAAGATTTTCAGCCAAAATAGAATTACTTCTTCTTCACATGCCTGATATTTGTCAAACTAACCATGGCCTATTAGGAAATGATATATGGGAGAGAGACTCGAGGCCCAGGCCTGTACCAATGAGCCATGGTTTCAACAATAAGATAGATTATTGATTCTAAGAGATTTAATTCAGTCTAATTCATGGATTCTAAATCAAGCTCCCATCACAGCTGACTGACATCACTTTGAAAAAATCACTTAATCTCTCTGTATCTCAGTTTTTCATCTGACAGTTGGAAGTATTAATATTTACCCCACTAGTATGCTTCCTATAAGAATTAAGTAGGATGTATGGGGCACTTGGGTGGCTCAGTCAGTTAAGTGTCTGACTTTGGCTCAGGTCATGATCTCGCGGTTCATGAGTTCAAGCCCTGCGTCAGGCTCTGTGCTGCCAGCTCAGAGCCTGGAGCATGCTTCAGATTCTGTGTCTCCTTCTCTCTCTGCCCCTCCCCGCTCATGCTCTGTCCCTCTCTCTCTCAAAAATAAATAAACATAAAAAAAAGAATTGAGTAAGATGTATATGAAGTCTCATAGAAGAAATAGGAAATAGTGTGTAAAGGCAAGATCACTGATCTTCACGCGTGGCTTCAATCAGGTTAGCATCCTGCCTTGTCTTATCCTGCCTTTACCTGTACATCAGTAAGTAATTGAGAGGAGTAAATAGATTTGCACAAACATAGTCAAGTTACTTGTATAAATCAGAATCAACTATCCAATCCACTGGAGACCAACATTCCTGGTCTTTAAAAGATTATAGCCTCTGAGGGCCAGTAATATATTTTAAAACTGATTTAGAAGTTAAACGGGCAAGAGATATCATTCAGAAAACAAGAAAGGGGTGTAAATTTTTCTCAGAGTCCAAGATTAAAGGCAGAATAAAATTTGGTTGCTAGCTTAACAATTTAACAATTTATAATAATTTAACAATTATGTTAAATGTTCAAAATAAAAATAGTGACTATAGTTAGTCTCTTTCTTTACATTTACGTAATTAATAAACATTATTATACATTCTCTCATTTGATGTAGCAGTGTTTTAGAGCAATAAAAAACAAGAGATTTGTACCATGTTAAAATATTCCCAGATTACTAAATTCAGACTTGAAATCTCTGAAAGAAAAATACAAGGATTTTTTTTGTGATTTTAATATGGTATTTAAAAAGTTTTGCTATGTGTTGTGTCATACTTTGTTACAGAGAAAGTAAAATGAGAAGTGATCTTTAAAACGTCATCAGATTGGCTCTTTAAATACCAAATGTTACAATCCTACTAGCAAGTGTGAGGTTTAAATTACTTCTTATAAGTCTGCCCCATTTTAAGAACCATCTTAGCTTTTTTCTCCAGAGTCTTCAGTTGAAAGGAGCTTTATTTTCTTTAGTAAGTGAAGAATCATTTTTATGAAAATGACCTTCCACAAAAACTGTGGATTGAAAGCCATGGTGAACATGGCATCACTTTCCAAGGTGGCAGCTCATGGTCCTTCTCTCTGTATGACATTTCTGTTACACAGGCCAAAGTTTTTGTAAATAACTTATCTACAGTATGTGAAAAAGTTTGGACTTTGGGACTCCATCAGACATTCTTGCTAATGCTCATAATTGGAAGATGGCTTCTACCCATTGGAGGCGGGATCACTAGGGACCAACTCTCTCAACTTCTCCTTATGTTTGTGGGAACAGCTGCTGACATACTGGAATTCACAAGTGAGACCCTGGAGGAACAAAATGTGAGGTAAGTAGGCCTGCAAGGTCAGGCCCTCATACGTGTCTATTCTTTTATTTACAGAAGAAATATAAGGATTTCCAGTCTATCATATGACCAGTGATACAATCATAGAATTTCCTGATGTTCAGGTTTAGGTATGAGCCCAGTTTATATATACATGAACTTTCTGCTAAGGAAAATGGGCAAATAATATTTCCTTTGGGTGAGAAAAGAAAGGCTCTACATGTTTGCATGACCATAGCTAACCTATGGGGCTGTGGTGATCAGAAAACCTATAGGTAGAGTCACCATCCATAGCTCCTCTCTCATATTCTCAAATGTCCAGGAATGCCCCCAATCATAAAATTCTCTTCTAGAGCAGAGCATAGCTACCGTTCCAGGAAATCACCTAGAAAAGACATAAGGAAATCTCTCCTCTACCCAGATGAGAATTTATATTCCCTCGTGTGAGTGGAGAATGGGGCAGATTAGGTTGGGGTTTTTTTTGTTGTTGTTTTTTTTTTTTTTTCACTAAATTTTATTTTTAGTCAGTTTTGTTCAAAGTGCCCAAAGGTTTTCTGGTGGAGATGCCTATAAATTAAAACTTATTGAGTTGGTACTTTTATTTTTGCCACAAGCAAATAAACTCAGAATCCATGATCACATCTGTTTATGGAACTACTTTCTTACCTTTAGGGATTTAAGTCTGAGTGCCTGTATGTACTTTCAGCTTGGGTTGTTTTGCACTATGCTATAAAAATAAATTGCAATGAAGCTGGCTTTTAATGCTACAGTTTACTTTATGCTGTGTTTCTCAAATAACGAAACATAAAGCTGAGCAAAATGCACTAACTTACTGAGTAAACTTAATATCCCAATTATAGCACAAAGTATATCTGTAACCATAGGTTACCTGTATATAATCATTTCCTATTCCACTGTACTGATTTTTCTTATACTTTATTAAGTACACGTAGAATTTTAAAAAGAATTCAATTTAAATTGATCCATTGTCCTCAAAATGTTGATTTCAGTTTTGTATCTTTAATACCTTACATTTAGCCAGTGTTTTACATTGTATAACAAATTTTCAGATACTTTAGGACACTTATGACACAATGGGATTACAAGAAAAACATGAAAAAATCATGACCAAGCACATAAAAACAATAAGTAACTATATAGGCACAGTGACAGGGCCATAAAAATACAAATATGACTAGCCAAACTGTATAGAAATAAACACATACATGCTAAATATCTAGGGAGATGGGAGGGATATAGGGTAGGAAATGGAGTATTCAGGAGGAATATGTTTTGTAGGGCTGATAATAAAAATGCGAGAAATGGGCACCTGGGTGGCTCAGTCAGGTAAGTGTCTGAATCTTATTTTGGCTCAAGTCATGATCTCATGGGTTTGTGAGACCAAGCCCTGCATCTGGCTCCACGCTATCAGTCTGGAGCCTGCTTGGGGTTCTCTCTCTCCCCCTCTCTCTGTCCCTCTTCTGCTTGCATGTGTGCTCTCTCTCCCTCTCAAAATAAAGAAATAAATATTTTTTAAAATAAAATAAAAACATAAGAAATGACTAACTCGGCTATCTTAATGGTCTGTTTATTAGGTCCATCCAGAAATGACACCAAGGTGCATTTAACAGATCAGTGTTTGCCAATAGATGTTAAATATTCAATAGGTTAGTCATTAAAATCTTAATTCCACCAAAAAACTTTGAAAATCATGAGGTACTCATTCATTCATCAACTGTAGATTGATTATCTAGTGTGTACCAGGCAATGTGCTAGGTGGATACTGAAGAGCAAATGGTGAGTAAGTAGTGAGAGAAATTCTGGACACACAGTCGTATCCCAATCCAGGTAATTTCAATTCAGCAAATTCTCCTGCCACCTACAAATTAATGTGAACATTTCAAAAACCTTTTTTTTTCTCATTTTAAACTTGTATTATGTCATGAGAAGGGATCAAATAAAGTATGCCCTGGTTATTGTTTTAAATTTTTAATTTTTTTAATGTTTATTTATTTTTGACAGAGAGAGAGACAGAGCATGAGCAGGGGAGGGGCAGAGAGAGAGAGGGAGACACAGAATCCGAAGCAGGCTCCAGGCTCTGAGCTGTCAGCACAGAGCCCAACACGGGGCTTCAACTCACAGATCGCAAGATCATGACCTGAGCCGAAGTCAGACACAACCGACTGAACCACTCAAGCACCCCTGTTTTAAAATTTCTTTTAGGTTTCATGGTTTCAGACTGAAGTTTTTTTTTTTTTTTTAATTTATTTACTTTTTAAAATATTTATTTTGAAAGAGAGAGAGAGAGAGTACATGAGCAAGAGAAGGGCAGAAAGAGAGGGAGGGAGAGAATTCTAAGCAGGCTCTGCACTGGGCTCCATTCCATAAACTGTGAGATCATGACCTGAGCCGTAATCAAGAGTTGGATGCTTAACCGACTGAACCATCCAAGCTCCTCTCATTTTATTTTTGATATAACTACATGGTGTCAGTGACCTTCTGTAGTCTCCTCCCACACGACTCCATCACTACTCAGACTCAGAAAGAATTTAGAATTTTTTCTCCCTCTTAAAACCCACCTTCTGAGTTTTGATTTTGTCACCAGTATCTTCTGTACTGGAAGGGTAGACACTGCAAATGTCATCTCTTCAGAGGAGAGACTTAAACCTCTCCCACTGGGGTATAGCCTTCCCCTTTGACCTTAAAAAAGACGATCATGAAAAATAAATTTAATGTGCTTGTGAAAGATGTTCACGTGCAATAGTAAAGGAGGCTACTTCATTATAACCCACTTAGCATTACCTATTTTTATAACATTTTATTTTCTATTTTTATTTAATTCCATAATTTGGGCTGACAGATTTAGGAGAAAACCTTCAATAATGTGTACACCACGATGATATCTAGCTCTCTTTCCTGCATCCTGGCTAAATATCTCAAATTCAATTTTTTAAACTTAAATCAATTTCTTTCTGTATGCTCACTTTAAGTTCATTTGCCTAATAGTTATGAATTTACATGGACTTGTGAGATGCTGCAAATTTTTCTTAAGAGCTTAACTTTACACACCATAAAATTCAACTATTCTAATTCTGTGGTTCGATATTTAGTAAATTTATTAATGTGTAACCATAATCAGAATCTAGATTCCTTATAGCTGTTTGGAGTCAATTCTCACTCATTCCTACAGCGAACCCTAGGCAACCTCTGATATGCTTTCTTTCTGCACAGTGTCCTTTTCTAGAAATTTCATGTAAAAGGTATCATAAAATATGTAGTGTTTTGTGTGTAGCTTTTTCACCTAGAATGTTTCTAGGGTTCATTCACACTGTTTCATGTATTGGTAGTTAGCCGCTTTTTAATTGATAAATAGTATTCCATGCGTATACCACATTTTATTTATTCATTTAATAGTTGATATATGTGTGTACTGCTATTATCTTGCTATTAAGAATGAGATGGCTATGAACATACACTAAAATCCTTTGTATAGATCTTTTTTTATTTCTCTTGGGTATATACCTAGGAGTAGAATGACTGGGTTTATGTTAAGTACATGTTTAATTGTTTAAGAAACTACCAAACTGTTTTCTAAAGTGGCTGTTTATTTTTATATTCCATTTCTTCTCATTTTCACCATTTTTTCAGTATTTTGATTATAAACATTCTGTTATGTTCTTGTGATATCATATTACAGGGTTTTATTTATTTACTTTTTAGTTTCATTTTTAAATATAATTTATTGTCAAGTTAGCTAACATGCAGTGTATACAGTGTGCTCTTGGCTTTGGGAGTAGATTTCCATGATTCATCACTTACATGAAGCACCCAGTGCTCATCCCAACAAGTGCCTTCCTCAATGCCCATCACCCATTTTCTTCACCCCTTCCATCCTCAGTTTGTTGTCTGTATTTAAAGGTCTCTTATGGTTTGCCTCCCTCTCTGTTTGTAACTATTTATTTTTCCTTCCCCCACAGTGCCCTGCTAAGTTTCTCAACTTCCACATATGAGTGAAAACATATGATATCTGTCTTTCTCTAACCGACTTATTTCACTTAGGATAATACCCTCCAGTTCCATCCATGTCATTGCAAATGGCAAGATTTCATTCTTTTTCATTGCCAAGTAGTATTGCATTTTATAAATATCCCACTTATTATTTATCCATTCACCAGTTGATGGACATTTGGGCTCTTCCCATAATTTTGCTATTGTTGATAGTGCTGCTATAAATATTCAGGTACATGTTCTCCCATGAATCAGCACTCCTATATTTTTTGGATAAATTCCTAGTAGTGCTATTGCTGGGTTGTAGGGCAGTTGTATCTTTAATTTTTTGAGGAACTTCCATACTGTTTTCCAGAGTGGCTGCACCAGTTTGCATTCCCACCAACAGTGCAAAAGAGTTCCCCTTTCTCCATCCTCACCAATATCTGTTCTTTCCTGAATTGGTAATTTTAGCCACTCTGACCAGTGTGAGGTGGTATCTCAATGTAGTTTTGATTTGTATTTCCCTGATGATGAGCCAATGTTGAGCATCTGGATGTCTTCTTTGGAAAGTGTCTATTCATGCCTTTTGCCCATTTCTTCATTGGATTATTGGTTTTTTGGGTGTTGAGTTTCGTAAGTGCTTTATAGATTTTGTATACTAACCCTCTACCCAATATGTCATTTGCAAATATCTTCTTCCATTCCGTTGGTTGTCTTTTAGTTTTGTTGATTGTTTCTTTTGCTGTGCAGAAGCTTCTTATCTTGATGAGGTCTCAATAGTTAATTTTTAATTTTGTTTCTCTTGCCTTCAGAGACATGTCAAGTAAGAATTTGCTATGCCTGAGGTAAAAGAGGTTGTTACCTGTTTTCTCTTCTAGGATTTTGATGCTTTCCTGTCTCACATTTAGGCCTTTCATCCATTTTGAATTTATTTTTGTGTATGGTGTAATAAAGTGGTCCAGTTTCATTCTTCTGCATGTTGCTGTCCAGTTCTCCTGGCACCATTTGCTAGAGACTGTTTTTTTTTTTTCCATTGTATACTTTTTCCTGCTTTGTTGAAGATTAGTTGGTCATACATTTGAGGGTCCATTTCTTGTTCTCTATTCTACTGTACTGTTCTATGTGTCTGTTTTTGTGCCAATACCATACTGTCTTTATGATTACAGTCTGTACTGGAGTACAGGCTAAAGTCCAGGATTGTGATGCCTCCAGCTTTGATTTTCTTTTTCAACATTACTTTGGCTATTTAGGGTCTTTTGTGGTTTCATACAACATGTTGTATGTTTCTAAAATTTATTTATTTATTTATTTATTTATTTATTTATTTATTTAGAGAGCAGGGGCAGGGCAGAGAGAAAGGGAGAGAGAGAACCCCAAGCAGGCTCCACACTGACAGCATGGAGGGCTCCATCTCACATACCATGAGATTGTGACCTGAGCTGAAATCAAGATTCAGAGGGTTAACAGACTGAGCCATGCAGATGCCCCCATATTATAGTTTTAATTTCTGTTTCCCTAATGACTAAACATGTTGAGCATCTGTCTATGTGCTAATTAGCTAATCCTATATTTTCTTTCAGCGAAGTGTCTGTTCAAATTTTCATCCATTTTTTGTTCAATTGATTTTTTATTGTTGATTTGTAAGAGTTCTTTATATTATTTATATTTGGACACAAGTTCTTCTTTAGGTATATAAATGTAATTCCCCCCCTCCCCGCAAGTATACAGCTTTCTTTTCATTTTTTGTCATTCAAAGACTATTTTTAAAAATTTTGATAATGTATCATATCAATTTTTTTATTTTAAGTAGTGCTTTGGGTGCCATATCTAGGAAATATTTCCTCATCAAAACTGGAACTATTTCCGTGTATAATAATCTGACTTAACTTTTTTGTGGTGTAATATAAGGATCTAAGTTGGTGTTATGTCTTTTTTGTTGTTGTTGTTTTTTGGCACTGTACCAGAACATTATTTTGTCCTAGCTGAGACCAATTATGTCAGCACCATTTGTGGAAAAGACTTTCCCTACTAAATTGCCTTGATATATTTGTCAAAAATCAACTGACCACATCTGTAAGAGTTTTCTTATATTTTCTATTTTGTTCTATTGCTCTATATTATCTATCCTTACGCCGATAACATACTATTGTGATACTGGAATTTTATGATAAGTTTGAAACTTGATGCTATAAGTCTTCTAACATTGTCCTTTTATAAAAAGTTTTTGGGTATTCTAGGTCCTCTGTATTTCCATTTAAGTTTGATGATCAGTTTGTCAAATTTTATAAAGTAATCCTGCTGGAGTCTTGATAAGGATTGTATTAAATCTAAGCATCAATTTGTGAAGAAAGGACATCTTAATATTAAGTCTTTTAATACGTAAACATGAATCATCTCATCATTTACTTAGATGTTCCTTAACTTTTCTTATCAATGTTTTGAAGTTTCCGATATATGGGCCTTATTATGCTTTTCCTTAAGCTTATTCTTAAGTATTTTATTCTTTTTGACAAAATTATTTTCTTAATTTCTTAATTTTTTTAAATTTCTTAATTTCTTAATATGTAATATTGCTACTACATAAAAATACAATTGACTTTTTTTTATTATGATCTTGTACCCAGCAACCATGCTGAACTTGTTTATTAGTTTTGTAAATTCCTTAGGATTTTCTACATGTAAGTTAATGCCATTTGTAATTAAGATAGTTTTCATTCTTTCTAATCTGCATGACATTAATTTCTTTTTCTTACTTTATTGCAGTGGCTAGAATTTCTAGTACAATGTTGACTAGAAGTATAAGAGTAGGCATTTTAATCACAAAGGATAAGCATTCTGTCTTTCACTATTAAGGATGTTGTTAGGTATAGGTTTGCACAGATACACTTTATAGATGCCCTTGATCAGTTGGAGGGAATTCCTATTTATATCTAGGGTATTGAGAGTTTCTTGCTTGCTTGCTTTTTTTTTTCTTTCTTATGGAAATTGAGTTTTGTTTATTGATTTTTCTATTTTTATTAAGAATATTATGTGATGGTGTTTTGCATTCTATAAATATGGTGTATTACATTAACTAGTTTTCAGAAGATAAAACAACCTTGATGTCCTGAGTCAAGATAAGTCTCACTTGATTATAGTATATAATGGTTTCTAAGTATTGCTGTTATTTGTTTTCTAACATTTTGTTAATAATTTTTACAACTATGCCCATGAGCATATTGATCTATAGGAATATTTTCTAATGATATATTTTTCTTGCTTTAGTATTAGGATAATACTGCACTCAGTGAATACCTCAGGAAGCATCCCTTCTTTCTTTATTTTCTGAAAGATTTTATAAAGGATTGGTATTAATTTTTCTTTAAATATTTTAAAGAGTTTATCTATGAAGCCATCTGGGCCTAGGTTTTTCTATTTGGAAGATATTTTAGTGCTAATTCAACATAATTATTTATAAGCCTATTTAGTTATTCTATTTATTCCTGAGTTAGTTTTGATTGCATTTTTCTTTCTAGGAATTTTCCCATTTAAATAAATTATCTAGTCTTTTATATAAAGTTGTCCATAAAATGATTTTCTTATACTTGTGTCCATTTCTATAGGGTCACTTATTATGCCCCCTTTTACATTCTGAATCAGTCATTTGTGTCTTCTCTGTTTTTACTTAGTCATATTTATCAATTTTGTTCATGTTCTAAAATAACGAATTTTTGGCTTCATTGATTTTTCTCTATTATTTTGTTCTCCATTTCATTGATTTGTGCTGTGATGTTTAATTTTCCCTTCCTTCTGCTTGCTTTGGATTTAATTTGCTTTTTTTTCTAGTTTCTTAAGATGGAAGCTTATATTATTGATTTGAGATCTTTTTGCTTTTCTAACATGACATTCAAAGCTACAGAGTTCCCTCTAACCACTGCTTTATGTGTATCCCATAAACTTTGATATCTTATCTTTTTATTTAATATGGTTCAAAATATTTTCCAATATCTCCTGCAATTTACCATTTGACCTATGGATTATTTAGAATGTAAGCTATTTAATTTCCATATGGAGATTGCCCAAATTTCCTTCTGTTGTTTTCTATTAATTCTGTTGTAGTCTTTAAATTATTTTGATCCTTTAAATTGATTGAGGCTTATTTTATGGCCTAGCATATAGCTTATCCTGGAGAACGTGCTATATGTACTTGAAAAGAATGTGTATTTACAGGTTGTTTGCTCGAGTTTTCTGTAAATGTCAGTTGTGTCAAGTTGGTTATTAGGTTATTTAATTCTTCTATATCCTTACTGATTTTCTGTCTAGTTGTTCTATAAATTATTGAGAATGGGACATTGAAATCCTCAGCTCTAATTACTGAGTTGTCTATTTCCTTTTTCAATACTTTTTCATATCATCTCTTATGATATGGGATGTCTTTTCCCATCCTTGTACTTTCAAATTCTTTGTATCTTTACATCTACACGGTGTCCCTTATAGACTAAATATAGTTGGATTTGCATCTTTTGCCCCAGTCAATCTTTGTCTTTTTTTTAAAGTTTATTTATTTTTAAAAAATTTTTTTTCAACGTTTATTTATTTTTGGGACAGAGAGAGACAGAGCATGAATGGGGGAGGGGCAGAGAGAGAGGGAGACACAGAATCGGAAACAGGCTCCAGGCTCTGAGCCATCAGCCCAGAGCCCGATGCGGGGCTCGAACTCACGGACCGCGAGATCGTGACCTGGCTGAAGTCGGACGCTTAACCGACTGCGCCACCCAGGCGCCCCTAAAGTTTATTTATTTTTGAGAGTGAGAGAGTGAGAGAGCACAAGCTGGGGAGGGTCAGAGAGAGAGGAAGACAGAATCAGAAGCAGACTCCAAAGCTGTCAGCACAGAGCCCCACATAGGGCTCAACCAATGAACCACGAGATCATGATCTGAGCCGAAATCAGACACCTAACCGACTGAGCCACCTAGGCGTCCCATTCTTTGTCTTTTAATTGGAGTATATATTAGTTTCCCAGGGCTGCCATAACAAAATACCACTAACTGAAAGTCTTAAAACAACAGAATTTATTTTCTTATAGTCCTCAAGGCTGAAAGTCCAAATCAAAGTGATGACAAGGTTGGTTTCTACTGGAGGCTCTGAGGGAGAATCTGTTTGGTGCCTCTTTCCTGGATTCTGGTGGTTGCTGGCAATTCTTGGTGTCCCTTGGCTTGTAGACATAATCACTCCAATCTCTGCCTCTGTCTTCACATGGCATTCTCCCCAGTGTTTCTGCCAGTGTTTCCACATATTCCCCTCCTTACATGGACACCAGTCATTGGGTTAAGACTCACATTAATTTAATATGACCTCCTCTTGACTTGATTACATCTGCAAAGACTATTTCCAAATAAGATTACATTCTGAAGTTTGTATACATGAAATTTGGGTAGACATCATTCAACTTATTACAGTGTGTTTATTCCATTCATATGCAATGTAATGATTGATTCAGTTGATTTTTGTCTGCCATTTTACTATTTGTTTTTTCTTTCCTAGGTCTTTTTTATTCCTGTGTTTATTCCTGTGTTACTCATTTACTAGTTAAAAATTTTTAATAAACAATTTTAATTGATTTTTTGTATTATTACTGGTTACTTTAGAGATTACAATATATGTTTTAAATCTTCACATTCTATTATAAGTCAACAGCTCCATTTATTCCCCCTATTTTTTACTATTATTGTCATATATATTACATCTTTGTATGTTATAAACCAAATAATACAGTTTTATAATTATTATTTTATAGACTTTAATTTTTTTAAAGAAATTAGAAGAAAAGATAACCACACATTTATGTGTTCTCTTATATTTGCCTACAATTTGAAGATGCTCTTTATTCCTTCTTGTGGATGTGAGTTACTCTCTGGTATCATTTCCTTTCAACCTGAAAGACTTCCTTTATTGTTTCTTCTAAGGCAAATCTGCTACCAACAAATTCTCCCAATCTTTGTCCAGAAATGTGTTTATTTTGCCTTCATGTTTCAAAAGTAGTTTTGTTGTATAGAGAATTCATGGTTGTCAATTTTTACTTCAGCATTTTATTTATTTATGTATTTATTTAAAATTTTTAATGTTTATTTTTGGGAGTGAGAGAGAGAATGAGTGGGGAGGGGAAGAGAGAGAGGAAGACAGAGGTTCTGAAGCAGGCTCTGCCCTAACGGCAGAGGGCCCAATGCACGACTCGAACTCATAAACTGTGAGATCATGACCTGAGCTGAAGTTGGACACTTAACCCAAAGAGTCACCCAGGTGCCCGTCAGCATTTTAAATATACCATTCCACTGTTTCTTCATTATTTCTGATGAGATGTTAACCATTGCTTTGTTGTTACCCAGTACAACTTGCTGTTTTCAAGATTTTCTCTTTCTCTTTGACTTTCATTCATTTTACTGTGATGTATGTAGGTATGGTTCTCTTTGTCTTTATTACTACAACATTTTTTTATTTTGGATCTGTAAATTAATTTTTTTTCCTCAAATTTAGGAACTTTCAGCCATCATCTTTTCAAACATGTTTTGTTTCATTCTCTCTTCCTCCTTCTGAGACTCCTATCACAAATAAGTATGTTTAAGTGTGGTCCATAGGTTTCTGAGACTGTTATTTTTTCCCATCTGTTTGACTCTCTTTTTTTCAAATTGGATAGTTTTCATTGATTTATCTTCCACATCACTGGTTCTTTCTTTCATCATCTTAAGTCTGTATGTACAGTCAAATTATATAGTTTATCTAGTGAATTTTTCATTTTGGGCCCCCTAGCTTGAACTATAGAATTTCTATTTAATTCTTTTTACAGCTTATACTCCTTTATTTATCTGTTGAATTACTGTCATCACACTTTCTTTAATTCATGGAACATAGTTTTATTTTATTCTTTGAACATATTTATAATAGTTACTTTGATGCCTTTGTCTGCTAATTCCAACACCTAGACTCCAATTTCTTTTTTTTTTTTTTTGATGTTCATTTACTTATTTTCAGGGTGAAAGAGTGGGGGTGGGGAGGAGGGAGAGAGAATCCCAAGCAGGCTCTGTTGTTATTAGCACAGAGCCTGACACGGGGCTCAATCCCATAAACAGTGAGATCATGACCTGAGACAAATCAAGAGCTGCATGCTTAACAGACTGAGCCACCCAGGCACCCTTCTAGACTTCAATTTCTACCGATTTTTTTTTCCTGAGTATAGGTTACACATTACTGTTTCTTTGCATGTTTTACATTTTTGGTGGTAACTGGACATTTTAAATTATATTTTGTACCAAATCTTATCCCGACTCTTCCCTTTTAACTCAGGCTTCTTATTTTTTGTTGTCTGAATAAATTGCCTGAACTTAATCTAAGGACTCTCTCTTCCATTGGATTGTAGCCACTGATGTCTCTGCTCTTTTTTCTTTTTTAACTCCTTCTTCTATTTATCTGTCTTTAGCATGGCTTATTAGGGTTATACCTACTCTAATCAGCCAATGATTTGGACAGGATCTGTGATCAAACACTTCAAGCCATTATGACCTCCATCCTCTGCCAATGGATATGTATGTGTGTTGGATAGCACATTTAAATTCAGAAAGTTTTCATATATATTCAGCTTTTAATTCCCCTGGGTTTTCTTGGATCTTCCTGGCACATGTCTGGCATACACAGAGACCTTATCTAGCCCTTCTAAGGCTCTTATTTTCAAAATTTCTCCATTAAAATTCAAGTTAGTCTGCCAGTCACCCCAACTGAGATTGCAACCTCAGAGTAGCAAGGCTGTAGGTTTTCTCATTCATTTCCAACTAAGTTCATTACTCTTACTGACCACACCTCTAAGCATAACATTTCACAAATCATTCCAAGCCAAGTCAGCACACTGTGACCATGAGGGACCTCTGGTTTTCATTGTCAAGACCTCTCTGGTAAAACTACTATTCTGACTGACCAAGACACCATTGACATTCCCCTCCTTTTGACTAAACTTTAAAAAGGTCTGTTGTTGAGTATATACTTCTGGCCTTCCTTTCCTTATAGCATTTACTTTAGAAAACTTGCAATTATCAATTCTTTCTCTGCTCCTTTGAGATTAAGTCTTCTCCTAGCCTCTTTCGTGTTTTACTATCCAGGAATATCTTTGTAATGGATGTAGAAGATGTCCCTTTGAAATGTGATCATCAAAAAAGATAGCACCCCTATCTCTTGGTCTCTTTGGGGCGTTAGAAGCCTAACTTGGTTAGAAGTTAGAAATCGGTTTTGTTAGTAGCCAATTAGCAAACACAAATAGTCTAATCATGTTGACCAATCTCCCCTTCTAATGTTCTCTAGTACTTTTGCACTAACTCACGTCAGTGCTTAAAATCTCTCTTGCCTTTTGTTTCAGTAGGGGTGAACTCAATATTTCTCTCTTATTTCAACAGAGTTGAATAAAGTCTTCCTCGCCTGTTTAACTCTGTCTAGTGCAATTTTTCATTGATATAGCCAAGCTGGAGGGGTGTGAAAATCCATGGACAAGAATACCTCAAACTCCCACTATTCTTAACCGAAGCTCCACCAGTTTTTCATAAATAAATGCTACTCAATTTGTTGTTTGCCTTTGGTTGATTTCCAGAGATCTGAAGTGGTTGTTTTTGACAATTTGTCTAGTATGTATGTTTGTTGTAGAGAGGTTTTGCTGACCTTTTCATTCTGCTATAGCCATCCTCCAACATTTTTAACAATTCTGAATTTCAATATCATTGCCAGGAAGAGTTAACTGGTTATTCACACATTTAGAAGTAATCTTTAATGTACAGTCTTTTTTTGGACACAGATCATTTTTAAAGAGAAAAACTCTATTCTCATAACATTACAGTTATTTCACTATATTTGACCACACAAAGGAGAATTTTCCTATTTTTACACTGTGTTTTCTGTCCATTTAGCTCCTTTTGCTTGGTAAAATATTTTTTCTGGGCTAGGTTAATACTTAATTTTCTCACCTTATTTTTCTCTCTCTCCTTCATTTTTTTTTTCCTTTTCTGAAGAGGTTTGTTGGATGCTTTTCTAAAAACTAGGTGAATTCTATCCATTGATCTCTTATCTACAGGAACATTTACACTTCCAAAAAGAAATCGTTAAGCAAATTAGCAACGTATGACTCTGTTTTTACTTTTCATCCAGTAGATTTGGTGCACTGATCTACCAAATTCCAGTCTTTTATCCCCCTAACTTTCCAGGTGGAGAAGTGATACTCACATCTATAATTATATTTGTCAAGATCTTTTGTCTCTTCATGAATAGAGTTCAGTGTCTGCTTACAAGCTTCTCAGTTGACATTTATGAAGACATTACACATGAGAAAATGAGGTGAGACAATTAGGGGAGACAGTTAGACAATGGAGATGATGTTGGATAAATTCACTCCAAAATTCCTTTACAAATTTTGAGTGATTGCCATTTAAGCTCAATGATTTATTTACTTTCCTTTTAACCTTTCTGAGTAACTTTTACTATCTGACTTAATACAAATTTATCTGCTTCAAAATTTTTCTGGCCATTTTTTCCAAAGTTATTTTTGATAAATTTACTAATATGTTTCTCAACACTCACATTTCCCCATATTTTGTGTATACTCAGATACTTGTATATGCAAGATATATGTTTATTATTGTAAGGTTAGAATTTGGCTTACATAGGGCGAGGATTTATTTATTATTTATCCCTAGTTTGTGAAATGATAGAATGAAAACACAGAGTTTAAGAAATATGTTCAACATAATAAAAATACTACTGCTACCATTGTTGTTACTGCTGTTGATACTACTGCTACTACTACTGCTAGTACTACTATTACTACTACTGCTGCTACTGCTACTACTACTGCTACTACTACTACTACTACTACGGCTACTATTACTGCTAGTACTACTGCTACTACAGCTACTGCTACTACTGCTGCTACTGCTACTACTACTGCTAGTATTACTACTACTACTACTGCTACTACTACTAGATAATGTTTATTTATCTCTTGCTGTGATCCAAGTACTGTTTTAAGGGTTTTAATTGTGATAAGTTAGTCTTTACAATAGACTATGAGGGGATACTATCATTATCACCATTTATAAGCTGAACTGTGGCAGGCGAGAGAAGTTGAGAAAGTCTCAAGGTTATAAGATAATAAAAAATAAAAAAATAATACCTGCATAATTAGTCTGTTTCAAGTGCTGTTCTAAGAGCTTTACATGTTTAACATATTTTAACAACATACTTAATGAAATTATGCTGTAAAATCCAGTAGTTATTATTATTGTTATCTTCATATTGAAGACAGGTAAACTAAAGCATATAGATGTGAAATTACTTGTTCATGTTCATGTAGTCAGTAAATATTCTGGGATTGGAGGCCCACATCCTATCTCTCTAGTGAGGGCTGGAGCTGGTGTTTGAACTCCAGCAACCCAACACCAGACCTCATGCTTCACCATTGCTTTCTGCTGTCTGGCAGACAAATTGCACATGAGTTTTTGGTAGAATTATTGAAGTTCGGGATTAGAAGAAACTTCAAAAGTCGTCGTCTATTGAACAATCTATTTTACATCTGTTGCAAAATCCTCTCCAGAATTTTTTCTCAACAAGTTTTTGTCCAGACTTTCTTTGAAAATCTTCACTAATAGAGAATATACTAACCCCAGGCCATCTCATTCCATTTTGACTTGATATTATTAGAAAGTACTTTTCTCTATTGTGATAAAATTTGGATTCTTATAGGTGCCACTAAAATCCTTTGAATCTGAATTGGCCCTCTGAAGTCACAAGAAATGTTTAATTCCTTTTCCACATGATAGCCTTTAAGTATATGAAATAAAGTTTTTAGGGACTCTTGTCTTGTTTTTAGTTTCTTGAACTATCCCACATAGAACATGGCTCTAAGATCTCTCACCATCCTAGTCTCTCTCCTTTGGACCAAAAACTTTATAAACTTTCCTCCTAAACCATGAAGCACAATACCTAATATTTCAGATATATTCTGAACATTATAGAATATAGCAGGCTAAAACTTTCTGTTTCCTTTATGTAAATAAGTTTAGCACAATGGTTAAAAGGGTGGATGCTGAAACCAGCTGTCTAGTTTTGATTTCTGCTTCCAACACTTATAACCACATTACTTTGGACAAGTTTCTACAATTCTGTGCCTCAGTTTCCTCACTGGTCTAATAGGGATAAGTGTAACTATTTTGTAGAATTGATATGAGTGTGACCCTTAGAAACCCTTAGAAAGCTTCCTGAAATAGTATGAGCTTCAGAAACTGTGGGCAAAATTATTTAAAACTTCAGGAACTTATTGGAGGTCTCTTATATATAGACATTGACATTGCAAAGATGGAAAAGTTATAGACTCCATTCCCTAGGTATCTCCACTTAAAATTCTAGACTTTATACTCCTTATGAAGAGACCTATGATTGCATTTGATCTTGGAAAATCATCAATAATGTCACACTGTGGACTTATAATTAGATAATAGTAAGGGAAAATCCTTGAGCTTTCTTTATGGTGGCTGCTGTGAAATGGTATGTCTTCTATCCTATTCTAGGTCATCCAGTTACAACTTGACAAGATCTTTTAGGATCCTGATCGTGTCTTCTGGGGAAATGGTTTCCCATCCAACCTCCATGTTTTATGTGTATATGAGAAGCCTTCCATCAATGTGCAACCAAGTCATTGGTGAAATGTGAAGTAGAACAGAATCAAAGACAGAGCCTGCAGCAACCCTCAGAGAGCTCCCTTTGGGGAGTCATTTACAGAGTTAGAAATCCACCTAATTGTGCTCACACCCAGAACATTTCTTAATCTTGTTAATAAGAACACTGTGGGAGGCTTTTTTTTACAAGCCTTATTTAAACCCAAATGTCTGATATTAATTTATTTATCATTACTTCTTTGGTAATCCTAACTCTATTGAAGAGAGAAAGAGAGAGAATGATCTTAGTATTTACTGAGTGCAATTGTTCTCAAGGAAGCTGTGCTAATTCCTAGTAATTACTGTCTTCCATAAGGGCTTTCAGAAATCTTCTAAATAATCACTTATATAACTTAACTAGGGATTAATAGTAAATGTGCCTTTTGTATTTTAAGATACACTTCTGCTTCATTTTGAAAATTAAGACTTTATTATTTTTTTTGTCTCCACCCTTGTCTCTGCCATTAACTGCCAAGATAATGATGGCTCATAGTTTTTGAGATCTAATTTTTCAGGGCCTCAATACTTGAGGCATTTAAAGATATCTTTTACAATCACCTCATTTCTTTTGGTTTCAACTACTCTTCCCTGATGCCTTTCTATTCCTCTCCAACATTAAAATCCCTCCTGACAGAGAAGTTGGCAATCAAATCTGCTATAATACCACTAATCTCAAATTGATAACTTCCTTTGTATTTTCACTAAAAAAAATCGACTTTGACATTTCTATAGTATCCTTTGTATTTTTATAACATCTATTCTTTCTGACTTCAGTATTCAAGACCATTCTTTTAGGTCGATGACATTTGTATATTTGCCAAGTATGGATCCTTCTTCTGTACATTCAACAATTCCTTCCACAAATATTTGTTGAGAGTCTATTATTTTCCAGTCACTGTTCTAGGCCCTGGGGATACAATAGTGAAAGAAACTCTCATATTCCTTGACTTACATATTCTAGTGTAAATTTTTGATTATTGGATTTATCTTTCCGCTTTTTTCTGACCTGAAGACACTTTTCTTTTATATGCTGAGCTTTTCATTGTTGAGCATCATCCAGTCCTTTTGAGATATATTTTTAAGTTAGAGTCTCATGATCTTACCAAAAAAGTTCTCACTTTTTCTTGAGAATTCTTGAAATCAGCCCTCTGAATTTGTGAGTCAATGTCTAACATTATTCTTAGCATTTATCTCCAATAATGTTTCCATGATTTTGTAAAACTAAAGACAACAATATGGGACAAAGAGGCTTTGCCATAATTTACACAGATGTTGGCACATGTGGGAGTTGGATTTTAAGTGTCAGTTTTGCTTTGTGTGTTTTATTTTTTTTTTTACTTCCTCATTATTCCATTATAATCATGCATGGAGTTTCATGGGTTTCTTATATCACCAAGATGTTTTGACAAGTCTCAAGAGGTTTATTAGTGCATACTCAAATATGAAAAAAAAGATAAATTATTTCTTAAAAATGATCATATTTTTATTACTAATTTAAAATTATGTCTGCATTTTAGGAATAGCCCTGCCCTAGTCTATGCCATCCTTGTTATATGGACCTGGAGCATGCTGCAGTTTCCACTTGACCTGGCAGGTGAATGTCTTGATGTTTGCTCAAAGAAACAGAAAATGATTAACTCTTGATTAAAAACCGTAATAAAGCTAAGGAGGCATCTGAGAGGATTATCATTTTAATCATTTTGATATCCCAGTGTTAATTCCAGTTCAGTTTAGAAGAAAAGTCAACTGAAACTCAGGAAATACACTAGTGGATCCACCCTGTTACGTGGTGAGTGGGAGATAACTGAACGTTACCAGAGCACAGGTTTACATTCTCTTCAAAAGTGGTTCTATCATGTATGAGTTGGAAAATCTCCCTCAAGTTCGTTAAGACATCTGTGCCTCAGTTTCTCACCGATGAAATGGGGCTGATAATCATAGTAGCTAGGATTGAAGGTTCTTGTGATGACTAAATAAGGTATGGTTTGTAAAATGCTTAGCGCATTTGCTGGAATATAAATATTCCTTCTTGATATTTTAGGAGCTCATTTTTGTCCCTTTGTCAGAACATCACAAGGGAGTAAGAGCAGTTCTGGGGTCTCGTGGAAAATTAAAATTCTTCTTAGAAGTAGTCCTTGGAATTCCATTGGCCTTATTTTCATAAATACATAAACTCCTGAGACTTTGCAAGAAGAAACTGTTTTCTAAGCATATCATACTAACCTAGAGTTGCATTGTCCAATATGGTACCTGCTAGCTACATGTGGCTATTGAAATTTAAATGAAAATTAATTAAAATTAAACAAAATCCAAAGTTTGGTTCCTCAGTCACACTAGCCTCATTTCAAGTGCTCCACTGCCACATGTGGCTGCTGTGGTAGGCAGTGGATTAGGCAGAACATTTTTACCATCACAGAAGTTTCAATTGGACAGCATTGATCTGGAGTCATCCCTTAACTTCTAGGAAGAATCCCTGGAATTCTGACTTGAGAATTCTCCAGGATGCCACTTTACTCTGAAGAAATTCTAGGATTTAGTAATTACATTTTCCTTAAACCTAACTTCTTTTTTATGGCACCCTACCCACTGGCATCAGGATTAGAATTAATCTAGAATAGGGATTTTTAATCTTCTCTGCATCTTTTTTTGGCTTATGTTAATAGGCCCAGAACTTTCAGAGGTAATTTTAGAATTTAGCAACCACTTTATGAAACAAAATTGTCACCAGAGTAGATGGAAAGAATGACTGTGGCTTTTTAAAAATACCCCAAATCTCATTACTAATTAATAATTACAAACAAATTTTTGCCAGTAACACACATCTCTCTCACACACACACACACACATTTTGTCATAATGTGCCCAGTCTATACTTATTGATCAGGTGGTGTCTCCCAACAGAATATAAGGTACCATCACTTTAGATGTTGAATAACAGTCTTAGGAGGTCCCTTCAGAACCATTTCCTGACCCTAACTTCTTAGGAGAGGCCACTATTGATCTTATGTTGGTTTTTCTTTTGTCATTCACTCTGCTGATCCTCACCCTCCCCTATCTTGTGGTTTATAGACTTGCTAAGAAAATTTTTATTTGGGAAAGAAATTCTGTAAACTTTCGGGGGTGATAATGTTATGCAGCTGTTTGAAAAACAAAGACCAAATGTTACTTCTGACTAAATCACTATTGTATTTTCCAACAAACAGTACATTATGTTCACCCATATCAAAGCAGCTTCATAATATTTGCAGGCTCCAGTAGACGAAGGCATTCTTTGTTTGAAAATTCCAAATGGAAGGCTTCATTATTATAAAGGATTATATTATGCCCTTGACCTTGAATTAAATTAGCATTTTAGAAATTAAAACAAAAAGGTTCATCTGTTGATTGGGCCTCCTTTTGTTCAACTGGAAAATCAGTAATTATATCCAGTGTTTCTTGTAAACTGTGAAACAAAACCATAAGGCATTAGACAAAATGAAATAACAATGGCATTTATTTTGGGCTTTTGTCCCCCCACCATTATAAAAATATGTTCAACATGAATTGAGTTTCAATTTGAATTATAAACACTTGAATTTCCACAACATAATTTATACATATGCCTGACTAAGTCAACCAGGAAACAGGTAGATCCCAAAGGGAGGATACAGAAGGATCTGGGCCTTGTATCTATACTCTGTTCTGTCTCCCAAACTCAGCAGTCAGATAAGTCATTCATTATCCAAAGGGAAAGAGAGAAGTGAGAAATCAGAGAGCAGCTAGTGGAAACAAAAAGAACTGGTGAATAGGGGCCCCTCTCCTCACAGACATCATTGTTACCTCAGTTTTCAAAGGAAGAAGTGGGCCCAGGAAGGTTAAGTAACTTGGCCAGAATCTTGCTAAAAAAAACGAGGCAACCAGTCTATCTGGCTTGAGGCCTAGAGTGCCCGGCTGTGCTGTCTCCTTATGCAGTAGACCCCAAGGACAGACCCAGCAGTTTGTCTTGTTCTATATTCTTGCTAGCCTAATTGATTGTGCTTTCCCCAGGATTCAGACTAAAAGGTGATCTAAAATTTGTTACATGGATAGAAACATGATGACTGGCTTTCTTTGGTGTTTTATTGAAATTATAACAGATTCTTGATTTTAAATATAAAATTACTAAGGATATTAAATAGTTAAGGGGTGACTAAGGGTGGTGTTAAATGTAAAGGGTGGTATCACCTTCCCCCCCCCCCCCAGAATTAAATTATAGAATCACTCCCAATTGTTAACTAGCACAGCACCCATTGTTAATGGCTCTTCCCCATTTCATTCTGCCTTATACATTTCAGGGATGTGCTAATTGTTCTGTCTTGTGTTCTCAGTACAGCATGTCGTCTGCCCCTTGTCTGTGGCAATGAGGGGGTTCCCCAGTCTGTTTTTTTGCCAGTACAGTGCCGATCTGTGGAACATTGGAATCAGCGTCTTCATACAAGATGGTCCCTTCCTTGTCGTGCGTCTCATATTGATGATCTATTTCAAAGTGATAAACCAGATGCTGGTGTTCTTTGCCGCAAAGAATTTCCTTGTGGTGGTGTTGCAACTCTATCGCTTGGTGGTGCTGGGGCTGGATGTCCGTGCTTCCTTGCGAAATCGGCCAGGAAGACTGAAAGCAGAGCACAGCTGCCCGTGTGAGCCAGCTGTGAGTGGGATCTCACCTGGAGATTGGGCGAGTGGCTCTAATGGGGGCTTGGGTACCCCCTTACAGGCCTTGCCTGTCACCCCTGAGCACTCTCACCCCACACCGTAGTTCCTTACTGACAGCAGCATGCAGCTAGAACGTTCGACTTTCTGGTTCCTCTTACAGACAGAATCTACCCCCCCCCTTCTTTTTTAACTTTGGCATGTAATAATTTTCAAAGGAACAACATAAAAAGCGATCTTAAGCTGAGGAATTTTCTTTTTTCGACTGAATGGAAAGAACTTTGATTAGTGGCTATCGCTACAACTTCTGTGTGATGGTATCAGATGTTATAGTTGTTCAACGACTAAGTGATTTGTTTGTCTTGAACTGTTTGAAAAGCTATGGACAGGGTTACAGTGACATGCCCTCAAAAAGATTTAGTGCAGACAAACTGTCACGGCTGTTACCTGAAAATAGAGAAGCTTTGAACTTTGGCTCCATTGTCAGACTATCTCATCTGATCTTTTCTGCAATGTCCCTGACATCAAAAAATGTACATTCAGTGAATGCAGAACAAATGAAGGGAAAAGTGCTTTTAAAATTACCTCACTGTGAGCTGGAAGCAGTGAAAATCTCTGCCCAGCTTCCATGGCATTGAGAGCCCTCTTCATCGCTGCACAGACCTTCCCAGGAAAATCATTTTTCTGGGCTGATGTGGTATTCTGTCATGGCGCATATGCTCTTACAGAAATTTTATTGCTTTTGGCTTGGGCACTGCGAAATTCACAGCAAGCCATTTCGGTTGTGAGGCAGGAAATACTGGTAATGCTAGCAAAGTCACAATTTCCACCCTGAAACATGATTTGCGGTATTCGTCAGTATTTTTCTTTACTTTACCGTTTTCTCCATTGCCAAGTCGAATTATGTGGGTGGAAGCAAGGAAGCACTGAAGCAGTGAATAAAGGTGTTTCAGTCCCTTTAAGTGTTACCATAGTTTCTGGAGTCCGCCAGTGGTAGGCAGAACTCCTCTGAGCTGCCACTATGGAGCCAAGCCTGCCTTTGGTCTCAGGGAAGGTACTGGGGGTGGAGGCTGGCACCAGCCCTACACACAGCCAACAGCCCTTGATTAGTGACAGGGCTCAGAAGATGCCACCGCATTGTGGATGTCAGAAAATTCACTTTTCTTGCTTGCATTAACGACTTCACTTCCCCAGTGTTGAAATAGCCATACGTTACCCTTTATACACATCTGTACTTTCTAGATGGAGGTCATTCAGAACCTTTTGAAATGATTTTTGCTTTTAAGATTCAGTGTGGAAAGTTACCTGACTATATAGCAGTAATTATATGTGGGGCAAGCGGTTCCAAAACTCTTCTTTTAGGGTTCAAGGCACAATTCCTGCTTGTTAGTATGCTGAGGAATTCAAAGGGACATGAAAGATAAGACACAGTATGACCTTAAGTTGGGTGTGGCTGTGTGACAACCAATCAGAACAATTTTACCTATAATTCTGTGTGAATGATATCTGCTCAAAGCATTGGGTAAAAAGTTTCCTAGGCAAATTCTGTTTTTATACAGAGAAATTGGTATTTTCCACTTCATGGCTTTGGTGCCTCATAACGCCTTTCTGTTTCTTCCTTTTCTTCCTTGTGTTTCTAATTTTAACAAGGTGATGATTATAAAACTTAACATGTGAAACTAACGGAGTACATTTGTAATTTTCATAATAATTTTGTGAACCTTAAGATCAGGAAATTATATTTATATAAAGTAAAGAACTTGACAACTTTTAAGGGCGTGTTATTTAAAATGCTTAGCAATTGGAAGCAAAATAATAACTGCTACTATTTATAAGAGTGCCTCGCGGAATCTGTTTTTATGTTGACTGTTTTATGTTGAATGTTTTCCTCCACAACATGTATGTGCTGCTTATTACTGCAGAGTTGCTCATGGCATACTTTTCATGTTTTAATTTTTTTTCTCCCAGCAAAACAAACATTGAACATCTAAAAATAGATAAACTATAAAGTAGTACGAGCTGTTGCAAGGATATTTTTAAATGCTTTCAAAAATGAGACTTGGCTGGGCTTCGTGAGTGAATTCCTAGTGTTTAAGTAAAGTATTTTGTAATTAGCACTCCTCCAAAGGCCTGGGAAATGGGAAGTCCAGAGTCTTGCTTTCCTTAGAGTGCCAGGATGGCAGAGAGCACAGAGGACCGACTCTGCAATGAATAGTGGCAAAAATAGACACACGCTGTACAAGGTTTTCCAGGAAAATCTGCTAAGGGCAGCATTTGTTAACCTAACTGCCAGTACGCTCACTCTTTTCGACTGTTTTTATAGCAGAAAAAAACCTATATTCATTTTGTTTATTTAAAAACAAAACCTAAATCCAGGTTGTATCCCTAGGACCCCTGATGGCAAGAGTTAGAATTGTATTCATTTAATTGTATACTTTTATTGTAGATTGCTAAACGTTGGAGTGTTTGAAAACATCCCAGCCTTTGCTATGTAAAGTGGCTAGATCAGTAGTTACCGCCCATATATTGATTGACAGCCTGGGACTTGCTTCCATTTTATTTCTAATCAGATAACGATTTAGACCATCTGTACAATGTGTTGTAAGCCATCCCTCTCTACAGCCTTGCACAAGACACGTGACACGCTAATCCCTGGCCACCTAAGAGAGTGGCTTGTTTGTGGTGCTGTGGTTATTGTTGTGGTAGTTGTTCCTGAATGGCTTGATTGAAGCCCGATCAAACGTCCTCCATAAAAACATATTCTCCTTGTGAGAAAACAGTGTATGTGTTTCAACGACGCTGCGTGCAAACAAACCTTATAACCATCTCGTGGGTTTACTTTTCACCTTAGTAAGATAGGTCTCAAAGGACGTGACTTCATAGTGCAAGATGTCTAGCTGTCTTTGTCTTTCATCATTCTGTTAATTTTTATTTACAGATAACATAAACTGGAACTAACATAAAAAAATAAAAATTCGTATCGGCCAATAACATCCTCTCTAATCTTCCAAAATGAAAAATCTTGCACAGATCTATCAGTTGGCTCTGCAGTGCTTCCATTCACATGCGGCAGCATTTCAGGCCTTGTAAGATCAGAAAGAGCCAAGAAGTACCAGGATTCACTATTGTAATACTAATTGTGAATTTTTTATTTATTGGAAAGTTTCCAAAGCCCCGGAAAGGCATGCATTGTCTGTTCACATGGTTTAGGGTTTCCTCCCAAGTTTCAGAGTTCAACATTGACTTCTTTCTATTCTCTTTGGCATTTAATTTCAATGATTCGGAATCCATTCTCCTGTTAAAAGAGAGATAGAGAGGCAAAAGGCCAAGCCTCTGTCCACCTTCACTCTACTTCAGCTCTACGAAAGTGGAATGTTGAAATATACTGCAGGGCCTTAAAGATGCACATAAAAAAAAAAATCTTGAATTATAAGAGACTGTTCCTTTTGTTGTTGTTGTTTTTTCTAACTTCTTTTTACTTACTGGACATTCTTATCCACTCTTGCTAATATCTGATACAAGGCAGCTGGAGAACATTTATAGCCTTGAGGCTTCAAATAACTTTCCCTATGATGGGAGGAACTTTAAACAATGTTCGAATAATCAACTCTTGCAACTTTATATTTTACACATGTCCCTCCTCTAAATCCTTCTTTCTAGAATATTTTGTGAGAATATTTTCTCTGAATTATTTATATTTATATTATTTTGCTATGAATGACCTTTGTATTTTATTATACACATTAAACAGTTTGTGTAGAACCTTATCTTGATGTCTGTTATCTGTCTGCATTTCTTGTCTTTGTTGTCTACTGTCATTAGTTTCATTTAGTTTTTAAACTTGGATTTAAAAAAAAAACACATCTATTTAGAATGTGACTAAAGTGGCATTTCAAACTAGCGAGGAAAGACTGACCAATTTTATAAATGATGTTGGGAAATTTTGTGAACCATCTGGAAAAAATAAAGTGAGATTTTTATCTCACGCAATATATAGAAATAAATTCCAGATGGATTAAAGAACTAAATGTAAAAGTGAAAACTATAAAATATTAGAAGAAAATATGGAATGTGTCTTTAGCATTGGGGAATGGGAAGGTCTTTCAAAGCAAGACATGAAACCCAGAAGCTATGAGAGAAAAGATTGACAGATCAATAAAGGTTTAAAATTTCTGAATGGCCAAAGGTGTCAGAAATACATCACTATCATTTTCTGGGGAATGGTGTCAGTGCAGTTATACAGGAGAAATGAGAGATATAGAAATTAGAAAGAAGTCAAGTTTACTATTTAATTCTAGAAGATTGAGTCTTGAACATCCCAGAAAAACATGCAAAAACCTACGGCAGTATTAAAAATAATAATCTAACATCATGCAAAAATCAATGCTTTTCTCTATATAAACATACATCACATAAAATATGTATTTGAATGAGAGATTTCCATTACAATATAAACTAGAACCATAAAGTACATAGGAATAAACTTGGTAAACTTGGTACAAGATTTATGTAAAGAAAACTTCAAAAATGATTTTGAAGACCTCAGTGAATAATTTAGCATCATAAGTTACATTTCTATTGGAGAACAGTTAGATGCCTTGATATTTTAAAGAATTTCTCCTAAATTGATCTATAAATTTAACACAACCACCATAATGACAGCAATAAGATTTTACTTTTTAATGATTACCCAAGCTAATTCTAAAGACTTTTTGATAAAGTAAGGATGAAAGAAAGTCTGGAAAATACTGAAAGTAAGAAAAAAAATGAGAAAGAGCTTTCAGTATATTTAAATATATTATACAGCTACAATAACCAAGAGAATTCAGTTCTGTCAGGCAGAAAAAAAGGAACAGAATAAGGTCAAGAAATAGGTTGAAATACATAAGGGTTTTGATATATGATAAATCATGAGTAGAGGGGTGACAAAGTATAGTATGTGGTTTAAGGTTTTTAAAATATCAAATTGAATACCTATCTCAACCCTTATGTCCAAAATATTTCCAGATGGATCAAAGAGTTAAACATTACAAATTTTAAAAATATATTATAATTGCAATTGTGAGAATGTTTTCTAAGTTATACGTAAAACTAGAAACCATAGGCAAATAATAAATTTCCACTTGTAAAATTAAAAATTTTAGCATCATAGGGGCACCTGGGTGGTTCAGTCACTTAAGCCTCTGACTTCAGCTCAGATCATGATCTCACAGTTCATGGGCTCGAGCCCTGCGTTGGGCTCTGTGCTGACAGCTTGGAGCCTGGAGCCTGCTTCAGATTCTGTTTCCCTCTCTCTCTGACCCTCCCCACTCATTCTCTCTCTCTCTCAAAAAAAAAAAAAAATTAAAAAATTTAGCATCATGAAAAAACCGTAAGAGAATTCAAAAATTGAATAATGAACTAGGTAAATACTCTTGCAACAAATGTAACAAATTGTTATTTTTCTCATAATGAGCAAACAGCTCTTACAAATAAGAGAAACAAATCCTTTGGAAAAATACGCAAAAGATATATGATTCAATGCAAAAGGAATAGTTAAGGAAATGCAAATCAAACCACAATGAAATACCATTTTTCAAATGCAGACGAAACCACAAGATACCATTTTTCAATTATCAGGTTGGCAAAGATTCAAAAATGTTTTAGGATGTTGTATTAGAAGGACTCAAGGGAAATAGGCGTTCTTACTCATTGCAAGTGAGGATATAAATTGGTATAACTTCTTTGGAAGATGATTTGGCAATATTAGTCAGAGTTAAAAATACATTTGTTATCTGACCCAGCAACTCAGCTTTCCAAGGAAGTATCCTACAGATAATGTGCACAAAAATGTAGGTATAAAGCCATTCAAAGCAGTATTTTCTATAGCAGCAGCATAGTGTCCATCCATAGGATTATTATTAAATTATGAAATAGCTATACTACATAATACTGTGTAGCTTTTTAAAGGAATAAAGCAGATGCATAAGTGCTGCTAAGGAACAATCACTTCGATATTTTGCTAAGGGAGCAAACCATGAGGTTAGTATGTCACTCTTTTTATAAATGTTATTCATCTTTACAAGTGACTGGTAAACCTACAAAATGATCCCCAAGTTTCTGATGATCATAGATGTTCCCACCTTTTCTATTCTTTTTTTTTTTTTTGTGGCTGCTTTACTTTTCACAATTTGAAAGTCTTAAGTATTCATTATTTTAGTGATTTTATTTTTTTAAACAACACTTGCACATCCGTGAGCTTTTTTTAAATATTTATTTATTTTTGAAGGAGAGAGAGACAGAGTGTGAATATGGGAGGCTCAGAGAGAGAGGGAGACATGGAATCTGAAGCAGGCTCCAGGCTCCAAGCTGTCAGCACAGAGCCTGATATGGGGCTCGAACCCATGAGCTGTGAGATCATGACCTGAGCCGAAGTCAGACGCTTAACTGACTGAGCCAATCAGGCGACCCTATTTTAGTGATTTTAAAAACAATTATTAAGGGGCGCCTGGGTGGCGCAGTCAGTTAAGCGTCCGACTTCAGCCAGGTCACGATCTCGCGGTCCGTGAGTTCGAGCCCCGCGTCAGGCTCTGGGCTGATGGCTCGGAGCCTGGAGCCTGTTTCTGATTCTGTGTCTCCCTCTCTCTCTGCCCCTCCCCCGTTCATGCTCTGTCTCTCTCTGTCCCAAAAATAAATCAACGTTGAAAAAAAAATTAAAAAAAAAACAATTATTAATAAAAAACAAACCTCACCAGCTTACAGAGCCTTCTGCCACGTGTAGACACTCCAATATCATTCTGCAAATAAAGCAAAAGCACATCAATCATTTTCACTCAAGAAAATATAGACTTTGCCATTATAACTAAGAATGATCTTTAGATGCTTTAGATGAATCAAAGGTTTAAACCATGTGAAATTCTGCTTGCCTTATGAAGCTTGAAACCTTGGGAAATTAAATAATGAATAGATTTATAAGACCACAGAAAAATCAAACCAACCAAAACAATTCAGTGGCTCTTGATGCATACCATGGAGAAACTTTGAAATGGCCAGTCTGACACTTTCACACCTCCTGACATTTATGAAGCCACCAAAACAAACCACAGAGTTATTTCACATTGAATTACAGAGTCAAACTGATTTCCCCAGGAGAGATAAAGAACTGAAGAGCCCTGAAAGAAAACTCGGAAAGAATCTTTGCATCTGTTTCCAAGTCCATATTCATAGTCCATCTAACTTGTGTATGTAAGCTGTTTAGGGTTTTGTCAAATATTTACTCAGCTTAAAATTGGTTGTGCTGAGTGATCAAATGGATCATATGCAAGTCTGATCATATTATTGAGGAAAACGAAAATTCCTAAACCAACCATATGTCAGATATCATATAGTCTTTGTATCCAAACTAAGAATTTCGGGCAAGGAAACTTGAATCTACAAGACAAAATATGTTTTCTCTGTGGATGCTGATTTTCAGCGTCTGCCAAGTGCATAGCTGGAGAATTCAGATGGTTGTGGTTCTGGGATCTTGGGGATTGTTTCTACCTTCTGGCAAAGAATGTTCTTCCCTATTATTCAAATGTTCCCAAATGACCTGAGTGACAGCTAACAGCTGGGTCAAAAGCTGTAATTATTTCATCAGGTCTCTTGGTTTCAACTAACTTCTATAACTTGTGGGGATTTGGGGTATCTAATTTCAATCTCTTTCCTGGATTCCACGCCTGGATTTGCACCTCCCCTGGCCACTCTGCAAGCCTCTCACACTTAGTATATATAGAACGCTTATCTGACCATACCCCAGTCCCAATAGACTCCCCTCCATGTGTTCCATATAATGGTTAGCAGTCTTTGCCGGCCACACAGGCACCCACATGAAAACTGGAGATATCCTTGACCCATGGCTCTTCTTTCTGATCCTTCCTACTCAAGTAATACTCACATTCTTTCAGTTATGCTGTTCATAATTTTCTTTAAATCTTTAACCTACCCTTTCTGTTTCACCTGCTAATGCCCTCATTTAATGTCTCATCATTTCTTGCATCGGGGACTCTTGTCATTTTTCAACTGGCCCTCCACCCTCCTGGTTTAATCCCCCCTAAGTATTCCAAACTTCATTCAGAGCTGTTCTAAAATGCACAGTGGATCATGTCTCTCTTGTATTCAAAATGATGATGCCTCATTGCCAACAAGATCAAGCATAAAGTCCCAGGAAAGTCATTGAAGATGTTTTACAAGCTGGCCCTAATTAGACTTTTCAGCTTTGTTTCCCACCACTTTGCATGTGTGGGTGCACATACACACACACACACATACACACACACGCATACATACACACACACATCCCTTCCACCATAACATAGTACTCATGCCTCATGCTCCCCTAAACATGTCATTATCCTTTACACAGCAATGTAAAGTTTGCGTACTTTGCTATTTCTTTTTTTAGCAATGCCTTTAAAGGTAGTTCTTTAGCAATGCTACCACTCTATCACTGATTCTTTGTCTACTGACCCCTTATCTCTTCTGGGTGGCCCATTTTCCCATCCAGACTTGATGGCTAAAGGAAGGAAGAATGGTCCCATTGGCCAAGATCTTCTGTAGCCTTTAGGAACTCCAGCAGAGTGAGTGCAGGTATTGTCTGAAAGTAGAAAATGCTCCAGTCTCAGGTCTCTGATTTCTAGGGTTTCCCTCAAAGAAACAATGCTAGGTAGAGCTAGGGGATTTATCACTTATCATGGTCCCAGTCTAGAGGCTACAGGAGAAGCAACAGGTCAGTGATTCTCAGAAGTTTTCCTCTCTTCTTCTCAGGTCTTCTCAGCTGACAGTTGTAATTTTTCCTTTATTTATTTATTTATTTATTTATTTATTTATTTATTTATTTATATTTCTGTTTATATTGGCTAAGTGATGCCTTCCCCTGCTCCTTACAAAGATTCCCCCTTCTAGCAATACTTCCCATCAGTGGTCACCAATCTTGGCAAAAAAATAAAACAAAAACAAACAAAAACAAAACAAAAACAACAAACAAACAAAAACCCCCAGAAGCTTCCAAAGGCTCAGCTCAAAGATCACATCTATCTGCTTACGGAACTGAGTGACTCTCCTCCTTTACTGTGTGTTCACAGCACTTTGTTCTTGTCTCTGTCCTCATGTTTATCATAATGTATGTAATGATTTGTTTGTGTGTCTGTCTCTTCCACACCTGTGAGCTGTTTGAGGGCATGGGCCATATCTTATATTCTATTATAATAACCACACAGCTCCAGACATACTGAAATTTTGTCTGCTCCCAGAAAACACCAAGTTTTTTTTTCTGTTTTGGGGACTTTGTTCTTGCTGGTGCTTCCTGAAACCCTCACCCTGGATCCTTTTTATTTGGATTCCAACTTAAATGCAAGGTCCTCAGAGAGCCCATCACTTTTTAACTTCCTCAATAATCTCCACGATATCGATCTTTATTTTTTCCTAGCATTTTTCACTAGTTGAAATCATCTTTACTGTCTATCCTACCTGTCGTGAAAATGTAAAGGTCAAGGGTATCTGTCTTGTTCATCTTTTTGTCCCCAGTGGCTAGCACATAGTAGCTGCTTAAAAACTACTGTTGAGTGCATTATTTTTTCTGTTTATTTATGCCGTTAATTCTTTTACAAAACTAAAATCATACTATGGATCTATTTATTCTACTTTGTTCATTTACTGTCATTTCTTGAGCTTTTCCTAAAGTTAACTATTCTTTGAGAACATAATGCTTACCTACTCCTATGTGTGAACATAGGGAAAACCTAACCACCAAACACAACAGACATTCCCAGCCATCTTCCTCCTTAACACTCTGCCTTGGGTGCTGTGGAATGCCTCTTCCTTGTGGTCCCCTCTACTCCTGTGGTGCTGTGAGACCCTCACTTTCAGTTCTCATATTCCCTCATTGTTGGTTCCTTCTCCATCCATGGGTCTGTTGACTCTTGCACTCTCTAAATGTACAAATTCTATCTTGTCCATCTGGGCTCATCTATCCCTTTGCAATTTCACTCCTACCAATGATCTCTTCTGTCTGTACTGCCAGCTTTCCCCCAAGCTTCTCTTCCACGTCTCCATGCAGATGCCCTTCTGGCACTTCCAGGTCAACACGTCCACACTTGGATTCAGAGCATGCCCTCTCTTAAATCAGTTCCTTTTCTTGAACCTTCTATTTCTTTTAACACAACCACCATCATTCCAGCCATTTTGGCTCAAGCTAGGTGGTCATCTTTGACTGACTTCCCCATTCATACATTTGCTGAATCCTCTTTCTTGTTTTGTGTAATGATGTAATTATATTGCTTTTCTGTGATTATATAAGTCTTATATGTTCCATGTAATGATTTCAAACATACAGAAAACTAAAAGGAAGAGGGTAAAAATCACAGAGAACCCCAATCCCCTAACTACAATGTTCATAATTAATAATTTGGAAGCCATTCATTTGTGAATATTTTATTTTGGGTAGAAATATGATAGATAGATGATATCTGGATAGATAAACATAAATAAGACATCATATTAATTAAATCTTTAAAGATTCAAAACATCAGAAGAGTTCCAAAATTGTGACTTAATTTATTTTTTTAAATTTTTAATGCTAATTTATTTTTGAGAGAGAGAGAGAGTGAGCAAGGATGGGGCTGAGAGAGAGGGAGACACAGAATCCCAAGCAGGCTCCAGGCTCTGAGATGTCAGCACAGAGCCTGACGCTGGGCTCCACCCACAAACAGAGATCATGACCTGAGCCAAAGTTGATGCTTAACTAGCTGAGCCACCCAGGCACCCCATATTGTGGCTTAATTTAAATTTGTATGATGAACAACTTCAGGTCTCAATCTTGTCAGTATTACTTCTATGAAGGCATGTATAACCTCATGTGCAAAATTGAAAAATGTCTGTATTTTAGGCTTTTTGTGAATTTGAAGTCTGGACCAAATGGTGCCCCCGTGGCAGACTCTGGAATTGGGACCTTATTTTATTCATCTTTTTGTGCCCCATGGAGACTCTCATGGTACATGTGGGCGAATTTTTTGCTCTGTGAATTATCAATGGCATCAACAAATATCTTTTAATATCTTCTATACACAAGCCACTGCTAACCATGTGAGATATACACAAATGAATAAGACATTCCCCTTGCTTTTGAGGAAATATATAGCCATAGTCTTTCCAAAAAAAAAAAAAATGCCCTATGGCCTCCTTAAACTTTGCTACCTCCCACCTATCTCCATGCCTGTGAAGAGTTCCTTTTGGTTCTCTATAGGTTTTGTGTAGAACCTGAAGTCCCCGGGCCTTGCTCCCAACACACACTTTGAAATATGAGAGGGGATGCAAAAAAGAAAGGAGATCTGAGAAAACTGATTTAAAAGGAATGAACATTGTTTGTTTTTTGAAAACATGTTTTGTAGGTTGATGGCTCTTGATCACTGTAGGATGGCCACTGTGGGATCCCTCAAACATTGCAAGAGCTCATCTTGGTCATATAATGACTTTGGCTATAATCTGCTGCCTTCTTTCAAAGGATGCCGCTATTCTGCAGAGGCTTGTGTCTGAACTCAGCCATATTTCTAGGCTCAAAGTGGTGGGACACCATTCATTTGAAAGCACCATGGGAGACTTAAAAGCATCATGTGGACCTTCAGGATAATCTAAAGTATTCCGAGCAGATGTCCAAGGCAGAAGATGCTCATTTGGTACATGGGAGGGAGCAGCGAGATTTATTTTTAAACATTCATTGGCCTGAAAGGAAGAACACTTGGGGCCATCACATTCAGCAATCTCAATTACAGCAACACATCTTAGAAGGAAAACGTGCCTGCTCTGTACTTGAAGATCAGATCACAATGTCTCCCTAACTCTGCAAATACTGTTCAAGAAGTTTAAAATTTCACGTAAGCGATATATGGCGTGAAAGCTTTAGAGAAAATGCTAGCTTGGAGAGCACGTCAGTCATTTTTAAGAGCAGATGTCCACCACTTCTCTCTTTGGAGGAAGCAGCCCAGTAAGCCGCATGCTGCTGAATCAGATGTGACAAAAAAGTTCAGTCAGCCCAGTTTATTTTGGCTTGAGAGTCAGCAGCCATGAGTGGGCAATGGCTGGTATTTCTGGGTCTGCTGCTGCTTCTACTTCAGAGACTGTTGAGTCAGACCTGACTGAACTCACAGCCGTCTCTGGTTCTGCGGCACACATGTGCCTCTTCACAGCCTGAGTGCTGGTGATCTATAGCATGCTGGTAATTTGTGTTTTAAAATGGCACACCTACCTGCACAGATGTAAAATCGGCACCAAGCAAAATAAGCTTACCCTAGAATGTTGGTCTTCTGTGTTCCTCCATAGAAGACCAAACACCCAGGCGCTGATCTGTTTGTTATGCGGTACATGTCGTCTCTGGGGGTGACAGCCACATTCATCAAAGCTCCAGTCCTTTGAAAGGGATAATGTTCAGGAAATATTTGAGCGGCTATCAGAGAATGCATCCTTGCCTTATGGCTTTTCTAAAATGGAATAAAAATCCTGTTTTCAATCAGAATCTTCCAAAGAATACAGACCTCATTTCTCCAACTTCTTGGAGAAGCCCAAGCAAACATCAACTATTAAAATTTCTACTTTTTAGCTTCAAGTGTCTCACTTAGTGTCATACTGTTGACTTCCTTTCAGATGTTGTCCACATGAGGATTTTACTCAAGGTAGATTAGATCTATAGATTCTGCTCTCTATTTGTACTTTGAGTCACATAGCTTTGGAGTGTTTGAGCTTGAAGGGATATTATATCACCTTACCTCTTTGAAAGTGAAGAAATAAAAGCAGGGTCATCTTAGACATACTCTATTGAACGGGAAGTTTGAGACCAAAATGACCTGCATAAAAAAGCAAAATGCAAACAAAAACATGCAACAAAACCAAAAACTTAAACCTGTTTACTTCTCTGCCCATAACACATAATATCTCTAATACCCTTAAAATAATCTCACTTGCCCAACATTTTAGAGTTTACACAATGCTTTCACATCAGTTGTTTTAATCCCTCACAACTGCTCTAGAAACATTTTTTTTTGTATCTTGAGCAATGAGGAAATGAACAGTCAGAGTGGCCAAAACACTTGCAAAGGTCAGGTCTTTGGGTCTGAACAAGTTTTTGGGTCTGAACAGAGGTTCTGATTCCTGGGCAGGAATGCTTTGTGAAATGATTCTATTCCACAAGTAAGCAGCACTGAGCACAAACCAACTTAAAAATCTAAATAGATTTGCTTTTCCCGTTGGTTTGAAATTTTCCAAACTTAGCTTTGACCAGAAAAATTGTCCTGATGTCCCTGGAAGTAGGTCCAAAGCCACATCCATAAAATGACAACATCTGTTAGCATAATCAGAAAGGGATTAAATTACCACTCTACTTCCTTGGGCCCTGAACTGGTTTGCTCCCAGCAGCTTCCAACCTCAGTAGTATTAAAGTAATTTGACTGCCTCTTCCCCATGAGAGATTGGTATTGTGCACACTTGTTCAAAGAAAACTGTTGCTGTTGTTTCTGTGGTACTGGGATTAATTATGTCAGAGTGATTTCTTTTGTCTCCTTTTCCATATTTAATGGAGCTGGGAAATCTAAAACTCACTTATCCTCTTTCCCACACTGAAGCCTTTCCACGTTTCTAAAACAATTAAGATAATAAAAGAAAAACACAGTGACAGGGAAGATGTGGGGTTCTTTTACAGAAAGAAGACCTTTTGAGTTTCCATGACCCACTTCTCCCTCCCGCCCCCCCTTCCCTTGCTCCCTTCCCCTCCCCTTCTTCCCCTACCCCTCACTTCCCTTCCAGGTTCTTCCTTTTCATAGAGGCACTTTAGGTCAGGAGAATGTGACTCTGCAGCAGGTAAAAGTGAAACTAAAACAGTAAGTCTTCCTTTCTCTTCCTCCTCTGACTTCTTCATCTGCATAAATTAAAACCCATTCTAAACTGTCTTCTTTCCTTTGGCATGAAAATAAGTCCTCCAAGCCTTCATTAAACGCCCAGTCACCTCATCCTGTTTTCAGCTTCCTTAACTTTTTGTCCCTCAACTTCTCCTGGATATCTATTGTCAGACTGGTATGATTTTTTTTTTTTTCTGTGAAACCTGAATTGGTAACCTTGGAAAGTCTGAATTGCATCCAAAAGGAATTCATTACTGAGTGGGGGTGACTTTGACTTTCATGAAAATGAAGGCTCCGAAATCATCAGCTTTAGAAAATAATTCATTATACTTTTTTTTTTTTTGGTGGTGGGGTGGATAAAGTACCTTTCATAAAAACACCTCTTGTATGAGTATCCTGTGTGACCTATCTCTTATGAAAGAAAATGTTAGGACAGTCAGCTATTTGGAAACATTGTATGTGCAAGCTTTTATGCTGACTTTCAGTGAGAACAAGATGAATCATGAATACTTAAAATTCCTTCCCCATAGTTCTGCTTGAATCCTAGTTGAATTGTTTCAGAGTATGCACCTGGGAGACACTGTATACAATATGGGGTTGGGAGTCAGAACTTCCAAAAATGGCCCAGCTTAGTGGTCAGTGGTAATGTAGCTCCCTGGAAATCTCATCTCAGAGCTCTCCTGTCTCATTATTTGGGCACATACTTTCATGTCTCCCTTTCTTGCAAGGCAAAAGAATACTGACCACTAGCCTCGGAATGTTGAAGGTTAACAAAAGTGGTGATTTTCCCTTAATTTAGAAAAATTACATGAAAGAACTGAGGATGACATTTATGCATCTACCACCCAGATCAAAACAATTTTAATATTTTGCCACATTTGCTTTAGATTTTTTTCATATTACATACATAAATAAAGTGGGGATTAAGTAAAAATCCTTTTTTGTACTCCTACTCAATTATATTCTTCTTTCTCCCTCTCTAGAGGCAAACACTTCCATAAATTTGGGATATAATTTCCCAGTCCGTGTTTTTATATCTTTATTATTTAGCTTTAAACATTATGTAATATTTGAGGCAGACAATTCTAATTGCCTACTTAATCATTGTCACATTGCCTTCTAACATTCTATCAGAACCCTGGTCCTGTCCCAGGAAGGTCTTTTCACACCCCCCTCCCAGCCTCTGGTGCAGCTAAAGACTGGAGGGATGAGTAGGGACAGATTTGACATAGTTTTGGTCAAGAAGCTTAGTGCAGAAGTTTAGAAAGTGAAGCCTCTAAGAAAACCACTGTTTTCTTGGTAAAAGTGGGTATATTCAGATTCAGATCTAAAGCATGGGTGCAATGTGTGACATGGAAGTTACCATCTTGTCATCTTGTCCATGGAAGAGCGGAAGATAGAATGGGCCATGAGCCGTGACCAAACAACCCTGGGTATAGGCTTCAGCATCTCTGAAAATAATTTGTTGAGTCCTCTAGTAAAGGTGGACTAATTAAACTTATTTAGACATGTACATACCCTGTTCCCCTTCTGGACCAAGCCTGGTTAACTGTACAACTGTCCCATCCCTCACTTTGTGGGACTTGCCTGGTGGCACCTTAGAGCCACTGGTATCTGGATCACCTTCAGGTGAATTCTTACAGGACAAAATTATAAGCTGCTATTTTTGTTAAGCCACTGTCATTACATTTCTTTAAATACAGCCAAACACCACCTTAACTGGTAATGTATTATTTTGTTTTTAAAAATTTTATAGAAATGATATTAGCTTAACAACCTGTTTTTTTCACTCAAATTATGCTTGACTTCCAGCCACTTGATACATTTTTGGTTCATTTACTTTATGATTATTTTTTCCATCATCCATTTTTTTCAATGGGTATTTAGATTTTCTAACTTTTCACCATTACCAATGACATTGTTCTGCAAAGCCCTGTAGACTCACTCACGCAACAGTTTCTCTAGGATGTATGTTAGATGTAGACTCTGAAGCATCTTTTTGAGATTCTTAATTTGGGTCTAAGTGGCCTTTCGAAAATAGACCAGTTCATGAATTTAGCGGTAATTCAGGTGGGTAATGGCAGTCTCTGGGACTCTTGAAACTATATGATATCACATTTCCTTATTTTTTTTACCATATTTTTTAAGCTTCTGACAAAAGTAGAAACCAAAATTTAAAAAAACATACAGAAACAGCAGTAACTGAGTAAAAAAGATTTTGATTTCCATCAGCTCTATGCCACTTCCTTCTGTTATTCCCCTTTTGGTCACAAAATTCTATCCTAGTATTTTTCAACCATGGCACTATTGACATTTGGGGCTAGATCATTCTTTTATTTTATTTTCTATTTTTTTAAAATTTACACCCAAATTAGTTAGCATATAGTGCAACAATGATTTCAGAAGTAGATTCCTTAGTGCCCCTTATCCATTTAGCCCATCCCCCTTCCCACAACCCCTCCAGCAACCGTATGTTTGTTCTTCATATTTAAGAGTCTCTTATGTTTTGTCCCCCTCCCTGTTTTTATATTATTTTTGTTTCCCTTCCCTTATGTTCATCTGTTTTGTCTCTTCAAGTCCTCATATGAGTGAAGTCATATGATATTTGTCTTTCTCTGACTAGTTTCACTTAGCATAATACCCTCCAGTGCCATCCACATAGTTGCACATGGCAAGATTTCATTCTTTTTGATTGCCGAGTAATACTCCATCGTGTGTGTGTGTGTGTGTGTGTGTGTGTGTGTGTATACCACATCTTTATGCATCCATCCATCAATGGACATTTGGGCTCTTTCCATACTTTGGCTATTGTTGATAGTGCTGCTATAAACATGGGGGTGCATGTGTCCCTTCGAAATAGCACACCTTTAACCCGTGGATAAATGCCTAGTAGTGCAATTGCTGAGAGTCGTAGGGTAGTTCTATTTTTAGTTTTTTGAGGAACCTCCATTCTGTTTTCCAGAGTGGCTGCACCAGCTTGCATTCCCACCAACAATGCAAAAGAGATACTCTTTCTCCGCACCCTTGCCAACATCTGTTGTTGCCTGAGTTGTTAATGTTAGCCATTCTGACAGGTGTAAGGTGGTATCTCATGGTGGTTTTGATTTGTATTTCCCTGATGATGAGTGATGTTGAGCATTTTTTCATGTGTCAGTTGGCCATCTGGATGTCTTCCCTGGAGAAGTGTCTATTCATGTCTTTCGCCTGTTTCTTCACTGGATTATTTGGTTTTTGGGTTTTGAGTTTGATAAGTTCTTTATAGATTTTGGATACTAACCTTTTATCTGATATGTCATTTGCAAATATCTTCTCCCATTCCATTGGTTGCCTTTTAGTTTTTGTGATTGTTTCCTTCACTGTGCAGAAACTTTTTATTTTGATGAGGTCCCAGTAGTTCATTTTTCCTTTTGTTTCCCTTGCTTCTGGAGACATGTTGAGTAAGAAGTTGCTGCGGCCAAGATCAAAGAGGTTTTTGCCTGCTTTCTCCTCAAGGATTTTGGTGGCTTCCTGTCTTACATGGAGGTCTTTCATCCATTTTGAGTTTATTTTTGTGTATGGTGTAAGAAAGTGGTCCAGGTTCACTCTTCTGCATGTCTCTGTCCAGTTTTCTCAGCACCACTTGCTGAAGAGACAGTCTTTATTCAATTGGATATTCTTTTCTGCTTTGTCAAAGATTAGTTGGCCATACGTTTGTGGGTCCATTTCTGGGTTCTTGGGCTAGATCATTCTTCATTGCAGGGCCTGTTCTGTGCATTTTAAGATGTTTAGTAGCCTCCCTGGCCTCTCCTTATTAGATGCCATTAGCACACTCCTCCCCAGTTGTGACAACCGGAAATGACTCTAGATTGCCAAATGTCCCAGAGAAGCGGGGGAGTGGGGTCGGGGGGAAGGTGCTGAATCACCTAATGGAGAACTACAGCTCTGCAGCAGATAATTCCTGTGGTATTTAGGATGAATATGAGCAAAGAATCCCACAGAAACAATGGCAGACCATGCATTTAAAAAAATTTTTAACATTTATTTATTTTTAAGAGATAGAGAGCAACAGAGAATAAGAGGGGAGGGTAGTAAGAGAGGGAGACACAAAACCCAAAGAATCCAAAGCAGGCTCCAGGCTCTGAGCTGTGAGCACAGAGCCAATGTGGGGCTCAAACCCATGAACTGTGAGATCATAATCTGAGCCGAAGTCAGATGCTCAACTGACTGAGCCACCCAGGCGCCCCATCCATACATTTTTTTAATAGTCATTTTAAGCCCAATTAAGAGTCTACTGTAACACCAGTTTTGGTAAACCTATATTTCCATCCCCTAAGTTGGGGAAATTAATGTTGGATAATTATAAAACCTTTGTAAAATAAGTGTATAAGGAATAATAATAATATAATTACATTTTACTGTGCAAAGAATTTTCCTAAATTTGTTATATATGCCTGCTTATTTAATCTTCACAATACACTTGTGATATAGGTACTATTTTATACCCATTTGACAGATAAGAGAACTGAGGTGCACGAAGGTTAAGATTTGTTCAAGGTACATGTAATTACCACCATGTTATAGATGAATAAATTGAAACAGGGATTAAGAAAGTTAACAAGGATCTCACAGTATTAAACTTGGAGGTGATGTTCAATTGTGGCTTAAGATTGTTATACCCATGAACATCATACAAATTAAAGCTATTTATTGTCAAAGCTACTTAACATTAAGGATATTGATCCCTTAAGAGGAATTTAGTTACCACTTTTGCAAATTTAGAAAAATTAGATTTTGTAATTTGTCATTAGAAGATTATATTTATGTCTAAGTTTTAACAATTCAATTTTTCCCCTTTCTTTTTCTTCCTTAACCCCCCACATTTTTCCAGTAAGGATGTGGGTAAGGCAGCTAACCTGATGTAGAAAGCTAACTAACATAATAAAACATCCTGGGAGCTTCAAGTGGATTCAGAAATGATAACACAACATGTCCTAGAAGGACCCATCCATGCTAGGCCTGAACATGAGAAATTGACTCCTTCTCAAAAGAAACCTGGTCAGTTACACAGTTGCAAGAGCCCATTAGAGAAAAATAAACCCATTATTCAGAAGTACACTGCTCTGCATGCTAAGATCAGACAGCACCTTCAACACCATTCAAACAATCTCATCCAGTGATGAGTTTCCTAAGTCTGGGTAAGCCCAGTTCAGGAAAAGAATGGTTGTCAATTATGACCTGTCCTTTTTATTTTATTTTATTTTTTAATATTTTTAATTTACATCAAGTTAGTTAGCATATAGTGCAACAATGATTTCAGGGATAGATTCCTTGATGCCTCTTACCCATTTAGCCCATCCCCCCTCCCAAAACCCCTCCAGTAACCCTGTTTGTTCTCCATATTTAAGAGTCTCATGTTTTGTCCCCCTCCCTGTTTTAATATTATTTTTTCTTCTCTTCCCTTGTGTTCATCTTATGAATTGTCCTTCTTATGCTGACTGTAATTTGAGTCTCATGAATACTTCTAAAGTCATTACAATATCAAATTTTATAAGAATTTTATACATTATCCTGACCTTCTTGTATTTTTCCCTGATTCTCTGGAATCTTCATTAATCTCCATATGACACTCCAGTTTTAAATGTTTAGATAAATATAATTTTTAAAAGTACTTTCTTTTTTCAGTTTTGAAAATTCCTGATTGTGCCTGTTCTCCTGAAACTACTATATTGAGCCATCGTAGGGTCACTGTGGTTTGTGCTACTAACTTAATAGCGATTTATGTAACTTTATTTCCCAAGCCTGCTCAGTTGCTTCTATTCTGTAAGGCTCAGGGCACTTTATAAATTAATAATTTTTAAAAAGCCTACAATAATAGTTGCAAAACCAGCAAAACCCACAGTGGGCAGATTTCACTTTCTGTTCCAAATTGCTACCTTAGGTCTATTAACAACCAGAACAATGGTGAGGGTTATTATGGTTTTTCTTGCATTATATCTTTAAAAGAAGATTCGGCAGAATAGGTCGAGGTGAAAATGGCTGAAACTTCTAGTTCCTGGCGTAATTTGGAGAGTACTAATATTTATTAGTAGTAATATTAATAATAATAATATTATTATTATAATTACAAATAGCAAAAGTAGGGATGCATAAATAAAGTCTGCCCTAGGGGCAGCCCGGAGCTATATTCCAGCAAGTTCCTGTGCTTCAGTATTATGAGAATTTTTATCCATCATCAATAAAAAATGAGCATAGTAGTTATTATGGCAGTTTCCACAGTCAAGACTGTTTCTCCTATTACATCTCTTAGTAAAAGGGTGATACACTCTCCATTATACGATGTCAACTCATCCACCCTTCCGACATTAAAGTGTAACGTACAATCTTTACATGGATTCTTCCCTACTAAAGTCACATTTCAATGAACTTGGGGCAAAGACACAATGGGGCTAAATTAACTGTGGGCAGAAAGTAAAGTAAATTACATTTTTTTTTTATAAACCAGTAACAGTGCTGAGCTACCTCCTTTCCTTTTTCAGGAAGGAATGAAGTTGATACAAATTTGACAAAATAAATATTTTACAGAGCAGGCCTATGCTCACCAGTGGTGGAATTCCGCCAGATCAATGCCCCTGATGTCCCGCTGGGCACAATCTCTGGAACTACATATGAAACAAATACTTGTCTAACCCCAAACTCTCCAGTACCGTGGATATGAATAAACCATCTGGGCAGACTCACTGGCCGCTGCAGCCATCTTTCCAGCAACATGGTAACTGGGGTTGGGTTCTCAGAATATCAAAGTCCCCATCTCTATATGCTGATTTTTTTCCTTCCCCTAAGCCCCGTTAATTTTATTTTATCTTTTTATTTAATCTAACTACTCTTGCTTACAGTTATCAAAGGGCTATAAAAGCTTCACAGGTAACTCACTAGAGCATATGTGTGGGGAAATTTGGGAACCCCAAGATATGGAGCACAAGACCCCAGTCAAGTCCAGCCTCCACCCCTCCTTACATGTCTTACTTTGGGAAGATGTCTTTCGTGTTTTTTAGTAGATTGTTTTAAGGTTATCTGACCAGCTCCAAATGATTCCCACGTCTCTGGGAAGCCACGCTTGTCTGCATACTCCTTGGATTTTATCCATCAGTCTCCTCACCACCCCTCCCCCCGACCTCCAAGCAGAGTTGATGAAAGGTAAGCTGTGAAAAACATCTTTCTGCCATGTGAACAAAGGAGCAAGAAAGCTAACCTGCAGGAATAAAATAATGTGGTGGACAGGATGAAAGAGCATATAAGGAAAGGAAGACTGAATTTTGATACTTCTTAGCCCAACCTAGGGAAGGAGGAAAAGTAATCTTGACAACATTCTTGTCCCACAGCCTTCATTTAGACAGACGTGGCTGCACACCTACCCTCTGGTTCTGTGAGACACCATGGGTCTTAGTGCTGGAGTTCCTTGTATCATTTGTCTAGACTTTGTGGGTCTTTGTTACCTGCGACTGCGAGAGTCCTAAGACACTCTTTGAAGTCTTAGTCTTTCTTTTTCTACCACAAAACTAAAAATTCCTGACCCACTATCAAGGGTTTGTGGAAACATAAAGGGAGCTCACAATATTTTGTTATTAACCATTCACAAGCTAATTCATTTGGCCAACAAATGTTTACAGGCCTCCACTATGTGCCTGACACTGCCCTAGACATAAGGGTAGAGCACTGAGCCATAAAATAAAATAAAATAAAATAAAATAAAATAAAACATTGCCAAATGGAATTCATGTTCTGGCAGAGGGAAATAGAATGTAAAAATTTAAAAAGCAAGTAAATACATTGTATGACAGATAATAAAAGGAAGTTAAAAAAAAGTACTGTAAAGTTGGCAGGGAATGATAGACGTGAGGGTTGTTATTTTAGGTAGATTGGTTAGAGAAAGCTTCAATAAGGCAATAACATCTGAGGCATGAAGCAAATAAGGGTGTGAGATAGGGAGCCATCTGGAGAACAGCACTGCAGGAGAGGGAAGAGAAATGCAAAAGCCCAGAGCGAGGTATAGACCTGCTTGAGGGAAAGAAAGAAGACCAGAGTGACACAGTAGAAGTTGTTGGGATCCTGGAGTAGCTGCCATGGTATGGTAAAGTCTTCTAATTTTACTCCTACTGAGGTGGAAAGCTATTAGAGGCTTTTGAAGGGAGACTTGACATGGTTTGACTTCCATTTTTTAAAGTGTATTTATTTTGAGAGAAAGAGGGTGCGAGCATGCACACACATGAGCAGGGGAAGAGCAAGGAGAGAGAGGGAGAGACAGAAAGCCAAGCAGGCTCCACACTGTCAGCACAGAGCCCCACACGGACCTCAAACTCAGGAACTGTGAGATCATCACCAGAGCCAAAATCAAGAGTCGAGAGCTTAACTCCCTGAGCCAACCAAGAGCCCCTTGACTTCTGCTTTTTTTTAAATGTTTATTCACTTTTGAGATACAGAGCGACTACACAAGCAGAGAAGGGACATAGAGAGAGGGAGACACAGAATCTAAAGCAGGCTCCAGGCTCTGAGCTGTCAGCACAGAGCCTGACACAGGGCTGGAACCCATGAACCGTGAGATCACGACCTGAGCTGAAGTTGGATGCTTAACTGACTGAGCCACCCAGGTGCCCCAGCCTCTTGACTTCCACTTTGAAAGGATTCTTGAGATACTGCACTAAAAGCAGACAGTCGAGGGGAAGGTAAAGCAAGGAAATCTACCTGGAAGTCACCACAGTGGCCCAGGGGAGTGATTTGGGTGGCTTGGAAAAGAATGGTGGCTACAGAGGAATAATGAAGCCCCACATTTTCATTTAATTTGAAGGCAGAAGCTACAGGGCTTGCTGATCATTTCAAAATGGGTTTCAGAAAAGATGGGGTTAAGGAAAGGGCAAAGATTTTGGCCAAATAGACCGATGGAACCATTGTTGATGAATTGGGGGAGATTACAGTATCAGAAGCTATTGAAGTGAGGAAAAAAAGAGTTTCATTTTGGATATGGTAAAATTTAAACAATGATTAGATAAGCAAGTAAAAAAGTGAAGTAAGAAGTAAGGACTTGGATATGAGAGTTTGGAGAGACTTCTAGACTGGAGAACTGGTTTCTAGTCCTGCCTCCTCTGTCTCCCAACTCTTTTTCACCTCCAGAGGAGCCTCCCCCTTGGGCCTGCTAAAATATTGATGCTTTCAGTTGGAGGATTAAGAATTAAGATTACAGATGGCATGATACTTTAAGATCAAAGTGTTTGGAAGGGTAGTGAGAGAATTTCTAAAAGCCCCAATTGACTTTCTTGGCTTTGTATAATTAATTTGGGTCAACATATCTTTTATCTTGGAACAAAATACTATCAGCAGCAAAACATTTTATATCTATAACTATGTTTATTGGAAACACTTGGATCTTCTGAGTCAGAAAACAAATATAGAGATCATTGAGATAATAATTAACAAATTATTCTTTGATGCATGAATTGTTGGACGAGCATATCAGTCATTGAACATTTATGCTGAGAACAGCCTAACAGGGCTGAGTATAAAACTCAGTCCCTGCTGTAAAGGGGCTTGGAGCAGAAAGCCTGGAATCTGGCATATCCAAGGGGTTGGTGAAGGCTTGCTTAGGGAGTCTGAGAGGACAAGTGGGAGTTCACCAGGCCAAGAGACAAGAAGGCCATGGGCAGGAAGATCTAACAGGAATGATCTTCTTGTTAGATGGAAAAAGAAGAAACAACAATGGCCAGCAACATGAGATTAAGTGTTGTTAGACTATAAATTTCAAGACAGGGAGTCATGAGAGTTGCAGTGGGAGGGATGAGCTAGAGCCCAGTTATGGGGTCTCGACATGTGACTAATTCTTTTCTTGCAAAGAAGCCATTCTTCCCTAAGCCAACTCAAATTCTTCATTTTTGGAAGGAGGCAGGGTGGCTAGATCATGTCAAAAAACTGAAAACTAAATAATGGACTTTATACAACTTTAAAATTTTCTTCTTTTACATTTTCCTGATGCCTGGAGAGAAATGATGCAAAAGGCAGGAAAATAAATATTATGGAAATTAATTAATTAGGATATTGCTTGTTATATTTAAAAATCATGAGAAATAATGATCCATGCTACAAGCATCTTTGCAATGATTATTAGAGATTACAATCAAGAAACATAAATATTAAGTCAATGAACTCTGGGGTCCCTTATAACAGTTGCAAAATTCCAATATTATGACCTTGCTTTTTTTCTCGTGTCTGAGGAATTGCCAGAGGGGAAGTATCTCTAAAGGAGGAATTAAGACCTCAGTCTCAGCTTGTGTTGCAACATCTCTTTGTTCTTAGAGCTCGCTTTGTAGCAAACAGTGGGTTTCTCAGAAATGATTTCAAATTTCATGAAAGTACATTATAGGAACTCAGGAGATTAGCCAGACAAAAGCTTATAAGACAGATGCAAAATACATAAAAATATTAATTTAAGTAATACAACAAATTAAGCTTACTTACTATCAGTGTATAAGGATAGACATATATGCAAATATATAAACTATACCTCTTTAGTGCTTTGTATGATGTGTCTGATTCTATGACTAAATATATATCCACTAATACACATATTTTTGATCTGGTACATTTCCATTTTAAAAATCGTTCCCCAAATCCTATAATTACCGAGATTGCTGACTAGTGCTATTTGAAAACTCTTTGTAGTCCAGGTTACTTATCATCATGTTGGATAAAAATAGGCAAATGACATCTGTTCCCTTTTAAGAAATAGAGTTCCTGGTTTCATGGAACCTAATTAACTGGTTAGAGTAGCCATCCATAAAAACGGGAGCTAGCACTTCAGGGCCCATTAGCATCGCCCCATGAAGCTGTTCTCCTTAGCTGGCTGATTTTTCTCTTTCCAAGCTTAAGGATCTTGACCCTGAATATGTGGTAGGTCCTATTCAAGTTTCCTTTCACTTTTAATCCTGTAAGTGGTTAGAGTAGGTTGCTAATGAGGTTAAATAATGGACTGAAGTCCTAGGCAGATTTGTCATTATTGTTGTTGTTCCATGAGTTCATACCTTGACTTGGTTAGTTCCATCAAAATTAAGATAAGGGTCAGATGTAGTTTATATCTCTAAGTTCTTTTCTAAAGAACACATTCTAACTTAAAAACAGATATTCAGACACTGAATTTTAAACTTGTTTCATAGAATACCAATTTTCAAAAAAGTATTCCTTGAAAAACAAAGGAAGGGAAGCTTCTAGATTAACACCTGCATGTTGCATGTTGACTTTACATGTCAAGGTCAACACTTGAAAGATTGCATGGATGGCTCACTCAAGAAAACTTCTCAGCATTAGCACATTAAAGGTTCTGAGATTTCTAGCAAACAAACCTGCTTCCCCTTATTTAACCAGAATAGTCAAGCTTATCTGATAAAGGAAGGTTTGTTTTATTCTGATAAATATATATTGCTATTCCATGGAATTCCACATTTTTAGAAATAAGAGATATTAAATCAGGTTTTGGAGGCCACAGTGTTCAAATTGTATTCATTTTATATATCTACAACAAATCCCATTTGGCAGATAACTTGAGGGTCACAGATTTTATTCCAAGACTGGCTTACTGAACTTGCAGAACTGTAAGTGGCAATAAGGTTTCCTTATTTCCATTCTAAATCATCTCATTGTTACCAAGAATTCTTGGTTATTTGCTCGAAGATATTCTTCACTACTTTTTCTGGAGGCACAACATACTTTCCACCAAATTTGGAATAGGTGATTTATGACTCTTGATCTAATAACAAAATTTCAAACACAACCAAAATGGAGCAAAGTTTACATTTTTACCACATGTAGATTTCTAAAATCTTAATAACAAGAGGTAAAATATAACAGTAGGCATTACAAATGTCATGATGAGCCTTGCCAAGATAAATCCTCATAGAGACAACAACAACAAAAAAGAATAAAGAAACAAATTGGAAGCAAAACTGAATCCATGAGTCCAGATTCAGGTTGTACATAGAAGTTACTGAAAGCTAAACTTTGAGTTCTAGATATTCATACTCAAACTGAAAATGCGGGCCAAGGTGTAGAGACCCTGCTCATCAAAAAATAAAGCTGGGGGGGGGGGGGGGGGAAGGTGATGACACAATCTCAAATGAAAGAATAATTCCTATCTTCCCAGAGCAAGAATCTATAAAACATGAATATACATAAATGAAATAAGCCCAAGGGGAGATGAAACAGACTGAACCACAGACTGGAAATAAAAAACATCGTCATTAAAATCAAAGACTAAAACAACACCCATGAGGTGAACCAATTCTAAAGATGAAGCAACACTGTAGAGAAGGAGAGAATTAATGAATTTGACAATTATACTGAGAATTCACTGAGAATATATCACAAAGAGCAAAACAAACTTCTAAAGGATAAGGGAAAGCAGGTAAGAGATGTGGATAGCTGATTTGAGAGACTCCAGAATATGAGAACAGAAGGAATGGGGGGAAAACAATATCTGAACAGATATAACTGTGAATTTTCCAAAAGGGAAGAAAGAAAAGTATGTTTGTGGCAAACTGCTGAGTTCTGAGAAGTGTGCAAGAGAAACATAAAGCTAGAACTAAAATATTCAGGATATTAAAACTAATCCTAAAAGCTGGAGGCAAAATATCTTACAGAAAAAATGGCACTTAAATGTTCAGATTTCTGTTTAGCAATAAGAAACCCCAGAAGACAGTGGAGTTATATATTGAAGTCACTGAGACCTAGAATTTTATACCTAGTTAAACTATGAGTGAAAGCAAAATGAAAACATTTTCAAGCATACAAACCCTAAGATTGTTAACTGCTACAGATAATCTGCTGAAAAAAATTAAAGACTGTCATCAAGCAGAGACGCAAACTCAACAATTGATAAAATGTTGCTAAATTTGTTCATTGACTCCAAAAAACACAGCTTTATTCAGTTTTGAAAATTTTAAATGTAAATCTACTGAAAATAATGAAACAGTAGGTTGAAATGATTAATGCACAGTTGTAGTATGATAGGTCCTGTGTTGTGTATGAGAAAAGGGAAGAAATGTCACAGAGTTGAAGCATATGTTAAAAATAAAATTCACTGTATATATTTTTAAAAATCCCAGACACCTAGTAAAATAATAATTAATTAGAGCATCCAAGACTGTGAAGGAAAATAAAAAAAAAACTATTAAAAAATGTTAATTCAAAAGAAAACAGTAGAAAAAAGAAACAAAACAGGAATGTAAACAGAAAATGCAAAATAAAATAATAGAAATAAGACTAAGTAAAGCATGATAAATTTAACATTTAACAAGCTAACAATTACCAAAAGTCTGTGATTTACTAAATTAAATTTAGAAAACAAAATCCATCTAAGACAAAACTACCTTGAGAAATTGAAGAAGCTAGTATATAATATAGTATATAATATAAAAGCCTTATGCTTTTGGCACTTATTAATCTTGACATGTATAGCCCTAGATCATTCATTTAAACTTCCATGCTTACTGTTTGCAGACTATTGCCTGATATTAATAATAACTGTAATAACTAACAATTTACTGACCCATTCTCTTTTTGAAAGCTTTTAAGAGTATTTCCAATGTTATTGCTCTTAGAAACAATGGTACTATTTATACATTGCATCTGACCATTTTGTGCATGTTTGCAAGTTTTTGTTTCTAGATAATATGTATAAAGGAAGAATGTGGCATCATTAGCTGGGAGGAATGTGGCATCATTAGCTGTATGCTTCTTTACTGTTTTGGATGTAACCCAACGGCTAAACAAAGTGTTTTCGAGTTGTAGCAATTTATACTCCCACTCAGGACCGAAATTCTAAATTTTGTAAGCTTCTTTCTGCTTTTGTCAATGCTAATGTTGTCAGATTTCTTAAATTTATCCACTCTGAATGTAAAAGTGCTCTTCATTTTTGTTTGGTATTGTGAGGTTTAATATCTATTACTGCGTTTATAGGTTTTCTTTTAAGTGCATTGCCTGCTCATGTTATTTTCCCATTTTTCTATGGAAGTATTTCAAAGTTGAATGGTTCCTTATTTATTAGACCGATATTAATTGACTATGACATGTGGATAAATAATTTAATTTATTTCCTAGTATTTTATTTAGGAACTTTGTATCTGTGTTCCTAAGTTCACTGTCTTTTTCTGCCTTTGCTGGTTTTGATTTCAAGGTTATTACTTGTCTAATAAAATGAGTTGGTGACTGACTTTCCCTCTTTTTCTAGTTTGTCAAATAATTTGTATTTGTTAGTTTTTTGAAGGTTGGAAAATTCGCCTTGAGAATAGTCAGGTTCTGGAGTTTTTTTGTGTGTTTTGTTGGATGAAAAGAAAACAGAAACAAAGTTATGTTTTGACTATAAGTTAAATTTATTTAAAAGCTACTGGTTTATTACAATTTTCTATTGTTTTTTAAAAAACTGTAAAAGATTTTTCTAGAAATATTTATATTTAAGCAAAGTTTTCAAAATTTTATATTTTTATATATTATATATTTATAGTATTCTCTTATGGTTTTAAAAATTGGTACAATATCTGTGGTTGTGTCCCTTACTTCATAATATTTTACTTTTTTTGGTTTTTTTGATGACTTTTGTTGGAAGTGTGACTCTTTTATTAGCTCATTAAAAATACTATTTTTAGTTTTGTTAATCCTCTCTTTTGTTTATTTGACGCATTTTACATTCATTTTTTATCTTATTTTTGAAATTATCTTGTCTCTACTTAAGAGTCTGTTCTTTGTTACTTTCCTAGCTCCTTGTGTTGAAAAAGACACTCATTTCCAAATATTCTTGTTTTCTTAATAAAAGCATCTAATGCTATAAATTTATTCTAATTGCAATCTTAGATACTATATACATTTTTATTATTTAATACTCTTTATTTTTCAACTCTAAATATTTTCAAATTTCTATTAGAAATTTAAAGTGCCTTCATGAATTTTTTTTAAAGTTATTTATTTATTTTGAAAGAGAGAGACAGCATGCATGCACCCGTGCATGAGGGGGGTGGGCAGAGAGAGAGAGAGAGAGATAAAGAAACCTAAGCAGTCTCTGTGCTGTCAGTACAGAGCCCAATGTGGGGCTCGATCTCACGAACTGCGAGATCATGACCTGAGCTGAAACCAAGAGTCTGGCACTCAACTGACTGAGCCACCCAGGAACCCCAAGAAGTGTTCATGAATTTTTAACTCTTGTAATTTTAATCAACTTGTCATTGAACTATTAATTTAATTTAATTTTCATCAGAGAGTGTGAAATGCATGAGCTGAATTTTAATAGATGTTTCTTGTATACTTGAAATGAAAGTATATTTTCTATTTCTTTGATATAAAGTTTTCCCTCTCTGTGTGTCTCTCTGTCTCTCTTCTTCCCTCCCTCCCTGCCTGCCTGCCTTCCTCACCCCCTCCACTTTGTATTTGTAAGTGTTTCATTCAAAATGTCTATATCCTAACTACTCTACTTTGTGCTGATTGGTCTATGGAATTTCTTACAGACTTGAGTTAAAACATCCCATATGATTGCTAGTTTGTGAAATTTGGCTTTAAATTCTGTCAGTTTTTGCTTTATGTTGGTAAACATTACATTTTTAGTTTCACACACACTCGTGATTCTTATGTATTTTTTGTGAATTCTTCTCCTTTTATTATTTTCTGTTCCCATTCAGTTCTTCTTGCCTTATTCTGTTTTATCTGATATTACTAATTCCCTGCCAGTTTTCTTTGGGTTAGCATTTATATGACATCTTTATAAATATGAACTTATATAGAATAATATAAATTTGACACAAACAGAAAAATAGCATACATTGTTTACAGATCCATACATATGTAGAAATAGTCAAAAATAGTCATAGAGAATGCCCCTGATGATAATGGCAAACTAGCAATTTGGATAAATACACCTGTATGTGTGTATGTATATATGTATATATGTACTTCGGAAGAGGCGGGTGGGAATTTGTGGGTCAAAGAAAAAATAAAAAGGAAAAGTAGAATATATTAATATATTTTGAATTAATGGCAATAAAGACTACATATCAAAACTTGTTTGCTGCAACTAAAGTCATGTCAGAGGGACATTTTTAGCATTAAATTTGTATGTCAGAAAAGAAGAAAAGCTGAACATCTGTGAACTAAACACTCATCTCAAGAAGTTGCAAAAAGTAAATTCAACTCAGAGAAGTGCAAGAAAGGGAATAATAATGGTAAAAGCAGAAACTTATGAGACTGGAAGAAAAAAATGCATTTTTCAATTAATTATTTGATGCCAAAATAACTGCTAAAAAAACAACTAAGATGTCAAAAGAGAAAACCTACTTGCCAATTTTACTTATGATAGATGCAAACGAAATCTAGCAACACCTAAACAAAGTAGTACATCATAAAGAAGCTGACATATCCCATGAATGCAAGGTTGTTTAATATGAGAGCATTAGAAGTGAAGTCACCACACACACAGCATAAATAAGAACATATTATGAGCATCTTGATGCAAAGAATTTATTTGATAGCATTTATTATCTGTGGTAGGCTGAAAAATGCCCCTCCAAAGATGTACGTGCCTTATTCCCAGAACCTATGAATATGATACCTTGCGTGATAAAAGGGACTTTGCACATGTGATTAATCTAAGGATCCTGATATGGGCATATTATCTTGGATTACCCTGGTTGGGCCAATGTAATCACAAAAGCCCTTATAAGAAGTAGGTAGGAAGGTCAGTGTCAGAGGAGATATTGCAACAAAAAGCAGTTTTGGAATGAGGCAAGGCCATGAACCAAGGAATGAAGATGGCCTGTTGAAACCAGAAAAGGTGAGGAAACATAATCTCCCAGAGCCTTGAAAAGGAGAACAGCTCTGCTGACCCATTTGGGGCTTCTAACTTCTGGGTCTGTGAGAAATAAATCTGTACTAGACTAAGCCACTAATTTTGTGGCAATTCGTTACAGCAGTAATAGGAAAGTAATATATTATCATTTATGATTTTTTTAAAAACTTAGTAATTAGGAAAAGAAAGGAATTAGCTTAATCTTAAAAGCATATCTACAAAACAATATAGTACATACCTCATCTTTAAAAGTGGCTTGTTGAAAGCGTTCTCCCTGAAATCAGACAAGAGACAAGGATGCCATATATCACTTTTTAATTTGAACTTGGGAAGCCCTACCCAATGCTATGAGGGAAAAAATGATAAAAAGCATTCTAAATAAATATGTGAAACCACCATTATTTGCAGATTTAATGATTTTGTATATTAAAATCCAAAAGAATCCATAATAAGTGCTAGAATAAAATAAAGTGAATTCAGCAAATTAGAAGAAAACAGTTCTCCTTAAAGATTTGGCTAACTCCAAAGTTGTTACAGAAAAGTAAAAAATGAGTCTGGAACATCTCGTTATGTCGAAAAATAAAGAAGACTTCCAAAAGTGAAAGAGACATGTCAAAATGATACAGAGCCAACTTGATGAGGCTCCCTACTGGCCATTCCAGGGGCAAATTTAGCCTCAAAATGAATAATAACAGTAATTACTACTGGATAAAATAATAATCCATGAGTTCATGCTGAAAGTAAGTAAACAATTACATAAAGGAGAATTGAAAGCTCTTTTTTTATAGTAAAGTGATTATACACTAATTCACACAAGAATCATTATTGAGTATTGAAGCCTCTGGATGAATGTTTAAAGAGGAATAGGATATTTATTTAATTTCAAAGCCTCTCTCTTTGGTTGACTTAATTAAAAATGGGAATAAATGGTAAAGAGAAATAAATGGTAGCTATAAATTGGAACAAATCATGGGGCACTACCTTAATCAAATGATCAAATTAAACATCACTAAAATGGGAAAAAGTTAAATATGTGTCTTCTGATGTACTGAGAAGGAGAGGTTAGATAGGTTATAGGTAGGTAGGTAGACAGATAGATAGATAGATAGATGATAGGTTGATAGAACACACATGAATACATATGTGTGTGTGTGTGTGTGTGTGTGTGTGTGTGTGTCTGGAACGTACTAAAAATTGGTAAATCTGGGTGAGAAGTAAATGGAAATTATCTGTACTAACTTAATAAATATGTAAAATATCTGTACACAGAAAATTTAGAAAATTTTAGAAAAAGACCTAACTACATCAAAAAGTATATCATAATTATGAATTAGAATATTCAATGTCATAAAAATTTAAGTTATCCTCAGTATACCAATTTGTTCTAAGCAATTCCAAATGAAATTCCTAACAGATTTGTGTGTGTGTATAGAAATTTATAGGGATGGTTTAAAATGTATATACAAATTCAAGTGCCAAAAATAAACAATCCTCTCATGAAGCCTAAGTTCCCTCATCTTTTTGTCTTGTACAAGAAGAAAAATGTGAGGGAAATTATGCCATCAGGTATCAAAGCTATAAGACTACAAAGTGTAAGCTACAGTAGCTAATTAAACAATGTAGTTTTAACACAAAGATGGGCAAATAGTTCAGAATGAAGAAAACAAATCTTCTCATCTATGATTTATGATAAACACACACTGAAGAGAACTGGGTAAATATTGCCCTTTTCAGTAAGTGTTCCTGAGTCAACTGGATAGCCATGTGGGGGGAAAATGAAACTATCCCCCCACCTCACATCATACACAAAAATCACTTATAAGTAGGTTGAAGATCTTAATGGGAAAGGAAAAAACAATGAAGATTTTAGAAAAAAAACATGAGGGAATATCTTCATGACTTTGGGGTGGGGAAATATTTCTTTAGTAATATAAAGAAGCCATATCCATAAAGGAAAACATATAAATTGCACACACTAAAATTAAGAGCTTTTATTTATCAAATAGAAATGTATATGAGTGCAAAGGCAAGTTAGGGAATATATTTCTAATATATATCATTTGTCAGAGGGTTGATGTACATAATAAAGAATTTCTACAAACCAGTAAGAGAAAAAAGAGACAAACTAATCAAATATCTGACAATACACTTGAATAGACACTTCACCTGAATGAAGAAAATGTGGAAATGTAGAACCTCATTAGTCAACAGGAAAATGCAAATAAAATCACAGTAACACTTTATTTTCATCAAAATGGCTAAATGAAAAGACTCATAATGCCAAGTACTGCCAAGGATGTAGAACAATGGCAACTGCTAGATTTGTGATTGTTAGAATCACTTTGGAAACTGACATTATTTATTGAATTCACAGTATCTTATTTTGATGTATACTCAACAGAGATCTATGGAGAAGAATGCTTATAGCAGAATTATTAATATTCGGAGACTAGGTACAGTGCAAAATGGTATCAGCAATGGAGTGATCCAATCAATTCCAATATCTTGATACACTGATACAATATATTGATACAAAAAATTCAAAGCAACAAAAATGATTAAAGCCACATGCAACAAGATGAATCTCACAAACGTCATTTTGAGCAAAAGAAACCAAATACAAGATGTTATACGGTTTGATAATAATCAAGTTCAAAAAGAGGCATAACTGATCGATCGTGGTAGAAGACAAAATACTTTTTAAGGAGAAGAGAAGGGGACAGTGGTTATTAAGAGCCGCAAATTTCGGTGGGGGTGGGTACTTTGGGAGCTAATGTTCTATTTTCTAAACTGGATAGTGTTCACGTGAGCCTCTTCACTTTGTGAAAATTAATTGAGCTGTACACTTGACATTTATACACTTCTTTAACATATATTTAAAATTCAACTAACAAGGAAATTTGTTTAGTGCCTGGGGATAACAAATATCAAAATCTTAGTAATGGTTACTTCTGGAGAAAGAGGGAGATAACAGATTTGGGAGGAGTTGGTAGGGGCAGGAGAGAGTTCAACTCTCTGTCCTGTTTCATTTTAAAAGAATATAATGCAAATATAGCAAAAGTTTTAAGATATAATTAAGCTGAGGGCTTGTTACGTAGGTGTTCGTTATAGTACCATTAATCTGTATATATACACTTCTGTGAATTTAAAATCTTTCACACACACACACACACACACACACACAGACACATACAAAACGATCAGTGAGGTTATCCTAAATAGTATGTTCATCAATGCAAGAGTTACTTCCAGGATTATGCCATCATGATCCCCAAATTGTTCTCAGAGACTAGAATTGGGGCATCTAAAGATGTTGAAGACTGTATTTATTACATGTCACAGAACGCACTTCATTAAGCCTGGGAGAAACTTCTCCCTGACCTAAGTCCTGGGAAGATTTAGGCTTCCCTTGCCTTAAGGGAAATAATAGACATTTTGAATTCTCATATAATTGCTCTTATTTTTATTTTTGCATTATTAATTAGATTTCAGAGCCAAATTTGTGATTATTTCCTTATAGTATGAATTTTTAATACTAATCTAAATCTTAGGTACTTTTGTTTATTTTAGTGTTAATTACTGTTTGCCCCTATTTTTATTTTATTTAATCTTCAATATACTTCTTAAAATCTTCTAGAAATATGACTGGTTAAAAATTTTTAAACACATGATGATTTGCTTCTTTTCTTTAGATGTTTATTTATTTTTGAGAAAGAGAGAGAGAGAGAGAGAGTGTTTATGTGAGCAGGGTAGGAGCAGGGATAGAGGGGGATAGAGGACAGAGGATCTGAAGCAGGCTGTGCTCTGACAGCAGTGAGCCTGATGTGGGGCTTGAACTCACAAACCATGAGATCATGATCTGAGCCAAAGTTGGCAGACTTTAGTCACTGACTGAACCACCCAGGCGCCCCTAAACACATGATGATTTGACCCAGTGATTTTTTTAAAATGTCCTTTCAATTATTTATCTTCTATGTTTGTAAACATGAAGAAATTTGCATGACAGAACAGGTTAAAGAGTAAAAGGCAATGAGCTATTCTGTTCTCTGTAGGGAAAAGTGAAATCTTGGTGACTTTTACTAGGATAAGCACCTTTATGAAGACTTTATAGGATCCTCAAACCCTTCTGCATGGAGAAAATTCACACATTTACATATAGTTGATAAGGAAGGCAAAACTAGCTTTCTGACTTTCTTAAATATATGTTTGCCGTTTTGTTACATTTGTGTTATCTTTTATTTTGTTAATTATTTTACTTCATTATTATTTTATTACATGGATTTATTGCAACTAATTTATAAGTGATAGACATGCTGATTTCTCCAGTTTCCCTATATTTATTTCACTGTACACACACACACACACACACACACACACACTTCTTTCACATAACCATGGATGATTTGTAAATTACTTCTCACCTCGTTTTCCATTTCAGTCTCATTAAAATTTCCAGGGTCTGCTCTAGAGTTCAAGCTTTCTCAAAGATCAATGCAAACTTCACTTACCATTGGGTTTTGTTGATCCATCCTTCAAGAAGCTAATTTAAATTTCTCCTCGCCAAGTAATATGGTAAGTCACTACTCTATGTCAATATTTGCTTTAAGTTCTTTTCCACTTGATGGAGTTCATGAGATGTGTAAAGCATTTACTTGGCTCTTCAAGAGTGGGTTATATATGTATGTAAAAACAGAAAGGAAATGAGTGTAAACTTTTCCAAAAGGCCTTTCTGAAATGAATGATCATTTTATTATTTTCTCAGATAAAATTAACTCAGTCACTTGAAAGAAATACAACACTCATATTTAATGCAAAGTATTGAGATGAGAGAATGAAATATATCTGTATTTATAATTCATCATAACATTTTACATTCAATTTTCACTTTGCCAAAATGCATCCATCACTGCATTTTAGAAAAATAGAGGGATTCTTAATACTTCATGAATAAAAGTCTTAAGGGAAAGAATTCCCTCTGGAAGCAGTTTTATTTCAATACAAGTTGTACCTTCAATACTTTGATGCAGACAAAAATCTCAAAGAAAAAGTTTAAACGTTGCAATGTCCTCTTACTATTTATAAGAAAAGTAATTCCCTATACTTAGAAACACAGCTCCAATAGTCACCTCCCACCTCTGAGCCCATCAACTTTAGGCCCTGGCTATAGGATGACAGGAGTTGACCAGTGAAAGGATAACATTTCTGAGGGTTCATTTTACTCTCGAGTCACTTTTGCATGAAATGATAGCATGCCTTTTGGGGATTGGCCTCAATGCATCTCTTTGTAAATTACTTACTATATATCAGTCTTGATTCAGTAGACTATAAAATATAGGGGTTTTTTATTGGCAAGAACTTAGGGAATTTTTACAATGGAAAATAATGCTCCCCTGCAGGAAAACTTAAAAGAATTAAGAGTTATGAGGCTACAAGGAGAAAGTGACCAGGTCTTCCCTTGCAAAGCCTGCCCTATCTTCTATCCAGATCTCCCATGTACGACCTTCTAAAGCTCCTACCCAAGGAAAGAAGATTGAAGCTGTAAAAATAATTTTAACTCAAACTTCTTTGATTCAATTCACATAATTAACAATGGCTCAAGGTTTCTTTTTCCCTTAAAAGCACTTTTTTCCTAATTGCCTGATTTTCTAATAGGAATTGGAAACTTCCATTTGAATCCTCTCAGCCTGATTTCATCTATGTCCTATGTTGGAGACTAGAAAACTGGATTGCATATTAAACTTACCCTGCTTTTTATTAAACTTGTCTCAAAGCACAGAGCTCAAGTAATTTACACCAGAAATGCCAAGGGTGGAGATGCCCCAGCTGCTGGTGAAGATGCATGAACAGATTCCACCACCAACTGTACATTTTGGAAAATAAACTTTATTAAATCAAAAATAAAAATAAAAAATAAACTTACTCTGCTTTTAAGCTTCTTGAATTAATATCTATTTGATATTAGATTCCTTTAGCAGCTAAGAACCCATGGTGATGACAGTACACAATGCTCTGATAGGATCAAAAAAATCAGTCTCCCTGCTTAACTATTCTAAAGCATTTATCTATGAAATAATATTGTGTATCTGGAGCATAATTCTGGTTTTTAAAATGCTATTACTGTGTTTAATTTTGTGGTCATTTAAAGGGTCACAGTGAAAAAATGGACTCACCCTTTATGGAAACTATGGCATAAGCCCAGATAGACACACACACACGCACGCACACACACAAATGCAGAGAGGTTCAACAAAGAGCCATTTAGGGCAAATGAGCTCTTAATAAGGTGTAAATATGAATCCAGTCTGAAAATAAAAAAAAATGGTAATGTGGTTCATAGAGGAAAATCTTCACCTTTGGAAAAAGATCATCATGAGAGAATCACACTGCTGACCAAAGTATTTGGCCTCCTCTGTTTTCCTTTTTTGTTTTTTCTCTTACCATGAAGGGGAAGAAATTGAGCAGAAACCAGGAAAAGAAGTAAATAAGACCAGAGGGGACCTAAAGTTGAGAGCAAAATGAAGAAAATAAGAATCCTTGAAACCAGATAATGAGACAAAAAGTTAAAGGAAATATGATAGCTACTCAATACCTTCATTCTATCAAGATAAATTTCAGACAATAAATTGCCTGGAGCTGTGAATATAATGTGTGGCTTTAAAGAAGATAAAAAAACTTTTCATTTCATAAATGAAAAAAAAAGCTGAATTTCGTAAAAAGGCACCAATCATGGAAAGATGTTCAGCAAATCCAATCCTCTTATTAGAAGAGAGACTGAGGATCAGAGAAACTCAATGACGTACCCAAGTTTACACAGCTTATTAATGATGGGGCTGGGACTAGAACTCACACCTCCTAGAATTTCCATTGGCACCTCAATACCCCCCAATACTTAAAAAGTTGTGCACCTTTAACTTTGTTCTTAATCTGCATTCATTCTATAGTTAGGTATTCAGCATTTTCTCTGTTCCAGGAATTAGGTTCAGTGAGTGTTTGTACTCATGGAGCTTATAGTCTTTGAAGAAAACCGACATCACACCACGTTTCTTTACAAAATGAGTTACATCTAGAATGAGTGCTACAAAGAAGTGGATGGTAAAGAAACATTTTGGAAGTACCAGCTACTCACCTACTGCTCTGCTGAGATTTTCCTCATTAAGGCCACTAGGACACATTTCTTTCCTCATTTTACCTGAACTCTCTTCAACTTTTGATGTCACTGATGGTTTCTTCCTCTTGAAGCTCCCTCTTCTCTTGACACAATCATTTTTTTTCTTGGCATTTTATCTACCTTCCAAGCAAAGTAATACAAGGGTTTGGGGATCCAAGCCAAGCTAGAGAGTTACTGCAGGACAGGCTTATGGCCGCAAACCTTGGATAAGACAGGAACTCAAGCACAGCTTTGGGGCTGAGGCTTCAGTGGAGTCAAATGTATGGTAGTAAAAGTTACTGGGAGCACGCTGAAGGAGTCGTCAAGAATGAAGCCATGGGAAGAATAAATAACCTAGAGAACATGAGCGTGGGGCATGTGGACCCAGTGAACATGTCCCCAAAGATCTTTATTTTTCAGAAATGTCTAAATATACATATAATTTTTTCTTTTAGTACATGAATTCCTAAAACAAAAGTGAATTAAAAAACAATAAATTAAGGAATATGATTTTCATTACATAGAATGCTTGAGACATGAAGAGGATAAATTAATGTTTAAAATATTAAATTGATATGTTTTCATGTCACCCTTAATCATTTTTGCCCTGGGTCTTCTGCCACTATGGCTGTAAGAAAGAGCAAGATGTGATGCATTCAAAGTCCCTGCCAGTCAAAATTCTTCCAGTTACAGGAGAAGAGAAGAAGATGGAAAAGAAAGGATAACAAGTCTGAGGGGAATGTCCTGTTCTCTTCAGAAATGAAACACGCTACCAGATGAGAAGAGCAGAAACATCCACGTAGGATGTGTGTGTGTGTGTGTGTGTGTGTGTGTGTGTGTGTGTAGGGCTGATGGAGGAGAGTAAAAGGACAAAAACAATACCTGCTAAAATTCTCAGAGAGATGGAGGAAGAAAATTCAAGTAGATGTTTCATTTTTCTAGCACTCCCAACAAGGCTCCAGAGTGCCAAAATCACATTATTACAGTACTGTCATTAACGTGAGGGATGAGCCTCAGAGTGTCCTGCTGGTTTCCTCTCTCTACATGTTGTACAAGAGAGGTTCAGAAATCTGAGTACTTTTCCCAATCTAGAAGGCTGAGATACAAGCTTGCAGGCCTGCCTGGGAGCTTCTGTAATAATAGGCAAAGTGTCTCCAGTGTGGAAACTAAAGGTGAGATCAAAGACAATGGTAGAAAATGACCTGTAGGCCAGCAAGAGTGGAAGTAGGTAAATAGAGAATTACCACATGACTCTGCATTTCCATTCCCAAGTGTAGACCAAAAAGAATTAAAAACAAGTCTTCAAATAGGAACTTGTACATAATTATTTATTGCAGCTCTATTCACAATTTTCAAAAGGTAAAAACAACCCACATTTCCAGTAAGAGAGAAGTGGATGAACAAAAAGTGTTATATCCATAAAATGGAATAGTATTCAGCCATAAGAAAGGAATAAAGTACTGGTACATGCAACTACAATGATGAACTATAAAAACATTATGATAAGTGAAATAAGCCAGACATAAAAATCCTTTTCTTGTATGATTTTATTCATATGAAATACCCAGAACAGACAAATTCAGAGACACAGAAAATACATTAGTGACTGTCAGAGGGTGTGGGGGAGAAGGAATGGTTATTAAGTACATGGTTTCCCTTTGGGGTGGTGAAAAGCTTCCAGAGCTAGAGAGTGGTGATGGTTGCACAGCATAATAAATGTATTTACTGTCACTTGCTTGTATACTTTGGAAATTGGTACATTTTATGATATGTGCATTTTACCACAAGATAATAATAGTAATAGTAACTGTTATAGTAATGATAATGATGATGATAGTAATAAGAAGAATAGTAATAATAATAGAAGTAGGGCCTTGGCAGCAGGGAGAGATGGCTAATTCCCCTGTGGAACGCTCAACAGGCTTTATCCATGCCAAAGGAGCAGAATATGAATTTCACTGAGTAAGATCTTCAGTATTGGGTACCAGAGCTAGATATCCACAATTGGTCAATGGAGATCCAGAGTATTAGGACCCTGGACCCCAACTATTCCACTGTCAGGATAGAAAAGTAACCCTTGAATCCAGGAGCAGCCTTGGGGAATGGGATGAAAGAGGCAAATTAGATTGGAATTGAACTTTGAGTTGCCTTAACAATTTCTGAAATGGGACCGTTGAAACCAAAAAGAATGATTTGAAACTGGAAAGGTGTGAGATACTGTAGTTGGCAAGTTTAGAAGTGTTTTTTCCCCTTCCATCAGCAGGAATGGGTATCTCAGAGTGAGATGGAAATAGTTATAGAAAATAAAAGGACCACTTTTTTGGCGCATAGTATAGGATGTATATTTTAGGTTTTAATGAGATGGAAATCAATGTACAATACAGGTGTGCTTATAACCCATTTCTTTGTTTGAGTGATGTTATGCTGTATTCATCTTAACAGTGATGAGGAACGTGACAGAAATGTTAGAAGTGCTGTATCAGTGGCAGTGTTTACGGCGACAGAAGATTCTACTCTTGAGCAAAAATGTGTATGAAGCTAACACTCCATGATGTTTAGGTGTAATAGCTTTACACATATATAATGATAAAAACCATGGTTACTGTGAAATTCCTACAGGATAAAGACGTGTTGTAGAGAGTCTGAAACTTGTGCACATTTAATCTCCGCATTCCCGCTGAAACAACTGTTTTCATAATGAACTTTTTGATGACGTGAGATTTCCAATGGCACGATTACAATGTCATAGCACAGAGGTGGCACTAGGATTTCTCAAAACAGTTTGATTACTATTTTTAATATTTTTCCATTCTATTATTTGAGAGAGAGAGAGCGAGTGAGTGGGGGATGAGGTCAGAGGGAGAGAGAGAGAATCCCACGCAGGTTCCACGCTCAGCTCGGAGCCTGAAGCAGGGCTCCATCCCATGATCCTGGGACCATGAGATTAGTCAAAGCCAAGAGTTGGACGCCCAGCCAACTAAGCCACACAGGCACCCCTGATTACTAGTTTGAAGAATTGGGATCTTTTACATATATGTGTACAGATTTTGTGTTTTTCTTTAAAATTTCACAGACCTTGGGTTGGTGCATGGAAACAATCAGAACTGAATCTCCAGCTCAATGGAATCTTTAGCCTTCCCTTTTGTCTCCACAACAGCAGTGCCACTTCACTCATTTTAGATATCTTGATCCATGGGCACTGGTGTTCACTCTGTGCTACAGCCAAGTGTGTGTTATTATGTCCCAGGACAGAGATCGCACTGGTGAATCATACTGTTTGGCTTAAGTGGCAAAATCCCAGAAATCGTCATCTCTGGATATGACAAACCACCAACTCCCTAGCTCAACAGGACTGAAGTCATAGTAAGGATGCCATCACCCTGAAAACAGAATTGTTTACTAACCAAGAGAACATTATGTAAATTAGACTGTAAAGTGCAAAGTGGTATACATACATAAGGCATTATTACAGTGTTGTTATTAACAAGTATTCTGGAGTTTTGCCAAAGAATCTGGACTATTTGATGATGATGACTTTGGTACAGCAAATACAGCCCCAGAGACCTTAGATTAGCTGCAAGCCATACTGGGAAAACTGAAAAAAGACTAAGACATGCATTTTAAAGACAGCATTTGAAGTCTCTACATTTGTGTTAGAGAGTATACAGCTTTCCTAGCACACAGGTCAGTAAAAGCATTAATTTGGAAATATAGGTTTTTAATCTTAGTGTATGGATCTGTCTTCTTAATGGCCATAGGTACTTTTAGGAAAACAATGTTGTCAGTCCTTCTGGCCTCTCTGTTGATTTTGTGGCTTAAATGAACTCTCATTTTCATACATAAAGTAAAAGTGAAACAGAGGGATTAAGCAACTGGCTGAAGTTTACACAGTGACTCAATGAAGAGAAAAGAGGAACTGTGTCTCTTGATTCCCACACCAGTTTTACATTGTGACCTAATTCTTCCCAGGTACCAAGACCCAGCTAAATAAGTTTTCATTTCTCATTTTATAGAAATTGATTAAATAATGGCTCAATATTGTCACTGAACTTTTATTATTTTAATTGCATTGCTATCAATAGTTATGCAGAGATTCATAAAAGATTGTTCTTGATGTGTGGAAGAATCGGTTTTCTTTCAGACGACCGATCACTTAGAATTTTGAGTATGGAAATCTTTTAGAACTGTACTTTGATTTCTTTAGTAGGATTTGGTTAATCTCTTGATGAATAGTAATACACAGTCCTTTATACATGGCTTTCTGTTGAATAGTTGACTTTGTTACCCTCTCTTACATGTTTTCTCTGGTGCTGTTAATACATACAAGTGTGGAGCAGGCTGAAGATCTCTCTCACTGGCCTGCTGACTGAAAAGTATGAGGACAAATAAAGTGAAAAACAAAACCATTTGCTATTTGGTGTAAGATAAACTCACCCTAGGAGATCAAAAAAGACAATTTACAAGATTAACTTGAAAAATCTACTTTCGTGGACATTTTCGGCCAGGGATAGGCTATGCAATCATTCATCATCCCTGTGTCCTGTAGGTTTTACTGATTTCTGGTAAAAAAAAAACACAAAAATGTGACAGTGGGAAACAGTAATTGAGACAATGGTAAAAACTGAAATTTGGAACTGTGGCTTGTCTTTGTTTCAGCCGAGACACAGCTGAGGTTTTCTGCTAAGTGTAGTGGAAAATAAAGGAGAAGGAATTATTGCCAAAAAAGTAAATACAGTGATGGCTGAATATATATATTAAATTATTTTCCAAGGAGCTTTTGTGTGAGAGCCTGTCTGAGAGTGCACTTCAATGCATTTACATCTTGGAATTTTAAAGGGTCTGTCTATCAGTGTGCTTTCTGAATGGGTTTTCAATTGCACAAATGGTCTCTATCACATGAAAAGCAATACTGTTTTTTGAAAGGCAATGTACTTATTGTGCTACCCACATGGGACTATCAGTGCCTATTGGCTACCAACAATTACCTTTGAAATGAAAAATATTGTTTGTATCAAAGAACTGTTTGAGTCTAAAGAAAAAGCTTTGCAGCCTGCCAATCATCCCCATATCCTGAGGATTATATTGTTGGGAGTTTTATACAATTTACATGCAGAACCTGAAAATGACTCCAGTGAGTTATATAACCCCATGGGGTGTTTTCACTCTGGTTAGGTTGCATTTCCTGACACTGCTGACATCAGATTCTTTTTGTGCAACTAGGAACCAATGTCCTTCTATTTTTAGATATCTTTAGTCTGTCCATCAGTGATTACTTGGAATGCCTTTTTCCTCCAGAAATTTCAGAAAATCACCTTTATCAGGGGATTAAGGAAAACAGTTATTATAAATGTCTCCCCAGATTACTGGTTTGGAAAAGCAACAAATAGAATAGTTAGTGTCATCTGGGTTACCAGAATAAGTTACCAGAGCTACTAAATTCCAGTAACTAAAACAAGTTCAGGGATATTTGTAAATCAGTATTTTAGAATTATTTTTCTAACCACAGTTTTTGAAAAAGCTTTATCATTCATTTTTTAGATCATGGAGCAGAGCCAGGCTGTCATTCCAAAATTCATTCCTTGCTCAAAAAAATGCATCTATAATTTCTTTATAGTGTGTGGATGCCATGGCAGGAAACTGCTCTGGAGACAGAAGACATGCCAATGTGATTAAACAACCCATATGTCTGCCTAATGCATGAGAGTGAGTTATTGTAAAGCTTGATATAAACAGATATGTTATATGATAAATATATAATAGGATATTTAGTGAAGGTTTAAGTATTACCAGACACTCATGGGGTCTCCTAGGCATATTTCCAAAGGAACTCTAGTCTTAGCTTTGTCTGAAATTAATTCTGATTATTAGCAGAAAGAGAATTTTTATTTTAATCAAAAACATACAGACTTTATATTTCAAAAACTGAGAAGCAAAAAGAGTTAAAGGGAAAAGAATTAGGGAGATGCAGAGAATATCCTTGCTCTCATTTATAAAGTAAAACATATTGGAGCTACAAATGTTCACTAGCACACCATTAGTAATATTGGGTGTGTGTGAGTGTGTGCATGTGTGTGAGTGTGTACAGTCCGTGTGTGTATAGTGTGTGTATGTGTGCACATGCATGTCTGTGTGTGTGTGTGTGCACGTGCGTGTGTGTGGATGTACTTATTTATCTTTTGTATATATATGCATGACTACAAGTACATATATCATACAAGTACAAGTAATCATACATTTTTTATATATATATATATATATACACATATATATATACATATATATAATAGTAGGTTTGTAGTGGAGAGACAGTAGATACCTATTTGACATGTCATGTTTTTATTTCATCATATTCCCAAATTATCAAGAGACCACAGTTCAACAATAAAAATCCCCAAAACTGTTTAGTCCTTGGAAACCTGCTTTTACTTTCACATAAATCCCAAGCCACAGACATTGGTCAAGTCAAATCAATGAACACTCACTGGCCTATTGGGTGTTTAGGCTTTTGCTGTGCACTATGACTAACAGAAACACAAAAAGACATTAAAATGAGAAAATTCAACCCATTCATTTAATTTTTCAGTATAACAGAGAAAGATTCCCATTATTTGTAGTTTGCAGTGGAACGCGTAGGCACCAGTGAGAGAGAAGCGTAATTTGAGAGCCATTGTGGTAAGCAATGAATTTTGTGGATTCTTAAGTGATAAAATGATAAAGCAAATCTTTTTGACAACAAGTGGGTATGGATGCTGCAGACCATGGGTGGTAGCTAGATAAAAGACCAGGTGGCTTGGAGGTAAGTGTGGGTCAAGGTCCGAATCAGAATTGGTCAGGAGAGTAGGAGTTAGCAACAAGTAGGTTAACTCTGAATCAGCATGAACATAACAGGAGCAGAGTCTGTACTACCCTCTCTTCTTACTGGATTTTGTTTATCCATTTATCTACTTATGACCTTCCTGATTTCTGAAAAAAAAAAATAAGGTGTTACAAAAGTAGTGAGGTGAAGACAATTTCTGAGAAAGAGAAAGACTGGGAACATTTAAACTCTGTGTTCAAGGTAATGAACGGCAGGGAAGTTTGGCATCTGGTCAGGATATTGGTAACCAAGTAGATGACAAGAGTGGGAGGAACAGAGATGGAACGGAAAGGTCAGGGAGATTAAACCTGGCTCTTAGAAACCCATGTAAGGAGGTGGACCCAGTGTGAACAGAAAGAAGACTGGACTACAAGAATGTTACAACTCTCACTTCCATCTCTTCTTAAAAAGAAGTCTGAAGCTGAAGCAATGCGATGGTTCATTCCAGAACATTTGATATGATTCTTGCTATGTCATGGACAAACCCTCCAGCCTGTTGGCATCACAGGCAAGACACACAGCTGTACGTGGATGAAGTGGGGAAGAAGAAGGATACAGGGGATTTCCGAGAAAGAAGATAGGTGGGAACAGGAAGAGATTGATGGCAAGGATACAGGAACAAACTGATGACAGTGTAAACCAAGGGGTGAAAAGTGAGAATGGGGTGGAAAGGAAAAGGAAATCTAAATGAGAACATGATATAGATGCTGAAATAGAGTTCAATTAATCTAGAAAAGGTCAAGAAGCAAACCCATGCTCCATTTGATCTTTTGCTTACTTTAACACCCTTGACTTTTATTGTCATACAGGTTGCTATAGAACTAATTGTTCTGTTCCTTTCTCTTCTATTATTTGTCCCCTGTCCTATTGTTGCTTAGGATCTTTTGTGACAGTCTTGGAGCCATTTGGGAATCTTAACATCTCAATACCCAAGTTGAAGTGTCTGTATATCACAACTGTTAGGATTATATTACAAAATGATAGTTTTCAAGATCCTAAACATGAATCAATGTCTTGTAATTCTTTACATGAGATGACATTAATACATATATATGTGCATGTGTGTGTATGTGTGTGTATATATATATACAATATATATGTCATCTCATGTAAAGAATTATATATATATATATATATATATATATATATATAATTTCTTCATTCTCCATCTGTGTTTCTTCTTCATGGTAGTGCATAGGCTCAAGAAATAGAATTTCTTTTGCTATATATACAGCATTATTTGAATGAAACCAGAAAATTTTGAGGCTAATTAAAGGAAATACAAGCTTTTTTATGTTTTCAGTCACCTCAAAAATTTAAATTGAAGATATTCTGTCACCCTCTCCCACCACTGCTCTCTCTTTTTTCCAGCATTTATTAATTTCTTATAGTGTTCCAGGTCCTCTGTGGGATACAGGGTGAGTTTTACTAAAAAAACCTAGTATCTTCAACTGTAAGTGCTATCAAAAGACAAGTACTGCTGTGGTGGGGAATTGGGGAGGAGAAAGCATCAAGATAGACTGTCTCCAAAAAAATGTTTAAGCTAAAAGTAGTAGACAATAATTTAACAAAGTTGGTGTGTTGGGAGGGAGAGAAGTCCAGAAGACCATGCCAGGGAAAAGAAACATTCAGATGCGTGAAAGCAAATTTTTAAAGAATGGAAAGAGGTTCAAATAGAACCAGGCTGTTGACTGTGATTGCTAAGGGAACTGGCAAGAAGTGAGACTGGAGAGGTAAGTGAGGGCCAGCATTATACGGGAAATGTGAAGACGGTTTGATCTCCAAAAGTATGTGAATATAATACATAATATTTAACAATAAAAGAGAAAGTTCAGTATGTTCCTATGAATAGATGCAGAAAAAGGTATTTGATAAAAGTTAAAACTCATTCAGGAAAATTTCTCAGCGAACTATGTTCAGAACAACACTTTCTTAATTTCACATTGGGTTTCTCTCAATAAACCTAAAGCAACATCTTATGTGGTGCTAAAACATAAGAAGCATCTTCTTTAAAGTCAGAAACAGGGGTGCCTGGATGGCTCAGGCAGTTAAGTGTCTGACTTTGGTGCAGGTCATGATCTCATGGTTCATGGGTTTAAGTCTTACATTGGGCTCTGTGCTGACAGCTCAGAGGCTGGAGCCTGCTTTGGATTCTGTGTCTCCTCTCTCTGCCCCTCCCCTTCTCATGCTCTCTCTCTCTCCCCCTGCTCTCAAAAATAAATTAAAAACATTAAGAAAATAAAATAAAGTCAGAAACAATGTGCTATCTACTTCCACCATTCTTTTACGTGATAATGGCAGTCAAAGCCAAGCAATTCAAATTACAAAATAAGAAAGAAATAGGGTATGAGAATTGGAAAAATAGTATAGGTGATGCTTTGCCTGCAAAATTTTCTTTGCAGCTACTAAACAATTGATTGGATTGTGAAGGGTTAATCCAACTTTTCTTTCTATTGAGATGCTAATCAAAGCAAATATGTCAACCCAGAAAACACCCCAGTTGATAATACAGTTTAAATGTGGTAATAGCCTTGTGTATGTGAATTACTAACCAAAGTAAATGGTCTGTGTTTGTCTTTCTTCAGTATTTTTTTTTAATTTTTTTCAAAGTTTATTTATTTTTGGGACAGAGAGAGACAGAGCATGAACGGGGGAGGGGCAGAGAGAGAGGGAGACACAGAATCGGAAACAGGCTCCAGGCTCTGAGCCATCCGCCCAGAGCCCGACGCGGGGCTCGAACTCACGGACCGCGAGATCGTGACCTGGCTGAAGTCGGACGCTTAACCGACTGCGCCACCCAGGCGCCCCTCTTCAGTATTTTTTAGTATCTAATCTGTCTTCAATTTTCTTGCCAGTTGCATTTCAGCTGTTACTTGATGTGTGCATGCAAACTGTAAATGATTGTGGGAGCATGACTTGTCAGGGTCATTTTTTTCTTATAGTGTGCCCAGTATCTGGTTAAAAATTATAATGACCATGAGATTTGATTTCAACAGAGCCTTTCAAGAATGGCACAAGAAATTTTATAACAATTGCCCTCCCTTAGATGCAAACAACAACAACACCCATCCTAAACAATGGTTTTGAATATTAACAATTATCTTGAATATGTAAATACCACAAAGGCTATTTCTCCAGGCATCATCGGCTCTTTGGCCTCTAATTAGTTTTCCTTACCTTATTAGCTCTGTTTGTTGGCATTTGTCACAGTGAGACCAAACTTCACAGGAAACACTCTAAATCTTAAGGTCACAGGTACTTTACATTTTATATAAATAATGGTAGGTTTATAAAATTACACTATGAGACCAAATGTATTATATGCAATCCATGGGGTTATATATATTCAACTCCTTGCTATACTACTTATAAAATCTGTAATCTAAGATTTACTCCACTTCCTTAAGGCTCAGTTTATCTGGGCAACGTGCTTGACAACACCTACTTTATGTGAATCTTGCAAAGACCCAGCGGGATAAGCACAGCCAAGTCCACAGTGGCTGATACTTGGCGCTGAGTAAATGGGAGTCTCTTGCCTTTATTCTTTCTGTCTATAATATCAAATAGTAACTCATGCCATGGCATCAAACCCTTAGTGTGCTTTCCAGCCTCTCAAACTATCCACGGACACAAAGAGAACAAAGCATAATACCTGAAACTGGGGTCATCGTTAGGAAGGAAACCTCTAAAGACACAATTTTTGTGAGGTTAGGGACCATGCCTTTTTGTTCATTATTGTGTCCTCAGAAAAGACACATTGTGTTTTGTGTAGTGGAGGCTTCACAGAAATTTATTGAATAAATGAATGAATGAACAAACTGTAAGCGTTCTTGAAGATCATCTAATACAACAAACATATTTTTTATTGAGATAAAAAGTTCATAACATAAAATTCACTACTTTATTTTAAAGTGTAGAATTCAGTAGCTTTTAGGCGGTTCACATTGTTCTGCAACCAATGTCACTGTCTGATCACTTTCACCACCTCCCCCTAAAAGGAACCCTGTACCCATTGAACAGTTCCACTCCTCCCCCTCTCAGCTCCTGGCAATCACTACTCTGCTTTCTGCTTCTACCAACCACCTTCTACTTAACTGAAGGGAAGCTGAAGTTTGGAGACATCACGTGACCTCCCAGGTTGCAGAGTCTGTAAACCTCAGAGCTGGGGTGTCAATTCAGGTTCAATTCAAGCTAAGGTTCCTCTCTAGAGCATCACTGTGCTTCACATACAGATCTTTTGAGCAGCATCTTCATTAGGAAGTGTCGCTCACTTTCCCTCCCTTAAATAATATTCATCCTGACCCTCTCTGCTTAAGCGGATGATTGAAAGAAGGCTCTCCATTTTCCAAAATGAGTTCCAAGAGTAACCATCACTTTGTTCCAGGCACTGTTCTTAAGTGTATTACAAACATTAGTTCCTTTCATCCTCACTACACCCATGAGATAGAGACTAATGTCCCATTTTTCAGGTGAGGAAATTGCAGTACAAAGAATTTAAGTGACTCACCCATGATCACAAGCTAATAAACTGATAATCCAATGATGATAACAGGATTTAATTTTTAAGATGGGAGGGATTGGAAATAACATAGTTTCAGGGAATGTGGAAATCAACAGTTAATTAATCAGTGCTCTACACCATAGGATTTCTTCTCAGAGCTTCTAATGATTCAATTGCCTCTAATGGATTAAGAGTCTTTAATTGATTAATTATGAATTTCTGAGAGGAGAAGATAGGATGTAATATTTCTCAAACATATTTGAACAAAGGAATATTTATTTATTTATTTATTGAGATGTAATCGACATATAGCATCATATTAGTTTCAGGAATACAGCATTATGATTCAGTATTTGTATATACTACAAAATGATCACCACAATAAGTCTAGTTATCATCCATCACCATACAAAGTTAAATTTTTTTTTCTTGTGATGAGAATTTTAGGATTTACTCTCTCGGCAGTTTTCAAGCATGCACTCCAATATCATTGCCTATAGTTAGTGTGCTGTAAGTTACATCCCTAGGACTTATTTATTTTGTAATTCGAAGTTTCATCCATTTTGGGTGTCCCCAGTCCCCCTCATTGTTCAGCACTGCCCTAGATCTTGGTTGTCTTGACCCTTTGTGATGGAGCACCTGATTTGTTCTTGATAGGTCTCAGTTGTTGAGGATGTGCCAAGACTTGTCAGTGTTCAGAGGGAGGGACCTCAGGCAGCCCCTAGTTTCAAGGTGATTGGGAGTCAAACCCTCAGGCAGCAGCTTTTAAAGTTTGCAAATATATATAATCATGTGGGACTATAGTCGTAGACCCTGAGGCCATCCAGACCAGGTGATCTGGAGGTGTCCCCTGGGCAACAGTTGCAAAAACTGAAGCAACAGATGAATGTATAAGCTCCTTTCTGGAAGGTACTCGCAAACTGTAGCAAGACCGGGGGAGAGTGCAAGGATCCTGTCTCTGAGCCTACATCCCTTGAGAGCAGTACCATAGAGTCTGGATGTGTGGCAGACCTGAAGCCTGTCCCTCAAGCTAAAGCTCCAAGGCAAGTAAATAGGCCTTTTTCACAGGAAGACTGTGGAACATTGCCTTCTGCTGTCTGTACAATGCCCTGGGGGTGGCAGTATGCCAAGAATTGCATCTCTGATTGTTACAGTCCTGTGGGAGTCAGGAACAGGAGTCCCCATGGCCACCAGAGCCAGGTGCCCCAGGAGAGCCCCCCCATGTGGTCTGTGTGCACCCCACAGCCTCAGCGAGACAGCTGAATACAGGAATTGTGCATGTGCATTGGCTTTAGTGAGGCAGTTGGAAAACACAAGGGCAAGGTGTGCCTGCTGGCTTTAGCAGGGCAGCTGGAGAGTGCAGGAACTGTCTCTGCTTGCCTATGCTAGCAAGGTAAAGGCACAGTACAAAAATGGCACCCACCAGGGCCTCCCTCTGGGAGAGAGTCCCAGCAGGGCCTTTCCCATCAGGTAGGCTCTTTAAAATTAGTAATTGAATCTCCTTCACAAACATTCTAGGCACTTTCCAAACTGCTGCTTTTCTGTTGCGACTTAGAGAGTCTGCATGTGAGCCTTTTAAGAACAGTATCTCGATTCCCTACAGCCCCTTGGGTCTCTGGACATAAGCCCCACTGTTTTTCAAAACCAGATGTTTTGGGGGCTTGTTTCTCTGGTACAGGTCCCAAGGTTGGGGTGCCTGCTGTAGGCCCACTCCTCAGGGAGAAGGTCTAGATTTGGGAGATTTGCTCAATTGTGGGTTGCTGCACTGGGGCTGGGGCTTTTGGCAAGACCTTATCTCTTCCTCTCTTACCCATCTCTATGTGGTCCTTCTTTCATTTGTTTTAGAGGAGTTGTTCAATTAGTCTTCAGAGGGAATTTTCCCATCTGAACTATGGATTCAGAGTGTCTGTGGGAAAAGGAGAGTTCAGCATCTTCCTATGCAGCCATCTTGGATTGCCCCTCCAATGTTTTTAAAACCAACTTACTGAGTTACAGTTTACATGCAGTAAGCAAACTTATTTTAAATGAACACTTCAGTGAGTTTTGACAAATGGATCTACCACCATAATCAAGGTAGAGAAGCATTCCATCACCCTCTTCCCAGAAAAGTTCCCCAGCTCTGGCCTCAGACAGCTACCAGTCTGTTTTTAATAGGTTTTCACAATAGATTAGACTTGTCGTTTCTAGAATTTCATATACGGAATCATACTGTATGTACTCTTTCACCTGTCTTCCTTCACTTGGCATGAATTTTAAGATTCTTTGGCGTTTCTGCATATTATGTCAGTAGTCTGTTCCTTTTATTGCATTGTATGGAAACACTATAATGTTGTTTATCCACTCATCTATTAATGAATATTTTTGTTTTCTTTTACTTTGATGGAACATCTTCTACTTTGGAAATCACTGACATTAATTCTGGCTAATGTCAAACTCTTAGATACTTATGGACTCTTTCAGAGAAGTAGTAACCAGAGATGTCCTATAGGCAACACTTCTCTTGGTCGTGTGGCAGCTGTGACATCAAAAGGGGGGAAAAAACATCTGGGAAGCACCTTCTTTGTGTCTGACATTTTATTGGGAATTTAACATACCGTACTTAATTTAATCCTAAAATGTTTGGAAGTCATTCTGAGGTCCACAGTCAGACTATTTTGGGGAAAGGGTGTGTGTGTGTGTGTGTGTGTGTGTGTGTGTACACAGGCATGCTATATTAAATACAACAGAGACGTAAAAGAAATCCTCACCTCTCTCTGGACAAATTGAGCAGGTTTCTATGACAGAATATTAATCGAGCTTCAGTCTGTAGATTAATGGCAAGTGCTTTGTTGAATGTAATTAATAAATATGAAGGATTAGATGTTGAGTCTGATATCTGTTGACCTTGTAATTCTACAGAACTTACAGGCAATAAAATGTCCCTGTATGTTGTACTGAATCTGTGTCTTGTTTTCCCAATTATCTTTGTAACCAGTCTTACTCAGTTACCATTCCAGAGAGCCCTTCTTCCTTATTACAGCACTAATAAATTAGGGGTTCCATAAGTGCCTTTGTTCAGATTCATTTTCTTCTTTCAGTTAATGAACAGCCATCTGCAGCTGCTCCTCAATCTTAATCCATCTGCATGGAGATGCCATTGTTATATACAGCATTCTATAAATATTGCTATGTTGACAAGCTGACTGCAGATGGGGGGGGGGATATTTTTATTATTATTATCCCTGATTAAGAGAGAGGCCAGATTGACAACACAAGGGCTCTGAGGTCCCTTCTCTTCTGTAAATTGTCTGTTCACATAATTATATTTCTAGTAACAATATTACGGTGTGCATTACAATCATCATTGTAGCTGTTATTTGTTATTCGCTGAGTACCACTTCTGCATTCTGCAGTGTATAAGGCACAGCATGTAGGAAGCCAGAGTTCAGACTTGAAAGGATTAAATATTCTTACTGTAAAAAGGAATTTTACCAGCCTAACAGAACTGAGCCTTTAAAGTAGATATGGTGTCTTGTGCCACATTTACAGGCCAAGGACTATATAGTGAAGAAGTTGAGTTGCACCATCTACATGTCAACCCGTCTCTTAAACAATGAGATTAGTCTGAGGATCCTAAAGTAAAGCAGTGCACTAGAAGAGAAATATCTTCATTTAAATTCACAATATGAATGCTTTTTTAATGAGACAGCTTGGGAGATGACAAGTTCACAATTAGTGGGAAGAACTTTCATTACCAATGACTTAGGCTATTTCTCCCCAGCAAAGTGGGAGAGAAAGCAATGATCCAGTTGGTTTGAGAGGGAAAAACTCCTACTTTTTGTGTGCTTAATATATGTTGGGTGCTTGGAATACAGCCGTGAACAAGACAGACAGGTTTCCTATCTGTGGGGAGGTTGTGCTCCAGTGGACCAACATAGAACTTGAACAGGTAATCACAACTGTGATTATGTTAAAGTGCAAGATTCTATGGAGCGTGTAATGGGAGGACCCATGGGGATAAAGGCAGTTGACCTGTAGCAGGTTGGATGATGGGCCCCAAAAGATAGGTCTTGCTAATCCCCAGAACCTGTGAATGTTGCCTCATTTAGCAAAAAGATCTTTCCATATGAATCTTGAGATAAGGAGATCATTCAGGATTATCAGGTGAACCCTACATCCAATAAGAAATGTCCCTATGAGAAAAAGGCAGAAGAAGATTTGAGACAGACAAAAGAGAAGACACAGAAAAGAGGAAGAGGCAATGTGTGACCGTGGAGGCAGAGATTGGAGTGATGTGGCACAAGTCAAGGAGTGCTGACATCCACCAGACTCTTAGATCAGCAAAGAACAGACTCTGTCAGGAAGTGGACTGTGCCTCTGTGATTCTTCTTTGTTCTGCAAGAGAGAGTGCAGTTCACCTGACACCTGGACTACAGGCTGGTAAGACCCTGAGGAGAGGATCTAACTGAACCATGCTTAGAGTCTTGACCCACCGGAACTACGACATAATAAATGTGTGTTATTTTAGGCTAACTTTGTGGTAATTTTTAAAAATTTTTTAAATGTTTTATTTATTTTTGAGAGAGACAGAGACACAGAGTGTGAGTGGAGAAGGGGCAAAGAGAGAAAGGGAAACACAGAATCTGAAGCAGCCTCCAGGCTCTGAGCTGTCAACACAGAGCCCGAAGCTGGGCTTGAACTCATGAGCTGTGAGATAGTGAGATATCTCTATCTCACTGAGCTGAAGTTGGATGCTTAAATGACTGAGCCACCCGGGTGTCCCTGTGGTAATTTTTTACACAGCAATGAAAAACTAATATACCCATTGAAAGAGTGTTGGGGTTGAGTAGAGTGTTCCAGGCAAAAGGAGTTGTGAATACAAGAACCTATAGCCAAAAGAGGCATGTCATGGTACAAGAATGGCCCGGCATGACTGGCGTCTGCCGGCTGAGGAGAGTGTCTGCTATGAGGGTGAAGAGGGGGCACAGGCAAATCGTGAGGGCTCTGGAACTCAGGTGAGGGATTTTAGACTCCGTTGGCAGAAGAGCAAGTATTTGAGGGTTTTAAAGCAGTAGAGCAATGAGATCAAACTTGAGACTTTGTGAGATTTATATTAGTGTGCTATTGCTGCTTAACAGATTACCACAAATAACACAAAACAACAAAAATTTATTTTCTTACAGCTCTGTAGGTTAGACGTCTGACATGGTCCACAGTGGGCTAAAATCGGGGCCATAGCAGGGCCAAGTTCTTTTCTTGAGGTTCTAGTGAGCAATCTGTTTCCTTGCCTTTAGAACTTCAGAGGCCACCTGCATTCCTTGGCTAACGACCCCTTTCCTCAATCTGCAAACCTAGTAACCTACATGTCTCTGACCATTCTTCTGTAGTTATATTTCTCTCTGACTACAGCCAAGGAAGTTTATCTTGTTTTAAGGACTTGTGATTAGATTGGACCCACCCAGATAATACAACATAATCTGCCACCTCAAGGCCCTTTATTTAATTACATCTGCAAAGTCCCTTTTGCTGTATAAATTTACATAGTCACCATTTTCAGAGATTAGAACAAAGACTTTTGGGGGGCCATTTTTCTGCCTACCACAATCACACAGACTGCCTGCGGAGAATGGAACAGAGGTAGGCAACATCAAGGTTATCCCAGTAGTGTGAGAGAGACCTCATCTAGAGTTCAAACCAGAGTGGTAGGGTAAGGCCAGAAAGACCTCATCATATCTGTAAGATATTTGGGCTGTATTTGTACTTGAGGTGGACGAAGGAGCAGAAAGGAAGAAGCAAAGAGAATGACTCAGGATTTTGGTTTCAGGATTTGTGTGGATGGTGGTGACATTTGTTGAGTTAGAGATGGAGGCGAAGCTGGCTTGTGCTTCACACTTTCTGTATTGTGCAGTGTCCTATTACTCTTCCAGATTTAATTTCCTCCTTTCACAAGTCTGTTTTCTGCCCCAGGAGGTGACCTTCATGTCCTACATCGGTAGGTGACTTTGCCTTCTCCTTCCAAATTGGTTCAGTGAATGGGGCAGAGGAAAGAGATCAAAGGGAGAGAAGAGAGTAAGGATTGAATATGTATTCCACTGTGTCTCTTCCTGCAGGATTTTCTTGGGGTGGCTCTGTCCCACTGTCTCTCAGACACCTCTCTTCATGCAGTTCTTGTGTTTTTTCTCTCCGTGTGTGTGTGTGTGTGTGTGTGTGTGTGTGTGTGTATCTGTATCTCATTCTGGCTACTTGTAACTACTTCCTTCCCTTGTCCTGCAGATCTAGGAGTGCTAATAGCTTCCTGCTGTTACCAGGCCTAAGGTAATGCATCAACTTTTGGTGCTCTTTCTAAACACTGTCCATAATTTTGCAAATAAATCCTTTATTAAAACTTCTGTTTCCTGTCAGAAGAGTTCAGTTGTAGACATATTGATGACTGTAAGACATCCCAGTGGAAATTTAAACATATGAGTCTGGAGCTCAGAAGCAAAGTGTGAATTGGAAATATGAATGTGGACATTACCAGCATAAAGATAATAACTGGAATTTTGGCACTGATTGGGTCATTTAAGAAGGAAGCACAGAGTTAAAAGAAAAAAAAATCTTACGGGGCGCCTGGGTGGCGCAGTCGGTTAAGCGTCCGACTTCAGCCAGGTCACGATCTCGCGGTCCGTGAGTTCGAGCCCCGCGTCGGGCTCTGGGCTGATGGCTCGGAGCCTGGAGCCTGTTTCCGATTCTGTGTCTCCCTCTCTCTCTGCCCCTCCCCCGTTCATGCTCTGTCTCTCTCTGTCCCAAAAATAAATAAAACGTTGAAAAAAAAAATTTTTTTTTTAAAATCTTAGGAGAGAGCACAGAGGAGTTCTAATATTTAAAGGCTGGTGAAGAAGCAAAGGAGACTGAGTAGAATTAGCCAGTGAGATCAAAGAGAAATCAAAGAGAAAACAATATCATAAGAAAGGACAAAAGGAATCTGTATTAGTCTGTTTGACGGCCATTACAAAAACCATAGACTAGGTGGCTTAAATGACAGAAATTTACTTTTCACAGTTTTGGACACTGAGAAGTCCATGATCAAGATACCAGCATGTTCAGTTTCTCATGTGGAGAGCTCTCTTCCCGGCTTGCAGTTGGCTGCCTCCTTCCAGTATCCTCACATGGTGCACAGAGATGAAGAGAGCTCTCTGGCATCTCTTTTTATAAAGGCATTAAGCCCATCATGGGGACCCAACCCTCATGACCCCATGTAAACCTAATTCCCTCACAAGGCCCCATTCCCAAATACCATCACTTGGAGGTAGGACTTCAACATACGAATTTCGGGGAGGAACATAATTCAGTTCACAGCAGGATTTAAAATGGGGAAGTGGTCAACTGTGTCAAATGCTGCTGAGAATTAAGTTACAAGAAACACCAAAAAGTGCCTATTTGATTGTACAATGCAGATTACACTTTTGATCAGTATGTATTAATAGCTTAACTTTACACAGTAATTTATTAGGCAGTAATGGCATCTAAAGTATAACTCAGTCCTTTGAGCTCAAGAAGTTTCCCATAGAGCTGCAGAGTCAAGTCATAAATATATATCAATTTAAATACAGCAGTAAAATAAAGAATTAGTACAGAGCTCTATGAAGATCTGAAAGAAAAAAAATAATTTCAACTCTCATTTATTGGGGTATATTTAGATGTCAGACACTATGCTAAGAACAACACATATATTATCTCCTTCTAATCTTTGCAAAAATGCTACAAGGTACCTATCATTATTATTCCCATGATTACATTTTAACAGGAAAGGAAATTGAGCATTTGAGACAATACGTAATTTTCTATGACCTATGGCTAGCAAATGAAAAGGCTGAAATTCAAGCCTATTTGACATCAAAACCCAGGCTCTTAACATGGATTTCAGGGTGTAAACTCATTAAAACAATGTTTTTCACCTTAAGAATAATTAATAGGGGCACCAGGGTGGCTCAGTTGGTTAAGTGTCTGACTCTTGATTTCGGCTCAGGTAATGATCTCACAGTTTTGTGGGTTTGGACCCCATGTCGGGCTCGTGCTGATGGTGTGGAGCCTGCTTGGGATTCTCTGTCTCCCTCTCTCTCTGTCCCTCCCCTACTTGTGCCGACTCTGTCTCTCTCGAAATAAATAAATAAACTTAAAATAAAAAAAAAGAATCACATATAGTCTATGGATTTCACATAATACTTGAAGGCTTTTAAAAATAATTTTATATCAAAATAATTATAGATTTATAAGAAGTTGCAAATGTACGGAAAGATCTCCAGTACCCTTCATCCTCCGATGGGCATATTTGATAGTACTATGTGCAATATCAATGGATAACCAGGGTGTTGACATTGATACAAATGTGTGTGTATTCTATTTCATCTTATCACACCTGCACATTCATGTAACCATCATGACGGTTAGGACACAGAGCTACTCCATCACCTTGCAGACCTCCCACATGCTATCTCTTTACAGTCATATCCACCACCCATTCTCCTATCATCCCTAACCGCTAGCAGCCATTAATCTGTTATGTGTCTCCATAATTTTGTCATTTTGAAAGTATTGTGTAAACAGAATCACACAGTATGGGACACTTTTGGACTGGATTTTTTCATGAGGCACAGTGCCCTAAGATCCATCCTGCTCCTACATGTTTATCAACCATCTGTTCTTTCTTATTGCTGAGTAGTATTCCATGTTATGGACACACCACAGTTTGTTTAACCATACACCTATTTTTTTTTAATTTTAGAGAGAGTGAGAGAGAGAAAACAGGGGGGTGGAGCAGAGGGAGGGAGAGAGAGAGAGAGAGAGAGAGAGAGAGAGAGAGAATCTCAAGCAGGCTCCATGCTTAGCACAGAGCCTGACAAGGGGCTTGATCCAACAACCCCGGGATCATGACCCGAGCCAAAATCAAGAGTTGGATGCTCAACTGATTGAGCAACCCAGACACCCCAACCATCCACCTATTGAAGGACATTTTAGTTGTTTCCAGATCTGAACTATTACAAATAAAGCTTTGGTGTAGATGTAAGTTTTATTTCTCTGACAGAAGTTCCCAGAAGAACAATGGCTTGCTTGTATGGTAAGCATATGTTTAGTTTTTTAAGGAAATGCCCCAGTATTTCCCAGAGTGGTTGTACAATCTTACATTCCCATCAACAATGTATGAGAAATCTAGTTTCTCAGCCTCTTCAGCAGCATTTGGTATTCTCACAATTCTTTATTTTAGCTCTTATAATAGGTATACAATAGATAGGTAGATCACTATGGATTCATTTGCATGTCTCTAATAGCTAGTGGTGCTGAACATCTTTTCATGTGCTCAGTTGTTTTGCTATTTGTGTATCTTGTTTGGTAAAATATCTTTTCATATATTTTGCCCATTTTCTAATTGGATCACTTGGGTTTGTTTTTTGTTTTTGTTTTTGTTTGTTTACTATTGTGTTTGAGAGTTCTTTACATATTCTAGACACAGTTTCTTTATCAGATATGTGATTTACAAGTATTTTTTTTTACCAGACTATATCTTTGTATCTTGTCTTTTCATTCTTTTAGGAAGGTCTCTCATGGAGTGAATGTTTTTTTAATGTTTGTTCGTTTTTGAGAGAGAGAGAGAGAGAGAGAGAGACAGAGCGCAAACAGGGGAAAGGCAGAGACAGATGGGAGACACAGAATCCGAAGCAGGATCCAGGCTCTGAGATGTTAGCACAGAGCCCAACATGGGGCTCGAACCCACAAACCACGAGATCATGACCTGAACTGAAATTGGACACTTAACCGACTGAACCACCCAGGGCCTCTGGAGTGAAAGTTTTTAATTAACTGCGTATTATATGTACATATATATGTATGTATTGTATATATATAAATGTATAAATTATAATCCATAAGACTGTAGAGACATCAACTTGGAAGTCTTTCTCAATGATATTGTCATTTGGATCAGAGATTCTGCTAGAGTTTACAAGTCGTGTCTTGGCAATAGCACACAAAATAGCAAATGTCATGGCTTATTCTGTATCAGGCACTTTAGAAGAATATGCATCCAAAAATGCAGAGAAGCATGTGGGCAAGTTTCTACTAATCCATGTAAACTGTACATTAAAATGGCCTACACATTACAAGATTTTCAAAACACTTTCATTCAAGATAGTAACTGTTTCATCAGCAGCATGAGGGATTTTCAGAGTCTGAGATTAACAAAATTGGAAGATGGCATTGAGGGAGTTAGATGTTATACAATACAATTTAATACAATTTCTGTAGGTATTAAAGTTTGTAGGAAGTAGCTTGTTACATTTAGTAGTTGATTGATTTAAAATATATACACTAGAAAGAAAAACTTAAATGTTTAAGGACTGTATTCTATGATGTGCTTTTGAGAAATATCCTTAGAAAAGGTACACTCTATGGATTACTAAGTTTATTGTAGCAGTAAAAGGAAATAAAGACAACTGTCTGGTTTTTAAGTGTCTAGATTTTATTTATTTTTCTTCATTGATTTAAATTTCTTCATGAGTGTTAAACAAGAAGATGAGTATTTTCCCTTTTAAGTATTAGATTCTGTGTTATCAATACTAGGCTTCAACCAGTAGGTAAACTGTGTATTGTAACTATATATGGTATTGCTTTAATTACTGACTGGTTAGAGAAGTAAGTAATTTAAGCCTATGAAGGTCTAATCTCTTAATCTCTATTAGTTGAGGGGAAAGTTTTCCTTAGCATTTTTTTTTAATAATCACAAAGACTAGCTGCAGTAATAACAAAATACTCTAATTCTAAAATCAGCTTGTCTCTACAATATAACTTAAATATTTTATTCAAAATATGTTCTTAATATGCATCTAGAAAAAATACCTACATTTTTAATTTAATAAAAATAATTCAAGTATTCAGAGTGCTATTGCTAGGAAAAAATTTTATAAGACGTTTGTTTGAACTGTGAAAGAGAGGCAATTTTAAAATTAATGAATTTGCAGCGTATACAATATTCCACAAAGCCACTCTTCTTTTTCTCCCTCTCTCTGAGCTGCCAGCTTTGGACAAAGAAACTTTTATGGCAGTGACTGACTTGCAGAATCACCCAAGACCACCCTCTCCATGAGGAAGAGGTCAGCAATTAGATAAGGTGATGGTAGATTGACCTTAACACCAGGGGCTGTCCAGCTGGAGCTCAGTGTTCATTCCATCCTTTCAATTAAGTTCCTAACAGATTCTTGAGGAAATAAGGGGGAAAGGGCAACCTGGCTTGAAAATCAGAACATACAACAGAGGGCCAAAAAAGCACAGGAACAAAAATATATTCCAGATAAATCTTTCTAAAATCAGCAAGCCAACATGTCATGGAAAGGGCAGACTTATCAATGGCAAAACAATATCCTCTCAGCCCAATGATATAATTATTTACTTTGGTTAGTGGCACTGAACTCCAGGAGTATATTTTATAAATTAAATACTTATAATAAAACTACAGCACAATTTATCCCAAGAATGTCTTTGGAATCTCCCCTCTCTCTCTCTTTCATGGCGAGGAGAATGAGGCTGATGGCAGTTTGCCATGGTTATGTGATATCCTGGCAAGAAAATGCTTCATTTTATATCACAAACATATGGTCTGGTAATGGTTTTATATTATATTCCTTTAGTGTTTTATTCCCATTTTTAGGAGACCTCTTCTAGACAAGAGCAATATGTTTTCTTGTCGACCTATCACATCAACTGTTAACACATGTCTCTACTTTTAGAGTTCACAATGGTTAAAAAGTTAAAACTCAACCTTATGTTGCATATAACCTAAATTTTGATTATGCAGTAAATTTGATCTCTGATGCTCTTCTGTGTTGAAGTTACTGTTTCTATGTTTTCCTTTCAATTAAGGAACTCTTTCCCTTTTTTCAATGGTTAACGTTACTCAAGTTACAATGGACTAAATAAAAATGTGTACAAAATGTGGCAACCAGGATAGTAAAATGACTCTAAACTTAAGGTTTTAAACTAGCATTTCACAAACCAAATCTGGCTCACAGATGTGGGTTTTTGTTTTTGTTTTTTTTGGCTTATGGAGTGTTTAAATATTTTTTAAAAATTAGTTGCCAACATTTAAAAATTGGGAGATTTCAAATAGAAATCTTGAGACTTGGGCTCTTTTAAAATCTCCCCAACAGCACTGACCCAGACTTTCACCCAACAACTGGTGGATGCCAGGTAGTATCTGCCTCTTCCCTTGGGTTTTCCCTCTCTGGTTCACTTCGGTCCCATCCAACATGCTCTCAACTTGTTTACATTCAATCTCCCGCCCCTGTCAACATCTGAGTTTGAGACTCCTCAACTAGGCTAGATGGGGAGTTTGGAAAAAATTGGTGACATGTGGTCTTGGGAAATAAATAGTCATGAAAGACAAGTAGCTGTCCTCAAATATATGAAGGATTACCCCTGGGCGAAAGTGATTACTGTCAAAAGGACTGTTGTCTCAGTAGGCAGAAAAAATCTAGAGTAAGGTAAATGTTGCCTAAATGTAGCAATAACATCTTGAATAAAACAAGCCAACAAGGAAAAAAACAGCACTACTCTGGGGCAAAGACCCCCTTTACTGGAAGTGTGCAAGCAGGTGTAGGCATGGTGGGATGTTCAAGGGAAGAAATGTCTACTGAGTTGACCAGTGATCTGTCTCCAAGGCCCCCTCCAGCTCCATGAGACTGTGAAATCAGCTATTTAAAATCATCTTTTGGGGCTATGAAGTAAGGACTATGCTAACTGGAAAACAAGTTTGAATTTTAAATATTATACGAACATATAGGTCTTTGACATATTTTTGGATTCTCTGGGATAAGATTTAGTGAATGCCAACTTATCCTTCTGAATCACAGGCGGTGCCCTGATTAGGTTTGTTTCAGAGTGTTGGTTTCTAGTTACGGGGCATTTTATTTCCTTTTTTAATAACACATGGCAATCAGATGTACAGTTTTTCTTCTGGGGAAAAACATTGATTATTTTAAAAACAGTAACATCAGCACAACTGTCAGGGAAAAAAAGCACAATGGTTTTGAAAATAACTCTGAAGTTTTTTTATTTGCTGAAGAGATTAAAGAAAATATATACTGCCCCTAACGTATATATAAACCACTGGGAAAAAATTACAATAATTGCTTTGCAAAGAAATAGTTACTGGGAAAGCATAAGATTGGTGTGGGCATCAATAGATTTCAGGCTTTTCTCTGCTAAGGTTTTTCCTTTCACCGATTAGGGATTGGCAAACTAACAGCCTGGGAGCCAAATCCAACCCACCTTCTGTCTTTGCAAATAAAGCGTTATTAGAACAAACCATACTCATTCATGTACACATTGTCTAAGGTTGCTTTTGTGCTACAGTGACAGTTGGGTAGTTTCAACGTAGACAGTCTGACCTCCAAAGCCTAAAATACTCTACTATTTGGCCCTTAAACAGAAAAAGTTTGTTGGCCCTCTGACACACACTAGCTAACTTATACTATTCATATCCATAGTTCTTGTCAGTGTAGCAAAAAGCTGAGCTAAACCTTAATGTTGCTATAGAAGAAAATACCACATTCTCCTGCTTTGGTGGTAAGCAAAAGAGGTTTTCTTTCAACTTCTGACTGCTGTCTCAGATTTCACCTTGCACCTACTGAGACACAAAATTCAACATCTTTTTCAGTTTCTCACAAGGAATTCACTCATGCAGAAGTATCAGTGAACAATGTAGCCTTCATTAAAGTGCTTGGGGGAAGGGTGATGGAACAGAGGTGCTACATTCCCCATAGTAAACACTTTTAAAGTCCCCTTGAAAACTTTCTCCAGTGTTCTTTCTGCCTGAAATTTGTTGAAAACTTAGTGAATGCAAGTGTGTGTGTGTGTGTGTGTGTGTGTGTGTGTGTGTTGCCAATTTTGATTATCCCTATGATAAATAAAGGAATCAAAATAGGAAGTCATTTTCTTAGAATTGTCTTTGTTTTAGCTTTCCACTTGTTCTGAATAAAAGTAGAGAACCAAACTACACTGCAGTTTAGAATCTTTTTGAAATCTCTGGTCAAAACGTGGAGATCACTGCTGTAGAAGACTAACCTAGTTCACCACTGTGATATCTCCTAGTCCCTTTAAGAATATATTTTGCACATATTCTAGAAAAGAAACAATATTGCTTATGCTGCTGAGATTTACAACTATAACACTTATCTTAGAAATTCCATTTTGGATGATGGTAGGAGAATATATTGTTGCTAAATATAATTTGTATGTACAGTATAGTGAGTGGCTGTTGTTCACAATTTAAATATAGAAGGACTTCTGTTGCTGGCATTATGAAAATATAGATAAAATTGTGGGGAAAAAACTAGCTCCAACACTTGGAAATAATGGGTAAGACACAAACATCTCCTTTATTTTTTATTTTTAAATTTTTAATTTTTTTAATGTTTATTTATTTTTAGAGAAAGAGCGGGGGAGGGGGGCAGAGAGAGAGAGAGGGAAACACAGAATCCAAAGCAGGCTCCAGGCTCTGAGCTGTCAGCACAGAGCGTGACGTGGGGCTTGAACCCACCAGCTGTGAGATCATGTCCTGAGCTGAAGTTGGACGCTTAGCCAACTGAGCCACACAGGCATCCCTCAAACATCTTTAAATAAAAAGCTGAGCTCAGGAGCAAAGGAAACCCACTAGAGCCAAAACCTAAGAGAGAAGACTCAAGAGTTTTCCTCTCGTATCTTTCTTCTATGTGGCACACAGCTTCCTGGATTTCTCCCAGGGGATGTAAACTCTCTATTATGAAGGGCACTTTAGCTTACCCAGTCCTTACCATCATAATTCCATATAAAATTTCCTCAGGAAGAAAAGTTAGCTCTCTAGTAAGACCTCACCCTCTTCAGAAGGTATTTTTGTGACTGGTGCCAGATTGTCATCTTGCCATCTACCCAACACCATCCCAAACCGTGGTTTCAAAGTATTTCTTCAAACAAATGCAGTGCTCAGCCCAAGAAGAACTCTGTTATGTGGAATTTTCTCATTCAATTGCCAAAATTGGAAAAAGAATCTTGTGAATAGGCAGAGGATAGTTTCCTGTGAGGCGAAACAGATATGCCATGGTCCGTCTCTCCCATGAAAATAGGGAGGACATTCAGAGAGGCAGCAAGCTGGGAGCAGAGCTGGTCAACACACATCTAATTGCTCAGAAGCCTTCCTTTGCATGTGTTACAAAAACTTTTTTCTACGCCTTCCACATACTCATTGAAAGGTGCCACTGATGATGACTTTGTAGACTGGTCTACCAATGAGCAGTGCGAAGCAGGAATCAATCTGAATGCAGAATGAAGGATCATGAAAAGGGAGTTTTAAGAACATATTAATAACACAGAATGCTATTAGTGTCAAGAGGGGCTTTTCTGGAGTCCAAGTGAAGCGGGAAATACCTTAAGGCACCAATGGGGAATTTAGGAAAATCAAAGTCTTTGTTAAAATATTTAAAGTCTCTGATACTGAGCTTACTTCATTCTGACTCATCTTTTAGATCTGAGCTCAAATATCACTTCTTTACAGAAGGGTTTCCTGACACCACCCCAGATCTCTGTCAGATCCCTCTGGTACGCAGTCTGGCAACCCCTGAATTTTTTCCTAGTGTCACTGTGACCATTATAATTTCACAATTAATTAGTTGTGCAATTCCTTGAAGGGGTATACCTTAGTTACTGCCATATCTTCAGTGCCTAGAATTTTCCAGGCATGGAATTTGTTTTGCTAAATAAAGAAGCTATAAAATTACTGCAATGGTATGGTTATTGTCATTATAATATTATATCTGCTTACAATGCACCTTTGAGATGTTTTTTCCAAACTTTTAAAAACTGCCATCCCCTGAGAAACACGTTATACATCCTGACATACATACATGCATACACAAAAAATTAAACAAAAATGTTGCTATAAACAATACTGACAATCATCATGTGCAATTCACTCTGAAAGTTTCTAATCTCTTCTGTTTTAGTCTTTGAGAGTGCTATTCATGACCCCCTAAATTGATTTCATAACCTACTTATGTATTGTAACCTACAGTTTGGAAAAACCCTGCCCCAGGGCACTTCATAATCGTAAGACGCAATTGAATATTAAATGTGTTTAAACTTTGCCTTCATTCATCTGTCTCTATATGTGTCATAGGATTTCGATAAAATATTCTTTGCAGCTGCAGCAACATATTTGTCAAGGGCTCCAAAACTCCTTAAATTAACATTCAGTTGGCAATGCCCCACTGTGGGTACTTACAGTCAAAGGGCATTATGGGAAGATGGCCAAACATGCCAAAGTCCACTGTGTCCTAAGGTAATAACTTACTTGCAGAAAGAGTAATTTACCTAACATCCTGATTGCACATTTATAATTAGATTTGTATTTCTTGCCCGGTTTTACTACATCAGACTAACATATGCTGTGTTACAGATGGAAGTCCCGGGTTATTCAGCATCAGGGACCCTGGGGTCTTGTGATTCCAAATTAAACTTGGGTGTGTGCATAAACCATGCAAATTAGGCTTTGGCCACACGCTCAGCACTGCTGAAAAGAAATCAGGCAACAGGTCTAGAAACAAAATGCACTGGAGGCTGCCTCCTCTTTGTGGAAAAGTTTTTATTAGGCTTGGTGATCAAGGAAGTTTGAAAATAAGCACTTAACTCAAACTGCCATGACTAGATGCACATGTGTCCTTAACCACCAAACAGGCTGGCAGGCAAGGCATGTTTTACGATGCTCATCCATGTCTACTGCATGCAAGTTAACTTAGTGAACTGACCAGAATTTCTGTGGGTTCCGTATTTGGAAAATGTTTTCACATGTGGACAACTGGAGTTGTATTCTTCCGTGGGTGATGCTGTATCAGTTGGAGGAAGACTGTGTTCTTCTCCCTCTTGTCTGGGTGACACATCCATTGCCTAAGACCTCTCTACCCTGAAGTTATCCCATGCCTGAGCTCATTTGAAAGAGTTCATTCTTTCATAGTTTGAAACTGGTTGCAGGGAAATCAGGATAGCCCTAGCACAAAGGGTGATGGGATGTCCCTCTCTATGGCCGACTGGCTTTACTTTCCTCTTCCCAAGGATGTCATGCCTTCAACTTGTGAGAGTAAACTTTGTATTGAAAAGTAAATTTTGTAAGTAAACTTTGTAGAGAAAAATGCAGAAATCACAAGCATAGCTTAATAAATTTTACAAAGTGATCATACCCATATAACGAACACTCATATCAAGAAACAAAACATTTCCAATCATTATCTGTTCCCCGTGGGTAACTGTTATCCTTCCATCTAATAGGATATATGACTTTTTCTTGTCTTTGAATTTTATATAAATGGACTCCTGTAGAATGTACTTCTTTAAATCTGGATTCTGACATTTCACTTTATGTTTAGAGATTAATCCACATGGTTGTAGTTGTTTGTTCATTCTTACAGCTGTGTGGCACTTCAGTGGATGAATGTAAAATAATTTTTATACGCATTCTACCATGATGGACATTTTGGTTATTTCCAGTTTGTGGCAATTGTAAATAATGCTACTGGGAACATCCTTGTACATGTCATTTGGTAAATCTACGTACAGATTTCCACTGCTATATCTCATAGGAGTAGAACTGTGGGAACATAAGACATGAGGATATTCAGCTTTAATTGAAATCTGTACAGTTCTCCAAAGTGATTGTGCATTCCCACCAGCACGGTGTGCAACCCCCAATTGTTCCATATTTTCATATTGTCCATCTTTTTAGTTTTAGACTTCTGGTGGGTATTTTTAATTGGAAGAGCATGGACTTGGAATTAGAGAGATATGACTTTTATTCCTGCCATGTCACGTTCTAGCAGCTTATGTGGTCTCAAGCAAGTCACGTTTCCTCTCTGAATCTTATGTTTCTCATCTGCAACATGACACTAAAAATATTTATCACATAGGATAGCTGCAAATTATAAATGAAATATGTGCAAATAATAACTATTATTTAAGCATCTACCATATGCCACTGTGTTAGGTACTTACCTACACTAATGAGCTTAAGATATAGTCTTTATGAACAACACCAGTAATAATAGCTCTATTCCCCACCATCATCCGGCCTTCTACAGAGACTCTGAGTTAGTCGTACCATTGTGCCCAGAAGATTGGACTGCTCTATCTCCCAAAACAAAGGACGTGGAATCTAGTACTTTATAGTCATCCAAAAAGTGCATCAGGATGTCACTGGGGCAGATGTGATTTGATTATTTCTGTCTGTTGTTGCAGGGCTCAAAGTCCCAACATCATACCACAGTGTCATGATGGAAATAGCTTACTCTAGGGTAGACAAAGAAACTAGCAGGTAAAGACATAAACTTTTATTTTTCACCAAATTAAGAACAAGAAATGACTGGGGATATCATATGTGTTTTCCAAATGCTTTTACTGGAGAGTCTATGTATGAGTGTATTCATTTTTCAAAACTTTGCCATATCATTTTTTTTTGTAAAGAGGTGTCATGTTGCCTTAAGAATTGAAAAGTAAAGGTGTTTATTGTCTGTCTTCCTACCCAACTTATGGAAACTAAAAAAGGCTTCAGTTTTAGAAGAATGTGCCCATGAGTTTCAGAAGACATGAAAAAACTTTTAGGTTGGCAGATCTCTTTCAACAATTGGTATCAATCCAACAGCTCTTCAATTGCCAGGGTTCTGTCTACACAATAGGAAATTAAACATTTAAGCAGAAAATAAAACATCACAGAGAACTGTTAGTTGCAAATCGAAAGTGTTCCACATGTTCTCCCTCTGTTACTGCTGTATTACTTGGGGGAGGAGGGACATGGTGATTTCTCACTATCTGTTAGGGACCCACTCCCATCTGGGTTCATGAACATAAGCCTCTTGGTTCTTACTGAACTGTGTTCTGTGTTCTCACTTGTCTTTAGGTTTAACAAATAATCATAGTGTTCCTCCAATACGAGGCTGCTTAGAAACCATGGAAGAATGATTCCCAAGTTAATAAACCTAAAACACATTTGCCTGACATAGTTCCTTTAATTTTTAAAGGCTTGTATAATTTAAGGGAATTTAAATCCATGTGTTTTTTATTCACTTGCACTGACATCATCAAAATAGCCCTTTAAACAGCTGGTTGAGCCCTTTTTAATAAAGTTCTCTTATGACTTGTTTCTTTTTGAAAACAAGATTTTTTTTTTTGCCAAAGGCAAATGAACTTAAATGCCAAAAGACCTGGATTTCAGTCAAAACTCCAAACCTGTATATTTTGAGGTTGAAAATTTTGCAAATGGGCTCCTGAGTCTCCACTGAAATTAGGTGCAAAGAAGGAAAAAGTGCCATCTGAATGAAGTTCATGGTCAAATCTAGTGTCAGAGGACTAAAGAAACATCTATATTTGCTGCTTAATTTGTGCCAAATCTGAAATGAATCAATGTACAATGTGTATTGGATTATTACAGAAATGTGATCCACTGCCAAGCAGTTAACTTTTCCACCATCTCTGGTTATCACGAGTAAACCACAATGCTGTACTCTCCAGAGGTTAGAAACCCAGCACACGGCGGCTGTCTGAGATTTGTGAGATGTGATTGTTTTAACAGAGTCATTTTGGAGAAAAATCTTTCGCTAAACATTGTAGATGCTCATGATAGATGTGTGTGCACACATGTGTGTGTATAGGAAAAAATATATATGCATGTATAGGAAATATATACATATTCCTCCCTCTGTGTCTGTGTCTGTGTCTGTCTGTCTCTCTCTCTCTCTATATATATATATATGTATATATATATATGTATATATATATATACATATGAATTTTTCTTTTTTTAAATAAGAATACTCTCCTCTAAAGACATGCTTAATGATTTAGCAAGTGAAATAATGATCTGAGCATGAATCATGTAAAGGAGTTCAACCTTTATAAATATATCCACATGCTGCAGTCAAAACAAAACTCTCAAAGCTTCTTGATATTAGCAATCCTAGACTGTTTTTCTCTTTGTCAAAATGTATATAGCTACGCAGTAATCAGAGAGATGTATGGCTGGGAGTAGCTGAATTTTACAGGAATCTGTGAAGCAAACGGGCATTCTGCCCCCCTCCAGTCCTCCAGCACAACTGCAGGAGCCAATGCTCCATTTGAGAAACAAATTTGTCTGCCATCATGAAACTCCTTAAAGGCTAATTCCCCTAGAATAGGAGAATTTAACGTGAGAAAGAAAGAACAAGAAAGGGACAAGTTCTCAGATTCTCGTTTACAATTGAGATTTTTAAAAGAGGAACTTTACATATACACATTCACATTGAAGGTGCATAAATATTAATAGAGCCAGGTTTCTGATAAAAATAGAAACCAGAGGGGCGCCTGGGTGGCGCAGTCGGTTAAGCGTCCGACTTCAGCCAGGTCACGATCTCGCGGTCCGTGAGTTCGAGCCCTGCGTCAGGCTCTGGGCTGATGGCTCAGAGCCTGGAGCCTGTTTCCGATTCTGTGTCTCCCTCTCTCTCTGCCCCTCTCCCGTTCATGCTCTGTCTCTCTCTGTCCCAAAAATAAATAAACGTTGAAAAAAAAATTAAAAAAAAAAATAAAAAAAAAAATAGAAACCAGAATCTTTATCACTTTATTGCTGCTAACAGATTTGATTGTATCATCCCTTTTTAAGGATAGCTCTACAGTTTCCTACAGGGTGGAATTTGTTTGCTGTCAAAAACTCTGGAATCTTCAAACCCAGTTTTCAAAATCCAGTCTGTATGATATTAAGAGAATATTCATGAGTTTACAAAATTGTCTTCTTTAAGAAACTTTAATTAGCAAAAATTCATTTTTACAAATGAGATGATGATTCCTATGTGCTTACTCTTGTCCAAGATTTGTCACAGATACCTCATTAAAATTTCAAAACCTTGACAAGGAGAAGACCATTGTCCCCAACTGATAAATATAGAAACTTTGACATATAGAGCTATAGCAGAATGAATGAATTTCATTATGAATATATAGTCAGAGAATTTTTAGTGGATTCACTGCAGGGTCCATTTAAATATGAACTTCGATTGTGCTTTGAATAACTGGATGAAGGTTGGAGACAAAGTACAGAAATAAAGCAGGAGAGAAATCTAAAGGAGATACCACCCTTTGAAGATCAAACTGAAATTAAAGAGTTGCCAGTGACAAGTAGGATTTGATTTAAAGACATTTGATTTGTATCTTTCAAATAACTCTTTGACTGCATAACATGAAGTACATCACTATTTGCATTATTAAGCAATAGAAGTTTTCAGAAGTGTTTTATATATTGACTTTTCAGCCCAATCCAGAGAATGCTGTTTCATATTGGCAGTAAAATTGCTATATTCCATGACTTAGCTATGTGACCTTGGCAAGCTACAAACTTTCTATATTGCAATTTCCTCATTTACAAAATGACAGTGATGATATATAGACGTATTGTACAAGAATGAATGTACAGAAATATCTGAAAGTCTTTTGACTTCATTATAAGCTACAAAGATATCACTGTGTCCAATTATAGTTACACACCAAAGTCTCATCTCATGCTCTCTGTCTCTCTTTTTTCTTTCCCTTCCTTCTCTCCCTCTTCCCTTACCCCCTCCCAAGTATATTCTCTCCTAGAATCATAGGGTGTCAGAACTGAAAAAAAGCTGTAGAGATCATGCAGTTCTACCAAAAGAGAAAATAAAGTTCCAAAAAAAATTAAATAATTTATCCAAAGTCACAAAGCTACAAAAATAACTAATGGCATAAGTAGGTTTAGGTTCCAGGTCACTTATAATCCTCACCGCCTAGGAAGGCACTCTAGCTGAGTAATTAAAAGCATAACATTGGGTAACAAACGGTTCAACTTCTGCAGTTCTACCACTGACCAATCTCTGCATCTGTAAAATGGGATTGAAAACAATATAACAAACACCAGGCATGGCTGCATTTGCAGGATGCCTGGAATTTACTAGCACTGGATGAGCATTATGGATTGTTATCATTTTCTCACGACATTTCATTGTTTCTCTTGAGATAGTTAGGTTGCATTCATTCACCTCCGTTTTTCTGAGATGGACTCAAGAGTCAGGAATCGCCTTCTCAATGGCCCAGAAGATTCCACGATAGAGTATTAACATCTAACTTGAGTTCTTGCTACACAATACTTTGAGATAGTAGCATGGAAACTTTATTATAGATGAGAAAACTGAGACACAGAGAAGGAACTTCTTCAAGAGCACACGGCTACTAAGTGGCTCCAGAGCCCACATTTTGCATCAGTGTGATAAGCTGAAGCTAAAGCAGTAGAGGTCATTCAGCATCAATCACCGAGTCCAGGTGATCAGGGACGGCAAGTCCAGAAATGTGCTTCCTTCTCCATTTGCGGTGAATTTCTATAGAGAACTGCCTTCTGGAGAATTATGTGCACACAACTCTCAGACTGAAATGGAGTTGGGCTCCACAATTATGACATGGTGAATCACCATTGACCTGGAGACCTAAAATCTTCCAAGAAGTGAAAACAAATGGGGTGCCACAACCAAGTCCCCAAGGGTGCTTGTCCAAGCCCAAAACACTTGGGACACTCTCTCTGCTGGGGGTAATCCTGCCAATCATACATCAGAGACGCTGCAGCTCAAGGTTAAAGTGGTCAGTTGCTAGGGGAAACATGCCCACTGACGTCATCATTCTTAGAAGTTGTATTCTTCCCTCATTTCTGGGAGCATTAGATTCATGTGCACGTTGGTGTTAAAAAGCTAATTTAAAAACGGAGTCGGATGTTTAATTATTGTTTGATTTGGGGTTACAGCCTTTCATTTTTCAAACATCTTAAGAGCAGAGAATGAAAATTGTTACCTAAGAAACTATTGAAATTCTCTTAACTCTTCTGGGTATGTATTATGTATTCCATGAGTTCTCTGCCAGGGATATAAGTCAGAAACTCTCCTGCTGGTTTTGATTACAGCTGCAAAGTCACAGATTTGAACAGCTCTAGACAATCATTCTTCTGAACGTGCACATAACTATAAAACATTTTCTTTATCCTTATCACATAAACCTTCAACGAGGTTTGCTTCAAAGTAAATTCCAGTTTTCTTTCATTTTTTCCTCATTTATCATTTTAATAATTAGCAAACTGCATTTTTTTTTTCAAAAAGCTACTCTATTTGCATATTCAAAGGTCATTGTGCTGGTTCAAGCTATTTAATATCAAAGGGGTGACAATTTAACAATCTCTTCTTCTGGATTCAGATAAAATACAAAATTACCTCTGGCTTTTTAATTTGGTACATTTAGAGACACATGATAAAAATATGAGATTAAGATAATGGCATGAGTATTATAATGAACCATCAGTTAAGCTATGGTAAACTTTCTTCACATCTAGCTTCGGGTCTTTACATTGTCACTTTATTATTTAAAATGGAGCCATCACATTTCAGTAAGTGATATCAAGAACATAATTTGCTAAGACACCTCTTTATTTGAGGCGCTGTCAGGACTGGCAATGAGAAATGACACAATCCCTCAGTTGTAAGCGACAGGCGCCACTATATTAGTCCGCACTTGTGTATTTCTCTGCAGTTTTTGAAAAATTGCATTTCCTTTGTGTAAGCAGAACAAAAAGAAATAGAAATCGGTTCCATGTGAATTCTGTGGTCCTCTATATTAAACTGTAATTGTTTCCTGGTAAAAAACCAAGCCTGCAGGATTTCCTGAAAAATAATTTACAAGGATGGGCACTGGGTCCAGCTTGCTTTTTTCCCTGTGCTTCTTGTGATTGATGACACTGCAAGGAACTGATAGATTTGCTGCTGCTGCATCTCCAGAAAGTTCTTCAGCTTTAAACAAACAGCAATCTCCCCCCACCCCCACCCCCAAAAAATCTTTACATGGCATTCACTTTCCTGGCTTGTTGGTTCCTAGTTGCTTTTCAACTCTGGCACTGCTCTGAGCTGCCCAGTTAATGGACCCAGTTGCATCAATAGAACCATGAAGACAGTTTAGATGAATTATTTAAGGTAATGGCTGGGCAGAAATTTGTAATTCAACCTAGTTAGCTCAATATGAGCTATAATCTTTAGAGACGTAATATGGAAAGAATGCTGGCTTAGGGGTCCTACACACCTGAGTTCAGATCCTTCCTTTCCTACTGCAAACATGTACATATCAAACTATATGAGCTATAATTTCCTCTTATGCAAAACTGGAGAATGACGAAGCTTATTTTCAGAAAAGGAAGCAACGAGCTTCTTGTGAGGCCACAGTGACTTAAAGGTTAGAAAATACTCTGTAAATCAAAGATGGTTTTACAAATAATAAAGCCCTAAAAATGGTAAATCAGAGCCTCAGGCCCCATTCTTTAAGAATCCTCATATTATTTTAATAACAAATACTAAGGAAGAAAAACTAACTATCTTTAGGCCTTACAGTATGCCGGGCACTATGCCAGGCCCATAATACACATTCTTGTTTATACCTCACAAAATTCTTGAAAGGAATATGCCATTCTTCTTTTTTATAATAATAATTACATGTAATCATTATTGCTTGCACGATATATACCATACACTGTGCTAAGTAATTTACACACAAAATTTCATATAATCCTTAAAATATCCTCAGAAGAAGGTACCGTGTCATCCCTACTGAGGAAGTGCAGGCTCAGGGAAATTAACTTGCCCAAAGCCATATAGCTGGTTGGTGGGACTCATTAAACCACCTCCCATCAAACATTTCAGCCCCATCTCTTCTTACACACTCTCTGTTTTTTGACCTTTTGATCTCTCTGAGCCTTGCATGCACTTGAATCTGACTTTATTTGTAAAAGTGTGCAGTGGGACTGTGGGTTGGTCTGGGGTCCTCAGATCTTCTTTCACACCTCCATGTCACTGTGGCCCTGCGTACTCTGCAGGATCAGGCCAAAAGCCCTCAGGCCTACAGGTTTCCTCTCTTATGTGCCTTGGTGTGCTTCTAGGCAAGGGTTGGCAGTACAAAAGGAATAAAGATCCAAATACACTATGTCATATGAAATGAGGTTAGAATAATGACATAGGCTTTCTAATAAACTCCACTTGCGATAGCCTCGCTGTATATGCAGCATGGATAGTCCTATGGTCATTTGTTATTGAAAATAATATGCTTTAAAAGGCAATACCAATTAAGTTCCATAAAGACCCCTTCTATTTATTCCTAATATTTGAGTCCCTGGCACAAATAATGGAGCTTTGAAGGTGCTACATCACAAGAAGAATCATAATCCTTCAAACCTGCTCATGCTGAGGCAGATGGATTGGTGAAATGTTTGACTGACAAATTCTCTACCATCTTAAAAGAGGCTGAGAAGCATAGCAGGGCACCAAATGGGAACCTGAGGGCCTCAGAGGCCGGCCAAAAATCAGACCAAGTAAATATTCACACCTAGAAATTAAATCAACAGAAGTATCTTGTAGCCAACAACTTTTGCTACTATTACATATGGGGAACCTTTTTCACCCCCATCTCCCAGATGGCTTCTTCATGGATTTTAAGCTTTGGCTACCTGCCATGTGTACAGTGTGGTAAACAAAGAAGGAAACAGGTGAGGCACATCCTGTTTGTACCCCACTGGTACCTCCAATGAGGTGATTACTTGTATTCGTTCTTTCATCCTTGTCCTGAGAATTAAAATGACATAATATGTGCCAAGCACACAAAGCAGGACTGTGTCTGGCACACAGTAGGCAGTCAAGACATGCTGGTTCTTGGTGTTGTCATTGTTTTCATCCTACTTTCCTCTTTTCTTTCTAGACATTCTTCACCAACTCAAGCCATGTCTTACCCATTTGTCTACCATTTTGGAGACAAAGAGAGAAGACATAAATAAGAGGAAGAAATGAAGAAGTAACTTAGGAACAGGAGAGCAGATATGGTTGCTTCAAGATCTGATGAATCTCTCTGATTCTCTCACCTTAAATAGTTACAAGGGAGTTTATGAGCTCAAGCAGAATACTCTACCTCAGTGTGCTTATCTACAAAATGGGAGTGTGGGTAATATGAATGTATTGGCTCCTCCAGGGTAGACATGCTGTTTGACAAGCTCTAAGATAATTTAACATCGATATACAGCCAAGGGGCAAAGAACCCAGATTTCTGCTGAGTTCCTAAATGCCAGTGGGAGGCATCGTGCACATGCATGGATCTCATTCACTACACTTCCTTCTTTGCCATAAATAGAAGCAAAACTTGCCTTACACATAGTTGTTTTTACTGGGTATTGTCTGCTGTGAATAAGGAAGTTTTTGAGAGTCTTGTGAGGACAAAGCAACATGTGATATGTTCATCTTAACTTCCCAATATGAGGAGACTCAGAGCATAATATAAGCATTTCTCTCTCCATATATATATATATATATATATACCTCTCTCTCTCTCTCTCTCTTTACACACACACACACACACACACACACACACGTACACCTATGTACACATACTAGATACACACACGGACTATTATGCTTAAAATATTTTTGTTCGTGACACACTCTTACTGATTTGCACAAGGCCTTCTTTTCTTTGTTTAAGTATTATATTAAACTACAAAAAAAAAAAAAAAAAAACCTTCCCCCTCATGGAAACTAGAACATTGGCAGTTGCTTACATATACTTCATTGGTATTATCTCAAGCCTTTTCTGTCCCCCCTGAAAATAACCATATCCTAGATTATGTGTCCATCATAAGCTTGCTTTCCATTTATATCATTTCATCGTGTCTAAAAATTACATTCTCATTTTAGGCATTTTTAACTTTAAAAATGCTGTATATAATATCCTGGGACTTACTGTTTTTATCTAAAATCATTGCTACAACCAATCCATTTGGTTTTATGTAGCTGTATTTCAATTTTTTTATGCTTACATTGTATTCCATTGCATAAATACACCACACTTTATTTATCCATTCTTCTGCCAATGGGCATTTGAATTATTTCCACATCTTGTAATCTGTCTGGCCTGAAAGGTATATTAACCAGTAATAATTCAATGAACACCCAGTGCTGCTCTTTAAACACTTTACCATTCAGACACAGTCATGAAACCAATGAAAAGGAAGGAATAAAGTTTCAGTGCATTTTAAAGTAAGGATTTTTTTTGGGGGTGGGGGGGGTTCCCTTTAGTAAGGGCTGATGCTTGCCTGTTAGCTCCAATGGATGCATTTTTATGAGGATTTAATTTACCATCCTCTGAGCTAACCATTTCCAATTAATAATAGCTTTGATACTTTAAGCAGGTTGCTGGGCTTCAGTTTCATTCTCTAGGAAAATAGCCAGAGCTGATTTTAAAACTCTGTAAGATTCCTCTCACCCACTAAGATCCTAGGGCCTAAAGGAGAGAGAGAGACCCATCTACAGTACAAAAACCTAATATTTGTTGTGGAATTAGGAAGCACATGATGCTCTGTATTTTACATACAGTATTTTCTGTAATGATCACAACCTTATTAAGTAGTTACACTTATTATTTTCAATTTGGAGATGAAGAACTGAGGCAAAGATTAAAAAAAAACAAAAAGTACACACACCTAAGGTTTTACAAAGCTAGCTAGTGAGAGTCATGGAATGAAGATGGAAAGAAATCCATACAGCCTAAAGCAAAATGCCACCATTTTGGACGAGCACTCTGGATCTCAACCAGCTGAGCCATCTTCCGAATTCCCTGAAGTTCTAAGAGTAATAAATGTTAAATTCAATCACACAACTTTCATCTCTAGCTGGAAGACCTTCCTCCCACAAACTAAGGAGTGAAATTGACACCTCTGTGCTTAGCACTGCACAAGTGTTTTCATCAGTACCTGATTAAAAAAAAATCACGTATGGGTTTTTTTTGGTTTGTTATCAAGACTATTCACTCATAAGTGAACAGAACAAAATTAAAGTTGATAAGATTGACGATGTGACAATGAATTCTGATGAAGAATTTTTGTGTCACCAGCGTTGCAAACTGTGCTATGATAGCGTGGTCTTATGATGTTGTATATACTTACTTCTTAGACATTTTTCCATAATGACTGCAGCACCATGGAAAATTGAATTCAGGATGTAGAAATTAGTGCAATATTTGAATATTTTTGTCAACATGCAAAGTTGCAGTATTTTCAGTTTATTAAATATTATCAGTGTTTGAAAGCTTCAGTTCATTAGGAAGCTGATAGAATACAGTGTTGCCAACTAATAATCATCAGCCAGTGAACATTCATCTTGTGTTGTGTGCAGAATACTGAATGAGGCAGTTGGGGCATGATAAAAGAAGTAGAAGACTCTGCATCAAATGATTTTATAATTTAATTGAGAAAATTATTTAAAGTTAAGAGAAGTTTATTACATATCAAATACAAATTTAAATGGTATGAGTTAAATTGGTATATACTTAGGGAACACAGGGTAAAAGAGGATTTACAGATTCATCAGAGACAAGCTTTAAGGAAATTACGTGTGCACTAAAAGTCCTAACTCCTGTTGAATTACTACTGTGTGCAAGCCTCCGTGCTTAGCACTGCACAAGCTGTAACTCATTTCCACTGAGCTGCCATTTCTCCTTGGTGTCCTGTTGTACATCACAGTTCTCCAGTCTGTCCTGGTCTTTCATGGTTTTGACTTTGACTTTTGAAAACTACTGATCTCTTATTTTGTAGATTATCTCCAGATTTGCATTTGTTCAGTATTTTCCCATAACTGGAATGAGGTTATAAAGTTTTGACTAGCATAGCCCAACTATCACAACAACGATGTTTCTGTGCTCAGGGTATCATATCTTAGGGTTCACAATATCAGCATATCTTATTACTGGTGTCTGCTAGGTTTACCCGCTATAAAATTATTATCTTTTCCTTTGTAGTTGATAAGTATTTGGGGCGGGAAAGATTCCTTGAAACTATGCAAATCCTATTTTTCCTTAAATAATTGCCCCCATAATTTTAGTATCCATTAGTGGATCTTGTCTGAACATTATTAGTATAGTGTTTGCCTAGTGATGGTTCTCTATCTCTCTCTTTTCTTCTACATTTGTTGATTGGAATTCTATTGTGAGGAAAAGCCCTCTATTCTCCTTTAATTTTATATATATATATATATATATATATATATATATATATATGCATGGATTGTGGATATTGATTTATTCCATGGGTTAAATCCAATATTATTATTATTAATTTTGTTGCTTGTATTATTCCACGTTTGGCCACTGGGAGCTCCCTCAGGTTGGATCCTGTCGTTTTTTGCTCTCTGGCATAACATGCTATTCCAGGTTCATCTAGTATATTTCTTGCCCTAGATCTGTAATCAAATACTTCTTCAAGAAGATATCATTCCTTCCACTGAAGAACAGTGATTAGAGACCAAGATTTAGGAGCTATGTATGCTCAGATTAGTTTTTTATTACCGTCTTCAGACTTTCCATTAATGAGAACTAATCTTGGTGAGATGGGATGAAATGAACCACTGGCCTTTAAAGTATTTTACATGCCACACTAAAGAGTTGGGTTCTGATATCATTGATTTCAGAGAGAAATTTTGTAAAGCTAAGCAGGGGTATAGGTGATGGAATTGTGTTACAAGATAATTTTCATACTTGGGTGCAGGATATAACAGATGAATGAACAAAAACCTGGATGATTAAGAATAAATACCTAGGTAAGTTTACCTATGCACTGAGAGAGGCTCAGTCCTAGAATAAGAGTGTAGGAGAAAGAAAGAAAAGGAAGAAGTAGAAACATTAGAGAAAAATAATTGGCTGGAGATGATGACAGACACAACAGAGGGTTGGGGGAAGTGTAAAATTATTCTGTTTGGTATTTCGGAGAACTGAATATATGGAGGTGTCACTGGTAATATCAGGAATGATTGATTCTGTGTCAAGAAAGCACAGATTTCAGTTTTGACATATTTAACTTAAGAATTATTGAGACATGTTAATGGAAATATCTCCAGTAGGAATGGAAGGTATTATACTAAAGACAGATACTGTATTTTTGAATTCCTAATACCTACCCTTGTACCTCCTTTCAGCGGGTATTTAGAATAATAATAGCTAACATTTTTAAGTGCTTACCTTCTGTCAGGCTTATGCCAAGCATTTTTATATACATCAAACATTTTTATCTACATGGCCTTATTCAATCCTCATAATAATGATATTTATATAATTACCATATTTTTATGGAGAAACTGAGATTTAAGGAGGTTGAGTAGCTTGACCAGAGAATCACAGCTAATAATTCATGAAATCAAGATTTGACTCCAGTTCATATGATTCCAATGTCCCTACTCTTAATCAATAGACTGTTTTTGAGACAAAAGTAGGTAAATATGTAGAGTGATCAAACACAAAAATTCCTTACAGAAATAGATCTGAGACTTATTTGTGTGAATGAATTCACTAGAATAGTAAGACTAAAGGAACAAAAACACATACCTTAAGACATAGTCTCAACAAAATAGATTTGAAATAAAGAAGACAAAGATGATAAAAGGAAGAAAACAGAAGGAAATATAAAAATATTGTTGACATATCAGAGAAAACCAAAGTGCCATGGTCAGAGATCTCTACCAGTAATGGTAGGTAAGCTTAGTGCAGACCAATACTCCTGCCAAGCACAATTATAAAATACAGAGACTGTCTTAAGCCATTTGTTTTAAGGTATCAGAAAGCTTACCTAATTAGCAAAGACTTCAAGAGACAAGATTCCAGAGTAAAGTGAGGTTCCTAGATAAACTGAACATTCATGCCTTTTCCCCTTGTGGTATTTCTAAGTTTTCAAGCAGCAGCTAAGAAGCTATCCTGGGAGTCTTATTATGACTCGGGGTGAAAAAAAATGGAGTTCAGGGTCTACCAAGAACAAAAGGCCTTAGCAAACAACCTACACTTTCAGCTGGGACTACAAATTACTATACTCTAGAAATTTATCATCCCTCACATAGAATAAAGTCCACCTCCAACTGAATTGATCCAAGATTCAGTTAGGGCAATCTGTCTAACACTAACTGCCTTCCGGTAGTAAAAAGTGGAGGAAGATAACAGTGTATACATTTTCATACACTGTGTTCAGGATTCAATAAAAAAATTAGCCAGTATTGGGGGTGCTTGGGTAGCTCAGTCGGTTGAGCCCCTGACTTCAACTTAGGTCATGATCTCACGGTTCCTGGGTTTGAGCTCTGCATCAGGCTCTGTGCTGACAGCTCTGAGCCTGGAGCCTGCTTCGGATTCTGTGTCTCCCTCTTTCTCTCTGCCACTCCTTGTGCTGTCTCTTTCTGTCTCTCAAAAATTGAATAAAAATTAAAAATTTTCTTTTAAATTAGCCAGTATTGAAGAGACAAGAATCCAAGATAAAAAGCATAAAACAGAAATAGACTTATACAAGATACAAATATTATCTATCAGGCTAGATATTAAAATATATGTGATTACCGTAATTCAAAATAAAAAGGCAAGAAGAAAAGAAATGGAAAGGGAATTGGAAACTATAAAAACTATAAAACTATAAAACTATAAAAATGAATCAAATAGGAACTATAAAATTGAAAAATATAATTGAAAATACATCTTAATAGATAGATTTAAGAGCATATTAGATAAAACTCAAGAAAATGTTACTAAACTAAAATTTGTGTCAGAATAAAATATTCTAGCTGAATCAAAGAGAGAGAAATAGTAAAAACACAAATTTAAAGTGTAGTAGATACATACGATGTGGTGAAAGGTGTAGTACATGTATAATTGGAATCCTAGGAGAAAAAAGAGAATAAGGCAAAATTAATACTCAAAGAGATAATGGCTGAGAACCTTTCAAACAGATGAAAATACAACAAGTCACAGGTTGAAGAAGCATTACAAATGCTACTAATGAAGAAACAGCCATACTGAGGCACTTCAGGAACTTTCCAAGAAAAAAAGGAATCAGAGTAAAATCTCAACAGAACTATATGAAGCCAGAAGATAATGGGATGATATTTTCAAATTGCAAGGGAAAAGAAACAATGGAAAAATGCCAACTTAGATTGGTTTATTTTATGAGAATCCTTCAAAAGAGAAAAAAAAGAGAAGCTCTCCAACCAATATAGAGATTGCATCACCCACACTGAAGGAAATACCAGAAAGCCGTTCTTTGTCCAAAGTGAAATGATCCCAGATGGAAGCAATGAAATGCTGGAAGAAATGGAGAACAAAGAAAAAGATAAATGTACAGGGAAAACCTAAGTGACTATAGACTATACACAAGAATACCAATGATATCTTGTAGATTAAAATATATTACACCAAAAGCACAAAAGGCAGAAGGAACCAAGGTATTATAAGTGTTCCAAGACCTTTACGTTACTTGGGTAATGACAGAAATCATTTAAATTGGAATTTAATACGTCAAAGATATTTATGGTGATGTCTAAGAGTAGCTACTGAAAGAAAAATAATAAACTGTAATAATTGCTGCTTTAAAAGAATCCAATAAAGGAAAGAAAAGGGAGGGACAAATAGATGAAAAATTAGAGAACAGATTTAAATCCAAACATAAAAATGGCACAAAATGTAAACATACTGAACACTGTAAATACCAAACACTTTAAATCACCAAAGAGTATTAAAGAGAAACAACCACAGGCTTCTTAAAGGGACATAATTTAAATATAAGGAAAATAAAATAATTGGAAAAATACACAGTGCAAAATAAATCAATAGTTTAGTAATAGCTTTATTACTTTTGGAAAAAACAGGAAGTCTGAAGGTATTGCTAGAGATAAAACAGTTTTTTTTTCATAATTATAAAATGGTCTATTAAAAAGAAGTTGAATGAAAACAAAGCATATGTGCATAATAAAATATTTCCAAAATATATAGACAGAAAGTTGACAGAAATAAAATGAGAGAAAAATCAACAACTATAGATGAAAAGTTTTAACACAACTTTTTCTGTAATTAATACAGTAAGTAGATTAAAACAAACAAACAAACAAAAAACCACAATAGGAATATAACAGAGGGGTGCCTGGGTGGCTCAGTTGGGTAGGCATCCGACTCTAGATTTCGGCTCAGGTCATGATCTCGCAATCCGTGAGTTTGAGTCCCACATTGGTCTCCACACTGACAGCACAGAACCTGCTTGGGATTCTTTCTCTCCCCATCTTTCTTTCTCTCTCCCTCTCAAGCTCGCATGCTCTCTCTCAAAATAAATAAATAAACTTTAAAAAAGAGAATATAATAGATATGAACCACATGATAGATATACTTGATCTATAAAGAACTCTGTATTCAAAGACTACATTTTTTCAAAACAATACAAAACATTTACCAAAATTAACAAGACACTGGGCCATAAAGCAAATCTTAACAAACTTCAAAAGATTGGTGTCACACAGAATACATTCCCTTAAAAGAGTAGAAGAAAGATTAAAATTAATATCCAAAAGGCAGTTGAAAAATCCACAAATATGAGAAATAAACAATTTACTTGTAAAAACACATGGATCAAACAATAAATCACAATGAAATAAAAACCATTTTGAACCAGATGGTATGAAACTGTAATATGTCAAAACTTGTATGATGCAGCTATAGCTGTATAAAGGAAAAATGATAGTATTAAGAACAAATATTCAGAAAGAAAAAAGCTGAAAGCCAGGTCGTTAATTATTCATCTCAGAATTTAAAAAAGAAGAGAAAATTAAAGCCAAATAAGTTTTTTTAAATTTTTTAAAATGTTTATTTTTGAAAAAGAAAGAGACAGAGCACTAGCAGGGGAGGGGCAGAGAGGGAGAGAGACACAATTTGAAGCAGGGTCCAGGCTCTGAGCTGTCAGAACAGACCCCGACACGGGGCTCGAACCCGCTAACCATGAGATCATGACCTGAGCCGAAGTCGGACACTTAACAAACTGAGCCACCCAGGCTCCCCTAAAGCCAAATGAGTTTTAAAAAGGAAATAACATAGGGAAGAAATAACACACTAGAGTACAAACATAAAACATAATGTAGAAAGACAAAAGTAAATTTTTAGAATTATTCCCTAAATAAATTGAGTATCAATAGTATAGAGAAGTCACAAGTTACTAATATAGAAGCAATAGGAGGCTCATAACTTCAAATCCTATGACCTAGAAAAGTTAAGAAGATATAAACAACATTATTCCAATAAATTTGAAACTTCAGATAAAATACACACATTTTTTTTTAAAAAACACAAATCACCAAATCTGACCAAGAGAAACAATCTGAATAATCCTATATCTCCCAAAGAATTTGGTCCTATAATTAGAAAACTTGCAAAAGAACACTGCTCTCAGCTTTCCCTGTTGAATTTTTCTAACCATTTAAAGCAGAAATAATACAAATCTTACAAAAACCCTTCCAAGAAAATAGGAAATGTAAACTTAGAAACTCATTTTATGAGGTTGTCATAACTTTGATACAAAACCTGACAAAGACATTACAAGAAAAGAAAATCATTTTCCCTCAAGAATTTATATATGTCTTAAAATTATTAGCCATTAAATCAAAACTAAGTTGGAATTGTTCTACGAATATAAGGTTGGTTCAACATTGACCACTTAATCAATATAATTCACTATGTTCACAGAATAAGAGAGAAAAATTACATGATTAACTCAACAAAAGCAGAGTGACTGATAAAAAGATCAATACATATTTATGATGATCTTAGTACATTGGGAAGAGAAACAAATTATCCTAATCTGTTAAGAGAATCTCTAAAAAAAACCTACTGCAAATACTGATTTTAATGGTGAACTGCTGACAGCTTTCTACCTGAGATCAGTGGATGATGGTATCCACCATCACTATTTCTATCAATCACTGTACAGGAGGTTCTAGCCAGTTCTATGTGGTTCTATTTGGAAGAGCAATGCCAACAGCACCCAGCACTCTCTGATCCATTTCTCTGCATATTCTTCTCCCTATCAACTATTACCTTCAAATAAATTGTACATTTTGCTTATTTATCCTTCTACAATCTAAGCTTTGTGGACAGGGATTTGTAACTTATTTGTTCAGTGTTCTTCACATCTATAACAGTGACTGGCTTCCAGTAAGCCCTTAATACATTTTAGCCAGATTAATTAAATAAATGAATAAAGCTTAAAGATGATTACATAGAAGAAGCCATTATAATACTGCAGTTGGATTTTATTTTATTTTCACATTCTTATTTGGTATTTTTCTCACTGGAGTCCACACTTAGACCTTCGGGGACCCACAAAGGCCACATTTCACAGCCTGGCTGGAACATTCCATGACTCTCAGAGTGAGAACAATGAAGGAAGCATAATTCTGCTATGAGAGTAGAGCATTTTAATGTTGGCTTCAATATTTTTTAGTACATTCATAAAATGTTTAATGAAAGTGTGATAAAAAAGAAGAGTGGTTTTATTAAAAGAAAAATAAAAAGTTCTGTGTTGTTTCAAGGGATCATCTTTTGGTTTGATACTCAAAATGAACTAAAGTGAGAGAAGAAAAATATGCTTGAAAATAACGGATTCGGTGTGTTATTTATAATATATAATGGAACATGTTCCTGAGAAAGTAGGTTACTTCTTTATGCACATATAAATTTGAAATTAATACAATAAAAAGTTGAACATCTTTGGTTAAGGAGGACAGTAAGGTCAGATGTCAAACTCATAATAAAAACATTGCTATAGCCAGACCAGAAAGTGACTCTCTGATCTTTTTAGGTTTTTCAATAAGTTTTTCTGATGGTTTTTTTCCTTCTTTCACCATTTTTATAGCCTCACTCTTAAAAGACTCATTTTCTTTCAAGAATAATCACTCCAGCAAGAGAGAAAATCTCTGCATTTCAACAATAGTTGGGTTTGTTAAAATTTCAGCTTTAAAAAGAAGATAAATAAGACAGTGCTTTGGAGAAAAATGACTAATCTGGAGCTCTTTAACTGTTTCTAGAGCATCTATGAGTAATTTTGGCATACCACCTTACAAAATTTTGTTATGCCTTGAATTAATATTCACCTAAGAACAACTATATCTTTAAAAATTAGGTACAACACGTCAGTTTCTAGCAGCCAATGTTCTTTTAACCTCTCTCCATCTGGAAAAGACAGTCTTTAAATTACTGTCAAGTAAGGAAAAATATTATCCAACTTCCAACTTTAAAAATTTCTTTTATGGTAAACTATCTTTAGAGATGATATCTGTACATCCAAGGCTCTTAAAAATATCTGAGAGTGCAAAATGACATAGGTAAACTTTTGATACACTACATAAATTAACTAATTAATTAATTTCTCAGATGTACCTTTCCTACTCCTCAGATTTGTTCTTGCCCCCTACCCTCTTCCCAACTGCAAGGCAACATGACATCATGAATAAATAAAATGTATTCTGAGGTCAGTCAAATACACATTCAAATCCCAGCTCTACCACTTACTGTGTGAATTTGGGCAAACCACTAACCTCTCTGGGCCTCAATTTACTCATCGGCAAAATGGGGCTGGTGATACTTCAGGGATGCCAACTATCAGGACCAAATGAGGTAATTTATGAGCATGACTGACATGTAGTAGGCACTTTGGGAAACAGTAAAAAGTTCTTCATATGATCAATGTTTCTTCAATTCCATTTTATATAGAACTATGGTATGTTCTTTTCACACCCAATATATCTAAACACCATTCTTCTTTAATCTCAGTCTTTTCACTCCAGTCTACCAGCTGCACAATCTTGAATAAATGGTTCATACATCTGGAGCTCATTCTCTCATACCTTCTCTCTCTCTCTAGGAAATTTAAAATTTAGAAATACTAGCTACAAAATAAATATTTGCTTAATATGTGCTGCCATTGTCCCAAGTAGTAACTCACTTATTTTCCCTATCAACCTTATGAGGTATGTGCTCCTATTTGTATTCAAGAGAGGCAGAGAATAAGGAAGGGAGAGCTAAAGTGGCTTGCCCAGGTTACACACAGCAGATGTCAGCAGAGAAAGAAGTCAAACCCAAAGCCTCTATGTGAAACCACTGTGCTAGAATACCCATCAGTTTATTTTAATGTGACTCCAGAATTTAATCTAAGATGATGTCTTGAGACACTCATCCTTTGATTCTAAGGTTGAAAAAGACAACACAAAAGAAAGGAAGCTTAAATGGTTCTCAGCAAGAGACAGCCATGAAGTGTGTCCCCAGAAAGTGGAGTGCCACTAATATATAATGGCCCTTTGATGAGATAGACTGTTCTGTTTCTGGCTTCCCTTGAATATAAAAAGGCTGGATGGGACCCGAACAGGAAAGCTGACATGAGAAATAAGATTGCTAGAAACAACGTCTTCTGAGTAACTCCTAACATCTACTGCCTTCCTATCAAAATGCATCAAAACTTTGTGTCTTGAAAGACTAATAATAACATTTCTTGAATACCTACCTTGTGGCAGCCAGGTTGCTAAGTTCACTTTTGAGAATCTCATCTAATCATTACAGCAACTCTTTTCAGAAAAATACTATTCTTTTGCTTGTTCTATAAAAACGGAAACCAATGCTGTAAAAGATTAATGAGTTTGTCTATGACCATATAGTTGATAAGTAGTGGGAATGGAGAAAGAACTACTCTGTGGCTTTCATTGACTGAGTGAAGGCAGAAAATTTACCTCACAGAATGTTATAATTGATTTCCTTGGTTTAAGATGCTCTGGTTTGCTCTACTCTGTGTGAACGGAAAAGAGCTGAGGCCAAGACCAAAAAACAGACTTGCCCAACCAAGGTCCTCAGATCATTAATGGCTGACACAGAACCATACTTTCCTATTAGCTGCTCCTGTGTTTGTTTGTTTGTTTGTTCTGCCACACCACTGTGCCTCTTGCTCAGGGTAAAAGAGTGATTACAGAATCCATGGGCATAAATTTCAAAAATTTCCACGATTTGTTTTCTGTTGTTAATTTCAAAAGAGTGAGTGAGTTAGAGTCGGGGAGGTTAAAGAAGCTGTGGAGGTGGGTCAAAGAGAGTCAAATATGGAGAAAAAGGTCCTAAAACTTGTCCTTAGCTGGCCCCTAGTGAACACTGGAGTGCTTTGTTCAAAAGAACTCGTAACTAAAAATAAGCTGGGAAAAGTGCCCCTATAGGAAAAACAACATTTCGTGCAAAAGTATGATTTCAATAAGTCAACCGAGTCCAAGTTTAGACTGTGATTCATTTTACAAATGAAGTTACACCCCCAGATCATGTATGCATCCAATTTCAGCCTTTGGCCATATTCTTCATCACTCTTGCGGGACATGTGTTTATTAAATTATAGCCCATGCCTTGTTCTGTGGTGTGGACTGTTGATCTTACAGATCTGAAGTAACACAATTATTTAAAGCAAGTTTGAATGGCATATTATTAAATTACTTTTTTTTCTTTTCCACCAACAGAAAGTATTCTCATTTTCTAAATTTAAAATATTTATCTCCTTAAATTTTGATACAATATCTTTGATACATACACAATAGCATTAAAAGTGGTGTGTATAATTATACTGTCAAATGGTTCCATCTTCCCTCTTAATCTTCTTCCAGCGTATTTAGTGTGGAAGAACTGGTGCTGCCAGACTATAATAAATCATCCCTGCAGGCCTCGAATATTGTGCCATACAAGAGAAATTTGGGAAGGATAACATTTTTTAAAGCAAATATGTATAGGCATTTTGTATTTGTACACGTGACTGCATATTGTTGGCACTTGGATTTAATTGCCTGACTTTTGAATTAAAGAATCGGTAGTTAAGGGTAGCAGATCTATTCCACAAAAAGCTCATTCAAAGTGGTACTCAATATCTATTGTTTGATTTGACTATTGTATGCTGGATTAAGTCAGTGAAAAATTGTACCAACATAACATAACAGTACTAATTATCAAGTGTCCATTGTATGGTAGGCATATTATCTTTAAAAGTCAGACTCTCTGAAAAGTGAATTGTATCAATACTTTTTATTAGGTACAAAAAAAAACTCAGGGGCTCAGAGAGTTTAAACAGTCGAAGGGGGTCAAAAAGTAAGTGGCAGAGATTGGGACCTAATTAACATGAGTTGGAAAACACTTTGGGAAAGGTTGACCTAAATGATTCATACAATACCAACTCTGCAAATTTTTATTTTAAAGAGCATGGGCTATGTCTTGATCAAAGGCACAGCCTCTTTCCTTTATTCCAGGTTACCTTCTGGCATTTTATTTTTTTAAGGAAAGGAAACTAACACTTTTTAAGCACTTACATTCTACCAGTTTCCATGACGGCCTTTGCACATGCTGCTTCATTAAAATTATTTTAAACACGTGGAAGCTCTCTGACTCTGCTCAGCTACCTCCTACCACAGCCGAAAGTCAAGATCATTTGGCATGTAGAACTCAGAAAACTGAGTTCTAGTCATGAGAATGAGGTAGGTCACAAATCCTCTCTGCCTCCTTAGTTTCTTTACCTGTAAAATGGGATAATTATACAATTCCTGCCTGCCTCACTTTTCGGTTAGGGGCAACATGTCAGAGAATAAAATATTAGAGGAGAATAAAATTATACATATGAACAGAGTGGTCACCTATATGAGAGTCACATTGTCCAGTTTTAAAATATGAGGTCCATGTGGCCAGTACAAGAATGGAAGGAAGGAAAATGGGAGAAAAAAAGGAGTGACAGAAAATAATCTGAACAGGGCCAGTGATTCCTCCTGTTATTATACTCGATGAGATTAAACCTCCTGTAAAGAGGACTCAGTCCCTCCTAGCTCTTCTGCGCTTCTCCAAGTGTGAGCATCTCCCTGTGCTGGGTTTAGCTTGTAGGGATTAGATGCATAATTTTCTAATAAGATGGCCTATAAATGCAAGCCATCTGGCTCTCCAACAAACAGCCACTTGTTTCAATGCAGAACGAAAAACTGGCTGTGAGAGAAGACATATTCCTCAGAGCATTTTCAAGAATAATCTCGATTGTGCTTCTCAAACCATCTGTGGTGAAGCACTATTTTTTCCCAACACTTTTTAAACTAATACTTTTGTAAAATACAATAAAAATTAATTACTAGAAAATAACCACTTGTTTGGATGTCCAGCCATGCCATCTGGCTTACTCTCAGTTTTAATACTTATCTCGTTGCTGACCAGAAACAATGCAATGACTTGTACTGGCTCAGGAACCATCCTGTGAGGAGCACTGGTCTAGGGGACAAGCACTAATGTCAGTGCTGATTCTCAAACCCCAAACCTTCTTGAAAATAGGACGCCATTTTCTATTCAATGAGGAATTTTTATTACCCTTTGATAATCTTTTTTTCCTTCTCCCCCTGCTGTCCCAGAGGCCCAGGGCCCTTAGGCTCTGCCTGCTTTCCCAAGTGAGACCCTCCTCTAATTCTTTACCATTTATCTTCACTACCCAACTCTATGTTTGGTTACCTCTGTCCCCAAACATACCACATTTCTATCTTTCCTTTCCTTCCTCACTTCCATCAAAATATATCCATCCTGTAGCCCACTCCCTTGGGGTCTTGTCTGTAGTAACTGACAGGCTACTTACATCAATCAATGAGTTTATGCTGATGTGTTATGAAGTCATGGCTCACTCCACTCAATGGGTTCCATATACGAACATCTGTGTTTTTAAGATATTCTACGTGAAAGGATGTCATAAAAGATATAATATCTGCTCCTAACCAGTTTATCACCATGCCACCTGGATCATATTCCACATCGACTATCAAGTTCTTCAACAGTCTCATACTCTACTCTCATTATCAGAGCTCATTTCCCACCACTCCATAGCCTGGCTGGCTGCCTCCTTATGGCTGAGCACACCATAATTTTTCAGATTTCTGTATTCTTAGTCATGTTATTCAGTCATATTCCAGAATCTTCCTTTCTGTTACTCATCTTTCCAGGCCTAGTCCAAGGAGGGCTTCATCTTCATCATGTGCCTGCTGGACAGAGGAGCACTCCAGGGCCAATGGATCTGCTCTTCTCTGGAATCCTGTTGAATTTGTGTTCACAGTATTCAATGTAGCACCATGTCATGTAATTTTGAGTTGTTATAACAGCTTTTGTCTTTCTCCATGATTAGATTGTAGACCTCTCCTGAGCAGCATCTTCATTGTTTGGTATGATGACAACTAATGTTCATTCAACATCTTTATTCATTGCCAGCCAAGAGCAAGGTTGCTTCCTTAACTCTCTGGATAATACAAACACAAAAACCCTTGAGTCCTGGGACTGAGATCAGCTTTCCACTCTTATGCGTTTTGTGGAATACTTATCCTGTCTTGCACTCCATGAAAAAAATGGGTCAATTCAATAATCAAATAAATTTTAAAACTTCGGCATATTCTATTTCCCTCTTTGAGAGTCCCATGAAAATAAGTATATTAAAATTTTTATGACCTCTTGTAGATGGACAATTTAACTTTATTTAAACCAGAAGTTCCCACAAATACTTTGACCAGGAAACCCTTTGTCTGGAAACATCCTTTGTAATAATCTAATGGATATTAACATTTTGGTGTTATTTTTCAAAATACATTTGGAAAAACACTGGGTTATAATTTCAAAGTTAAAATTCTATGACTATATTAAAGAGTTAGTATTGATTTTATTAAGTGTCATTATAGCATGTGATTTTGTTTGTTTGTTCTAAAGTCCTGTTCTTTAGAGATGCATACTGAAGTATTTATGGGTGAAATGATATAAAATCTGAGATTTTCTTTACTCTACAGGGAGAAAAAGGATGTAAGATAGATTAAATTGGCAAAATGTTGCTAATTGGTGAACCTTGGTGATTAATACATGGAAGTTCATTATGTAGTCTACTTATTCTATGTATGCTTTAAAAGTTCCATTATAGACAATTTTATTTTTAAATTCTGAAATACAAAGATTTGGCCAAACTTCATTAATTTGGAATTCACCAATTTAAATTCTGTGGTCAGTAGGACAATATACTAATTTGGTTAAACTGAAATTTCTCTTTGTTTGTAAACTATAGTCAAAATTATTGTGAATGTAGAGTCCCCCAGTGTACTGGAGGCTAGTTTACAAATCCACAGGAGGCTCTGGAGGGGCCTCAGCAGCACTGTGAACAGAGCATGTGATCAGGTGGATTCCTGCTGGCTACAATCTGAAAAACTCTTTACTGAAGTGCAGATCTACGTAAGACTTCATTTTTGGTTTCCTGGAATTAAAAAAAAAAAATTATAACAGCTTTATGGAGATATAATTCACACACCGAACTGTCCACCCACCAAAGTGCGATTAAGTGATTGTCAGTGTATTCACAGATGTGTGCAACCATCACTTCAGTCCATTTTAGAACCTTCTCATCACCCGGTCCCCATGAGCAGTCATTCCCCAGGCCCCCTCCCCCAGCCTTCCGGTAACCATTAGTCTTCTTTCTGTCTCTGGATTTCTCTGTTCTGGACATTTCATATAAATGGGATAAAGGGTCCCACTGTTTGAAAATATAAAAGTGTAAAAACCACTTAAGCACTGGTGAAGGCCATGGTGCTTGACCCATATGGAAATGATCTACTGTCCCTAATTTGATAGAAGCCCTTCATTGTACCTAGATTTTAAAAACTGGTTAAATTTTATCCCCAGGCCCCTTTTCCTATGCCTTCCCACAGAGGCTAGGGAAGGCTTCATTTTGGTGCTTTGCTGGGTTTGTGGTTTGTGGGTTGGCAGCTTGCTTTCAATCAGCCTTCAACATGGTCTGGTATGTATCACACCATGATTATTTCCGTTAACTAGCAGCGGGTCAGCAGCAACGTGTGCATCTCCAGATGTGATTCCCCACCTCAAATTAGCACCTGGGGAAACTCCACAAGATCCAGGTCTCAGTTTCACAGAGACTCTGTTCAGAGAACATGGAAGGATGAACTTGTTCCTTGCTCCAAAGGATATTTTAGGGACTAATTCTTGTCTTGGTCCCTATTGGAGGTATCTTGAAGGACAAAAAAGTTCATCCAGAGAGGACTTTACAGAATCCTTGAAGAAATCAGCAAATACCGCTGAGTTCTTTATCACATGACAAAGTGGGGTTCAGTAAACAGCTCTTTCTACTGCGCCCCAAGGTCCAGTTCCTTATTATAGGATGGAGTGTAGGGCTTCAGAGCATCAGCAGTGGAGTCAGAGAGTCTCAGGGGCATCCCAGCTGTACAGTTCCTGGACCTTGGGCTTTAGTACCTCAGTTACTAAGCCTTGGCTTCTTCATTTCTCAGAAGATTGGGAATAACATAGCATACACCATAGAGTTGTCCCAAATGCTTTTAAACACACTGTTTCCCCAGTATCATTGCAAAGTGAAAGACGGTGAGATAAGCACTTTGTAGAAAGCCTGTGCTGATACAAAGTAGAAACTTGACATAGTCTTGCTCCTTCCAGTGGTGGTAGTGGTGGTGCTGATAATACCCCTGCTCCCCAGTAGCTCCCCAAAGAGGCAGTCAGGACAAACACTTCTCCCTTCATCATTACAATTAGTTTCCTGGAAGATTGACTTAATGACCTTGGCTCTGGGCACATCTGAAAATGAAAACAGCAAATTCTGATTAAGGTGGTGCCCACTCTGAAGGGCCTGTCAGTCTCACTGTGCCCTCTCTGCTGTGACACTGTTTCATTCCAGTCAGTGAAGATGAAGAGAACTGGTTGGTACCAGACAGGAGATCTGCATTTATTTAGCAATTAGCTTCCATACTGTTTCCATGCTTAGCATGAAACATAAGATCATTCCTATAAAATAGCTCAGGCACAGGTAACTTAATCTAATTAGTCTGGCACCACTCTCCAAAAGCCATGGCCACTGGGGCAGATTTCCAAACACCGTAGATGGAGTACCATCCACTGCCAGAAGATGGACTGCAGTCCTCCCAGGACTGAGACCTGATCTACCAAACTGGTTACTGAGTTCAGTTCTCGACCCTTCAACTCCAGGTATTTCCTCCTATTCCCTTCCCCACTTTATTCCTGATGCTTTGTAGCATGGGCAAGAGACACTGTCCCAACTAGAGTGGAGTTTCCTCTGTTGACAAATGAATTTGCTAAATGGGCTCTCTCTTCTGTAAAAGAACGTAAATCTCTGCTAAGAAGCTTCAGTTTGGTTTCGGCACATGTGAACAATGAGGCAACCTCAGGAGGCTACCTTGAAATACTTCAGAATGAAGCTTCTTAACAAAGACTCCAAAAGTACAGGCAAGCAAATCAAAGAAAAATGTCAGACTCCAAGTGCCCTCCCAGCCCAGTAAAACGTCAAAGGAGCTGCTGGGAAGGGAAGAATGGGCCTCCAAATAACGTACGGCCGGGCGGAGAGGAGAAAGAAAAGAGGCTCGTATCTGATTTATAAATATTTATAAAACAATCATTAGACTTGGCTAGTACATGCAGTTCTTCTCTCAGTTCACTGCTGGGAAACAATAATAAAAAGCATGGAATTATTCAAATAGAGGCTAGAGGAGATTTAATTCGGTATTTTTAGAAATCTACCAGCAGCTCTGCACAAGGCCTAGCGAGGAAGGGGATAGATGGCGAGCAAGCACAAGGTAATCCTGTACTTGGGCTGGGTGTGGGGATCCAGCTTAGCCACAGATGCAGATCGCAGAGCCACAGCCAGCCTCCTGCTCAGACTCAGGCCTTAGGTGTCTTGGCTTCTCCTGCACATTGGTCCTAGGCTGCTGGGCTGTGGCTCCTGTTAGGACCTGGAGCTGCTCCTGTCAGTCCTGTGGCCCTCCCATTTATGAGCTTGTGTTCTCTGCACCGAACGGGGCCCAAGGTGGCTCCTCTCTAAGAAGGCCCAGCTTGGGTCTTCTTTTTGGGGCTGGGACAATTTAGTAAAGTGCTTCTGAAAAGGGATTTCTGTTGGGAAAAACGCATCTCATTCACGTTTGTTCTGGGCCAGGCCTACACAAAATCAGGGAGGCGGTGGGTGTCAGGAGAGCTTCCCAACCTCTGGGACAGGGCATCCTGCTGCATGCCCACAGCGAGCTGCCAGTCGGCCAGGAGATAGGAGGGGTTGCAAAACTTCATCATACTAAGACTGTTCAACAAAGATTAAGATTACCTTTAGATATGATTTGAATGCCTCCCTCTATAATTCTGAATTCAGAATTGTTATTCTGACACTTAAATCTCTTAAGCATCTCCCCTGGACCATTTAACACCACCCGTGCGGGCAAACATTTTTATCAATGATGACCAGTAAGTTCAAGTTTCTCATTACATTTTTTGAAGTCATTCCATTTTAAGTTATATACAATTGTTTTAAATTATGTTTTTCTTATTTGTATTTTTTCTGATAGTAACTAACTACTATCAAAACTTACTTTTGGGGCACCTGGGTGGCTCAGTAGGTTAGGCGTCCAACTTTGGCTCAGATCATGATCTCGCAATTTGTGGGTTCAAGCCCTGCATCGGGATCTGTGCTGACAGCTCAGAGCCTGGATCCTGCTTAGATTCTGTGTCTCCCTCTCTCTCTCTGCCCCTCCTCTGCTCACACTCTGTCTCTCAGAAATAAATTTTTAAAAAATTTTAAAAACCTTACTTTTTCAACAAATGCCATAAAAACACTCCAAATAACTCCCTTCAGTTTACTCTCATGTGCAGTACAAGTAATGTTGACTTGTGTACCTGGACATGAAAATATCTAACATTAAATTCCAACTCTGCATCCAGACCTGTTTCTAAGGGCTTTATATGCATTTAACTCTTTTAGCATCAATGGTAAACCCATTTCACACATGGGAAAACTGAAGCTCAGAGGGTTTAAAGAACTTGCCCAGGTGGCACTGTAAGAAAGTGGATCTAGGATTTTAACTCCAAGAGTATACTCCTCACACTAGGCTACCCTCTGTCTCAAAAAGGTAGGGAAACATTGGTCTATTAACAAGCATTCTCAACCATAGCCATACTGCCCACACTGGGTGAAAATAGGTTCTTGGGAGTCTAAAAACTCTTACTCTTTTTCTGTATAAAGCACAGATTACATGAGTATATAAACAGACAACGGTATATCACGGGAAGGGGCAATTAAGAAGAAATTGTCCTTAGGGGAGCAATAATGAAAAAAAGATAGAAAAACATTGGTCTATGAGGTATGTTATGAGACTATTATGGAAGCCTTTCCCTGCCAGCAGTTCCCTCTGCAAACATGCGAACACAAGCACACACAAATGCCACACTCAGATGTACCAAAATTACTTCTTGATCAGCCTGTCTTGGTGCTTGAAATTTTCCATATTAAAGAATCACTCATTTGGATCATGGTAAAACTGTCCATAGATGACCTCTTTCAAAAAGCAAATGTTGCTGTGACGAGGAGCATATTAAGCTCTTCATATCAATTAGTGAAAGTGAGAACAGCAAGGTACTGGGCAAATAACAGAACAGGTCAGATTATAGGAACAGAAAAAAAGAAAGACAGATCAGCTCAGGAGCATAAGGTCTGTGGGGTCAGGGGATACCCAAGAGGGCAATACTAGGGGAAGCCTTGATAGGGTATGGATTTATGAGAGCATCAGTGCCCACGGGCATGAGAAAACTTGGGCTAAGAAGGGGAGAAACAAATATTACCTCATTGATGACCTTTGTCGTCAGACAGAATTAAGTCCCCACCTTAGCTGTGCATTGTCTGGCAAGTGACTCTCCTCCTCTGATAGTAAATCTTTAGTCACTGATATAGTGAGTAGGCCTTAGAGCATGAATGCATCAGATGTGTCTGGAATGGAGCAGGCATTCAATATATTCTAGCTTATTTATTTATTTTTATTTTTATTTTTTTAATGTTTATTTTTGAGAGAGAGGGAGACAGTGCAAGTAGGGGAATGGCAGAGAGAGAGGGAGACAGAATCCGGAGCAGGCTCCAGGCTCTAAGCTGTCAGCACAGAGCTCAATGTGGGGCTCAAACTCACGGACCGCGAGATCATGACCTGAGCCAAAGTCAGACACTTAATGGCACCCCTAATATATGCTAGCTTGAATGTTGATGGTTCCATCTCTATATCTTTCTATGGTATTTTTGTAATAATCATACAATTATCTTGCAGCTTTCTCTAGGGTTGGCCATGTGCTTTAGAACAACTAACCTCATTCCTCTTGGCATCTGGTGAGAAGTCAAGGAAAGAGAAGTGACTCACTAACTGCATTACTGTCCAGACACAACAAGACAGCCTTTGGACTTCAGGAGAGTAAGTTTACTCTTTGTTGTTGCAAATATTTCCAAAGGAAAATTAAATTAAAAGTGTAATTTTTCAGAATCAGTCAAGTGATTGCCAGGACAGAGTAAGTGAAGGGCTTTTTCACAGAAAAAGAGGTTTCCCGAATTCTTCAGTTCCATAGTTTGGGAAAGAGGATGGCAAATGTGATCTCCTTAGAGAAATGCAGAAAAGGAGAAACTTAGAGGCCATACATCTTTATCTGGGCCAGATTATTCTAGTTCTAGTTCCACATGACCATCTTCAAACCTACTCTGGATTGCTCGGCTATGTACAATCAAGGCCTGCCCCTAACAGTCTAAGCTACATGCACATCTGGGAACTGGGAAGGTCTCATCTTCCACCAGCAGGTAACATTCTTCCCTCCTACTTGAAAGAGTTTGGGAAGAACCCCTCTCTGTCCCAAATCCTGAAAAGGAAATATGGCATCCCAGGTGACCTCATGAGCACAAAATTTCTGAGCTCTCCCACCATGACCTGTTCTCATGTCTGCACTTGCAAGGATCAAAGTCAACTCTTCTCAACTTCTTGTATGTCTCTTCATTCCTTATGACCCTGATTCCAAATTACCTTAAATTGACTAGACCTTTTTTTACGGCTCTGGCACCCACCTGTCCCTCATTGGGCCTGTTCCTACCACATGAGAAGCCAAGAGGAAGAGGACAATTTAAGACCCTGTGGCCCCTTTTACCAACCACTTCTTGAGGAACGGCATGGCCAGAAGAAGGAAATTATGCTGTCCAGTAGCCATTAGAGACACATGGCCATTTAAATTTATTAAAATTAAGTAAAATTTAAAAATCAGCTTTTTGATCATGCTGAGAATATTTCAAATGCTCAATTGCCACATGTGGCTAATGGCTACTGAAGTGCTATGCAAATTTCCACCATCACAGAGTTCTGTTAGACAGTGCTAATCTCAGCAAAGGGTTCAGAACACAGATTCCCCTTGACCATGACTGAGAAGGGTGCTATTACTCCTAAGAACAACTGTTTTTGTTTTTGTTTTGAAAGCATTTAATTTTTTGAAGTTTATTATTTACTTTGAGTGAGTGAGCCAGGAGGGGAAAGGCAGAGAGAGAAGGAGACAGAGAGAATCCCAAGCAGGATTCTCTGCGCTGATAGCAGGAAGCCCAATACTGGGCTTGAACTCACAAACCATGAGATCATGACCTGAGCCGAAACCAAAAGTCGTGCGCTTAACTAACTGAACTGCGCAGGTGTCCCAGGAGAACCACTGTTGGCTGAAGCCTGGATATTCCTCCCAGTGAGAACCTTCTGAAAATGACCTCCAAACAGCTCTGGGTCCAGGCCTTGCCATGGGGAGCTCAGATTCTTCTCTTTAGAAATTCGCCAGTTTGAGCCAAGTTCTTCTCTGAGTGAGCAAACAGGAAGAGATAATATTTCCAGGTGGATATCACTTTTAAAAATTTTGATTTGGTATTTTTTATTCTAGTAAAATATGCATAACATAAAATTTACCCATCTTAACTGTTTGTAAGTGTGTATTTCAGCGGCATTAAATATATCTGCCGTGTTGTGCAACCATCACCACTATTTCCAGAACATTTTCATCACCCCAAACAGAAAGTCTGTACTCATTAAGCAATAATTCCCCATTCTCCCCTGTCCGCAGCCCCTGATTATCTTTGATCTACTCTCTGTCTTTATGAATCTGCCTATTCTAGATATTTCATAACTAGAATCATATAATTTTTGTCCTTTTATGTCTAGTTTTATTTCACTTAACATAATGACTTCAAGGTTCATCCATATTATAGTATGTATCTGAATGTCATTCTTTCTTATGTCTGAATAATATCCCATTGGATGTATATACATTTTGTTTAAAGGAAGAGACAATTTTTAAATAACCGAAAAACTGAGACACATTGCTTTGCCTGATTGAATTCTCTGCCACTCCACTTACCTTTCATTGTCAAAAAATTCAATTACTTTCCTACTTCCTGCCCCACAGCAGGAATTAAATAACTTTATGAGACTGTTATCTTTTGATAAGTACAGTGAATGCATAGGATCTGGCACAGAGTAAGCATGCTCTACAACTCTCTGCTATTATTATTATTATTATTATTACTATTACTGTTATTAGTCTGCCGGATCAGCAGTACATTGTAGATGGCCTGAGTGTGGATTTCTGAAAAAGCATCTGGCACTGTTCCTTAGACTGCCACGTGGGCAAGATGCTCCAGTTGATTGCACTGGTAGGACAGCTGAGTTGATTGGTCTGATTGTTTAGCAGTATTCCCAAGTGGATAGAAATCCCATCAGGTTTTGAGGACCAGTCTTCCTGTCTGTTACTTCTGTTAGTTGTTCCAGCTCTGCCCCTAGAGGGACACATAGTCAGTCTTTTCTCTTCTCAAATGACACTGATATAAAGTATTTGAAAGTGGCTCTGGACTCTGCTCTTGTTATATCTTCACTTCTGCAAGGCAATAATGTCTCCTTTTTTCCTCTGTACATTCTACCTAGTAGTTTCCAGATGTTTCCTTAGCCCAGATTGCTTCTCTGGATATGCTTTAACTTGTTTAGGACCCTCCTAAAATGTATGACCCAGGATGGTACATTATACTTGAGATATGGCCTGATCATGGGCCAATGTTTAAAGACTGCTAATTACAGACAGATAAATACATACTTACATGTATACATACATATGTTTATCTGTGTTTCTTTGTGCATATATGGACTTAGTAGATATACACACACTTGTGCGCACACAGAGATACTTTTTCAGTGGTGGCACTGGTGTTTTGATGCACATGCTCTTCAGTCTTTAGTAGCTCTGAAGAACACAGTGTTCTATTAGGTCAGCCCCCAGAAAGGTCATGGTGGTGACATGATTCTCTCACTCGGCTGCATGGCTGGATGTGGACACCAGGAGTGGTGATGACCTATTGCCTTTGGAGACCTCCCAGAAGAACTAAGTCTGTTAGTCAGGGGAAAGGACACAGACAACTTACAAAGCCTGACGTTGAAAGGTTTCCCTCTTTTGAATGTTTACATGGCATTGACTACTTTTTTTGATACTCTGCTAAGGTGTTAAAAGCTTTGCTTTCTCTTAGATTTTCAATAATTAAAATAAATAGACATAAGTCTTTCAAACATTGTTTTTCATCTTCATCTACAATGGCCTCTTTCTCCTGCTTTCTCTCCTTTTCCTCCTTCTAATCTCTCCAAAGCACACTATAAACTCCAATAAGTGAAAGTCTTAAAAGTTGGGTAACTCACATACTTACGCAAGGCCTGACAATGAGGGTTTAGAAGAAGGCTACAATCCTTTAAGAGAGATGAGCAGCACAGGCTTGCTATAGCTTGATCAGAGAAGCTGCTGTTTATTTATTTTGTAAACAGGGAATGGGGAGAAGGGAACACTGAACTCCAATAATAAAATGACCTTTCTTCTGAATAGATCAGCTTCATAAGTTAAAATGATTCAAGACTCAGTCTAATATCTGGGGAATAAAGTCCTCTGTTTCTGAAGACAGATGTGATTATGACACACAGTCAACAATGTTTTTCTTCATGATTGTTTGGCCTGAACTTGGGGTTTTCTGGGAGGGAAAGGGAGAGAAATGGTTGAGAACTTGGAGAATAATAGGAATTAAATGGGAATATATTTGTGGTTCAATGTCTCTATTACAGAGTTTTATTGTTGGCTTAGGTAAAATATCATTTGGAATGTATCATAAGAAAGTCTCCTAGGCCTTTTGGTAGACCATTCTCAAATTAAAGGATAGAGTCTGAATCTCATGAGGTTGTTTTTCATTAACTTAACAGAAAAAACATACTCATAGAATAAGGAACTGAAGCCAGGATGTGGGTTTCTTAAGCTACCATAACAGTGCAGTTTAGAATGTGGTACATGTATTACAGTTAGCTTATAGATGGTTCTTTTCTGACATTCAAAATATGACTTTGTCTGTTCTAAGACAACTTTTGGTTTCATTATTTAGGTGATTCTTACGTATCTGTGACAACAGATGCCAAATATATATAGTCATGGGTAGTAAGGATGTCCCTTGCCCATGCCTCCAAGATATGAAAGAAAGAAAGAAAGAAAGAAAGAAAGAAAGAAAGAAAGAAAAGAAAGAAAAGATAAAAATAGGGAGGAATCACCCATATCGTACAGGATTGTTCAGTTTGTAAAGAAACACGTATATGAAATGTTTAGCAAAGAGTATAGTCTCTTTTTTACGTACCCATAATAGTATTTCCCATCAGTTTCTGTAGACTCTATAAGTCATGTTACAGCTATAGAAGATGAAAATAATTTTATAAAAAACCTTGTATGGGTTCTAATTTTGTTAGATTCTAATTGACAAATTCTAATTTTGTCAATTCTCCGTTTTGTTTCTCCAAGTGAAGAATCGGTTATCATTTGCAAAGGGCTTCACCATGAGATAATGGAGAAGATGGAAAGCAAGGACAGGATGGCATATCTGAACTTACAACAAAGCAGGGCAATGGAGGTCAGAAGTCCGGGATTCTCTGTTTGCCTCTGAGTGACCACCAATGCCTACCACCAAATGGGGCATCAAATGGTTTCAATCTCATAGGTATTGTGTAGCTTACAATTAATGGTCACTGAATACAATAATTTTATAAAATACCTTTCTATCATATGACAATATAAAGGACTAATGCTCCTCAAGAATTTCCTAGAATTTAACCAACATTCATCACCATTAGCATGAATAAAGTAATATATAAGATTAGGAAGACACACACACACACACACACACACACACACACACACACCTCCCAACCAAGAAGTGAAAAATCAATATTAGAGTGTATTGGATTTTATTTCTAGAAGAACTAAATATGACCACTAGATGGCACTCGAGTCTGATTTCGTCTTTCTATTGCCAGAACCATCTCTGGGAAAAACTGTAAGACTATCATAAATTTTCTGAGTCAGTTACTTGCTTATCTGATGTGGTGCAACGTATAAGACATTTTGATATTCTTTTTCAAGTTACTGGCAATATCCCGTCAATAAATGAACATACTGCCAATTCAACCTGAAGCAAACTGATCTTGTCCAGACAAGTGAGTTTTGTGATTCCTTGAAGAGCTTCCTATAAGTAAATTTAAGTTTCTACAAGTGAAAGAGATTATAATTTCAAATGAAAAAAGCATGATATGCCTCTGCCAAAGTGCTGACTCCAGTTGTTCATTTCCTCCAGCAATTCAAATCTCAATTCTGGCACATCTACGGTAATGCCTGGAAATCCATTCAAAAAACTTGTGTCGTGACCAGCATTCAAGGGTCCATTTGGATACCAACAGGCAGTGGCCATCCCTCATGGAGATTATTTTCTAGTGGAAAATAAGCAATAAGCAAATAATAGGTGCAAATAAATAGATGCAATAATTTCATACACCATAAAGTCAGTGGCTAACATGGTAAAGATAAGTGGGGCCAAGTGGGGGTACATTTGCTGAGGTGGTCAGAAGAAGTCTTCTCTGAAAAGGTGGAATTTGAGCTGGAACCAGAATAAAATAGAATCCACTACAGAAAGGTCAGTGTGGTAAGAGGCACCAAGAGGGAGGGGGACAGTAGAGAGAAAGGAGTTGGGAGGGGCAAGCAAGCCGAGCCTACAAGGGGTTTCAAGTTTGTCTAACATGGACTTCCAGTTTGAATTTTATCTTATTATGTGAGTCACTGAAATGTTTTAGGCAAGCCAGTAGCACAGTTGATTTACGTTTTTAAAAGATCATTCTGGCTGCCGGTGGGCAATGGATTGTATGACAAAGGATAATAACAGCAAGTGCTCAATATATGTGGCTAACACCAGCTAGGTGCTTATTATTCACTGAAATTTATTTTTTCACATCAAGAGAGTTAGTGACACTCTTAAGATAGTGGTTCTCAAGCTTTAGCGTGCATCACAATGATCTAGAGCACCTGTTAAACACAGATTGCTAGACCACACTCCTAATCATATCTTCAGACATTACTTCTTCCCTCCACTGCTTCTGATTCAGGATATTTGGGTGGGGCCCAAGAATCTGCATTTCTAACAAGTTCCCAGATGATGTTGATGTCATTGATCTGAGGACCACACTTGGAGAACCATTGCTGTAACAGGCTGAGCATAAAATGCCAACAGCTATTAAAACAAAAGCAAACAAAATATGGAGAACTTAGTTCTATTATCAGGCTTCTGGATCTTAGAAACCACATTTATCCTTTTCTTGTATTACTAATGTGGGAAATATTCATTTTCTGGACAAGGATGAAGTCCCTGTCTTCCTTACTAGTACAGCCTCAGTTTTGTTCAGGATTATTGTATCCAGCTCCACACTTTAAGTCAGAATTGGCTTAGACCAAAATGCAGTGGCCCCATTCCCGTTTGCCAGATACTTACTATCCAAGCCTCCCTTGAATAACCAAAGGACATGAGTGAAACCAAGAAGAAATAAGAGCGGTGTATTGAAGATTCTGGGAGACTTTCCTCCGCAGTAAAAAAAAAAAAAAAAAGAGTGGGGAGAATAGAGCCTTCATTAAACAGGAGAGTCTGGTCAATAAATACTCTCATGTAGAAAGAGCCACAACTTCAAAAAAATGTGAATACCTGTCAGGCGGTGGTGTGCTGGTGTTTAACAACAAGCTCTCAGGGATGAAAAAAAGCCAACTGTTTGATTTCCATGGCGTAAATCCTTCTACAATGGCTAATTTGAAGCTACCAATGTGAAGTCACTGAATACAAAAATGGGAAAAGCTGGTAACAATAGGTTCTCATGAGCCAGTATGAGCTGGCTCCAGCAAACCACTGCCAGGCGTTCTAAAACTCAAAGGTAGAGGGCACCTTATCCTGAAATGCAAAGTAAGCAAGGTTAATATTTCACATAATCTCTCCCAAAAGCCATTGGCAGCTGGGAAGCTTCAAGCATAGTGTGTCACATAAAAGAAGACACCCAGATTTGTGGTTGATGAAGAGCCCCCTTTGCCATAACTATTTACATTTTATTGAAATGTAAGCCTAAAAGTAATTCTCTGCAGAATTTTATGCATTGTTAGAGGAAGTATTTTAGAAGTCTGGAGTCTTTTTAAGGCTCCTCCACAAATTACCCCTCTTACTCAACTACCTACACTTCTTCTTGGTGTTAAAAGACAATAATGCTTAAAATGAAGGAAAGCAAACTTTATGTGAGGGGTAGCTCTGAGGAACTGGCAGGTCTGGGTTCTTCCAGAGAGCAGTCACTAATTTCCTACTCTCTCCCACATTCCGATACTCACTTAAGCTTCTGCCTGGCCACTTGCAAGGTTTTAATGTCTTACACATTTTTCTAGCAAATCCTCCCTGATACTCACCAGATATTACACTCTACCCTCTACCCAAAATAACTTCTCCCAGGTTCTCTCTGGCCTCAATGTGGCACGTTGCTATGCACAATCCCTCTGCCTGGAATGCTCATTCAGGATTTTCCAAACTATGTGGATTGCAAGAACAACATGGGAAAGTTGCAAATGCAGTCTCCTAGATCTCATTGCTTGATCTACTGAATCAAATCTCCAAGGGAAGTAGCCTGGAAACACACAATTTTAAACAAACGCCTCAGTGACTTCTATACGCAGGCTTAGAAAAACTATGGCTTATCTGTATCCTTTTCACTCCTCAGCTCTCTCTTCCTTCTTGGTCCCCTCGATGGAGTTAGATCCTCTTCTTGTTTTAGGCTTATAATACTTTGCATTGCTTTTTAGCTTTTGTTCAAATGAATTTCATTGAGAGTCCTTCCATAAGATTGTAAATTTCATGAAAGTAGAAAGTGCATCTAGTTTATGACTATACCTTGAGTACCTGGCACCGTCCCTAGCACATATTACATGCTCAATAAAAATAGGCCGACTGATCGACTCTTAGACCCATCTCACCCCTGTGAACAGTGATAAACCTCAAGATAATGACCACTTCCTCAAGGAACATTCATAAGTATAAGCACATCTGTTTGGCCTTACGACTTAAATGTGTGTCCTTCTACAAGTACTATACCCAGCCTGGGTCTCAATCTCCTTAGTCCTAAAAGAAGCACATTAAAGGGGTGCTTCATTGGCTCAGTTGGTTAAGCCTCCGACATATGCTCAGGTCATGATCTCACGGTTCGTGGGTTCCAGCCCTGCGTTGGCCTTTGTGCCGACAGCTCAGAGCCTGGAGCCTGCTTCGGATTCTGTGTCTCCCTCTGTCTCTGCCCCTCCCCCACACGCACTCTGTCTCTCTTTTTCTCTCAAAAATAAATAAAATTTTTTTAAAATAATAAGAGAAGCATATTAAAGAAGAATGGATTAACAGGAGACACTCCTAGTTATTTAGAACATGTTAGGGGTGAGTGTGAGTACTAGAAAACCGACATGAATGGGAAAAAGACTGTCTTGTCCTAAGGCTGTATACATGTTAGCTCACAGGCCACCATGGCTATAGAGTCTCATCAGAGACCTCTGACCAGAAGTGTCTGCCTTCCTATCTGGGGCAAACTGAGTTCCTATCAGGGCAGTCCCTTGTGGTGTTGACTGGGTTGACTCTTTCATTCCACTGTCTCTGTAGGGCAAATGTTCAGTTTCAGATATTTAACACCAGGTGTCAAGGGAGAGGCAGTGGAGGTGGAGATCGAAAAGAGGGCACAGCTTTTTCAAAGAGCACTATGTATCTGTTTTCATTTCCAAACCAAATCAGATGGGTTAGGGAATAAACATAGAATTTATGTCAATTTCTTGATTCTTAAGGATCAGACAGCTTACTTTTATTTTTATCTTTTTCTCAGTTTCTCCTGCACCAAATGTTTGCCCTTTGGGGCACCCATTCTCTTTTTGGCCATTCTTACCAGTTTCTTTGGCTAAAATTGAGAAGTTATGAATCATAGGGACCAGACAGCCATTTTATACCTATTTATTGCATTCATTCTATGTACCAGATGCTACACCAGTAGGCTAACCAAATAGGGAGCTATTGCTGTCAACTATGACCAATAAGAATTGGAGGTGACTTCACTTAAATCCATTCCTGGAGTTTGGAAAACAGAATTCTTAATCATAAACCCAATGGACAAAAAAGGCTAAGGTGTTCTTAAACTGACCCTAGATTGTTAGAGGTATAAGAAACCTTCAGGATGCTCTACTGCCATAATTTAAACACTTTTTGGCCTTGCTTTGAACAAAATCTGATTGGATGCTCATTCTCTAAAATGGTTATGAGCACAGCTGTTAACATTGTCACAGGAGTGAGCGTCCCAGAATCCCACCCACTCTATCCCAATGATGGCTGCTGAGGAGACTCCCTAAGTTCAGTTTGAAAATTATGCATGTACTATAACATTTTCCTTTTATAGATGAGAAAAACTCAGTTGCAAAAAACGGCAATAACTTTCTCATGACCGTGGAATTCATCAATGGAGGGGTCGTACCAGAAGCAGGGTTCCCTGACTGCTGGTTCAGGGCAAGGCTCCCTTCACTAGAGCACAGAATTTGCTCTTTCCTAATGCATGGCAGTCCAAAAATCTGTCCCCTGGTATGTTTAGACATTTCCAGAGGAACTTGATACTAGCGTTCAGGCAGGTCTTAGGGAACAGACAGAAGCCAAACCCCATCAGTCCATTACTTCATTAAAGCCAATAAATCTATAAATAATGATATCTTACTTTTGGTACAGATTCAGAATCGCCATTCCCCAAAACACTTGAAAGAAGTCATGGTAGAAAGTATAAGACTGCAGCACTAGGCCCCCTAGCAGAAGCACTGGGTCACTTACCCACTGTAAAATGAAACTAACTCTCCAGAAAGTAGTTCAGATTTTGCCTGAGGCCCTCACAGCTTCATTGGGATCATCAGCACACAGGAGGTGAAAGGGGACTTAAGCAGTTCAACATGTGTCAAGCTTTTCTTAGCATCCCTTATGAGAACATTCTTGCCTGCTTTGTATGTACTATTTGATCCTACTTAAAATTGCAATACAAGTTAGGGGCAGAGATTATCTGGGCCCAAACTAAACGAATTAATCTAACATGATTCATTAATATGAGAGGCCAAAAAGGAAAGCATTTTGTCTTACATATTATTATCTGAAAGAGTAATTTGTGACTCTTGAAAAAGATGCTTTTCCTGGTTACTTCTGACAGACAAATTACATTTGTCCTTTTGTATTTATTTTACCAGTAATAGAATTGACATAAAAAATATACTATCCTCAGAAACGGAAGTCTGCCTTTACATTTATTTCGCCATCTTTCATGATTTTTCTTCCAGGAACCCGTCTATACATAGCAAATTTTGTTACTTGACTTGCCGGCTGCTCTCTGCCAACCACCGTATGTATCTTTTAATTAAGTAGAAAAGAGATCTTAAAAGCTCACACAAGCCTAGGAGACTCTATTTCTGGCTGACAGCAATGTCTCCTCATTTGCTAGCAAAAGCACAGATTGACAGAATAGAATAGATCAAGAAAATTGATCGTTACTCATATGCTGGATTGAGTCAATATATGTAAATCCATCCCTATTGCTGGCAGGCACTGAGACGCTTGCCATGCAGAACAGACACAGTTACAGCCTGTTTTCTAGTCCAAATGCCAGCTTTCTGCTTTAATGCAGCAAAACTACAGTTATGTACTCAGAAAGCTCTTTTGTATTCATAACAACTGCAGTTTGAATGTGGTTCAGGACAGAGAAACTGTATTTACGAGCCACCATCTCTTCTGACTCAATACAATTTGCAGTAAATACAGTTTAAGTTAGAGCAATAGTATAGATGCTCTGGGAATTTTCTTTGTGGTTTTACTACATTTTGGGGAAACGTTTAAAATGTTCGTTGCTTTCAAGTTCATTTCTTTAAAGTGAACAGCCTCACATGGTTGTTGTGAAATCAAGTGAAATAATAGATATAAAAAAGGCTTTGAAAAAAATTAAAAGCATTATGCAAATGGGAGATGATGATGATGATTATTTTTTTTTTTTTTTGGTCTCAAGGTCTTTTTACTTAAGGGCAATACTCTCTAGTTATCCTAAGGCTTGTTTTAATCTTGATTTAAAATAGTGGAATATTCAAAGTAGCAGTGGATGAAAAGAAGGCCTTGGAACATAAAACACACATTATGTGTTTAGATATCCCTTAATATATTTTCAGAGAAGAATAATTATGAACCTCATAGTATCAAAGAAGAGTCATGTTTCTTTCCTCAGGAGTAGGACTAAATGGTACATGATTTGAGTCTTTCAAGAGCTCTTAGAATTGCTATCTTCTTTTCCAAGCCTAACTAACCCGTTCAAAAGCTAAAGACAGTCATCTCTTCTATGCTGTAAATCGCAAGAGGAACACAGTTCATAAACAAATATGGGTAAACCATCATTCAAGCTGATTTAGCACTCTCATAATATATGGCAGTGATCACGAAGAAAGCCCTTCTGAAAGCAGCTGAAGCTGAGTGCTGGGGATTAGGGTCTGCTGTACCTTTAAGAGAGCTACCACAGACACAACCCATCCATTATGTCCATCCCTTCCAGTCACTCCCCCAAACAGTGTGGGGTCTCTCCCTCTGCTTCTCTCCCCCCACAAGTGGGAAATGCCTCAATTACACTGGCCAAGTGGCCAGAAAATTTGGCAGGGACAGAATTACACGTTATGGTGGGAAGGCATTTTAAGGATCTTTTATCTCAGGTGCCTTCCTTACAAATTATTCTCCACCCATCATTTCATCCCCCTTATGTTGTTAATATCTCCATTCTGCTCAGGCCTGTTTCTCTGCCTGGGAATATTCCCAGGCCTCCCAGTTCCTAACTCTACTTACCCTGTGTTTGACCACTAGGAGCTTCTTCAAGTTAGCTACTGAGTCTGTTGTTTGAGTTTGTTTTTTGTTTTTTAATTATTTGAGTATAGTTGACATACAATGTTACATTAGCTTCAGGTGTATAACACAGTAATTCAGCAACTCTGTACGTTATGTTATGCTCACCATAAGAGTAGCTACCAACTGTCACCATACAATGCCCTATGCTGTGCCTTTTATTCCTGTGACTTATTCCATAAGGGGAAGCTGTATCTCCCACTCCCCTTCACCCATTTTGCCCTCCCCCCCCCCCACCCAGGCACCTTCCATCTCGCAACCACCAGTTTGTTCTCTATATTTATAGATCTGATTCCTTTTGTTTGTTTAAAATTCATTTGTTTTATTTTTAGGTTCTACATATGAGTGAAATCATATGGTATTTGTCTTTCTCTGTCTGACTTATTTCACTTAGCATAATATCATCTAGGTTCATCCATGGTGTTTCAAATGGCAAGATCTCATCCTTTTTTATGACTGAATAATAATCCATATATATATACATACATATATATATATATTACATCTATATCTATACATCTATATATCTATATTTATATATCTATATCTATATCTATATCTACCACATCTTCTTTATTCATTCCTCTATCAATGGACACTTGGGCAAGAATGTGGAGAAAAAGGAAGCCCCATGCACTCTTGGTAGAAATGTAAATTAGTACAGTCACTGTGGAAAACAGTATGGAGTTTTCTCAAAAACTTAAAAATAGAAATACCATATGGTCTAATAATTCCACCACTGGTTATTTACCCAAAGAAAACAAAAATGTCATTCTAAACAATATGTGCACCGCTGTATTTATTTCAGCATTATTTACAATAGCCAAGATATGGAGGCAGCCCATTATCTATGGAGTCTTTTCAACACAACCTAGGTAATCTTTGATAGCTTCCTTGCTCTCTAGGATATTGTAGGCCAATCATATACATTTCCACCCTCAGACTTAGAATCACCCAAACCCAGGTTGTAGGAAATAGTATTTCAAGACTACAACCTGCATGTGAGAAGTGCTCATTACTAGTAATTTGGTCACTGTTTCTAGGTCTTTTCAATGGGCAGAACTAGAATGAAGCTTTTATATAATCTCCCTATTCCCAATTCCCCCATTTTTAAAACAGTCGCATTATCTACACTGTGAGAGCACATAGACATTGTATACCACACTGTCTCCCTTATGGTGATTTCTGGGTCTTAATTATGCAGATAAATTTATACTTAATGTTCTCTACCCACCCTTATGGTAAATTTGATGATAAAACTCATTTTTTTTAGTATGAAGAGTTAAATTTTCTTTCCACTCTTCTCTGGACTAATACTTTCGTAAAGTACAATGAAAATAAATTTCTAGAGAAATGATTCATGTGCTTGGATGTCATGGCAATGTCAAAATGTTATAAAAGTTTGAAAATGCTTACTCTTAAATTCCATTCTTATTTCATTGTGGTCTGGTAGATTCCTTAGGAAAGGCACATGAGAACAATATTCTCCATGTTCTTGCATGTTTACATCAGTTTACCAGAGGCTTTTTATACTTAAAGGTCAATTTGGTTGAGCATCAGAATCTTGGCCCACATTTTCTTTCCTTAGCTTTCTTAAATATGTTGCTATGTTTTCCTTGGTCATAAAAGTGTTGCTTTTAAAGATACTGATGGCAATCTAATTTGCTTTCTATTGGTCTTTTTGCTGGGATGTCCAAATTATTTTTCTTTGCAGGATAGTGTTGGCTATTATGGGGCAATTCCAGTCCCCTCGATATGTAATTTCAAATTGCCTTTTATTTCAAGAAAATTTTTTGAATTATAATTTCCCTTTAGAGACTCCTATTATATAATAGAGATCACAAAATTTGTTATACTGTGGAAACTCTTAGCAGTCTGGTAAAACCAATGGACCCTTTCTCAGAATAATATTTTTAAATGCATAAAATGGAATGTATAGAATAGCAAAGGAAACTGATTATATTGAAATATAGTTCTCAAAATATTTTTAAATTGTGAAACAGTGATCTATTTACTTCTTTATTACCATATTGAATAATTAGACCTAGGGGCAGGTATAGTCACGATAAGTTTGAAAAAAAATGATGAACGTAAATGATATTTGGCAATATTTTTTAAAACTATAATTTGATACTGTGACTTAAAACTCATTTTGGTGAGCAAGTCACAGGTACTGTTAATATTACTATATGCTGGTGTATACATATTAGTTAAAGAAAAGTATTAAATTTAGCTAGAGGTTAGCAAAAATGAACATATATTTTTCCCAACAAAGTCCACAGACCACATGATTTTTATCCACAAAACCTACGGTCCTTGACTCTAGGTAACAAACCCCTGTAATAAACATGCTGATTTTTCTGAAGGAAACATCCCTTTCACAGGGGGCCTGGGTGGCTCAGTCGGTTGAGTGCCCGACTTCGGCTCAGGTCATGATCTCGCGGTTCCTGGCTTCGAGACCCGCATCAGGCTCTGTGCTGATAGCTCAGAGCCTGGAGCCTGTTTCAGATTCTGTGTCTCCCTCTTTCTCTGTCCCTCCCCTGCTCACACTCTGTCTCTCTCTCTCTCTCTCAAAAATAAATAAACATTAAAAAAATTAACAAGAAACATCCCTTTCTTTCAGATGGTTTTTCAATTATTTTGATGTTTATTTACTTATTTTGAAAGAGAGAGCATGAGCAGGGGAAGGGCAGAGAGAGAGACAGAGGGAAAGGGAGAATCCCAAGCACTCTGTGCTGACAGTGAAGAGCCCCATGTGGGGTTTGAACCCACGAACCGTGAGATCAGGACCTGAGCAGAAATCAAGAATCGGGCGCTTAACTGACTGTGCCACCCAGACCCCGCCCCCCCCACCCCCCTGCTCAGATGCTTTTTTAAAAGTGTTTAATTCACACTTTTTTGATTTTTAAAACTCTCTTCCTTTCACACAGTCTATTTCTCTCACTGAATTATTGTTTCTGTTTATTTGCCTTGCTACTTTGGATCAATTTCATCACATAAATGATCTTACTATTTTCTTTTTTTTCTCAACTTATTGACAAAAAGCTCTCTCTTAAAATTTTCCTAATCACCTCATTTCTGAGTTTTTCCATTTGTGATTAATTGTCATGGCTTCTACCCTTTACTTGGTTGCTTTTAGCTCACTTTGAAATTCTGGGTTTCAGTTTTCATTTGTTTTGTGGGCACATCTTCCATGTGTCTCCCAGACCATGTGGAATTTCATTCTGTTCTTCATTCTCTTTATTAGACTGCATACTTTTTCCTTTGCTCACATGTAAGTAAATGAGTTTTCGTCAACTTTTAGGGGGAAGGAGAAGCCAAAATAACTCTCAGATTCATGATTCTAAACTCCTTCTTCTTTTTTTTTTTTTTCCCCTCAAAATGATTTTTCAAAATTTGGCCTTGTGCTTTGTGAGCTCTCCCTTTTCCATGTCCCCATCCCATTCTCATCTGATTTTTTTGCCCCTCTTGTCCCTGGTCCTCTCAGTTCAGAAGCTGTGTGCTGGAAAGGAATATTGGCTTGTTATCATCAATGGCAGATAAGGCCCAGGTTGCTCCAGCACCATTAGATCTTATCAGACGCAGTCCCCTTGCTCGCACAGTGATTTTGATCTGCACAACTATGCCCCTGTTCAGCCACATTTTCCAGTGAGCACCTCCCAGGGATGTGGGGGTGCTCTGTTACTCTTGACCTTCAGAATCCACGTTGCCTTCCCTTTACTTCCATCTACAAATATGATGACTATGCACAGTTCTCCTGGCTCTCAGCATTTTCCCCCAACCCATTCATATTTTAGGGTTTGTGGAGATACCTTAAAACCTAGTAACTGTAGATACATAGATAGATAGATAGATTGATGACAAGTTAGGTAAATAGAAGATAGATACAGAGATATTTTATGCGGGTTGTTAGATTTTATACTCTAGTTGCTCTATTAGTTTTATATAGGGTTGTGGTTCTCAACTGGGGATGACTTTGTCCCCCAGAGGACACCTGCCAATGTCTAGAGACAGGTTCATTTTCACAAATGGAGATGAGATGGGAGTGGGGGTGGGGGCTACTATAGGCATCTAGGGAGGAAAGTCCAGGAGAGCTGTTAAACATCCTACAATGCACAGTTTAGCCCCACAACTAAGAATTGTCCAATACAAATTATCAATAGTGTTGAAGTCAAGAAAAACTGGTCTGTGGGAACTTGGGGAGACTCAAAAATTCAACTGACATCTTCCCAGATTCAAGTGACACCTTCCCAGCTGCCTCCCAGCCACTTCATTAATTCATCCAGAAATTTTGTTTACTCCTATCCCCTTCTATCCACCTTCTAGTTCAAGTCCATATTTTCTTTGACCGGAGCTACTGGGACAGTTGTTTGGACTGCCTGAAGCCATTCTCCCTTCTCTTTAGTCCAACTCATCCTATCCATGATGCCAGAGTAATTCTCCCAAAGCACAACTCGTGTCATGTCAAACATCTGCTCAAAGAGATCCAGTGACTCACCAGTATCTTGTAAATAAAGTTCAATCCCCTTATCTGGAAATCTGAAGTTTTCTGTGCTCTTTCCCAATTTTATCTTCCCAACTTTTACTTCCTCTACACCCCTACACCTAACCCGTAACACAGTCAAGTGAAAATCTTTACCATTTGGCTAATATGTCTCTTTTTTCTCAATTCTTCATTAAGACCACTCCATTATTTGTAGTGCCTTATCATCCTTCTAGCCCCAGCCCCCAAATTCCCTTGCACATGCAGGCCCCCAATGTCTCCCACTCCTCTTCTTTATCCCCTACCCACTCTAACTAAAAATCCCCTTCCCTGTGTTGGGTATCTTAACATCTTGGACAAACATGTCTTATAGCATTTAAATTTGACATGTGCACACACACACATGTATACATGCATACATACACACACATCCTGCTATATTATAATTTCACTGTGAACAAAGATTGTGTAGTTTTCCTCCTGGCATTTCCCATAGTACCTAGCATAGACTTTTACAGAGTAAGTGCTCAGTAGTACTTGTTGAATAAACAAATGAATAGAACTCAGGCCTAAAGGTAAGGTGACTATCCGCAATCCCTCTGGTAGTGGCTGAGAGCAGATGATGCTAAAACAAAATCACAGTAGTAGGTTCCTAAGACCATTTTGGGTAAATGATGCTATAATCATCATCATTATTATTGCTGATAATTACTAATCTGGGACTGGCTATTGAATGGACAGCAATGAACAATCTAATTTAGGTAACACAGCTACTGGTACCTAGAAGAATTTCTAGGCAGATATTCACTCAAGTAGAGGCTCAACAAGTGATTACCAATGTATAAAAATGAATACTAAATATTGGTAACAATTTTTGATAGTCCATCTCTCAAGGCTTTATATCTCTACCACTCTATGTATTTTGTTTTCATTTTGAGTTACATTTTTTTTTTAATAGGATCACACTCCATATAAAAGATATGCCATAAATCTAAGCATTCTTATCTTGGGCACCTTTTCTTTTTTTTAATTTTTTTAATGTTTATTTATTTTTGAGAGAGAGAGACAGAATGTGAGTGGAGGAGGAGTAGAGAGAGAGGGAGTCACAGAATCCAAAGCAGGGTCCAGGCTCTGAGCTGTCAGCACAGAGCTCAACATGGGGCTCGAACTCACAGACTGTGAGATCATGGCCTGAGCCAAAGTCGGACGCTTAACTGACTGAGCCACCCAGGCGCCCCACCTTTTCTTTTTTTAATACTACATATTAAGTGCTCTTTATAGACTCAGTGAGTCATTAAACATGTCATATGCACATGTATTTCTGTGGGTAGCACATACCTGGTGCCTTGCTGATAGTATGTTATGCATACTGAAAGAATCCTCACCCTCCAAAATGCTCCTCCCACCTACCATTCCTGCTCTTTCCTGCTCATTATAGATTTTCACTTCGATGTTTAAAGCAGGAATCCTTATAAGTCATTTATCCCACGGTGGGAATGAGTTTCAGATTCCCTGCCCCCAGAGCCAGCGCAGGGACCATGAAGTCACTGAACTGTGACAGTGAAGAGAAGGGCCAGGATGTTTATGAGAACCAAGTACCATGGACAAGTTTTGCCATTTTCATAATTTGGCCACAGGCCAAGAACTTCTCTGTTTTCTTCTAGTCATTTCTTCATTTTACAGCTTCTCCTCAATACAGTTTGACATGATCCCTATGCTTTTAAAAACTTTCTGCCTATCGCTTCTCAGCTTTTTGGCTAAGATCAAATGTAGTATCTGTTCTTATCAGTTTAAAAACTTTCCAGCCAGAAGAGAGAATATCAAAATATATTTTATTAGCACTCTTTAGAGCAAGAACGAGGCTGTGTGCCCCCATGTAGGAAGTTGCTTATGTATCATAGTTACACAATTAGTATGTGGAAATGGAAACTGAAAAAACAAATCCTTATCCTCTATGTTTTATTGGTATTAAATGTAGAACGCTGCACCAAACCATTTTCGAGTGAAAATGTTAAGGATCTAAAAATGTGACAGGTTGTTTGGTTTTACAGTTTTAATCCACGTTATTTCAAAATATTCAAGATCACTCCGTTTTTTTCGCTTGGGGATTGAAATTATTCTTTGAGATCTAGACTCTCTCATGTCTCGAATACTAAATATCAATTAATGTCAAAAGAAGAAAGCTATGTGGAATGTGAAAGAAGGCCAGCTCACCCACCTGGTCATCTCTGCCAGGCACAACAATTTGGGCTAAGCTCTGACGATCCTACTATAAGTTCTTAGTAATTTTCTTCTCAGCGATTCCCAGACATGTTATACTCAAACTCACTTGTTATCACAACTGGAGGTGTAGTTAGGGTTCAGATGTCACACTATTTTCTTTAGGTTTGTGCCATGCTGAAACCACCCTTTCATGGTGTCCTTGGCTTCTTTCAGAAATGGAACCCGCATTGATGGACTCAATATATGCAAAGGCCTACTATCTAGCAAGTGGCTGTGTTTTCTTCATTTTGTAAACAGGCAGAGATATCAGTGAGATTATTATTCAGCAAATTTTTACTTCCTCCCCCAACTCCCAGTTTCCTGAAGGGAATATACTTCCCCAGCCCTCTGATGCTAAGCTTGGCCATGTGACTTACTTTGGCCTCACAGTAAGCAGAGTGTAATGCCTTGCCTTCTTGATTTGGGCTTGACCACCCATGGGATTTGCTTCGGCCAATGGGATGTGAGCTGACGTGACACAAGACTTGACATAGGCTTGTATTTTGCCATAGAAAGAACATATTTTCTGTAATCCCTTGTTTAAGGAAAATGAGATACATGGAAGAGATCTTGATCTAACCTACAGTGTAAGTCAGACAAATCCCAGCACACATGTGAGAAGTGTTTCTTTGTGTACTAGGAGCATGGTTGTCGTGGTGAGTGGCTAAGGCCATCAGTAATGCAATGTACTGAAGCCCCTATAACCTGCTATCTACTGCACTTTGACCTCTCTGACTCCAGTCCTTGTCACCTCCAATCTATCTTGCCCAACACTGCCACTTTTAATGTCCAAAATCTCTCTTGTAATCATGTTGCTTTTTAGATGATGTTTTGGATATCTTTGTAATTAAGAGCAAGTTTCATAAACTGTGTCTTCTGAGAGCAAATACCCCTCAAATGATAAAAAAAAAAAATACTCCCTTGATAAAAGGCTCTGTAATCATATGTATCTGGGAAATGCAGGGTTGAAAAAAATGTTAATTAAGTGTTTGAATGTGTTTTTGTTTTTGTTTTTGTTTTTGTTTTTTACTGCATAACTTCTCAGAGCCCTTACTGTGTAAATGTGCATTGTGCTTCTTCAAGCAGGAGGCCTGGGAGACATCATGTTTTAAATTTGTTGACCCTGAAAACGTTATATTTTCCAGGAACACAAATTAACATCTCAAGTATCACAATTTGGGAAATGGTAGTCCATAGGATAAAGCCAAAACCTGCATGACATTAAAGAGCCTACACATGGGGGCGCCTTGGGTGGCTCAGTTGGTTGAGCGTCCAACTTCAGCTCAGAACATGGTCTCATGGTTCATGAGTTTGAGTCTTGCCTCGGCTCTATGCTAACAGCTCGGAGCCTGGAGCCTGCTTCTGCTTCTGTGTCTCCCTCTCTCTCTGTGCCTCCCCTACTTGCTCTCTGTCTCATTCTCAAAAATAAATAAACATTAAAAAATTTTTTTTAATGCTTAATTATTTTTTTATTTTTGAGAGAGAGACAAGCGCAAGCATGGGAGGGGCAGAGAGATAGGGAGACACAGAATCTGAAGCAGGCTCCAGACTCCGAGCTGTCAGCACAGAGCCCAACGAGGTGCTCGAACCCACGAACCATGAGATCATGACCTGAGCTGAAGTCCGATGCTTAACTGACTGAGCCACCCAGGCGCCCCAACCGTAATTTTTTTTTAAAAAATAAAGAACGTACACAGGAACCAAACACATTTTATCATATTTTTATAATTTTTTATATTTTACATTATAAAAATAGTATAATCTCAATGAAAGTTTTAAAAATACAGAAAAATAAAACCTTTTAATTATATATAGTCCCATTCCCCAGAAATGACTAGTATTTGATTTTTTATTTCCTTCCAGTATTTATGTTATAAATACTTTATCTGCTTGTGATCCTATGGCACACTAAAATTATAAGTACAGACTTTACTTTTATATTTATAAAAAGATATATTACAAATGAAATATATTGTTAACATTTTATTTTCGTTTTTACTATGCCATATTTCAAGCAAATAAAATTGTGTGTACTATTTAAATAAGTGTAATGTACCTACCTACTATATCACTTTGCCAGATATGAACATCTTCATATACATGCCTCAGATTTTTGTTTTCTCAAGGAAAAATCACTGTAGAATGGTCAATGCCCCTTCTGATACCCCTCCCCAATTTTACATCTGTCCCCAAAGAAAACAGCCATCTTGAATTTATCATTTCCTTGTATACTTTTGTAATTTGACTATATACATTGTATCCATAAACAAAGTAAGGTTTGATTTTTAAGTTTTTAAACTTATAAAACTCAGATCATACTATAAATATTCCTTTGTAACTTGCATTTCCTCTCTCAATATTATGTTTTTTTGAGTTTATTCCACATTGTTCTTTGTAGCTCATGTTCAATGATTTTAATTACAGTATCGAAGATGCAACCAATTTTTTATCCATTTTTTCCTTTTTATGGATTTTATATCCACATTTTTATCATTATAAGCAATGCTGCAACAATCTAAAAGTGTAATATGCTGGATCATGGATATGCACATTGTTAACTTTCCTAAATACTGACAGTAATTTCTTGTTTTTTTTTTTTTTAATTTTTTTTTTTCAACGTTTTTTTTTTATTTATTTTTGGGACAGAGAGAGACAGAGCATGAACGGGGGAGGGGCAGAGAGAGAGGGAGACACAGCATCGGAAACAGGCTCCAGGCTCCGAGCCATCAGCCCAGAGCCTGACGCGGGGCTCGAACTCACGGAGCGCAAGATCGTGACCTGGCTGAAGTCGGACGCTTAACCGACTGCGCCACCCAGGCGCCCCTCTGACAGTAATTTCTAAAAGCTTGTGCTAATTTACATTCTCATAGTAGGGTGTGAGAGTTCCACAACACATCCTCACCACCAAAGGTATAGCCAAACTTGTAAATTATTGACGATTCTGATGGGTTTGAAAATATATATTGAGGTTTTATTTTGAATTTCTCTGATGACTTCTGAGGCAGAATATTTTTTCATGTTTACTGGTCATTCAAGTTTCTGCTTTTGTGAGTTGTGTTATTTATATCCTTTGAATATTGTGGTTTTGAAATTCAATTCCTTCCTAGTTATAATAATAAAACATGCTCAGTTGTGAAATTCTACAGCAAACTGCAAGGAAAAAAACATGAAATCACCTCAAATCCCACCACTTACTGGCTAATATTATTAACATTCAGCTACATTTTTCTTAGTCTTTTAATACATGTAATTGTTTTATACAGCTAAAGTGAGGAGCAACTGGAAGGAGGACCTTGGTGAGAAAATTTTCCACTGGGTTGTTCATAATCTTTTCCAGATTAAATCCCAGGAAATAGAGTTGTTTAATATGTGTTTAAAAAAAATACAGAACACTGTCCTTCAAGATCTCCGGCATTGAAAGTGGCCGGAATATAAATATTCACTTTACTTTTATGTAGAATGAAGTCAAAATTTTTGAGCCCTTTTCCAGACTCTCTTAGTGTTGCACATAGGTCGTCCATTGTCAACAAGCACTTGGAGAGAAGAATGCCATGGACACCACAAGAGGTTGCACCTGAGAGGGGGCACAGTGGACTAAATGATACAGCTCACAAGTTACATCTGGTGCCAAGAAAGTGGGAAAAGTTAGGAGCACAGAGAAATGCAGGAATGCCTTCAGGCTTGGAATTACAAAATTCAATTTATTATTGATTTTAGGATGTAAAGTGTGACTTCATCAACACAATGCCTAGAACTCCTCTTTTTGCTCATTTTTTATCTCCTGCATGTTTCTGGTATATTTGTAAGTGATATTTTTAAGTAGAAGGATCACATCAATGAGCAGTTTCTGAGCCTTTGAATAATGGTGAAGGTCTTTCTGTGGCTGTCACACGTGAAAGACAATCTGGATGCTTTTAAAATTCTTGGGTTACAAACTTCCCATCCAAAAGCACTAAGATTTTTCTCAAATTCTGGCATTTGCTATTACAGAAAGGTTAAGGTCAGTCTTTGAAGGCAACATTTTTCTCTCTGCCTGGGCAAATGTAGGATTTATTTTTATTCTTCTAATTCAAACATGTTGGCCAGTCATGTTCAAGTGTGGTTCTCTTTTCTTTGATTTTGCCCAGCACACAGTGAATCCCCCTATTCTTGATACTTGTCTTTATAGGACTGGGAGAAGTGGCTTTTTACTTAATGTATGTTTTTGATTATTGCTTCATCTCCACTTGTGCTTGTTTCCTCCCTTGTAACACCTAAAGCCATTAGGTTTCATCTGCGGTGTCCGCTTTGTAGAGCCACAATCTTCTCCTTCATCATTTTTACCTTTTTATCCTTTTCTTCTGCATTTTGTAAGAGCCCTGGAACTTGTTTCATACGTCACTGATTTTGTTTTCTAGAGTGCTGTGCTATTCTTCCTCTTCTTTCTCTGGTATGGTTGACACACAATGTCACATTAGTTTCAGGTGTACCACATAGTGATACGAGAAATTTATACATTATCCTATGCTCACTGGCATAGCCACCATCTGTCCCAAAACATTGCTGTCCCAATATCATTGACTATATTATATTTATTCCTTATGCTGTACCTCTTATTCCTGTCACTTACCCATTCCATAACTGGAAGCCTGTATCTCCCTCTCCCCTTTACCCATTCTGCCCATCCCTCCATTCCCCTTCCTTTTAACAACCGTCAGTTTGTTCTCTATATTTATAGGTCTGATTCTGCTTTTTTGCTTGTTTATTCATTTGTTTTAGATTCCACTTATGAGTAGAATCATATGGTACTTGTCTTTCTCCATCTGACTTACTTCCCTTGGCATAATATACCACATCTTCCTTATCCATTCATCTATTGATGGACAGTTAGGTTGTTTCTATATCTTGACTATTGTGAATAATGCTGCAATAAACACAGGGGTGGATATATCTTTTCAAATTAGTGTTTTCATTTTCTTTGAGTAAATACCCAATAGTTGAATTATTGGATCGTATGGTATTTCTATTTTAAAATTTTTCCTATTTTAATTTTAATTGCCGTACTGTTTCCCACAGTGGCTATACGAATTTACATTCTCAACAACAGTGCACAAGGGGTCCTTTTTCTCTTCATCCTCACCAACACATGTCATGTTTTCATCTTATTTTAGCCATTCTAACAGGTGTAAAGTCATTATTTCTTGTGAGGTTTCTTTTTTTTTTTAAGTTTATTTCAAGAGAGAAAGAGCATGAGCAGGAGAGAGGCAGAGAGAAAGGAAGGGAGAGAGTCCCAAGTAGGCTCCACGCTGTCAGTGAGGAGCCCAAAGCAGGGCTAACTGGTGAGATCATGAACTGATCTCAGGTGAGATCATGACCTGAGCTGAAATCAAGAGTCAGCTGCTTAACCAATTGAGCCACCCAGGCGTCCCTCTCCTGTGGTTTTGATTTCCATTTCCCTGATTATTAGTGACATTGAACATCTTTTCATGTGTCTGCCATCTATATGTGTTCTTTGGAAAAATGTCTATTCAGGTCCTCTGCCCATTTTTCAATCAGATTGTTTGAGTATTTTGATGTTGATGTATAAGTTCTTTATATAGTTTGTATATTAACCCCTTGTTGGATATATCATTTGCAAATATCTTTTCCCATTCAGTAGGTTCTTTTTTTTTTTGTTTTGTTGATGGTTTTCTTTTCTGCACAAGAGCTTTTTTTATTTTGGGGGTAGTACCAGTTTATTTTTGCTTTTGTCTCCCTTGCCTTAGGGGACATACCTAGAAAAATATTACTATGACCAATGTCAGAGAATTACTGCCTGTGTTCTCTTCTAGGATTTTTATGGTTGCAGGTCTCACATTTAGGTCTTTCATCCATTTTGAGGTGTTAAAAGGTGGTCCAGTTTCATTCTTTTACGTGTAGCTGTCCAGTTTGCCCAACACCATGTACTGAAGAGACTGTCTTTTTCCCAGTGTATATTCTTGTCTCCTTTTTCATAGATTAACTGACATATAATTGTGGGTTTATTTCTAGGTCCTATATTTTGTTCCATTGATTTATGTGTCTATTTTTGTGCCAGGGCCATATTATTCTTTACTGCTATTCAGTTTTATCTTGTTGTTTAGTTTTTGATGTTCTAAAAATCCTTTCTTCACTTGGAAATCTTTATTTTCATCTCATCCAAGTCTCTCATTATGACTTTCTACTACTATTTCACAGGGACAGGAAGTCTTGCACTCCACTACTGATAATCCAGTTTTCTAAAATTCTTTTCTGTTTACTATAACAAATCATCCACTGATATCTACTTCTCCTCTAAGTCTTTAGGCTAGTCTTAGTCTCTTCCTTTGTGATGTATGATTGTTAATATTCCCCCATAGTTTATTTTATTTTTCTGTCCATTTTTTTCCATCAACAAGGAAAGATCTTTAATGATTTTTTCCCCAATAGACAAAAAATATGTAAATTTCCCTCAACCCCTTCCTTGTGGACTCGGTTGTAAGCTGAATACTCTTTTTGTACCTCAGCTGAAATTCTCATTGGCAGGTATAACTTCTAGTCTTAACTTCCAGAGTCCAGTGATCTCTAACCCCCATTTTATGTACAATGACTCTGCTACCTAAGAGGAAAGTTATCCTCTCCCCCACTGCATAGTATTCTGACTCTGATCATATTCATTATTTTAAAGACTGACCTCCTTGTTCAAGTTTCCAAGTAGAAGAAGGAGTGCATAATGTGAACCAATGTCAGAAATTCCATTTTGATTAGTATGATGGTTGAAGCCCTGCAGATCACTAAAATGTCTTTTAGGTGTTTGCTTTTTTTTTTTTTTTTTTTGAAATTTTGCTTAGTTGGAAATGTTAAGCACATATGTACTGAATTAAAGACTATGATATTGAATGAGAGGTAGAAAAGTTCTGCTATTCAAACTGATGTTCCCTGGCTTCATCTTATGCCCTCTTTTCAAAGTTCATGCCTATTCCCTACAAATAAATTTATATGTAAGATGTTAATCATTCTTTTTCAGTTTTGTGCAGAAGTATCATTTCTATGCCTCAACCAGATCTTCTTAAATATTCTTTGCCTAGGGGCACCTGTGTGGCTCAGTCGGTTAAGTGTCTGACTTCGGCTCAGGTCATGATCTCACAGTGTGTGGGTTTGAGCACTGCATCGGGCTCTGTGCTGACAGCTCAGACCCTGGAGCCTGCTTTGGACTCTGTCTCCCTTTCCCTCTGCCCCTCCCCCACTCATTTTCTCTCTCTCTCTCTCTCTCTCCCTCTCTCTCTCCCTCTCTCTCTCTCACTCTCTCTCTCTCTCAAAAGTAAATAAACATTAAAAAATATTTTAAAAATATTCCTGACCTACCCATGAGGGCACAAAGAGTGGATTAAAATATAATTGTGGTATGGTAATTAGGATTCTTTAGCTGCAATCAATAAAAATTGACTCTGGCTAACTTGAGCCAAAGGGAATATGTTGAAAATGTTCTAGAAAATCAGAGAGTTTGACAGGTAACTTGGAGACCAAGTTTGAAAAAGGAGAAATGGCAACCTGAAAACCTGGGATCAAGGACTGTAAGAACTAGAGGGATGAACCCACAGAAGGAAGAGTTCAGCACCCACCAGGTAAACTCTTATGCACTATCTGCTTGTTACTTTGAGATTCAAACTTCAGGGAACAAGTGTCCAGTGAACTTTAGATCACAAGCCTATTCCTTTTATCAGTGATAGCAGGGCTCCTGATTAGGATCCCACGATATGGAATCCCAATGGGAAGAGGTAAATGCCCCACAAACACAAAGGTGCTGGTAAGAAGAATGGACCCCGTGGAGCCAAACTCCCATGAATGTCCATCATATGAAAATTAGACTGTACCTTCAAATTTCATTCACACAATCTTGTATCTTGCTCATTTAATTTCTTCTCATATATTAATTACCTGGATTTTTGTTGGCTTTCTACCTCAAAATTGGTTAACAGCACAGTATTATTGGTTTTGGATGGCTCACAGAGAGGTCACATCTTACTGGGTGAAAAGAGACTATTTGGAATCTGAAGTCAAACACCAACCACTACACTTACTTAGCTATGTGATCTTGGACACACAACTTAGTTTTTCCAAGCCTTGGTTCCTAGTTTATCATTACTTTTTTTTGAGAATTTAATGGGGTAATACATGTAAAACTCACAGAAAGTATTCAATAAATAATCTATTGTGTTACTATATGGTTATAGTTGTGTAAGTTGTTATTATTATTAACAATTGACTAATTTATATTGACCTGTTGTTCTTCACCTCAACCAGACTTTCAAACTAATCCTCTGATAACACTAACACTCAACAGTGGAAAGAGAGAATCCAAATAATCTTTCCTCAAACGTATAAACCTCATTCCCAGTGAGTAATAAGCCACATTGGCCCCTGACTGGTCTACTAAAGGCAGGGCATCCTTTGGAGACTTTTAGTCCTATTCAAGAAATCAAACTATTGAATATGGTCAAAGCAATTATGGATAAACCACTCAGTGACCTGCTTAAAAGGCCTTCAATTACCATTTATTCCTAGGATGGGGAGAGTAACTCTGCCTGAGGAGAAATTAATGTATTGCACTTGAAATAGGCATTGACACATTATGGTGTGCACATTTGTTTGTCATAACTACAGGCAACATGCAAGACAAGTTACAAACAGCTATGGAAAAATGCAATAAAAATTGTTTCATTGAAAAAACAGGTGGACTATTCTCAAATGGACATGGAATGGAACATTTTCAAGAATAGATCACATGTGAGGCCACAAAACAAGTCTCAATAGAATCAAGAACATAGAAATTATATCAAGTATCTCTTCCAACCACAATGATATGAATCTAGAAATCAATAAAAGAATGAAATCTGGACAATCACAAATATGTGGAAATTAAACAACATGATCTTTAGTAACAAACAGATCAAAGAAGAAATCAAAGGAGAAATGAAAAACCTATCTTGTAGTGAAGGCTCAACATACCAAAACTTATGGGATGCAGCAAAAGCAGTTCTAAGAGGAAGGTTTCCAGTTATAAACACATACATTAAGAAGAGGGAAAGATCTCAAATAAACAACCTAGCATTATGCCACAAGGACCTAGAAAAAGAACAAACTAGCACAAAGTTAGCAAAAGGAAGGAAATAATAAGGATTAGAGCAGGAATAAATAGAGAATAGGAAAGCAAAAGAAAAGATTAACAAAACTTAGAATTAATTCTTTTAAAAGACAAACAAAATTGACAAATCTTTAAACTAAGAAAAAAAAGGAGAAAACACTAAAATGAATCTAATAATAAATGAAAGACATTACAAATGACACCACATAAATACAAAGGATTGTAAAAGACCACCATGAGCAATTACATGCCTACAAATTGGACAACCTGGACAAAATGGGTAAATACTTGGAAACATACAACCACAAAGACTGAATCATGAAGAAATAGAAAATCTGAACAGACCAAAAATTAATAAAGAGATGGAATCAGTAATAAAAACTCCTTCCAACAAAGAAAAGTTCAGAACTGGATGGTTTCACTAGTGAGTTCCATGAAACATTTAAAGGAGAATTAAAACAAATGCTTTCCAAACTCTTACTCAAAAACAGAAGAAGAAACACTCTCAAAGTCATTTTTCTGAGGGTAGCATTACCCTGATAAAAAGCCAGACAAGGACACTATAAGAAGATTACAGGCCAATATTCTTGATGAATACAGATGCACAAATTCTCAACAAAATACTGGCAAAGCAAATTCAACAGCACATTGAGAATATTATACACCATGATCAAGCAGGATTTGTTCCCAGAATGCAAGGTTGGTTCAATATATGTGAATTAATAAATGTGATACATCACATTAATATTATGAAAGATTAAAATCATATGATCATCTCAATAGATGCAGAAAAAGTATTTGACAATTTAACATACTTTCATGATAAAAACTCTGAATAAAATTGGGCATAAAACAATGTTCCTCAATATAATAAAGGCCACATATGATAAGCCCACAGTTAACTTCATACTCATTGGTTAAACACTAAAAGATTTTCCTCTAAGATCAGAAGCAAGACAAGGGTACCTATCCTCAGCACTCCTATTTAACATAGAATTAGAAATCCTGGCCAGAGCAATCTGGCAAGAAAAAAATAAATAAAAGGTATCCAAATGAGAAAGGAAGAAGCAAAATTATCTGCTTGCAGATGATATGATCTTATATATAGAAAACTCTAAAGGCTCTACCAAAAACTTTAGAACTAAAAAAAAATTCAGGAAAGTTACAGAATACACAGCATACAAAAATATGTTGCATTTCTGTACACCAACAACAAATTTTCTGAAAAAGGAATAAATAAATCAATCCCATTTATAATAGCATCAAAAACAATAAAATACTTATGAATAAATTTAAACCAAAAGGTGAAAAATTCGTACACTGAAAACTATAAGACATTGGTGAAAAAAATTGAAGAAGACACAAATGAATGAAATTATATCCCATAGTCAGGAGTCATAAGAATGAATATTCTTTTCTTCCCTCTTGTTTTTTATTTTAGAGAAAGAGAGAGCATGGGTGGGGGAGAGGGGCAGAAAGGTAGAAAGAGAGAGAGAGAGAGAGAGAGAGAGAGTATCTTAAGTAGGCTCTATGCTAAGTGTGGAGTATGATGAGCGGCTCAATCCCATGACCCTGGGATCATCACCTGAGCCACAAACAAGAGTCAGGTGCTTAACCAACTGAGCCACCCAGGAGCCCCAGAAGAATGAATATTCTTAAATGTCTATACCACCCAAAGCCATCTATAGGTTCAATGCAATTCCTATCAAGATTTTAATGGTATTTCTGTTTTCACAGAATTAAAAAAAAAAAAAAAAACTAAAGTTCATATGGAACCATGAAAGACCCTAAATAGTCAAAGCAACTTTGAGAAGGATAAACCTGGAGGCATCATACATCCTGATTTCAAACTATGTTACAAAGCTATGATAATTAAAATGGAATTTAATTATCCATTTTAATGGAATAGAATCGAGAGTTCAGAAATGAACCCATGCATATACAGTCAACTAATATTTGAAAACAGAAACCCATTTTTTTCAACAGGGAAAAATACCTTCTTCAATAAATAATACTAAAAAAGAGAATATTTACATGCAACAAATGAAATTGGACCCCTATCTTAGAATACTCACAAAAATTAACTCAGAATGGATTAAAGACTTAAACATAAGACTTGAAACTCCTAGAAGAAAACATAGGGAAAAGCTCTTTGACATTGGTCTTGGCAACAATTTTTTGGATATGAAACCAAAAGCACAAACAACAAAAGCAAAAATAAACAAGTGGAATCACATCAAACTGAAAAGCTTCTATACAGGAAAAGAAACCATTAACAAAATGAAGCAACCTAAGAAATGAAGTTACACATTTACAAACCAAATATCTACTCAAGGGTTAATATCATACAATTCAATAGGAAAAATTTAAATCCAATTAATTTGACAAGTGGGCAAAGAACTCAGATATTTTTCCAATATACAAATGGCAACAGGTACATGAAAAGGTGTTCAACCTTACTAATCATCAGAGAAAAGCAAATCAAAACCACAGAGATATATCACCTCTGACCTGTAGAATGGCTGTTATCAAAAAGACAAGACATAACAAGTGCTGGCAAGGTTTTGGAGAAAAGGAAATTCTTGTTAACTATTGGTGGTAATGTACATTAGTATAACCACTATAGAAAAAGTATAGAAAATAAAAAATAAATTACCATATGATCCAGCAATCCCATTTCTGGGTCAACTGTACACCCATTGACTTCTAGAACTGCCTGTACCATTGTGGAGATTACCCATGGAATTTCTAATCGTGGGTGCCATTTGTATAAATGTCAGACCTTTTTCAAACACTTATTTCCAAGGAAGGGGGTTATGCTTTTCAAACTTCAATATGCATATAAATCACCTTTTGATATTGTTAAAATGCAGATTCTGATTCAGCAGGTCCTGGCTGGGGCCCGAGATTTTGCATTTCTTTTTTTTTTTTAATTTTTTTTAATGTTTATTTATTTTTGAGACATAGAGAGACAGAGCATGAACAGGGGAGGGTCAGAGAGAGAGGGAGACACAGAATCTGAAACAGGCTTCAGGCTCCGAGCTGTCAGCACAGAGCCCGATGCGGGGCTCGAACCCACGGACCGCGAGATCATGACCTGGGCCGAAGTCGGACGCTCAACCGACTGAGCCACCCAGGCGCCCCAATTTCGCATTTCTAAAAAACTTCAATATGATGTTGAGGCTGTTATCCCCTGCCCAGAGTTTGAAGTAGCAAATTAAAAGGGTATAACAATGATTCTCACACAGATTTCTAAGCATAACTGGAAAAATTCTACTGACTTTACTTAATGACCTCTTATGTATAACCTTACTTACAAATACCAAATGGTCAATTCCTGTCTACTGTCTTGGCCATTTTCCACAGGTCATAAAAAGGCAAAAAGCTAATAATCCAGGATAATTGTATCTTTAGTTTGTATAGTCATGACACAAGAGCAAGTTTAAAATGCAGATTCCCTGCACTACTTACTATCCCTCAAGAATTTGGCTTCACGATGCCTGAAATTTGCATTTTTAATATGCAGTCCAGCTCATTCTGATAAAGGTGGCACTTGGACAATCTTTTGAGAAATACTAGGTAATTATGTTGGTATTGTTGCCTGATGTAGTAGAGTTAGGGTATAGACTACGCTACTGTAACAAAAATACTCCCAAAACACATGGCTTAAATTAGATGGCAATATCTCCCTCATCTGCCAGTCCAAAGAAAAATTCCAAGCTGGTGTGGCATCTCTGTACCATGATGCTAGCATGACCCAGATTCCTACTATCTGGTTGCTCTGACATCTCCTGGGATGTTGTTTCTAACTGCATTTTCAAATCTGAGTCACAACCACATCTGTAGTCCAGCCCATAGGAAGGGAGAAAGAGAAAAACTAGAGGGCAAGCTATTTTCTTTTTTGTTTCCTGGTTATTTGGTTTATATGTACTTTATTAAAGTATACTTTATGTACATTGAACTGCACATATTTAAGGTATGCAATTTCAAAAGTTTTGTAGTATTCATAACAACCAAAATGTCCATACATAGGTGAATGAATAGGCCATTTCTTTAAGCAATGGATGCACACAGTGCACACATTAAGCATCAATGAAAAGTGATAAACTAGTTGAAAGGCCACACCCAAGCTGCCAATGAGGCTGGGTAACATTATCTCAAACTGGGTACCTTGGGCAAAGCTGTATCTTCAGTACTGCGGAGGAGAGAAAAGACTTTGTGGGACAGCCAGAAACCCACAACTCCCAGCAAACCTTTTTATGCCTTAAGATTCAGAGCAGGCAGGGGGTCCTGAATGGTTCAGTCAGTTAAGCAACCGACTCTTGATTTTGGCTCAGGTTTATGAGTTCTAGCCTAGAGTATAGTTCTGTGCTGACAGCAAGGAATGTGCTTGGGATTCTCTCTCTCCTTCTTTCTCTGCCCCTCCCTTGCTGGTGCACTTGCCCTCTCTCTCTCCCTCAAAAATAAATAAATATTTTAAAAACCAAAACAAAACTCAGAGCAGGTGTCTCCTCCAGGAGGCCTTTTCTGACTCTCCAAGCTGAATAAAGTGTCCCTCCTTTGCTCACTGAAACTCACTATTCATGATTCTCACTATACCTAGGGTGTTGAGTTAGTGACATGATTCCTTTGTTACTTCATCTATACGTTCCCTTTGGCATGTGTCTAGTTACTGTCTGTCAACAAATGACAATGGCAACCCATTATTCTTATGAAGGTTGATAATTTCTTTTTTAATATTTTTTAAATTTTTTGATATTTAGTTTTGAGAGACAAAGAGTGAGAGGGGGAGGGGCAGAGAGACAGGGAGACACAGAATCCAAAGCAGGCTCCTGGCTATAATCTGTCAGCACAGAGCCAGATGCGGGGCTCAAACTCATGAACAGTGAGATCATGACCTGAGCCAAAGTCAGACGCTTAACCAACTGAGCCCCCCAGGCACTCCTCTTTTTTAATGTTAATAATACCAACCCCTTATTTAACAGGTGCCCACTTTGTACCAAACACCATTCAAGGTCCCTTAAATACCTTTTCGCCTCTTCACAAAATTTTTGCGAAGTAGGGATTATTATCCCTATTTTATTTATGAGGAAATGGAGGCTTGTAGGGGTTACAAAACTTGCCCCAGTGTCTCAGAGCTAATGGGAACCAGCAGCAGAACTTAACTGTCTGATCCAAAGTCTACCCTCTTTCCACCTGAGCATGCCTCTTCTCCACTATCATTATTATGATGATCAATCTCCCTCAATATGCACACTATACACATTTAAAGGTGTTTTTGTTTTAGCATGTTTATATACGTTATTACTTGCCTTGGAAGGAAATGTTTCTTAGTCTCCTTTTCCATCTGCATGCCATAAAAAAATTATCTGTAAGGTATTGCTCATATAAACTAAGAGCTAACTTGATTTAAAACCAGAATCTCATTGTCCTGAAAGAGCCCAAATTATAATTCAAGATCTGGCTTATAGCCTATTTCACAGATGGAAAAATGGAGACACAAGGACACAAAATAATTGCTGGAGTCAAATAAGGCACTGCCTCAATCGGGCTCAGGCTTCCTTTTGGCAGGGAGGCAACATGTGTTTGGAAAGAGTATGGACCATGTAGCCCAACAATGCAAGATTCAAATATGGGCTCTGTCACTTGAATATGTGACCTCAGGCAAATTTTCTACCTTCTTTGAAGGTGTTTCCTCATTTGCAAATGAAATAAAGATACCTACCTTGTAGATGCGTTGTGACTATTGGAGATGAATAATGGAAGGTACCTAATATAGTGCCTGACAGAGTGAGTGCTAATTAAATGTTAGTTCTCTCTCTCTGTCACAGGCTAGCCTTTTCCTAGAGCACACATTGCTTTCTACAGGGCGATGGTCTTTTACCCTTCTTGACACCCACATAAATTTCACACTGGAAAAATCTAGAGCTGAGTGCGCATGAAGCCAAGTCCATCCTAAAGGGTTTTTTTTTTTTTTAATTTAAAGGAAGAAAAAGTAAAAAGTGCTGAGCCAATATTTCTACTATTCAATCATTAAATATTAATCGATGTCAATGCATTTGAGGAAGCCTTTAGCTGTGACAGGTGAGCTGAAAGTAGAAATTCTGATTTAACGAGGCCTTCCGGCCGCTTTGGCAAAATGTCAGGGTGCAGGGTGTGGTGGAGAATAATTAACTGATAAACAACCTCCCGAAAAAGATCAGGAACTAGGGAATTGAGGACAAAGACAAGGCTTCTCTTATTTTCTCCAAAACATTTTTTCTCATGGGATCTTTCAGTCCTTTCTGAATCAACCCTGATTCAGTACCCCCTAAGTCGGAATGCCCTTAACTGTTTTTGTTTAGACGGGGCTATGAAATGATTAGGCTGTTGAAATGATGAATCAGGGAGCACTGCAGGATTTTTCACAGTCTCTCTGAACAATGCCCCATATCACATTTACACTGACAGGCTGTATTTTTATATTTGACATGTGAGAGGAACATGGAAAATAACACACTGACAGCGCCTTAGATACCAGTCATACATCTTCCTAACACAGATTGATGGGTGGAAAAGAATATTATTTAGTGAGCCCTTCTTAAGCTCTCCAAGGAAAATATATAGATCCACCAGTGGATTGACTTGAAACTCATATTAACATTCCTTACGAGCAAGAAACAGAAAAACAACCACCATCCATTTCTGCACCACCAAACAGATCAGAAAAATTAGCAGAAACCAATGCAGTACTTGTACATTTCTCACTGATGGGTCATGCTTTGTTCCTCCCCAGCCCAGCAATCTGACTAGGTGGAATTTCTCCATCGAGGCACATTGGTCTTTCTCAATTTCAAACCAAAGGTGAAAGATAAGCTGGTAGGAAAATTGAAGCCACAGCTTTAGCTGCTCAGGGAACCAACCTGAAACAGAAAAAAAACTGAGAAGGACTATCCCAGGCTAACTGCATGCCTATGGAGAGACCATAGAACCATGTGGGAGTGTGGCTGCTACATTCTAGGAGATGTAGAATAAGAAAAAGAAGGAAAAGAAGGAAGTATGCCCTTTATAGTGGATGCTGTACTCTCCCTCCAGGAAGGCAAGATTTATTCCCACAGTTGCTGGGAATACTGTTGGTGACCACACTCTCAGACGCCAGCCTTCTTCCAGAAGACCCTCTGCTAAAGAGAGCTGTCTCACCAAACAGTAGGCTGTCTCATGGAGCTGCCCAAATCCAGGGACTGGTCAGTACAGAAATATAAGGGCCTGGCCTCTGATCCCCAAAAGGAACAACTATGGAAGGTCGGTTGTCCCGGCTTCAGAGCCCCAAGAGTTAGCTAAGGTCTGCATTAGGACTACGTCTCAGTCTAAACTCATCCTACGTCCAATCCTGCTTCCTTCCATTTGCTTATGCAGGTGTCAGTCCCATGAATATTCCATAATTCCCTACATGCTAATCTCCATCTCAGAGTCTGTTTCCAGGAATACCCAAACTGCAATACTCCCTTCATTTCCCACTTCAACAATGTACCATGTAACTTAAATATCCTAATGAATTAAATCCTATGATTCTTTCAGAAATGTGCATGTATAATCAACCAAATCATTTTGAAACCCAAGTCACAGTCATTCCAATTCTCACGGTGGAAAATAAAAACAGAGAAAGAGGGGCACCTGGATGGCTCAGTTAGCTGAGCATCCAACTCTTGATTTCGGCACAGGTCATGATCCCAGGGTTGGGATCAAGCCCTGCATCCAGCTCCACACTGAATGTGGAGCCTGCTTGGGATTCTGTCTCTACCTCTCTCTCTGCCTCTCCCCAATGTTCTCTTTCTCTCTCTCTGTTTCTAAATAAATAAGTAAATAAATAAATAACCAGAACAAATCAGAGAAAGATAAGCACCATCTTGTGGAAGGACCTGCCACTCTAAGTTTCAAGTTTCTCTCTTTGTTTTTCATGTGTTTGTTTCTTTTTCATTCTATGTTTATTTTTTTTATATATATGAAATTTATTGACAAATTGGTTTCCATACAACACCCAGTGCTCATCCCAAAAGGTGCCCTCCTCAATACCCATCACCCACCCTCCCCTCCCTCCCACCCCCCATCAACCCTCAGTTTGTTCTCAGTTTTTAACAGTCTCTTATGCTTTGGCTCTCTCCCACTCTAACCTCTTTTTTTTTTTTTTCCCTTCCCCTCCCCCATGGGTTCCTGTTAAGTTTCTCAGGATCCACATAAGAGTGAAACCATATGGTATCTGTCTTTCTCTGTATGGCTTATTTCACTTAGCATTACACTCTCCAGTTCCATCCACGTTGCTACAAAGGGCCATATTTCATTTTTTCTCATTGCCACATAGTATTCCATTGTGTATATATACCACAATTTCTTTATCCATTCATCAGTTGATGGACATTTAGGCTCTTTCCATAATTTGGCTATTGTTGAGAGTGCTGCTATGAACATTGGGGTACAAGTGCCCCTATGCATCAGTACTCCTGTATCCCTTGGGTAAATTCCTAGCAGTGCTATTGCTGGGTCATAGGGTAGATCTATTTTTAATTTTCTGAGGAACCTCCACACTGTTTTCCAGAGCGGCTGCACCAATTTGCATTCCCACCAACAGTGCAAGGGGTTCCCATTTCTCCACATCCTCTCCAGCATCTATAGTCTCCTGATTTGTTCATTTTGGCCACTCTGACTGGCTTGAGGTGATACCTGAGTGTGGTTTTGATTTGTATTTCCCTGATGAGGAGCGACGCTGAACATCTTTTCATGTGCCTGTTGGCCATCTGGATGTCTTCTTTAGAGAAGTGTCTATTCATGTTTTCTGCCCATTTCTTCACTGGGTTATTTGTTTTTCGGGTGTGGAGTTTGGTGAGCTCTTTATAGATTTTAGATACTAGCCCTTTGTCCGATATGTCATTTGCAAATATCTTTTCCCATTCCGTTGGTTGCCTTTTAGTTTTGTTGGTTGTTTCCTTTGCTGTGCAGAAGCTTTTTATCTTCATAAGGTCCCAGTAATTCACTTTTGCTTTTAATTCCCTTGCCTTTGGGGATGTGTCGAGTAAGAGATTGCTACGGCTGAGGTCAGAGAGGTCTTTTCCTGCTTTCTCCTCTAAGGTTTTGATGGTTTCCTGTCTCACATTTAGGTCCTTTATCCATTTTGAGTTTATTTTTGTAAATGGTGTGAGAAAGTGGTCTAGTTTCAACCTTCTGCATGTTGCTGTCCAGTTCTCCCAGCACCATTTGTTAAAGAGGCTGTCTTTTTTCCATTGGATGTTCTTTCCTGCTTTGTCAAAGATGAGTTGGCCATACGTTTGTGGGTCTAGTTCTGGGGTTTCTATTCTATTCCATTGGTCTGTGTGTCTGTTTTTGTGCCAATACCATGCTGTCTTGATGATGACAGCTTTGTAGTAGAGGCTAAAGTCTGGGATTGTGATGCCTCCTGCTTTGGTCTTCTTCTTCAAAATTCCTTTGGCTATTCAGGGCCTTTTGTGGTTCCATATGAATTTTAGGATTGCTTGTTCTAGTTTCGAGAAGAATGCTGGTGCAATTTTGATTGGGATTGCATTGAATGTGTAGATAGCTTTGGGTAGTATTGACATTTTGACAATATTTATTTTTCCAATCCATGAGCAGGGAATGTCTTTCCATTTCTTTAAATCTTCTTCAATTACCTTCATAAGCTTTCTATAGTTTTCAGCATACAGATCCTTTACATCTTTGGTTAGATTTATTCCTAGGTATTTTATGCTTCTTGGTGCAATTGTGAATGGGATCAGTTTCTTTATTTGTCTTTCTGTTGCTTCATTGTTAGTGTATAAGAATGCAACTGATTTCTGTACATTGATTTTGTATCCTGCAACTTTGCTGAATTCAGGTATCAGTTCTAGCAGACTTTTGGTGGAGTCTATCGGATTTTCCATGTATAATATCATGTCATCTGCAAAAAGCGAAAGCTTGACTTCATCTTTGCCAATTTGGATGCCTTTGATTTCCTTTTGTTGTCTGATTGCTGATGCTAGAACTTCCAGCACTATGTTAAACAACAGCGGTGAGAGTGGGCATCCCTGTCGTGTTCCTGATCTCAGGGAAAAAGCTCTCAGTTTTTCCCCGTTGAGGATGATGTTAGCTGTGGGCTTTTCGTAAATGGCTTTTATGATCTTTAAGTATGTTCCTTCTATCCCGACTTTCTCAAGGGTTTTTATTAAGAAAGGGTGCTGGATTTTGTCAAAGGCCTTTTCTGCATCGATTGACAGGATCATATGGTTCTTCTCTTTTTTGTTGTTAATGTGATGTATCACGTTGATTGATTTGTGAATGTTGAACCAGCCCTGCATCCCAGGAATGAATCCCACTTGATCATGGTGAATAATTCTTTTTATATGCTGTTGAATTCGATTTGCTAGTATCTTATTGAGAATTTTTGCATCCATATTCATCAGGGATATTGGCCTGTAGTTCTCTTTTTTTACTGGGTCTCTGTCTGGTTTAGGAATCAAAGTAATACTGGCTTCATAGAATGAGTCTGGAAGTTTTCCTTCCCTTTCTATTTCTTGGAATAGCTTGAGAAGGATAGGTATTATCTCTGCTTTAAATGTCTGGTAGAACTCCCCTGGGAAGCCATCTGGTCCTGGACTCTTATTTGTTGGGAGATTTTTGATAACCGATTCAATTTCTTCACTGGTTATGGGTCTGTTCAAGCTTTCTATTTCCTCCTGATTGAGTTTTGGAAGAGTGTGGGTGTTCAGGAATTTGTCCATTTCTTCCAGGTTGTCCAATTTGTTGGCATATAATTTTTCATAGTATTCCCTGATAATTGTTTGTATCTCTGAGGGATTGGTTGTAATAATTCCATTTTCATTCATGATTTTTATCTATTTGGGTCATCTCCCTTTTCTTTTTGAGAAGCCTGGCTAGAGGTTTGTCAATTTTGTTTATTTTTTCAAAAACCAACTCTTGGTTTCGTTGATCTGCTCTACAGTTTTTTTAGATTCTATATTGTTTATTTCTGCTCTGATCTTTATTATTTCTCTTCTTCTGCTGGGTTTAGGCTGCCTTTGCTGTTCTGCTTCTATTTCCTTTAGGTGTGCTGTTAGATTTTGTATTTGGGATTTTTCTTGTTTCTTGAGACAGGCGTGGATTGCAATGTATTTTCCTCTCAGGACTGCCTTCGCTGCGTCCCAAAGCGTTTGGATTGTTGTATTTTCATTTTCGTTTGTTTCCATATATTTTTTGATTTCTTCTCTAATTGCCTGGTTGACCCACTCATTCGTTAGTAGGGTGTTCTTTAACCTCCATGCTTTTGGAGGTTTTCCAGACTTTTTCCTGTGGTTGATTTCAAGCTTCATAGCATTGTGGTCTGAAAGTATGCATGGTATAATTTCAATTCTTGTAAACTTATGAAGGGCTGTTTTGTGACCCAGTATATGATCTATCTTGGAGAATGTTCCATGTGCACTCGAGAAGAAAGTATATTCTGTTACTTTGGGATGCAGAGTTCTAAATATATCTGTCAAGTCCATCTGATCCAATGTCTCATTCAGGGCCCTTGTTTCTTTATTGACCGTGTGTCTAGATGATCTTTCCATTTCTGTAAGTGGGGTGTTAAAGTCCCCTGCAATTACCACATTCTTATCAATAAGGTTGCTTATGTTTATGAGTAATTGTTTTATATATTTGGGGGCTCCGGTATTCGGCGCATAGACATTTATAATTGTTAGCTCTTCCTGATGGATAGACCCTGTAACTATTATATAATGTCCTTCTTCATCTCTTGTTACAGCCTTTAATTTAAAGTCTAGTTTGTCTGATATAAGTATGGCTACTCCAGCTTTCTTTTGGCTTCCAGTAGCATGATAAATAGTTCTCCATCCCCTCACTCTGAATCTAAAGGTGTCCTCAGGTCTAAAATGAGTCTCTTGTAGACAGCAAATAGATGGGTCTTGTTTTTTTATCCATTCTGATACCCTATGTCTTTTGGTGGGCGCATTTAATCCATTTACATTCAGTGTTATTATAGAAAGATACGGGTTTAGAGTCATTGTGATGTCTGTATGTTTTATGCTTGTAGTGATGTCTCTGGTACTTTGTCTCACAGGGTCCCCCTTAGGATCTCTTGTAGGGCTGGTTTAGTGGTGACAAATTCCTTCAGTTTTTGTTTGTTTGGGAAGACCTTTATCTCTCCTTCTATTCTAAATGACAGACTTGCTGGATAAAGGATTCTCGGCTGCATATTTTTTCTGTCTAGCACACTGAAAATCTCGTGCCAATTCTTTCTGGCCTGCCAAGTTTCAAAAGAGAGATCAGTCACGAGTCTTATAGGTCTCCCTTTATATGTGAGGGCACGTTTACCCCTTGCTGCTTTCAGAATTTTCTCTTTATCCTTGTATTTTGCCAGTTTCACTATGATATGTCGTGCAGAAGATCGATTCAAGTTACCTCTGAAGGGAGTTCTCTGTGCCTCTTGGATTTCAATGCCTTTTTCCTTCCCCAGTTCAGGGAAGTTCTCAGCTATAATTTCTTCAAGTACCCCTTCAGCACCTTTCCCTCTCTCTTCCTCCTCTGGGATACCAATTATGCGTATATTATTTCTTTTTAGTGTATCACTTAGTTCTCTAATTTTCCCCTCATACTCCTGGATTTTTTTATCTCTCTTTTTCTCAGCTTCCTCTTTTTCCATAACTTTATCTTCTAGTTCACCTATTCTCTCCTCTGCCTCTTCCATCCGAGCCGTGGTGGTTTGCATTTTGTTTTGCATTTCCTTTAAAGCGTTTTTCAGCTCCTCGTGACTGTTCCTTAGTCCCTTGATCTCTGTAGCAAGAGATTCTCTGCTGTCCTGTATACTGTTTTCCAGCCCAGCGATTAATTTTATGACATTATTCTAAATTCACTTTCTGTTATATTATTTAAATCCTTTTTGATCAGCTCATTAGCTGTTGTTATTTCCTGGAGATTCTTCTGAGGGGAATTCTTCCGCTTGGTCATTTTGGATAGTCCCTGGTGTGGTGAGGACCTGCAGGGCACTTCCCCTGTGCTGTGGTGTATAACTGGAGTTGGTGGGCGGGGCCGCAGTCAGTCCTGATGTCTGCCCCCAGCCCACCGCTGGGGCCACAGTCAGACTGGTGTGTGCCTTCTCTTCCCCTCTCCTAGGGGCGGGATTCACTGTGGGGTGGCGTGGCCTGTCTGGGCTACTTGCACACTGCCAGGCTTGTGATGCTGGGGATCTGGCGTATTAGCTGGGGTGGGAAGACAAGGTGCATGGCGGCGGGGGGGCAGGCTTAGCTCGCTTCTCCTTAGGTGATCCACTTCAGGAGGGGCCCTGTGGCAGCCGGAGGGAGTCAGATCCGCTGCCGGAGGTTTGGCTCCGCAGAAGCACAGAGTTGGGTGTTTGCGCGGAGCGAGCAATTTCCCTGGCCGGAACCGGTTCCCTTTGGGATTTTGGCTGGGGGATGGGCGGGGGAGATGGCGCTGGCGAGCGCCTTTGTTCCCCGCCAAACTGAGCTCTGTCGTCCGGGGGCTCCGCAGCTCACCCTCCCTTTGTCCTCCAGCCTTCCCGCTTTCCGAGCAGAGCTGTTAACTTATGACCTCCCAGACGCTAAGTCGCGCTTGCTGTTGGAACACAGTCCGTCAGGCCCCTCCGCTTTTGCAAGCCGGACTCCAGGGCTCTGCTTGGCTGGCGAGCCGCCCCTCCGCCCCGGCTCCCTCCCGCCAGTCCGTGGAGCGCGCACCGCCTCGCCGCCCTTCCTACCCTCTTCCGTGGGCCTCTCGTCTGCACTTGGGTCCGGTGACTCCGTTCTGCTAATCCTCTGGCGGTTTTCTGGGTTATTTAGGCAGGTGTAGGTGGAATCTAAGTGATCAGCAGGACGCGAGGTGAGCCCAGCGTCCTCCTACGCCGCCATCTTCCTGTCTCTCTGAAAACACCTAATTCTATTTGGCTCTGATGCAGAATGATAGAAAGAAATAGGTGATTTTTTTCTTTTTTTTTTTTTTTAGAGAGAGGGAGAGTGCAAACAGCATGGGGGTCAGAAGGGCAGAGGGAGAGGGCTCATTCTATGTTTAAATGGCAAAAGCAGGTAAAGAAAAACATCCAGAAATTCTAATACCAAAACAGAAATAGGTGAGAGAGATCTTTTTCCTGTTGTAGATGATACTAAAAAGCCAAGAAGCAGGGATCTGGATCACTGATTCTTAGGATCGCAGAGTACCTGACACTCCAGTTTCTAAGAGCAAACAATGGGATATGAAGACTTTCACTGAGCAGTTTACTGATTTTGAAGCGAAGGCAAAGGGAACCAGACACATGTTTAGAATCTCACAGCAAGTTTTTAGCATTTGGCTCCAACTAAGAGCACTGAGTCATTGGCTGCCCCAGGGCTTCATCTACTTTTCCTCATTTTTTTCCTGCCCTTCTCTGTTCTCCATTTGCTTCCTTTGCTCTTGCTTCTTCCTCTTTGGTTCTCTTTCCCATTTCCTCTCCCTCCCACTTCGCTGGACATTTTTATTGACTGGGTTTAGTAGTTGCATCACACAGATTGCTTTTTCTGTAGTAAAGCCCTGATTTGGAAGGGAAAAGAAGAACTTTTCATCTCTGTGTGCAAATGTGATTCAAATATGGTGAACTAATTTATTCTGTAAAACTTAATTAAAACCAATAAAAAAAGGAGACAACTCTGGAGGGAGCAGTAACTCCCTTGGCAGGACTTGGGTGAGACTTCATTCAGTTGGGACTTTTTAAATCTTAGCATTTGATTTGGCCCCATGATTTTCAGAGGACTTGGTTTGGTTTTATGTGCTACTAAAGTGCTTTTACGTATTTAATGGTTTACTCCAATTGGGTAAAAGTTTTGTTAGGTTTTCTCTAAAGTTTCCCACAGGAAAGCCTTGGTTTTTTATTTGTGACTGGAATATTTTGTGGCTTTAGAAATTATCAGGAAATTTTTAAAAAAAAATTCTACTTTTGAAGTTTTCCAGATGCACACAAGTGTATTTTCACATATCTTACATTACATACCTCCTTGTGAAGTGATGTTGTCTGAAAGTATGAATAAACAATGTCAGAATGGAACTTGCAGGAATAGTGACTTCATGCTGAGATTCCCATTACATGTTAAGCTTCTTGATTGTAGAACTCCATCTCCAACACTTTTTAAACAACCTACACCAAACAAAGAAATAGAGTACACATGGATGGAGAGAAGGAGGGAAGAAGGGAAGGAAGGAAGGAAGGAAGGAAGGAAGGAAGGAAGGAAGGAATCCATCAATTCCAAAGTGTTGGGATACATTTACCTATATTCTCCCTGCTGGAATCAGAATTAAAGGGAGGGCAAGAGCTGCTCAGAGCACTAGCCCCATCTAAGAATAGAGGAAGACTTCTAAGTATGGAATCCCAATGAAATCTCATACCCGGCACCAAACTTTGCCAAGGTGGGTGCTCAGTAAACCTTGGATAAATTGAATTGTTACACCCTTTTGATCAAAGTTTGCCTCAAGGGCACTACAAAAGGAGTGCCAATGGTGATTATTTCCAGTATTTTGTTATGAAAATTTCCAACATATAGAAAAATTTTTATAATTTTTCATGGAACACCCCTGTACCTATAACCTAGATTCTACCATTAATTAACATTTCACTCTACTTATCACAACTCTATCTATCCATCCCTATATTCATCCAACACTCATATTATTTTTTTGTCTGGGTATAGTATACTTATAGATGGTACATGACAAGTAGGGCTCCCCAAGCCCCTCCCCTTCTTCAGGGGGTCTGTGATGGAAACTGTGTAGAGGTTGGGGGATTCTCAGTATATTGGGGGGGTGAGTTGGGGCAAAAATTCTCCAGCAACTGAGGCACTGTCTCTTCCTCTTTCGCTCCCTCGGGCTGGTGGTCCAGGGGACTCATACTCCTTGGAGACCATGTGGACCATAAGGTCCACATCCAGTTGCTGTAGCCAAATTCATTGTCATAATAGGAAATTTGCTTGACAAAGTGGTCATTGAGAGCAAAGCCTGCTCCAGCGTCAAAAGTGTAAGAGTGGGTATCAATGTTAAAGTCACAGGAGACAAAGTGGTCCTCAGTGTTACCCAGGGTGCACTTGAGGGGGCCCTCTAATGCCTGTTTCACCACCTTCTTGATGTCATTGTACTTGTCAGTTTTCTTTAGGCTGCAGATCATACCTACAATTGACACATTGGGAATCGGGACACAGAAGGCCATGCCAGTGGGCTTCCTATTTAGCTCAGGGATGACCTTGCCTACAGCCTTGGCAGCACCAGAAGAAGTAGGGAGAGTGTTCTGGGTAGCTCCTTGGCCATGGTGACACAGCTTCCCAGAGAGGTCGTCCATGGTCTCCTAGGTGGCAGTGATGGCATAGACCATGGTCATGGGTCCCTCCACGATGCCAAAGTTGTCATGGATGACCTTGGCCAGAGGGGCCAAGCAGTTGGTGTTGCAAGAGGTATTGCCAACAATCTTGAGAGAGTTGTAATACTTCTCATAGTTCATGCCCATCGCAAACATGGGGGTACCAGAAGAATGAGTGGAGATGATAACCCTTCAAGTGAGCCCCAGCCTCCTCCATGGTGGTGAAGACCCGAGTGGACTCCACAACATACTCAGCACCAGCATCACCCATTTGATGTTGGTGGGATCTTTCTTCTGGAAGATGGAGATGGGCTTTCCATTGATGACTAGTTTCCCATTCTCAACCTTGACTGTACCATTTAATTTGCTGTGGGTAGGATCACACTGGAAACATGTAGACCATGTAGGTGAGGTCAATGAAGGGTCATTGATGGCAACAATATCCACTTTTCCAGAGTTAAAAGCATCCCTGGTAATTAGGTGCCCAATACAGCCAAATCTGTTTACTCTAACTTTCACCATCGTGTCTTGGGGACACAGCTGGCACTACACCAGAAGATGTGATTGTTGAACAGGGAGAAGCAGAGAGGTAACTCATATTATTTTTATGCATTTCAAATTAAATTGCAGGCATTGGTATCCTTCTCCATAATACTTTAGTATACATATCATTAGAATTCAATATTTGTTTCCAGTCTTTTCCTTTGAAATAAAATGATCATTCACTAAAGTTTGACAATTGCAAACACTTGTGTAACACAAATCCTAATCAGGATTGCCATCACTCCCAGAAAATTTAGCAGTAGAGATTTGAGAGCCTTTGAAAAAATATCTTTACCTCTTTATTCAGAAAGAGAGTAAGAGTAACTTAAAGAGTTTAAAATTGATAGGAACTGTCCACCATCACAAACTGCCTCAGATCTCACACTATTAAAGAGTTGCTTTCTTCTATTTGTTTTAGCAAATCCAAACTCCAAATGCATAGTTGATGGCAAGGGAGAGATTTATGTGTATGTACAACATTAGCTGAAGGTCCAGTGAGTTGGCAAACAGGCAGGAGAGAATAAAGCAAAATTAGAATCATATTTTCTTGTGTGGATTAAAAAAATAATGTATACAAATAATTTTTGTCAGAATAACAGGTATGCTTTGGGTCTTAATACATGTAAGTATGTTTCTTTGTACCGGATTTTCTGGGGATATCACCTTTATGCAGAAAACACAACAACCAAGGAGCCCTCTGAGAAGTTGTACGTGTTGCCAAGTTGAATCCAGTGCCAAGCTAAATCCCTACCACATGGTACATATAAGTTGAATCTCTTCCAAATGCAGGGCTCCTTCTTAAGTAGCTGTGTTGACTAATTACTTTCATCAGGATAATTGCACCTAAGAAAAGGGTACAATTATTTCTACCTAGTAGAATGTTGACATCGTTTAATGAAGAATTAATGCATGTGGTGACAAACTATGTATTTAGAGAGGAAATAAAGCACTTACCAACAATCTGTTTCCAAGAAAGAATTTGTAAGCATGTCTGGTATGCTTTTAAGTACTCAGAATGAAACTAATAGGCATTTCTACAGCACACAAGACTCAGCCTCTACCTAAGTCCATGCATGCCAATGAATGACATCCGCAGGCACTAGTGGGTTCTATGTCATGGTTGAGAGTCAGTGTAGCATGAATAGTAGGCTCGGTAGTGCCCACTCACACCACCACATTTCAAAGGACCTTTCCAGTCACTGTTACACATAAACAGTAAACCCACAGCATCCTTCTTTGTGGGAGTAGCAAATTTTCTAAAACCGCAATGCAAGGGATTATAGTTAAAACCTCCGTTGTATTGACTGGGACTAGAATAGTCACTATGAATAAGAGCCCTAAAATTCATTCCTTCGTATACTTGCTGAACACATACTGATCAGTCAACTATTATATGGAAGGTGCTATGCCAATTACTACATAACAACCCAAATGGAATATAAATTCAAGAGGCTTATAACTCCAAAAGGAGTTATAGCTCCAAAAGGACCATTCAATCATTTATTCAACATATCTCTACTGAAACTGTGGTGAACTCTGTGGTCCACTGCCCAAATAGTCCTCAGTCCCAAATAGACTGAGGCACCCATTTCTCCAGCTGCCAAGAGTACAGACTGCTGATAATTCACAACTGAATTCCTCCCCAGGAATTTCTCTAGGTGAAAAGAATACACATCCTTCTTCCTGGAGGCATCTGCATCCAGTGACTGATGGTGCTGGAGTACAAAGTCTCTTGACTCAACTAGGACAACTGTGAAGAACATGACAGCTCCAGATCTCAGCTGAGGCCTCTCCTGCAACTACATCACAATTCAACTTCTTCCTTTGCGCGGTCCTGCGACTCTCACTCATCAAAGGTGTTGGTACTAAAAGCACTCCTCAATTAACCTTCTGCATGGAAACCTCATAGCCTTAGGCACCCGAGGAAGTCAACCTGGGACAGTTCCTGCCAAAAATGATTCTAGGAAGGCAACCACAAGATGGAATTTATGAGCTGGATCACCTAGTTCCAAAATGAGAATTCTATCACTAGTGTGCAGTTATGGTGCAACTTTTTAAAAATCCACTAATGGATAACTGAGGTAAAATGAAAGTCCAAGGGTAAAATACTACCAACATGAGATGGTATGAGACCTTAAGGGCCTCCTCAATAATACAAAAAAGATTCTCATCTCCTGCAAACAGAGGACAGAAAATCTGTAGATTGGACCCAGGCAGAGAAACAGAGAAGGTTGAATTCTCTACACCAGCAGGTCTTTTATAGTACAGGCAGGATTCTGATTAGGAAGGAGTGGGACATGGAGACTTGAAATGAAAACATGTTGGTTGATGCACTAGAAAATCTTGAATCTTTGTATATATTCAGACTCCCCTTAATCCTCTATCTATCAGAAGTGGTCCACTCCTCTCTTTAAAGGCTTGCACTCCCCACTCCACTTTTTGCTTGAAGATGGTACAGAGTTTTTGCCTTGCAGATAACACACATCCCTTTGTGATCTGCCCTAGGTCAGATCTCCTGGCCACCAGGTCATGGAGAAAGTTATAACAACCCATCTTGGGTAGTTCTGAGCCTGCTAAAATATGTTAAAAACTATATATCAAAGAAGCTGCACTACCTATCCAACATTTCCCAGCAAGAGCCAGGAGAGTTTCCATGAGATTACATCCTGAGTATGCTGTATCAAGGAGAACAGAATGTGAAGTTGGAAATGAATGAGTTCATCAATATGTGAGCACTCTACTGTGATCCAAGGTTTACATCCCATCAAGAATCCCAGGAAACAGTGCTAATATGCTGTTAGGATGGTTCTTGGAAGCTTGGACAAAGCAATAGCCTACACCTAATGAAGTAGAAATGGGACAGATGGTTAAGACAGTAATCAAAAGATTCAGAGAAGTGAGGCTATTAGATTATACATAAGGCCAGAAAACCCACCCATCCACAATGTTCTAAGAAAGGGCTTACAGGACAGTCCATTGACCAGAGTGTTAAGTAATGTGCCAGTAAGAGGGGCACTAACATCATTAAGAAGCTCAATGGCAGTTGTCTTTGGTCATCCAGGGCAATAAGAGATCCTGCTAAAGAACTAGGCTCCCTGATAACATGGACATGACAGGATCCCCAAATAAAAGAATCCAGACAACTTAACCACTGAAAAGAATCACTTCACTGAAAAAGAGAGGTAAGCACAATTATAGTAAATAGTAATGGGTAATGAAGTATGACTGTGAAGAACCACGGAGATGGTTAAGAGAACATGGTGCTCCAAATGTCATGATAAATGGGCAGCCTATGAAAGTATTCTCAAGTATACAATTAAATGAAATTAAAGATGAATGATCAAGAGACTGGGGGTGGATACCTCAATAAAAATTCCAATATTCAGATCTTGTCCAATATTGACCAATGAGCCATCCTCAGACCTGGAATACACTGACTGATGGAAACGTCATCCTAGGAAAAAGAATTCCATGACTCCATGAAAGTTACTTGCTAATGATTTTTCCCATAAGGGACCTCTGTCCATTTACCCAAATACTTGACACTTGAGAAAAAGAAATATCTGAATATTTGAATGAGAACTATAGGACCCAGAGTCCTAATTAACATATCAAAACATCAGCATAGGCCTCTATTATAGTAGGGCTATATGGGTACATACAATAAATGGAGCTCTGGTCCACACCCTGCTTACTGTGGGTCCACTGGGGTCCATGGACCTACTCCATCATCATTTCCCAGTCTTGAATGTATAATTGGAATAAATATACTTGGTAGTTGTTAGAACTCATACAAAGCTTCTTTAGTTTGTAGGTTAAGAGCTATTATAGTGGGAAAAGCCAAATGGAAAACTAAGAAACTGTCTTCTCATTCCCCTCCCCAAATAAGACTGTATTCTAGGACATCCTCTCCAAAGTAAATGACAAATTTATAGCATCTCATAACCCCTATCACTGTGAAGAAAGCACAATGTTTGGTAGGCCTAAAAGGGCTCTGGATGCAGCATATCCACATGTGTAAACACTGCTTCCACCCACTTACTGAGAGACATGGAAGACTTACAGGTTTGATGGATCCCAGAGAAGGAAAGATATCTGCAACAGGCCCGAAGTACAGTACCAAGTAGCCTTTCTACTTGGGGCATCAGACCTAGTAGACCTTTGGTATTAGAGGTATCTGTGTTGACAACAGATGTGTAGTTTATAGTGAGCTCTAATAGGAGAATGATAATACAGACTTCTAGGTCTATATTTGTAGCAAGTCTCATTCTAACTACTGCAGAGATTGCTAGACCTCTTAAAAAGATCTCCCACATATGCTACTTATTCCTAGCATCGGACCTTGGAACATCAATTGATCATGTGGCCAGAGCTTCCCATCAGGAGCTGGGTTTCTAGACCCACCAAATCATAGGTTCAAAGGACTCAGCACCAATCCATCATAAGAAGAAAGTGCTACTATTGGTATCTAGCATGAGAAAGTCCAGAGGCACAAGTAAGCTAGATAGGCAGGTGGTCAGACTCCATGCCATCCTCCACTATTTTACCAGTATTCCTCCTTATACATATGGCCCATGGTAGGGGTGGGGAGGGAATGGAGGATGGCATATGACCTGGTGACAAAGAAAGGAAAAGGCCTAGTGGGTTCTACTCAATAAGACATCACAAGCTTCCTTGAACTTCTCACCTCCTTTCTTAATTGGTAGTCTAGGAAACTGATTATCTTGGAACTGTGGTGCCAAACGCCACCTGGTGTTTAAATCAGGTTGCTATCTGATCAAATAATTAGTTGCACCAGTTCCTTTTATTCATTCATTCATTCATCAGTAGCTATTGTTGAACTCATATTTTGTATTTTCCTGGATATGAGGAGTACCAATAATAATGAAACAGACGAAAATATCTTCCTTCAAAAACTAGACAGCTACATGCAAAACAATAAATCTGGACCACTTTCTTATACTGTATACAAATATAAACTCAAAATGGATTTAAACACCTAGATATAAGACCTGAAACCATAAACTTCTAAAAGAACACACGAGTAGTAACTCTTGAACACTGGAATTAGCAGTATTTCTGTATCTGTTTCCCAGACAAAGGGAAGAAAAATGAAAATAAACAATGGAACTACATTAAACTGAGAAGCTTCTGCACAGTGAAGGAAACCATCAAGAAATGAAAAGGCAACCTCCTGGATGGGAGAAGATACTTTCAAGTGATATATCCAAAAAGGTTTAATATCTAAAATATATAAAGAATTTATACAACTTAACATAAAAAAAACACAAATATTCCAATTAAAAATGGGCAGAGGTCCTGAATAGACATTTTCCCAAAGAAGACATACAGATGGCCAATAGACACATGAAAGATGCTCAACATCACTCATTATCAGGGAATACAAATCAAAATCACAACAAGGTACCACCTCACACCAGAGAGAATTGTTAAAATGAAAAACAGGAAGTATCAAGTGTTGGTGAAGATGTTGAGAAAAGGGAACCCCTCATGCATTGTTTGTGGGAATGCAAGTTGGTGTAGCCACTATGGAAAACAGTATGGAGGTTCTAAAAAATTGTAATAAAAATAGAAATACCATATGATCCAGCAATTCCACTACTAGGCATTTACTGTAAGAAAATGAAAATACTAATTTGAAAAGATATATATGCATCCCTATGTTTAGTGAAGCATTATGTACAATAGCCAAGAGACAGAATCAACCAAAGTGTCCCAATAGATGAATGGAAAAGAATATGTGGCAATATAAATACACACACACACACACACACACACACACACACACACGTGTGTGTGTGTGTCTGTGTGAATATATATTCACACACACAATGGAATATTATTCAGCCATAAAAAAGAATGGAATATTGCCATTCACAACAACATTGATGGACCTAGCGGGTATTATGCTAAGTGAAATATGGAGAAAGACAATTACCATATGATGTTGCTTACATGTGAAATCTAAAAAAAAAAAAAAAAAAAAAAAGGGAACAAATAAACAAAAAAAATAGAAACAGATTTATAAATACAGAGAATAAACTTGTGGTGCCAGGGGGAAGGGGGGTGAAGAAAAGGGTGAAATAAGTAAAGGGGGTTAAGAGGTACAAACTTCCAGTTATAAAATAAGTAAGTCACAAGGATGAAAAATTACAATGTGGGAAATATAGTCAAATAAATATCTTATTTCAAGAAACCTACATTTCAGTGTAGGGCACACAAACAAAAACAAGTAGAAGATACAGTATGTAAGGTCCTAATTTCTATGGAAAATAGAGAAGGAAGAGGGATTGGAGGTGTGTGGCTGGTACACAGAGGTCCATCCAGTTTTGAATAAGATGGTTTGGAAAGGTCTCCATGAGAAGTTAACTTTTGAGCAAAGAACTGAAGCACATGTCTGTGGTGTTAGCATTCTAAGCAGAAAAAAAAATGCAAAGGACCAGAGGCAGTGGGCATCCCTGCAATGTTCAAACAATAGCATAAAAGCAAGTAGGGCTGCAATATAGTGAGGAAGGAGTTGTTGGAGGTGAACTCAGAGTGTAATAAACTCAGAGATTTTGGAGGTTTAGAGGCCATGGTAAGGACTTGCAATTCTGCTCTTAGTGAAATGGGGAGCCATTGGAGGATTTTGAGCAGAGGATGGATGTAATTTTATATATGAAATAATTTATTTGGTCTCTGTATTGAAGATAGACTGTTGGTGGTATAAGAATGGGAGCCCCAAATTGCCATAACCCAGGAAGATGATGATGCTGCTTATACTAAGATGATAATGATGAAAGTGATAAGAAGTTTGTATGAATTTGGATTTTTTAAGGTAAAAAATTTCAAAAGGATGAAATGTAGAGTGAGAGAAACAAGCAAGTGAAGGATGGCTCTAAAGGTTTTTTGGCCTGGGGCACCTGGGTGGCTCAGTCGGCTCAGTCGGTTAAGCGGCCGACTTCAGCTCAGGTCATGATCTCTCGGTCCCTGAGTTCGAGCCCCACGTCGGGCTCTGTGCTGACAGCTCAGAGCCTGGAGCCTGTTTCATATTCTGTGTCTCCCTCTCTCTGACCCCCCCCCCCCATTCATGTTCTGTCTCTCCCTGTCTCAAAATAAATGAAACATTAAAAAAAATTTAAATGTTTTGGCCCGGACAAAAGTGGATGGCCTTCCATTGAGATAAAGAAAAACTGAGGGAGAAGCAGCTTTGAGAAGAGAAATGAGGAATTTGCTTTTCTGCATGTTAAAATTGAGATCTCTCCTAGACACCCAGTGGAAACATTAAGAATCCACCAATCTGTAGCATGTATTTGAGATATGTACCTGGCTGAGGTATGTATTTGAGGATCATTAGCACACAGATGGTATTTAAATCCATGAGTCAGATGAGATCCCTAAGGGAGTACAGGTAAGCAGAAAATCAAAGGAGCTCAAGCAATGAGTGTTGGGATCACTCTACCATTAAGATTGTGGGAACCCAGTAGTAATCTGGAGAAGAAACTGAAAAGGAGCAGCTAGTAAGGTAGGAAAACCAAGAGTGCATGGTGTCCTACAAGCCAAAATATTTCTAAAGGGATGGAGTGATGACCTCTCTGATCACTCTGATAAATCAAGTATAACATGAAGATTGACAACTGATCCTTAGATTTTCCAATGTGAAAGATATTGACTATGGTAAGAGACATGTCTATATCATTTTACATCAATAGTCAGATCAGGACACAGTGCATCTCTCCTCCTCATTAGTTCCAACTCAGGAATCATAGCCTTTTTAAACCTTTTTCATCTTTCTCTTTCATCTTTCTCTTTTCCTTTTCTATTTCACTATCCACCTCTCTCCTCTCTTTTCATTCTGCATTTTGCATCTCCCTAATAGAAATACAGAAAAATAATATAATGATTCAAATCTTCTAAAAATGCCAATGGAAAAAGTACCATTCACCTCTAAATTCCTAGAAGTTTCTCAGATTTTTCCTTCAAAATACTGACAACAGGCAACATCAACTTTTTTATTTTTTATTTTTTTTATTTTTAAGTGTATTTATTTATTTTATTTTTTAATGAAATTTATTGTCAAATTGGTTTCCATACAACACCCAGTGCTCATCCCAACAGATTGCCCTCAATATCCATCACCCACCCCCCATAAACCCTCAGTTTGTTCCCAGTTTTTAGGAGTCTCTTATGTTTTGGCTCCCTCCCTCTCTAACCATTTTGTTTTCTTCCCCTCCCCATTGGTCTTCTGTTAAGTTTCTCAGGATCCACATAGGAGTGAAAACATACGGAGGCTGTCCTTCTCTGTAACATCCACTTCTTATTATCATTGCTTATCCACAAGAAACAGGATAAAACAGGATAAAATGTTTCAGGATAAAACATGTAACATGCAACTTTCTTTTTTTCCGTAATGTAGCAAGTAATTGCAAATTATATTTCCATTATGTTTTCATTTCAAGTGCACTATATGTTAAATAAATATTAATGACCTTTCCTAGACCTTTGGGAGCAAAAACCATATCTTTTGCTCCATTTGCCTTCCTTCCCATGTACCTTATCTAATGATTTGCATATAGGAGAAGTTCAGTTAATATTTGTAGAAATGGGGGCACCTGGATGGCTCAGTTGGTTAAGCCTTTGACTTCAGCTCAGGTCATGATCTCATGGCTTGTGAGTTCACACCCGCATGTGCTGACAGCTCAGAGCCTGGGGCCTGCTTTGAATTCTGTGTCTCCCTCTCTCTCTACCCCTCCTCCACTCATGCTCTCTCAAAAATAAATAAACATTAAAAACATTTTTTAAATATTTGTAAAACTAAATTAATATTTTTCCTGTGGGTAAATGGTTTCGTTCCAGAAAACTTACCTACAACTGAATTTTAGAACACAAAGTATGTACCAGATAGAGAATGCTATATGTGCCAAACCTGCCTCATAAAGCAACAAGAGTGGAGGCAAGGAGACAAGCATGTGGTACCGTCTCCAAATCAAGGATGAAAATCAAATGGAGGACACAACGTGGGCTGGGTGAGGACTTAGGGAAGAAAACCAACATGTCCTGTCTAAGGGGGGACTTACTACTCAATACCTAATAATCATAGCATGTGAGAACACAAACCTTGTGTCGCTAGGAGTCTTCCTATTTCTTTTTTTTTTATTTTTTTTTTAATTTTTTTTTCAACGTTTTTATTTATTTTTGGGACAGGAGAGAGACAGAGCATGAACGGGGGAGGGGCAGAGAGAGAGAGAGGGAGACACAGAATCGGAAACAGGGCTCGGCTCCGAGCCATCAGCCCAGAGCCTGACGCGGGCTCGAACTCACGGACCGCGAGATCGTGACCTGGCTGAAGTCGGAACGCTTAAACCGACTGCGCCACCCAGGCGCCCCAGAGTCTTCCTATTTCTTAAGGAAATTGGAAATTCAAGCGATATCTTAGTTTAAAAGGTTGGCTATGAAGCCTATTTTCTTTAAATGGGTGAGAAAAGGGGTCAAAAGCAACTTTTGATGTTCATCAAAGTCTTTTCTAAGATTTGCCACCTCTACCCTAATAGGCATAAAAATTTGAGGAAAGAAGGTAGTTTTATAGCTCAGCTTGCTGCCTGTCACCTATCTAAATGTGTATACTGGCCCCAGACATTTAATAGATGGTAGGGAGATAGAATTGCTATGGTCCTTCTAAAAGAGTTAGATTAAGGAGTTTACCTTAAGTTCTATATTACTCATCAATAGGCATTACACCCCCATCTTCATATCTACAGATACCAAGTACTTCCCTCAATGAGAAAACCATTCAGACTACCTGAGATGTCCCCAGTAGGCAGTCTACATACACGTTCTATACCTCATAAATACCAACATTATGGAAGGTGTCCTATTTTTCGTTCTTTCATAGATTATTCATGAAGAGCTGTAGATTGTCTGTGAAAATTCACTCATTTTTTCTCAATTCTCCCAAAGCAATGGGTTCCTTTTGGTGTACCTCTGTCTTCTGGAAACTGTTTCCTTCCTGTTCCATTTCATTTAGCTGAAACAATCCTGGATGAATAATAAACTGTCATCCTCCAAATGCCAGTGTGTGTGTGTGTGTGTGTGTGTGTGTGTGTGTATGCGCACATGCATATGCATGCATGTTCAGTCATCACTGTGGGACTGGAAACTGCTTTTAAAACTTGTTCTAAAAACCAGGGTCATGAACTCAAATGTAATTATTTATCTTCCTCTTAAACAAGAGAAAAATTTTTTAAAGCTCCCTAATGCATTTATTGCTTTGTCTTGATGTAATTAATTTGACCTATCCCTAAAGCATTTGCCCCATTTCAGGCAGAATGTGGTCCTGGGATTGGGCAACAAGCCTAAGTACAGCATGGTTTGGGGCTAAACTATATTGGCAAATGAGAAGGTCTCTTACTTCCTACTGTTCAAGGAATAATGTAATATTGGGACACATTCTGCTCTCCTGTAGTATTTCTTTTCACGGGTCCTAACCTGTTTTCTTAACTAACACTAACACCCTAATCCTGGGGGAGGGCAGAGCACAACCTGTTTCTTTTTTTCTTTTAATTAATTAATTTATTTTATTTTCAAGGTCATGTAAGCAAATGAGTCAAAGTGAAAAAAGCTTTGGTGGGGGATCCTTTGGCCTCTGTGCAGATCAGGCAGCTCTCTGGCTCTCAGTGGCCTTTCTAATCCTAATCTCAGCTGGCTGGAGGATTCCTTCTAGGTTTTGGCTTGGTTTCACCCAATGTTTCTGGCATCCTGTAAGTTTTGGGAACAGAAGAGGCACTGATTGCACAGGGGAATTAGGTGAAAAATTGAAGACCAGAGTTAAATGGTGATAGAAGAAGAACCAGAAACAGTTCTTTTGAATCACCTTTGCTAGATCTCCTTTGCTATTTGTGATTACCTCTCCTAGAGTGGTCCTGCTGCAAACAGTCAGCATATTCCAGCTTGGAAACTTCTCCTTTTCTCTACCTGGAAGGTTCTTCACATGGCATCATTCAGCATCAACTCAGATGCCACCATGCAGAGGCCTTTCCTAATCACTCTGTTTAATATCGCTCCCACTTCTCTGCCAGTCACTCAATCACAATGTATTATCTTCTATATTTACTTTTGAATCACAGGGTTATGTTTCTATCTTCCCCTCCTACTAGAAGGTAGCACCATGAAAGCCAAGGATGTCTCTCTTGTTCATGCCTGCATCTCCAAAACTAAAAGTAGTGCATGGCACATTGAAATATCAATAGATATTTCCTAAATGAGTGACTTCCCAATAATTTGATTTACTGTACACTTTAACCAATAAAAAATAATAAATACAAAAGGTGTTATATGAGAAATCAGAAGACTAGGGTTCTAGTAGGAGTTCCCACTATCTAAAAGTGGCCATGGCCTAATATATTGGTTTCTATATGGCAGTACATGGTAGAGACATCTTATGCCACCCACATCATTACCTGTAGCTTTGCCTTGAACTCTGATGTCCAACCAATTCTCTTCCTAAATTGAGCACATTACCATTTTCTTGCAGTGAAAACTTCTAATGATGACCATTCTTAACCACAGAGAAAAGAGAAAATGGCTTTACCAAAACCATTAGCTCAAATATTCCACACCTCACAAGCCTACGAGGTAATATGTTTCCTTCATTCCTAAATCTTGAAGTCCTGATCCTAGGTGACTGCAGAAAGCCCAATATTTTCCCAGGTTTCTTTGTCCACATGTTTCTAGGAATCTCTGGAAAAATTCATATGATTCTATGTATCCTAACTGTGGCTCATCACTGCAGCCAACCAGCTGGCCTCTTACTACTGTTCTGTTCTCTGCAGATTTCCTCTTACCATCTTGAAATCATTTTCTGTCCAGCTGCTGTTGCCTAACACTGAGTCATTTTGCCTCTACCTCAGTAACAGACCTTTCCATCAGGTGTCCATGACTGTGGAGACCAAGATGTAACCCTTAGCATGTGCTAAAGACAGGAGAGAACAGACAAGAATAGTAACGTAAAGAATTTAAAGGCAGTGTAAGTTACGGCTGCTCTCAGAATTCACAGTCTTTCTCTAGGAACTTCATTGATTTCTTCTCTTTTACAATTTCCTTCTTTTTGCTTACTTTGGGTTTGCTTTATTCTTTTTCTACCTTCTTCAAGTGGAAGCTTAAATAATTGATTTTAGACCACTTTTCCAATATAAGCTTTTAAAGACATAAATTTCCCTTTAAGCCGTGATTTAACTGCATCTCGCTAATTTTGTTATGCTGTGTTTTTGTTCAGTTAAAAATATTTTCTAATTTCCCTTGTGATTTCTTCCCTTATAAGCTAATTAGAAATGTATGGCTTCATTTCCAAGTATTTGAGGATTTTCTGGGTATTTTTTTTGTTATTTACTTCTAGTTTAATGTCAAAATCTTTTAAGTTAGTTGAGGTTTATTCTATGGTCCAGGATAGAATCTATCTTGTTGAATGTTGTGCACTTTCAAATAATGTGCATTCTCCTTTAGCTGGGTGAAGTGTTCCAGTTGTGCTCTGTATATTCAATTAGGTAAAGTTAGCTGATAGCATTGTATTCTAAATAACTATCAGTGTTGCTATTTGTTCTAATAAAAAGGGAGTTTTGAAATCTCCTACATTTATTCTAGATTTGTCAATTTATCCTTCCAGTTCTATCGCTTTTTCCTCCATACATTTTTTGTGTGTTATTAGGTCCACACATATTAAGGATTACTAAGCTTTCCTCATAAATGCATTTGTACATTATTAAAAATTACTCTTTCATCACAAGATTCTTTGCTCTCAAGTTATCTTTGTCTAATAACATAGCCAATTTATATTTTATACTGCTTGCATGCTATCTTTTTTATGTTCTTTCACTTTTAACCAATCTTTTTTACATAGTTAGGGTGTTTCTTATAGACAGCATATTTTTGGGTCTAACTTTCATCCAGTTTGACAATTTTTTCCTTTACATTAGAGTGCTCAGAATATTTAAGTTGAATGTAACTATCAATAGGTTTGTTTAAATCTACTATCTTGCTATTTGTTTTGCATTTATCTCTTCTGTTCCTTATATTTTCCCTCTTTTCTGTCTTCTTTCAGGTTGGGTATGTTTCATGGCTTTATTCCTACAATTTGTTAATTAGCTCTACATTTTATTTTTATGTTTTAGGCTGTCTGGCTCTACAGCTTACAAATTCATTTTTAACTTATCAGTCTACCTTCAAATATCATACCATTTCACTTATAATGTAAGTATACAGTGGTATACTTTTAAATGCACATTGAATACTCTGTGCCGTTGTTGTAAATCATTTTACTTCTACAAAAATTATAAACCCCACAGTACATTGTTGTTAATTTTGCTTTAAAAAGTAAGTTACAATTAAAACAATTTGAAACAATGGGGGTAAAAGTTATATACATATTTTTTCACATATTTGCCACCTTCAACATTTTCATTCTTTTGTATGGATCCAAATTTTATCATTGTATTTCAGCCTGAATAACATACTTTAACATTTCTTATAGTTAAGGTCTTCTGCCAATAAATATGCTCAGCTTTGGTGTTTCAGAAAAGGTCTTAGTTTACCTTCATTTGTGAAGAATAGTTTTAGTGAATATGAAATTCCACACCGACACTGTTTAATTTCAGCACTTTAAAGATGTTGTTCCACTGCCCTTTGGCTTACTTTGTTACTCACAAAATGTCAGTGAAATTTCTTATCATTATTCCCTTTATCTAGTTTGTCTCTGTTCTCTGGCTGCTTTTAAGATTTCTCTTTATCACTGATTCTCTGCAATTCGATTAGGATGTGCTCTGAGGTGTGTGTATGTGTGTTTCCTGAGTGGTGTCTATTTAGCTTCTTGAATCTGTGAGTTACTATGTTTCATCAAATGTGGAATATTTTTTTATTATTTCTTCAAAATATGTTTGTCCTTTCCCTCTCTTCTCCCCTTCTGAGACTCTGCTAAGTTTTTGCTAGACCACTTATTATTATCCCATTGGTTCTGAAGCTCTGTTTACTGTTTTATTCTTCTTTCTTTCTGTGCTTCCCTTTGGCTAATATCTATTGCTATGTTTTCACATTTATTGATAATTTCTCCTGCAGTGCCTCATGTAGTTTTAATATTATCCAATGGAATTTTCATTTCATATATTTTTCACTTTAAAAGTCCTATTTGTTTCTCCTTTATTTTCTCCCATTCATCATCTCACCATGCCCCATGTTTCCTCTAAATACTTGAGCATATTTGGAATACTTATAGTGAGTGTTAAGTCCTTATCCAGTAGTTTCACCATTTCTGTCATTTTTGTGTCTATTAATTTTTACTTATTTTTTTCTCATTTGGATTTTTTTATTTCTATAGAACCCATCTCTCCTCCCCAAGAATGTGGATGAAATATAAACCCTTTTTAAAAAAGGATAAATATCTTTTGCACAGCAACTTGTGGAACAATGCCAAGCTCTGGGAAGAAAAAGGGGCAAAAAATTCTGGATAGAGAGAGGAAAAATCTCCTCACCCATTAAAGTGATACTTTAGGCTTCCCACTCATATCTCTTGCAGCCGAGGAAAAGACAGAAGGCCATTACCTTGTAGCACTTTTGGACCATGAGTGAGTCTTCCCTCTCTTCATATATGTAACCTATGAACACCATGAACACCATCAACTAGGGGTTTTTGTTGTGAGGGAATGTCTCCACCTGGGGCTTTAGTTCTTCTACACATGCCACACATTCATTAACTGCACCTTCATGATCTGTTTTAAAGTTTTTCTCTTACTGGGATTGAGAATGAGAAATTTCTTGACCAGGTTTTCATATTCCATAGACAAGTAGATGGGAATATGATATATTCTGCTCAGTGCCCACTCCTACAGCTCCTTTAAGCTTTGTCCATAAAAAGGCAGGGATGCCTTGACTGGTATATGTAGGGATGACCTTTGAGCTTCACACATATACCTCAGATCCATGGTATCCTTTTGAACCTGGAAGAGTTCTGGGCAGCATTGGGGGTGGGGGAGAGGCTGTCACAGAAGGTATCCAACTTACTGAAAAATTTATTTCTGAAGACAAAGTTTGCAATTTTGATGTTCATGTGAGATCCAGAGCAAGTTTTCTGCCTTTAAGTTCCTACAAACAATATCTTTCTGGTGGCAGTTCTACATATCAGACAGACAAAATTTGCTTCAGTCCTCTTACTCTTTGCTGAAGGAGTTCTGTTAAGTTTCATCAATGATCTTCTCAGCCACCTCTTTTCCAGTCAGGATGTGTTGGACCAACTTAAACTTGGCCAAGTTATCATTGCTGATGGAGTCAAGGAGTCAGCAGTTGCAATGTGGGTCTCCTCCTCAGCAGAGATGTCAGAGAGTCCAGGAAGCATTATGTACTTACTGCTAAGGTTGAAGTTAAGGTATCCAAAAATCAGCTGAAAATTGAGATCACTTGATGAGAGGCTTTGCCCAATTCACTTAAAAAGAAAATCACTTCTAAAGCCCATCTAACAAACTGATCTCTTAATGGAATCAAAACATAATGCCAAACAAAAATAAAAATAAATACAAACTAAATAAAAATAAAAGACTGAGAAAAATATAAGTATAAAATACCAGAAAAATAAAATAAAGATGAAAAGAAGAACAAACAAGAAAATGAAAAGTAAATGAAAAGAAAAATCAACAACAAACAAATACATTTTAAAAATCTACAATGACAAGGAAGAAAGTTAAATTTGGTAAAAGTCCCTCAAGTCACTGAAAACCATCTTACTGGACTGGAAGGATCAAAATTTCAGGCCCAGAAGGTTAAAATCATATCAAACACCTTTTCCAACCACAATAGTATAAAACTAGAAATCTATTACAAGAAAAAAATCTGGAAAGAAACAAATACATGGAGGCTAAACAAAATTCCAATGGGTCAACCAGGAAACAAAGAAGAAATTTAAAAATACATGGAGACAAATGAAAATGACAATACAATGGTCCAAAGTCTTTGGGACACAGCAAAGAGTTCTAAGAGGGAAATTTATAACAATAGAGACCCATCTCAAAAAATGAGAAAAGATCTCAAATAAACAATCTAAACTTAATCTCATCTAAAAGGGCTAGAAAAATAACAAAGCTCAAAGCTAGAAGAAGGAAGACAATAATAAAGATTAAAGCAGAAATAATTAAAATAGAAACTAAAAAACAAAAAGATCAATTACATAAGGAACTAATTCTTTGATCAACAAAATTGATAAACTTTTATCCAGACTCATCATGAAAAAAAAAAAGGGAGAGGACTCAAATATAGAATATCAGAAATAAAAAAGGAGAAATAACCGATACCACAGAAATAGAAAGCATTGTAAGAGAATATTATAAAAAATCATATGCCAACAAATTGAAACCTAGAAGAAATGGACAAATTCCTAGAAACATATAATCTTCCAAAACTGAAACAGAAAGAAATAAAAAGTTTGAATAGACCAATTACTAGTAATGAAATTGAATCAGTAAACAAAAAACTCCCAACAAAAAGGATCAGGGTGTGATGGCTTCACAGGTTAATTCTACCAAGTATTTTAAAAAAGAGTTAATACCTATTCTCAAGCTATTCCAAAAAAATAGAAGAGGAAGGAAAACTTCCAAATTCATTCTATGAAGTTATCATTGCCCTGATTCCAAAACCAGACAAAAATACTAAAAACAAAACAAAACAAAACAAAACAAAAAAACAAAGACAAAAACACCCTACAGGCCAATATCTCCGATGAACATAAATGCAAAAATCCTCAACAAAAAAATAGCAAATTGAATTCAACTACACATTAAACAAAAATCATTCATCATTATTAGGTAGGATTCAGTATTTGCAAATCATCCAATGTGATAAATCACATTATCAAAAGAAAGATAAAAAAGATATAATGCATAAAATACATGCATAAAAAGTATTCATGATAAAACTCTGAATGAAGTGGGTTTAGAAGAAACATATCTCAGCATAATAAAGACCATATATGAAAAACCCACAGTGAAAATCACACTCAGTAGTGAAAAACTGAAAGCTTTTCCTCTAAGATAGGAACAAAACAATGATGTCCATTGTCACCACTTTTATTCAACATAGTCCTGGAAGTCCTAGTTGCAACAATCAGACAAGAAAAAAAGCCTCCAAATTGGTAAGAAAGAAGTAGAACTATCATTATCTGCAGATAACATGACACGATATATAAAAATGCTAAAGACTCCACCAAAAAATATTATCACTGATAAATAAATTTAGTAAAGTTGCAAGATATGAAATTAATATACAAAAATCTATTGCATTTGTATACACCAAAAACAATGTAGCAAAATGAGAAATTAACAACCCCATTTACAATCACACTGAAACTAATAAAATACCTAGGAATAAACTTAATGAAGGAGGCAAAAGACCTGTACTCTGAAAACTATAATCATTGATGCAAGTAATGGAAGATGACCCAAACAAATAAAAAAATAATTCCATGTTTGTGCATTGGAAGAATAATATTGTTAAAATGTTTATATAACCCAAAGCAATCTACAAAGTCAATGCACTATCTATAAAATACCAAGAGCATTTTTCACAGAACTAGAGCAAATAGCAGTAAAAACTGTATGGAACTACAAAAGACCCCAAATAGCCAGAGTCACCCTAAGAAAGAAATACAAAGCTGGAGGTATCACAATTCCAGATATCAAGGTATACTACCACGCTTTAGTAATCAAAACAGTATAGTACTAGCATAAAAGTATACACACATGAGCGCCTGGGTGACTCAGTCAAGCATCTGACTCTTGATTTTGGCTCAGGTCATGATCTCGTGGTTTGTGAGTTCCAGTCTCATATTGGGCTCTCTGCTAACAGTGAGGAGCCTGCTTGGGATTTTCTCTGTCTCCCTTTCTCTCTGCCCTTCTCCCCATACTTTTTCTATCTCAAATTAAATAAATAAGTTTTTAAAAATAATTAAAATAAATGAATAAATAAATAATCTTAAAAATATATATACACAAATCAATTGATTAAAATAACCCCATGCTTATAGAGTCAATTAATTTTTGACAAAGGAAGCAAGAATATGCAATGGAGAAAAGACAGTCTCTTCAATAAAGGACACAGAGGAAACTGCACAGTTGCATGCAAAAGAATGAAACCAAACCACTTTCTCATATCATATACAAAAACAGACTCTACATGGATTAAAGATCTAAATGTAACATCTGAAATTATAAAACTCCTAAAAGAAAACATAGGCAGTGAACTCTTGGACATAAGCCTTCACAACATTTTTCTATATATGTCTCTGCAGACAAAAATATTCAAAGCAATAATAAACTTTTGGTACTAAACCAAAATAAAAGCTTTTGCACAGTGAAGGAAACCATCAACAAAACAAAAATGTAACCTACCAAATTGGGGAAGATATTTGTAAATTATATATCCAATTAGAAGTTAGTATCCAAAATATAAAGAGCTTACACAACTGAACAAACAAAAATAAACAAATAACCCGAATAAAAATTGGGCAGAGGACCTGAATAGACGTTTTTCCAAAGACATACAAATGGCCAACAGACACATGAAAAAGTACTCAACATCACTCATCATCAGGGAAATGCACAATGAAATCACCTTACACCTGCTGAAATGGCTAGAATCAAAAAGACAAGAAACAACAAATGTTGGTGAGGATGTGGAGAAAAAGAAGCCCTAATTCCCATTTGTGGGAATGCAAATTGGTGTACCTACTGTAGAAAATAGTATGGAGTTTCCTCAAAAAATTAGAAATAGAAATACCATATGATCCAGTAATTCCATTACTGGGCACTTACTGAAAAAAATATAAAAACACTAATTCAAAGAGATAGATGCATATGTTTATTGCAGTATTATTTGCAATAACTAAGATATGGAAGCAACCCAAGTATCCACTGATAGATGAATGGATAAAGAAGATGGTGGTGTGTATATATATTATATATATATCCATCTGCAACAACACAGATGGATTTAGAGGGCATTATGTTATGTGAAATAAGTCAGAAAAAGACAAATGCCATATGATTTCACCTTATATGTGGAATCTAAAAACAAAACAAATCAATCAGACTCTTAAATACAAGAATAAACTGCTGGCCACCAGAGAGGAGTTGGTGGGGATGGGTGAAATAGATGAAGGAGATTAAGAGGTACAAACTTCCAGTTATAAAATAAATAACTAAATGTCCATCAACTGATGAATGGATAAAGAAATTGTGGTTTATATACACAATGGAGTACTACGTGGCAATGAGAAAGAATGAAATATGGCCCTTTGTAGCAACACGGATGGAACTGGAGAGTGTGATGCTAAGTGAAATAAGCCATACAGAGAAAGACAGATACCATATGTGTTCAATCTTATGTGGATCCTGAGAAACTTAACAGGAACCCATGGGAAGGGGAAGGAAAAAAAAAGAGGTTAGAGTGGGAGAGAGCCAAAGCATAAGAGACTCTTAAAAACTGAGAACAAACTGAGGGCTGATGGGGGGTGGGAAGGAGGGGAGGGTGGGCGATGGGTATGAAGGAGGGCACCTGTTGGGATGAGCACTGGGTGTTGTATGGAAACCAATTTGACAATAAATTTCATATATTAAAAAAAAATAAATTCTCAAAAGAGAAGAAAAGTAAAATATCAAAAAAATAAATAAATAAAATAAAATAAATAAGTCACAGAGATAAAAAGTATGGTATAGGGAATACAGTCAATAGTATTTTAATAATGCTGTATGTTGACAGATAGTGACTATATTTATCAAGGTGAGCATTGAGTAATGTATAGAATTGTTGAATCTATATGTTGTATTCCTGAAACTATATAACACTGTATGTTAATTTTACTTCAATGAAACTTTTTAATTTTTTTAAAAAGGCCTATGCCTGCCATGGACTTACATAGATGCTTGAAATTCCATAACAATGGCTGCTTATGAAGTCATATGAAGAAATAGACTGGACACAGGGGAATAATTCATAGTATTGTGCTCACTTTTTGGCCTTACAAATCCTTCACTCTTTTAAAAGGATACTGAGGACCTAAAAGAACTTTTTTTCTTTGTGGGAAATAGATATTGATATTTAACTTATTAGAAATAAAAATCTATAGGATGCTTCAGTAGCCTTTTCATTTCTAATTTGAAAAGATGCAATAATTTGGGGATTTTAAAGAAGTCATAATGCCTACAATTTCAATAACAAATTCAATACCTTCTTCCTTAAACTCTGAATACCTGGTCTCAAAATGATGGCACAATTTAATTGGCATCATGATGCTATACAAAAATGTTCTGCGGCACCTACATGGCTCAGTTAAGTGTCCGACTTTGGCTCAGGTCATGATCTCGTGGTTCATGGATTCGAGCCCCACATCAGGCTCTGTGCTGACAGCTCAGGGACTGGAGCCTGTTTCTGATTCTGTGTCTCCCTCTCTCTCTGTCTCTCCCCCACTCATGCTCCATCACTCTCTCCCAAGAATAAATAAACATTAAAAAATATGTTCCTTCACATAAGACACAATAAGGTACATTATTACATCAATAAAGCTGAGTGGAAGCTGACTTTCATCATATTTTAATTATTTACAGCTTTGCCCAGCTTTCTTGGAGTAGATTCCTCCCTTCTTACACCCCTACTTCAGGTCTCTGCATTAATTCTTCCTAGATCTCTTTCATCAAAGATCCACATAACTTCTTCCCTCATCTCCTTCAACCTTGGTCTGAATGCCACTTTCTTAATGATCTCTCTATTTAGTCTTGCAACACTCCTTGAACAACCTATCCATGATCCCCATCCATTGCTTTCCATTAAAAAAAATTGTATTATGAGAATTTTTCAAACATACACAAAATTATTTAAAATAGTATAAAGACCCTTCCTCACATATTTATCATCCAACAACAAGGATTATCAAATTTTTGCAATCTGATTCTATCTTATCCTTAAACATTTCAGTCTATATCTTTAAGTGATAAGCACTTTTATTTCTTTGGAAACCACCATGATGCTATCATCAAATCTAACAAAATTAACAATATTATGTATTATCAGCCTATTTTTAATTTCCCACTTGTCTTAGAGATGTCATGGAACAGTTGGCATCTTTGAATAAAGGCCCAAACAAAATATACACACAGCTTTATTCTTTACCACGGCAATATAACCATTCAAACTACTACACATTTTACTATTTATTTTCTCATTATTTTTCTGTTTCTCCCACAGAATATCATTTCCACAATATCAATTGTCAATATCAATTAAATTTCCTTTTTACTTTTTTTAGTGGCTTATCTTGAATTTGCAGTGTATATTTACATTACTCCAAGTCTTTTTCAAATAATACTATACTATTTCATGGGTAATACAATTCCCTTATAATTGAGTACATCTAATTCCTCCTTCATCCATTGCTGTCACTCACTTCACTTATCTATAAGCTATAATCACTGAACACATTAGTGCTATTAATATTTTGAACAAACTGATATTTGTTAGGTCAATTAAGAATAATAAATATAATCTTATTAAGAATAAGAAAATTTTTGAAGAATAATTTCTCTCCATTCTCCTTTTGCTTGCCTGACTGCTGAAAAGAAGTCTGATTTAATTTCTTTCTTTCTTTTTTTTTTTGGTCCTGTAGAAAATGTATTTTTCCTCTGGATTCTTTCAGGAGTTTTTCCTTTGTCTTTGGTTTCTGAGTTTGCAGATGATATGCTCAGGTTTTTGTTTTTTTATATTTGTCCTGCTTGATGTTCTCCTAACTTCCTGGATCTACAGTTTGGTAGATGTCATTAAGTTTGGAAAATTCTCAACTATTACTTCAAGTATTTCTTCTGTCCCCTTTTCTCTCCTTTTTTTATATTCTCATTACACATATATTACACTTTTTTAAATTATCCCATAATTCTTGGATATTCTGTTTTACATTCTATTTTTCTTGTTGCATTTCAGTTTTGGAAGTTCCTGTTGTCATCTCTTCTGGCTCATTGATTTTTTCCCCCTTTGGCCATGTCTAGCTACTGATGATAACACCAGTGTCATTTTTCACTTCCATTACAGTGTTTTTCATTTCTAGCATTTCCTTTTGATTCTTTTTAATATCTTAACAATATTAGCTTTCCATCTGTCTGCTTACATCACTCATATTTTTTCATATTGTCTACTTTTTCCAATTGAACCACTTGAATATTAATCATAGATGTTTTAAATCCCCAGTGTGTTAATTTCAACACCTCTGCCATATCTGGGTCTGATTCTGAAGCTTGCTCTATCTTCTCAAACTATGTTTTTGTCTTTGAGTATGTCTTGTAATTTTTTTATGCAATTTGAACATCATGTACTGGGTTAAAAAAAACTGAGGTAAATTGGCCATATTGATGTGATGGAGGGAAAGTATTCTATAGTCCTATGAAGAGCTCTCAGTCCTTTAGTGAGCCTGCAGTTCTGAGTTGTGATCTTCATAAATGCTTTTCAGCTTTTTATTTTGTTTTGTTTGTTTTGTGTTCACTCTTAGGTGAGGGAGGCTAATGAGGGCTAGATTTGAGCATTTTCCTTTCCCCGGGTCAATTAGGTTCTGATAAAACCCCGGTTGGCTATGCTCTGGTAAAACAGTTTCTTTTGAAGGGAGACCTTTATAAGAACAGAATGTTCTGAACATATTTCAAAATTGCTACTTCTCCCCTCCTTCTGCTGGAAGCACAGAGGATTTTTCTCCAGTTTTCACTGGATAACCTGTAGGGTTTCCAGAGATAAAACTAATGAAAGTATGAGGACACCCCTTAATACTGCCTCTCTGCCTCTCTGCCCCCCAGAGTTATAACTCTCAAACTTATGTTCACTGAGCCTCCAGCAATTCCTCAATTACAGTTTAAGTTTTCCTACCCCAATACTGATTACCACAGAGGTTTCCTTCTATTTTCTCAGCTTCTGCTCTGGTAAATTTTCTCTCTGTCCTCCAATTTTGGAGCAAGTGATCTGTCTTATGATATCAATCTTCTGAAAGATTTTAAAAGAGTTGTTGATTTTCAGTTTGTTTGGCTTTTTTCTTACTGTGAGGATAAGAGTAACAACTTCCAAGCTCTTTGCCTGCCAGATCAGAAACTGGATGTCTCGTCACCTAATCCTGGGTATGTACTATTTTTTTCTAATTCTTTTTATGCTTAATAGTTTTTTATTGGTTCCTTGACATCATGATTTTATTTTTGGAATGCTAGATTCTGTTATATTCTTTAACGAATGTTGGACTTTGTTCCTGCAGATACTTAAATAATTTACATATCAGTTTGATCCTTTAGAATTTTGTTTTCAAGCTTTTTGATTATGAGTCTAGACTAGTTTTATCTTTATAAAACGTTAATTAATGTTCTGTGTATTCATTTAGGTCTATCTATCAGACTTTGGGATTTAAATGATTCCAAGTCCTATGTAAATTCTGGGAGTTGTTTGGCTAATAACTCTCACCCTATCCCAGAAACTGTTTTTTCCTCAGATTTGTTTTTGTCCAGCTTCATGAATGTCACTCTTGCAGTACATACAGACTATTGTTCAGCCAATGCCTCAAGGACAGACAAACATATTTTTGGAGCAATTTCCCTGCATACATCTCTCACAAATTCTAGCCACTCCAGACTTTCTTAACTCCAATCTCTGTGTCTCCAACTCAACAATACTGCTGGGCTATGTTTGGATTTCCACTCCTTGTGCTATGGTTTGAAAATGTCTAAAAACAATTGTGTCATATAATTTATCCATCTTTCTATTGTTAATAATGAGAGATACAGGATGGGAAGATAGTGACAGAGTAGGGGGAGCCTAGGCTCATCTCATTCCACGAACACAACTAGATAACTATCAAATCAGCCTAAACACCTCAGAAATCAACCTGAAGATGGACAAAACAATCTCCACAACTAAAAGGAGAAAAGACTCCACGTGAAAAAAGGTAAGACGTATCCACACATGGTTTAGGGGAGAAATGAGTCGTGTGTGCTGTGGAGGGGAGGGAGCTATGGTCTCACAGAAGGGCAAGAGAGAAGCACACAGGAAATGCACAAGAAGAATGCTTCCCAATGCCACTGGCTTAGAAATTTTGTGAGTTCTTGCAACCAGTGGGGCTTAAAGCTTGGAGCTTTAAAGGTCAGCAGGCTTGGCTGAGATAGAGCCCAGAGGGCACTGCTCTGCTCTTGGAAAGAAGGCAGGCAAACAACCCAAGGGGCAGATAGCATGGAAACAGTGATCTGAAGAATGCCTGGGGCACACAATGGGGGAATTATTTGGTCTTCTCAGAAGGTGTTCCTAAGAGTCAACCTTCCCAGAGATGTTTCCTGGAAAAAAAGGAGCCGGCTGAGACCATTTTTCTTCCCTGCCCCTCATCATAAATGCAGAACCAACTACGAAGCAGCCCAGTATTGACACTGGCTGCCTAACTTGCTTACACTAAGCCCTGCACCCCTTTGCTCTGGCAGGACTGCCCTTCTCAGTCTACCTTGCCTCAGTCCCAGTGTGGTGGACTCCTCCCCCAGAAGACCAGCACAAGCCCCTGCCCACAGCCCGTCTCCTGACCAGAGAGTTCAGTTCTAGTGGAGGTAGTGACAGGCCTCATTTCACAAGAAGACCAGCAAACCTAGTTAAAACTTGCCACACTCAGGCCAAGGACAAAAAAACTGCCCACAGAAGGCAAGGAGAGCCCCTGCAGACAACTGGCTTAAAGTATAGAGCAGCCAAAACACAACAGCAGAGTGCACACAGCACACTCCAGAGACACTCCCAGAAAGCTCCAGGCCCTGTACACTACATGACCTCTTTTTCATAAGGCCATTACTTTCAGAAGCAGGAGACATAACTGCCTTTTCTAACACACATAAGAAGGTAGGGACTTAGACAAAATGCCAAGATGGAGGAATTTATCCCAAATGAAAGAACAAGATAATCCACAGCCAGAGAGCTAAGCAAAACAGATATAAGTAACACGCTGATGGAGAATTTAAAGCAACAATCATAAGAATATACACTGGGATTGAGAAAAGAATAGAAGACATCAAGGAGACCCTTAAAACAGCAATAAAAGAGTTTACAAAGAATTAATCAGAGAAAAGAAATGCAATAACAGGATTGGAAACAGGTTTGATGCAATGAATAGCAGGCTGGAAGAAGCAGAAGAACAATTACTGACCTAGAAGACAAAATAATGGAAAAAAATGAGGCTGAACAAAAGAAAGAAAAATTATGTGACACAAGAATAGACTTAGGGAACTCAGTGACTATATCAAATGTAATTACAGTTGTATTGTAGGAGTCCCAGAAGGAAAGAGAGAAAAGGGGGCAGAAAAGCCATTTCAAAAAATGAAGCAGAAAAGTTCCATAATCTGTGGAAGGAAACAGATATCTAGATCCAGGAGGCACAGAGAACTCTCACCAAAATCAACAAAAGCAGGCCAACACCAAGATATATTCTAATTAAATTTGCAAAATATAGTAACAAAGGAAAAAATAATAAAATCAGAATGACAAAAGAAGTCCTTAATTTATAAGGGAAAACCCATAAGGTTAGTTGGAGATTTCTCAACAGCAACGTGGCAAGCCAGAGGGCTTGATACATTGAAAGTGCTGAATGCGAAAAATCTGCAGCCAAGAATATTCTATCCAGCAAAGCTATCATTCTGAATAGAAGAAGAGATAGAGTTTCTCAGGCAAACAAAAACTAAAGGAGTTTGTGACCACTAAACCAGCTCTGCAAAAATATAAAGGGGACTCTTTGAGTGCAAAAGAGAGACCAAAAGTGACAAAGACAAGAAAGGATCAGAGAAAATCTCCAGTAACAATAAGACAAGTAACAAAATGGCAATTAATACATATCAATAATTACTCTGAATGGAAATGGACTAAATGTTCCAGTCAAAAGACTGTCAGAATGGAAAAAAAACAAGACACATCTATATGCTACCCACAAGAGACTCATTTTAGACCTAAAGACACCTACATATTGAAAGTGAGGAGGTGGAGAAGCATTTATTACACAAATGAATGTTGAAAGAAAGCTGGAGTAGCAATACTTACATTGGACAAACTAGACTTTTTTGTTTTTTTACTGTTTTTATCCCGCTTTGATATCAGGGCAATACTGGCTTCAAAGAATGATTTTGAATGTGTTCCCTCTATTCCATTATTTATAAGATTTTTATAAAGGCTGTCATTTTTTGTTTGTTTGTTTGGTAGAATTCACCAATGAAAGCATGTCGTCTTGGATTTTTCTGTGCTGGGAAATTTTTTATTCTAATTTAACTTCCATTCATGTTATTGGTCTAAAAGTTTTCCTATTTCTAAGAAGATTTCCCGATTTCCTTAATTCAAGATTCATGATTCAATCATGGTAACTTGTGCATTTTTTAGGAATTATCTGGGTTTTTTCTAAGTTATCTGATTTGTTAGTATATAACTGTTTATAGTAATCGGTTATCACACTATGTATTTCTGTAGTATTGCTTTATTTTCCATTTCTCATTTTGGTTTTTGTGTCTTTCTTTTCCTCTTAGTTAATGTACTGACGCATTGCCAATTTTATTTTTATTTTTTGTAAAAACTGGGCACTACTTTCAATGTTGTTGTTGTTTATTCTGTTTATTTTATTTATTTCTGATTTTTCTTTGTTATTTCCTTCCTCTACTAAATTTCGGCTAATGTTCTTCTTTTTCTAGTAATATGGTGTAATGTTAAGTTGTTTATTGAAATGTTTTTCTTAATACAAGCATTTATAACATAAATTTCACTCTAACATCTGCTTTGCTGCATCCCATAGGCTTTGGAATATTGTTTTCTTTTTCTGTTGTTTTGAGAGATATTTTCATTTGCCATTTAATTTCTTATTTGGCCCATTGCTTGTGCAGTGCTATGTTCTTTAATATTTACATATTAAATATTTAATGTTTACATTGCTAAAAAATAATGAGAGGGTATATCTAGATATAGGTGAACCCTTTTACTCCCTTGTGGGACGACAGCCTTTCTTCCAGGAGTGACTGAGAACAGGGAAGGACAATCTTCACCAGATCCCACAGAAATTAGGTCTTCATATCTGCATTTCCTCACCCCTTGACATTAGGACAAAATATACAACGGTATATTTTCCAACGTCTGGTTTATTCATTCCAGAAAATACTGCATGTAGTACTTCTATACCAAAGTCAATCCAATTCCTTTCAGGATCCTGTCAACAGCATCAACATACTTTTGATCTTCTGGGTATTTCTTTTTGACCTCTGCACCAATTATAGAACAAGAACTCATACTCATTTTCCAAGTACAATCAATATTTTTCAGAGATTAATTAATCTGAATCTTAACATGAAAAAATAGTTTTTTCCCTAACGGAAAGCATAATATGATCAGATAAGGTGTTAGCTAAAATGGAGACAGCTTCCACCCTCCCCACCATTACTGTGGAGAAATGTTCAGCTTTCAGGTCCACATTGTCTTGAATTCCTCTATTTTCAAATTTGCTTTATCTCTGAAAAACTTCATGTTTATCAAAGTGGGCTTTTCAGCTCAGAGAACATCTACATAATGACTTTATGTCCACAAAGTATAAAAGGAGAATGAGAGAAAAGCCTGAAGCTTTTAAGTTGTCATTCTTTCAGAATCCAATCTTTCCATCAGTTTTAGAGATTCACAAGACTTATTCTAATCCCTGGGTAAAATGACATTTTTCCCCTCTCCTCCAGCAGTCTGTAAGAAACGGAATCTTTCAAAGTTAGTGGCCTAAGAAAGGGTATCCAGTTATGACATAGAGTCACATGCAGGTTTCTCCTTATACTGCAGGCTTTCTCCTTTTTTTATTGTTGTTTGGTTCAGAGGCATATATATTAACCTGGATTTAATTACACTGCCATGTAATCAAGGTTGGGAGTCACAACTGTAAATGCATGATACTGAGCAAATATTCATATTTCTATCTCTCATGAACAGAATAGCAGTATTGCATAGCTCATGGGGCCATTTTGAAATAACATCAGATTATTTTTTAAAGAAACAAGAAAGTTAACATGTATCTCTATTTTTATGGCATTCCTACTTTAGTTTTATTCAGTGTGATATTCATATATTCTCTACATATATATGTTCTAAGAACCACATGAAAAAGTGTGTCAGAAAACCATTTCAGATGAAAGATCTTTAAAATTTTTAAGTCTCCGTCATCTGGGACACGTTCTTTTTCCCTTTAAAAAAATCACCAGTGGAAGTGCTAGATGTGGAGAGAATATACTTGATTGTTGTGCTGTGTGCTTAGAACTTGGTGATAATTTTATAGAAAATCCAAAGAATGTTATTATGCTCTCTGTGTAAAAAAAAGGATGCTAGCAGGGAGTAATTCCACCATCAATTCCTCCTATTTCTTGAATACTTTGCCCCAAAAGACTGAAGCCCAGAATTAAAAGCCTTGAAGATGGCCCCTGGTAATTCCGGTCTTCTGGACTCCCCTCCCTTGAGTGAATGGATATGATTTAGTCACCCACTTCTAAGAATGGAATATGGTAGGGTAACAAAATGTCACTTCTGAGGCTATATAAAGACTATACCTGTGGCACCTGAGTGGCTCAGTCAGTTAAGTGTCCAACTCTTGATTTCGGCTCAGGTCATGATCTGATTGTCAGTGGTTTGAGCCTCGCATGGGGCTCTGTGCTAACACGTGGGTCCTGTTTGGGATTCACTCTCTTCCTTTCTCTCCGCCCCTCCTTCTTTTCCCTCCCCTGTTTGCGCCTGTATGTGCTCTCTCACCCCTATCTCAAAATAAATAAGTAAACTTCAAAAAAGACTGTAGTTTTTGTCTGTGCTCTCTCTCTCTTCTCTCATCATTACCCTAGAGGAAGCTAGGAGTCCTTTGGAGCAGCATGTGACAAGGAACTGAGACTGGCCAACAAACATATGAATGAGCTTGGAAGCAGATCCTCCTGCATTTGATTCTTCAGATGAGACCAAATCTTACTTCAACCTCCTAAGAGATCTTGAGCAGAGGTACCCAGCTAAGCAATGCTCAGATTTTTGGCCCATGGAAACTGTGAAATAATGCTATTTTAAATTGTTAAATTTTAAGGTAATTTGTTAGGCAACAATAGGTAACTAATACAAAGATCTACATAATGTTATGATAAAATGAACTCTCCCCCACTCCCAAGGCTTTATGTCTATAGGTCATAAAACTTGAGCACTAGTTGTGCCTCTGGTCACTAACCAGTTGATGTTTGTGCAAATTTCACTTATGTTCTGGGCTTCTGTGTCTCCATTTTTAAAAATAATGGATTGGATTAGTTGATTTTTTAATATTGTATAATTTTTTATTTCTTTTAGGATCTATACAGTGTTAAGTAGTGTATGTGTGTATATATAAAAATATAAAAGTCACAAAGTTCTGATGAAGAAACATATATATAATAGATGTGTGTATATATATATATATATATATAATAATATATGGAGAGAGAGAGAGAGAGAGGGACATCACATTTATGTGTAGGAAGATTCAATATTATTAAGGTACCACTCTTCAAAAATTGACCTATAGATTCAACACAATCCCAATAAAAATCCCAGATATTTATTTTGTGACTATCAGCAAACTGTTTCAAAAGTTTATATGGAGGGGCGCCTGGGTGGCGCAGTCGGTTGGGCGTCCGACTTCAGCCAGGTCACGATCTCGTGGTCCGGGAGTTCCAGCCCCGCGTCAGGCTCTGGGCTGATGGCTCAGAGCCTGGAGCCTGTTTCCCTCTGTGTCTCCCTCTCTCTCTGCCCCTCCCCAGTTCATGCTCTGTCTCTCTCTGTCCCAAAATAAATAAACGTTGAAAAAAAAAAAAAAAAAAAAGTTTATATGGAAAGGCAAAATACCCAGTATAGGCAACAAAATATTAAAGTAGAAGAACAAAGTCAGAAAACTGACATTACCTGACTTCAAGATTTACTATAAAGCTACAATAATCAATACAGTGTGATATTGGTGAAAGAACAGACAAATTGATCAATAAAACAGAATAGAGAACCCAGGAATAGACACACACAAATACAATCAACTAATCTTTGATAAAGTAGCAAAGGCAAAAGACTTTTCAATGCATGGTGTGGAATGATTAAACATCTACATGCAAAAAATAATAATTTAGACTTTACATCTCTCACAAAAATTAATTCAAAATATATCATAGATCTAAATGTAAAATGTAAAACTATAAAACTTCTAGAAAATAACAGGAGGAAATCTAGATGACCTTGGGCATGGAGAGGACTTTTTAGAATATAACACTAAGGACCTGATCCATGACAGAAGTCACTGATAAGTTGAACTTCATTAAAATTTAAAAGTTCTAAGTGTGCCTAGGTGGCTCAGTCGGTTAGCTTTAGCTCAGGTCATGATCTTGTGGTTCATGAGTTTAAGCCCGGTGTTGGGCTCTGTGCTGACAGCTCAGAGCCTGGAGCCTGATTCAGATTCTGTGTATCTCTCTCTCTCTCTCTCTCTGCCCCAACCCTGCTCTCACTCTGTCTCTCTCTCTTTCTCAAAAATAAATAAACATTAAAAAAAAATTTTTCCAAGTTCTGTTCTTTGAAAGACATCTTGAGAATTAGAACAGACAAGCCACAAACTGGCAGAAAATCTTTGCAAAATACATATCTGATAAAGGACTGTTATTCAAAATGTACAAAGAACTCTTGAAACTGAACATCAAGAAAACAACAATTTAAAAATGATAAAAAAAATATCTGAACAGATATCTCACCAGAGAAGATATACAGATGGCAAATAATCATGTGAAAAGATGCTCAGCATCATATATCTTTAGGCAGTTGCAAATTAAAACAATGAGATACTACTACACACCTATAAGAATGGCCAAAATCCAGGGGCACCTGGATGGCTCTGTTGGTTGAGTGTCTGGCTCTTGATTTTGGCTCAGGTCATGATCCCAAGGTTGTGAGATGAAGCCCTGCATCAGGCTCTGCACTGAGTATGGAGCCTGCTTCGGATTCTCTCTCTCTCTACCTTTGCCCCTTTCCCTCATTTTCTTTCTCTCTTTCTCTGAAAAAAAGAAAGAAAGAAAGAAGAGAAGAAGAAAGAAAGAAAGAAAGAAAGAAAGAAAGAAAGAAGAAAGAAAAGAAAGAAAGAAAAAAGAAAAGAAAAGGAAAGAATGGCCAAGATCCAGAACACTGACAGCACCAAATGTTGGTGAGGATGTGGAGTAACAGGAACTCTCATTTCTTGTCACTGAGAATGAAAAATAACACAGACACTTTGGAAGACAGTTTGGCAGTTTCTTACAAAGCTAAACATAGTCTTGCCACACACAAAAGTCGTGTCCTTGATATTCATCCAGATGATGTGAAAAAACCTACATGTGAACATTTATAGAAGCTTTATTCATAACTGCCCAAATGTGGAAGCACCAAGGGTGACCTTCAATAGGTGAATGGATGAACAAATTTTGGTACATGAGATGGAATATTATTCAGCAATAAAAGTAAGTAAGTTATAAAGCTATAGAAATACATTCAGGAATCTTAAATGCATATTACCAAGTGAAAGAAACTAGTCTGAAAAGGCTGTATGATGTCATATATGGACTATATGACATTCTGGAAAGAGGCAAAACAGGGAAAAGACAGCAAAATGATCAATGGTTGCCAGGGGTTTGGAGAGAATAAACAGGTAAAGCACAGGGTTGTTTAGGGAAGTGAGACTATTCTGTATGATACTCTAACAGTGGATACATGAAACTATACATTTGTCAAAACCCATAGAATGTATAACATAGTGAGCACTAAGTAAACCATGGCTTTTGTTAATAATAATGTATTTTTTGTTCATCAATTGTACAAATGTACCACACTACTGTGAGATATTAATAATAGATGGAACTGGAGTGGGAGGGATATGAGGATGGGGAGAAACAAAGAAGCTCTCTGTAATTTCAAATCTTTTTTTAAGTCTAAAACTGTTCTAAAAATATTTTTAAATATTTAAATATACTTTTAAAATAAAGTTGATTTTATATTTTAAATATATATAAACAATAATATAAATATACATATATGTAAGGATATAAGTAAGTCTTTAATGTGTGCTATCTACTCAGTATATAATAATTAATTATTAATACATTTATTATGTGTGTGATATAGTGGTTAAAAAGATTAAGAGGAAAGACTAGTTTAAATCCTGCTTGTAATATTTTTAAATAAATTGCTAGTAAAGTCATTAAGCCCATATACTTTGATTCCCTCAAAGTAGATGTAAAAAGTATGAGGTTTAAATGAGTAAATAATTGTAAATCACAGAAAGATGCTTGGCACATGGTGGGTACTCGATAAATGTTAAATATTAATTTGGTTATATATTAACTGTTTTGTTTTTTATACATTGTCCATATGTTTGATTCTCTGTTTCAACTCTCCAACCAGACAGTAGATCTATATTTTAAACATCTTAAGAAATAAAACAAAAAACTTGGGTTAAACAGTAAACTTTGCATGTGCTATGTGCTTAATATTTGTGAATGGATGTTTAAATTAATATAAAACAGAGGAGTGGTTGGCAAAAAATAAATAAGGGAATATTTTTAAATGGTCTTCTATTTGACACATTAATAAAAATAATCCTATTTTTCACCAAACTGTCTGGAGAGACATTTTCACCCACACCTTTGTCCCAAGAGGACTTTTTTTATTTCTCAGTGTATTTATATATCAGGAGCGAATGTCAGCTAGATTCTTTTCCTAATAACTTTAAAGTAAAGCTAAAAAGAAGACAAATCAGACTCACAAAGAAAATGTACTCACCAGGAACTCCTTGCTGGAACAAGGAGCTGTGCTAACAGCAAGTGAAGGGATGAATTTTTAAAGAACAATTCTGAATCCCAGTTTGGGAGTTCTTGTTTCAAAGATCACTGCTGGGGTAACATTTCATTGAATTAAATATTGACTAATAACAAAAACCTAAGAAACACAATAGAAGTGATACTTATCTTTCCTAAATTCCAAAAAGAGATGGTCAAAGTTGCATTGCTCCAAATTGAAGAGGTTACACAAGTGTATCAAGCACAAGATCCGTCAATTTTCTAGACAAGGGAAAGGATCCTCTTCTTTCTTTTGGATGGTGTGATGCTTTCAACAATGAAGATGCTTAGACCACAATTTTTGAGTGTCATGAAAGACTGAATGTCAATGACAAAGAATTCACTTTTTTCTCCCAACAATGTTCCCTTGAGTTTCCTTTGTTCAACAGAAGTATATGATTCATTGGTAAATAACTGCTTTATTTTTGCTGTACCATCCAAAGGACTGGATTATAATAAGAAAAATAATAACTAATGTTAATTATGTATTTTCTCATTTAATCCTCAAAACTCTGTGGGGTAGGATATTTTTATTATCTTTCTTTCACAGATAGAATACTAAAGCTTAAGGAAATAAAACAACTTATTCATGGCATAATTACTAAGTGATGAAACATCTTGAATATGTCTGCATTCATAGCTTGCTTCTCTCCTAGTTACCTGGTTTTCACCCCAAAGTAACAGTAGACTTAACTGCATTCTCTTCTCTCTCCTACCTGCAACCAAAGCTTCTCTATGCTGTGTCGTATTGCCCAAAAGCTTGATTGGTGGTGTGGCAATGAATTAGTCACAGAAATTTATCCCAACTAAAATGTAAGCTAATTAATTCTTGCCTCTCAACAAAGACATACCGCCTTATATTCAGGTTAGAAACATAAGAGCCTGTAAATAGTACCAAAGGAATTTCAGAAACCAAGATTAATCAGTGGGAGAAATATGTTAGTTTTGGGGTTTGCTTTGAGAAACAAAGGAGCATCCCTTCATCTTCTTACTAACACATGTGGGAGGTGCTTTTTCTACCTATGATTGCTAAAGACATTGCTATACAATTTGGGTGCCAACTGTCTTTATGTACCACTTCACAGATGGCAAATAATGTGAATGCTAACCACAGTGAGATGTAAAAGAATAATTCAGAGTCAGAAAAACTCATGTAGAAAGAGCTATGACTAAAATTGTCTTAAGTACACTTCATAAGAAGTTAATGAAAAGAAGATGGGACATGATGTAATTCAAAAATATGCTTGAAGATTATTAATTGTTGTAGTCTCTTTTAAAGACTCAAAAATGTAGACTCTGAGAGGTCCCACGGTAAGTGAGCAGGTTAATTTTTGTTTGAGCCGATGTTATCAAATGTAATATTTATTGACATTCTTAGATATTAGGGTTCCATGGAACACATTTTGGGAAATGTGAATTTAATCACTGAAGAGAGAGAGAAGAAAAGGAAACCATGATGGTTGGATTAAGATCATAAAATTCCGATTCCATTTGGAATCTGGATTGAGTAAAGTGAAATGACTGTGCATCTGGATGGTGTTTTAGTCATCATAGAGTGGCCGCTGGAACATCTCCCAAAATCTCAATGGATTTACGTGAAAGAAGTTGATTTAGAACTCATGTAACAATTCAGCATGGTAATTTAAGGGCCCAGGATTCTTTTATGTTATGCCTCCAATATCCCCTTGGGGCCTCAAAGTCATCTTCTGATTCTCATGGTATAAAGAAAGAATAGAGGCTTTCACTGGAGGTCTTTTGGTCCAAATATGGGAGTGGTGTGCAACACTTCTACTAATATTCTATTCCCTAGAGCTTAGTCACATTGAGTAATATAGTCTAGTTGTATCCCATATGAGAAAAGAACATCATATAGATGACTAGTCTCTGTTACAGAAGGAATTAGAATCTGAATTGAAGTCAGAATATTTTGAAGAAAACCTCAGCTCTAGAACTCAGGTTAGGTTTGTGCTTCAAACTGTCAAACAAATTTCCATGGAGAGGAGAGTTTATATTTTTACCTTGGAACTGAGAATCCTGGAATAATGGGCATCAACCTATTTCTCTACTTCAAAAAGAAACTGTACTTCCTGAATTACAGAATGAGACAGCAAGGTCTCCTGGAGAATAAACAATGAAATTGCACCAGCATTTAAGGCTTCTCACATCTGTAAAACAATGCTTTTTGGTCAAAGAACAAGCCTTTCTTAAAAGTCTAAGAAGACCACAAAATAATAGGAAGAATATGAAAATGTCAGTTCATCAGTTTGGTGTACAGGGCTCTCTTTTTACTTCCTTGACAAGGGTCTAACTAAATATGCCAAGAACACTTATTAGCACAAAAGGCTAGATGAGATGTTATATAAATGGACACTCAAGTGACTGATTACTCACAATAATGCCTTACATTAATTTCAGCATATGTCATATGTCCAAGTCACAGCCTTCACATAGTTGGGTATATGTGCATGGTTATTATAAGACTGACTGTTACAGAATGAGGTGCTTATGAAAGAATTACCATTAATATAAATAGACCCTGGCTCACCTACACAGGGAAGAAATATTGTCAAAGCTCTACCAATGGCCTGACATAGCAAGGGACTAAGTACTGACACAGTCTTACTTGTTAAATATGAAATTCAAGTATCAAAGAGACAGCTCACTTGCTGAAGTTTCCAGGCACACACTGATTAGTAAGTAAGTAAATGAGTGTTGACTTATCAGGCAAGAAAAAGTAAGATTTGAAAGACAGACTTCCCTCAAATGTTGCTGTTGGTGAGAAAAGACCTACTGGAGCCTCCAAAGCTGTGCTTCAGCTACTGCTCTAGAGCTCTGGGATGGGATAGTATCTCTTCCATTTTATGGGCAAGAAAACTGAGAAATCAAGGGGCTTATCCAAGGACGTGGTAGAAAACAATGGCTACAGAGCTTGAAATTGGCCTTTCTGGTTCTAACACCTGCCTTTTGCATCTTTCTGTTTACTTCCTCAAAATTGAAAAGGATACTAATTTCTGAACCATTTCCAACCAAAGACACCATTTCCTAAAATATGTCAGTTAAAACCTATTGTATTTTGCTATCTCAAAGAGTATTTTTCTTTTAAGATACGGAATTTCTTTTTGCTAAATTAGAGTACAGCCAGACATTACCATTTTACTTTATTTTCTATAAATACACATTTTATGAAGGTGTATTTAAAAACTCTCCCTGTTTTCTAAGCTATTGTAACTATCACGAAAAATCCGATTGAGAGATCATATCAATCATCTATACAACGGGTTGAAAATGAATCTGTCCTATGCCACACAAGCCTTATAGATAGAAATATAAACACTTAATATTTATTGAATAAAAGAATGATGGAGAACTGTGTATGGTAAAAGAGCAAAAATCTTGCCATTGTTTAGTTCTCTCCATTTTTCCGTCTGAGTGGTATCAAATAAGAATCAGTAGGAGTGCTGGGGTGGCTCAGTTGGTTAAGCGTCTGACTTTGCCTCAGGTCATGATTTCACAGTTTATGGGATCAAGCCCCCCATTGGGCTCTGCACTAACAATGAGAAGCCTGCTTGGAATTCTTTCTCCCTCTCTCTCTGCTTCTCCCCCTCATGCTCTTTTTCCTCTCTCTCTCAAAATAAATAAATAAACTTAAAACAAAACAATCAATTCATTGGCCTTAATAATAGCAATAACTTGACCTGATAATACATCATTATTTTCTCTACAGGTACAAAAAAATGTGACCACAAAATAATGGTTTTATTTTATTTTTTTAAGTAGGCTCCACACCCAGCATGGAGCCCAATGTGGGGCTTGAACTCACAACCCTGAGATCAAGACCTGAGCTGACATCAAGAGTTGGTCACTTAGCAGACTGAGTGACCTAGGCACCCCAAGACACCTTTTGAATGAGCACTACAAATAAATTTATCAGAATGAATGTTATCCTTAAATTAGTATGTTAAGAGCCTATAGTTTCACTTAGCATCACACTCTCCAGTTCCATCCACGTTGCTACAAAGGGCCATATTTCATTCTTTCTCATTGCCACGTAGTACTCCATTGTGTATATAAACCACAATTTCTTTATCCATTCATCAGTTGATGCACATTTAGGCTCTTTCCATAATTTGGCTATTGTTGAGAGTGCTGCTATAAACATTGGGGTACAAGTGAAATAAGCCATACAGAGAAAGACAGATACCATATGTTTTCACTCTTATGTGGATTCTGAGAAACTTAACAGAAACCCATGGGGGAGGGGAAGGAAAAAAAAAAGAGGTTAGAGTGGGAGAGAGCCAAAGCATAAGAGACTGTTAAAAACTGAGAACAAACTGAGGGTTGATGGGGGTGGGAGGGAGGGGAGGGGGGGTGATGGGTATTGAGGAGGGCACCTTTTGGGATGAGCACTGGGTGTTGTATGGAAACCAATTTGACAATAAATTTCATATATTGAAAAAAAAGAGCCTATAGTATCATTTCAACAATGATACCATGTTTTCAAGCATTGTGGGATTATCTCAAGTGAAACTGCTTTTATAAAAGCAAAAACCAATGAAGACTATGGCAGGAGGGAATCCAGTGAATCAAAACCCTCCTGAACCTCTTGGGAAGTGACCCAGGGCCTACCATGGCAAACAGATCTCATAAAGGAATTTTAGCAGCTGGAAAATGGGAGCAGCTGGCTCCAACTAACATGGCCACAAGAATAAATATGTAAAAGCAAACAACAAAAACACTTAGGCATGTAATAGAGACTCTTCCAAATAGCTGCTTCTAACTGTTGCTTCCTCCTCAATCTCTATGAGGGTAAAGTGGAATCTGCCAAAATAAAACTACAGCAAATTTGAATTTTTTAAATATTTATTTATTTTTAAGACAGAGAGAGACAGAATGTAAGTGGGAGAGGGGCAGAGAGAGAGGGAGACACAGAATCTGAAGCAGGCTCCAGGCTCTGAGCTGTCAGCACAGAGCCTGATGCAGAGCTCAAACCGATGAATCCATGAGATCATGACCTGAGCCAAAGTCATATGCTTAACCAACTGAGCCACCCAGATGCCCCCAAAACTACAGCAAATTGAAACTATTTCTTCACCATCAGCTGGGCCTGAAATATTATGAGTACTTATCCACATAATCTTTCACAAAACTCACCTAGATTCCTAACATTTGGAAAATGTAAAAATTTTCTTCATCCCCTAAGAATGAACACACAAAAGTCTCCAAGTATATTTAAAAATAACTCAATAGTTGTTTTTTTTTTAATTTTTTTTTCAACGTTTATTTATTTTTGGGACAGAGAGAGACAGAGCATGAACGGGGGAGGGGCAGAGAGAGAGGGAGACACAGAATCGGAAACAGGCTCCAGGCTCTGAGCCATCAGCCCAGAGCCCGACGCGGGGCTCGAACTCATGGACCGTGAGATTGTGACCTGGCTGAAGTCGGACGCTTAACCGACTGCGCCACCCAGGCGCCCAAAAAATAACTCAGTAGTTGTAAGGAAAGAGGAGAGATAGAGATAAAGACACACACATATATATATGTATGTATATGTATATAAAGACACATATATATGTACGTGTATGTATATGTACATATACATACATATGTATTTATATATATAATGTGAAATTTTTCTAAAGAAATAGATTTACTGAAAGAAATTTAAAAAATTATATATCTCCCTGTTATGTCAAAGAAATTCAGAAAAATTCAGTCTAAGTAATGAAAACAGCATGAGATCAGCAAATTTTACTTTCAGATTTTAAAATTACATGACTGTAGTCATTAAAATTACAGTGATGAAAGACATCAGAGAATTGCAAATTTCAGAAGACAGAATTAGAAGATGAACATTTTTCCCATTAATTCAGAAGAGGGGCAGATAATAAGAAACTGAGCAAAAGGAAAAGAAGAATGAATGACACACAGAAGAGATAATATACATACAGTAAGTAAGAATAGAGTAAACTGATGAAAGCAACAATCAAAGTAACAGAAGAAAAGGTCCTTGAGCTAAGAAAGGACTAATTCTTTAGATCTAAGGGCTTGTTCCAAGTATGAGGCAAAATTAATAAAATACATATTCATCAGGAGATTAAATGTTTCTCATATACATTTCATGTATAAGGAAAATAATGAGGAACAAGGGAGAAGAAATCATACTCTACATGATGGGGGAGAAAAACCCTTATTGACACCACAATCTCCTGCTCAACATAAAATGACAGGATGTGAAATCTATACAATTTTGAGAATAAATATTATGACTCAAGATTTCTGTACTCAAACTACTTATATATGAGGATAACGGAAAGATTTTCTCAGACACAAGTATTTCTTACTATTCCATAAACATACATTTCCTGAAAACAGGAGAAGGAAGTCTCAAAACTTTAACAATTAAAAATTTTAAAAATAATAAAATGATCTTAAGTGAGAAGAAATAGGAAAAAAAAGTTGAAAGTAAAAGAGGGAAAAAAGAGGGATTTAACTAGTTAATATTTAATTCACTTAAATATAATGCTTTCTTAATTTTACCAAAATATAAAGTTTTCATACTTGAATCCTAATTTCAAAGATATTTTAAGAATCTTGTGAAGAAAATGTATCTTTAAAATGGAGCTGGCAGGTATCACTTCCCGCCCCCACCCCAGCATAAACACAGGGCCACCTGCCAAAACCAGCACTGTGCCAACATTCACTATGTAACTTGCTTACAACATGCTCCATCCCACCAGACTTTGGGGATCCAACCCCTCCAGACAAGCTTGCCTCAGTCCTGATGCTACAGGTCCCCTCCCCCAGAAGACCTGAGCAAATCACTGCATCTCCTGACCAGTTTGCTTTGCAGGACCTTGGTCCCAGCAGCAACTGTGAGTCCCCTCTCTTGGAGGACCAGTGCACAAATATGTTAAAACTATACACCCTACCCTCAAGCATATTGAGCATACCTCCTCCAATACGCTCTTGACTGGAGCCATTTCAAACCTGGGCCACAAGCCTGGCAATGTGTAAGCAGACCCAACAGAGGCCAGTACCACTCTGGAGTGACTCCTGCTCTGGGGAGAAAGCAAGATAACCACACACACCAGTCAGACTGAGGCCCCATCAGTGAGCTGAAAGCAGACAGCTCCTCTGATTTCAGGCCTGGACCACCAAGAAAAATTTCTTAGAGACAACATAGAGAAGTAGCCTGCAGTTTGGTGTTACTGTCTCTCAGGCAAATGACTGGTCTGATTCAACTCAAGTCCAGGGTATCTCCATATTGGCCCACTAACACCACAGGGAACAAAACACTGCCCACAACAGGAAAAGAGAGCCTCTGCACGATGACTGGACTGAAGGAAAAAGTTGTTCAGCCACAACATTAGGGGGCAAACAACCCACATAGGAGATACCCCTGAAGCACCAGATTACAGTAAACAGGAGACATTTTACTGCAAAGTGCTACAGACCTCTTCTTCATGAGTCACTACTTTTAAGAGCAGGAGACATAGCTGACTTTTCTAACATATAAAACAGACACAGAGAGTTAGACAAATGAGGAGACAGGAATATGTCTCAAATGAAAAAATAAGATGAAACCACAGCAAGAGACCTAAGCAAAACAAAGATAAGTAATATCCCTGATAGAATTTAAAGTAATGGTCATAAAGATAGTCCTGGAGTTGATAAAAGGGTGAAGGACCTCAGTGAGACTTTTAACAAAGAGATAAAAAAGAACCAATCAGACATGAACACAATAAATGAAATTAAAATACACTAGATGCAGACTTGAGGAAGCAGAACAATGAATCAGCAACCTGGAGGACAGAATAATGGAAAGTAATTAAGCTAAGCAAGTGAGGAAAAAAAATATGGAAAATGAGAATAAACTTAGGGAACTCAACGATTCATCAAGCATAATAACATTCCCATTATAGAGATCCCAGAAAGAAGACAGAATAAAAGGGGAACAAAATTTATTTAAAGCAATAATACCCAAAACTTCCTGAATCTGGAAAGGAAACAGATCTCCAGGTCTAGGAGGCACAGAGATCACCCAACAAAATCAACCCAAGAGATCCACACTAAGACTCATAGTATTTAATGGCAAAAAATAGTGATAGAGAATTTTAAAAGCAGCAAGAGAAAACAAAGTAGTTACAAACAAGGGAAACTCCATAAGACTGTCAGAGGGTTTTTCAGCAGAAACTTTGAAGGCCAGAAATATATTCAAAGTGCCAAATGGAAAAAATCTGCAGCCAAGAATACTCTACCCAGCAAGCTTTCATTCAAATAGAAGGAGAGATAAAGAGTTTCCCATACAAACAAAATTTAAAGGAGTTCATGACTACTAAACAGTCCTACAAGAAATATGAAAGGTAACTCCAAATCGAAAACAAAGACCGTAAGAATAAGAAAAGCAGAAGCAAAAAAAGCAGTAAAAATAAGTATATTATAGTAAAAATAGTACTTATATTATTATAGTATAGTATTGTTATAGTACAGTATTATACTTACAGTAAAAATAGTCTAGTATATGTAAAAATAGTGTGTATATATAATATGTATAGTAGATATAGTAGATATTGTATATATACTATATATAATATAGTAAAAATAAGTATATATATACTGCTATATATGTAAGATGTTATGTATAGACCTAATGGTAAGCACATATAAAAAACCAGTAATAGATACACAAAAAATAAAGTTTATTTATATCACTAAAGAAAGTTAACTTATAGTGAGAGAAGAGAGCAAGAGAAGAAAGGAAACAGAGAAAACCTACAAAACAGCCATAAAACAAATAACAAATGCAATAATATATACCTATCAATAATTACTTTGAAAGCAAATGGACTAATACTCCCAATCAAAGACAGGGTTACAGAATGGTTTTAAAAACAAGACCCAACTATATGCTGCCTACAAGAGACTCATTTCAGACCTAAAGGCATATGCAGATTTAAAATGAGGGGACAGAGAAACATTTATCATGCAAATGAATGTGAAAAGAAAGCCAGGTAGCAACACTTATATCAGACAAAGTAGACTTTTTTTAATTATTATTTTTTTAATTAATAATTTTTTAAAATTTACATCCAAGTTAGCTAACATATAGTGTAACAATGATTTCAGGAATAGAATTTAGTGATTCATCACTTACATATAACACCCAGTGTTCATCCCAACAAGTGCCTTCCTTAATTCCCATCACCCATTTAACACATCCACCCACTCAAAACCCATCCAGCAACCCTCGTTTGTTCTCTTGTACTTAGAGTCTCTTAAGGGGGTGTCTGGGTGGCTCAGTCGGTTAAGCGTCTGACTTCAGCTCAGCTCATGCTCTCATGGTTTGTGGGTTCGAGCCCTGCATTAGGTTCTGTGCTGACAGCTCAGAGCATGGAACCTGTTTCAGATTCTGTGTCTCCCTCTCTCTATGCCCCTCCCCCACTCATGCTCTGTCTCTCTCCTGTCTCAAAAATAAATAAACATTAAAAAAAAGTTTCTTATGGTTTGTCCCCCTCCCTGTTTTTATATTATTTTGCTTCCCTTACCTTATGTTCATGTTTTGTATCTTAAATTCCACATATAAGTGAAGTCATATGATAGTTGTCTTTTTCTGACTAATTTTGCTTAGTAAAATACACTCTATTTCCATCCGCTTTGTTGCAAATGACAAGATTTCATTCATTTTATCACTGAGTAATATCCATTGTGTGTATGTGTGTCACATCTTCTTTATCCATTCATCAGTTGATGGACATTTAGGCTCTTTCCATACTTTGGTTATTGTTTATAGCATTGCTATAAACATTGGGGTGCATGTGTCCCTTCAAAACAGCACTCCTGTATCTTTTGGATAAATACGTAGTAGTGCAATTGCTAGGTTGTAGGGTAGTTATATTTTTAATGTGTTGAGAAACCTCCATACTGTTTTCCAGAGTGGTTGCACCAGTTTGCATTCCCATCAGCAATGCAAAAAAGATCTTTCTCTGCATCCTTGCCAACATCTATTGTTGCCTGAGTTGTTAATGTTAGCCATTCTGACAGGTGTGAAGTGAAATCTCATTGTGGTTTTGATTTCTACTTCCCTGATGATGAGTAATGTTGAGCATTTTTTCATGTGTCTGTTAGCCATTTGGATGTCTTTTTTGGAAAAGTGTCTATTCATGTCTTCTGCCTATTTCTTCACTGGATTATTTCTGGGAGGTTGAGTTTGATAAGTACTTATAGATTTTGGATACTTACCCTTTATCTGATATGTCATTTGCAAATGTCTTCTTCCATTCCATTGGTTGCCTTTTAGTTTTGCTGATTGTTTGCTTCACTGGGCAGAAGCTTTTTATCTTGATGAGGTCCCAATAGTTCATTTTTGCTTTTGTTTCCCTTGCCTCCAGAGACATGTCTAGTAAAAAGTTGTTGCAGCTGAGGTCAAAGAGGTTGTTGCCTGTTTTCTCCTGTAGGATTTTGATGGCTTCCTGTCTGTGTAGGTCTTTCATCCATTTTGAGTTTATTTTTGTGTATGGTGTAAGAAAGTGGTCCAGGTTCATTCTTCTGCAGGTCGCTGTCCAATTTTTCCCAACACCTTTTGCTGAAGAGACTGTCTTTTTTTTCCATTGGATATTCTTTCTTGCTTTGTCAAAGATTAGTTGGCCATACGCTTGTGGGTCCACTTCCGGGTTCTCTATTCTGTTCTATTGATCTATGTGTCTGTTTTTGTGCCAGTACAATACTGTCTTGATGATTGCAGCTATGTAATACAGCTTGAAGTCCAGAATTGTGATGCCTCCAACTTTGGTTTTCTTTTTCAGGATTCCTTTGGCTATTTGAGGTCTTTTCTGGTGCCAACCAGATCCAACAAGGCATTAAAAGAATTACTCACCACGATTAAGTGGGATTTATTCCTAGGGTGCAGAATTGGTTTAATATCCATAAATCAATCAATGTGATATATCACATAAATGAAAGAATAAGAACCACATGATCCTCTCAATAGATTCAGAGAAAGCATTTGATAAAATACAGATGCTTTTTTGATAAAAACCCTCAAGAAAGTAGGGATAGAAGGATCAGATCTCAAGATCATAAAAGTCATATACAAAAGACCCACTGAAAATATCATCCTCAATGGGGCAAAACTGAGAGCTTTCCCCCTAAGGTCAGGAACATGACAAGGATGTTCACTCTCACCACTGTTATTCAACATAGTGTTGGAAGTCCTAGCCTCAGCCATCAGACAACACAAAGAAATAAAAGATATCCAAGTCGGCAAAGAGGAAGTCAAACACACTCTTTGCAGAGGACATGATACTCTGTATGGAAAACCCAAAAGACTCCACTAAAAACTGATCCATGAATTCAAAGTTGCCCGATATAAAATTAATGTACAGAAATTAGTTGCATTTCTATATACCACTAATGAAGCAGCAGAAAGAGAAATTAAGGAATTAATCCCACTTACAATTGCACCAAAACCCATAAAATATCTAGGAATAAACCTAACCAAAGAGATGAAAGTCTGTACACTGAAAACTATAGAAAGCTTATGAAAGATGGGGAGCCTGGGTGGATCAGCTGGTTAAGCGTCTGACTTTTGGTGTCAGCTCAGGTCATGGTCTCATGCTTTGTGAATTTGAGACTGTTGTCAGGCTCAGCAATGACAGTGCAAAGCCTTCTTGGGAACTCTCTCTCACTCTCTGTCCTTCCCTCACATGCTCTCTCTCTCGAAATAAATAAATAAACTTAATTTTTTTTTTAAATAAAAAGAGAAAGTTTATAAAATAAATTGAAAAAGACACCAAAAAAAGAAAAACATTTCATGATTATGGATTGGAAGAACAAATATTGTTAAAATGTCAATAGTACCCAAAGCAATCTACGTATTTAATGCAATCCCTATCAAAATAACACCAGCAGTCTTCACAGAGCCAGACTAAATAGACTGTAAAACAGACTGTTACCAAGACAAAGGACACCATATAATCGTTAAGGGGACAATAAAATAAGAAAACATAACAATTGTTAATATTTATGTACCTGACATGGAAACTTCCAAATAACAGAAAACAATTAATAACAAATATAAAGGAACTAATCGATAGCAATACAATAATAGTATGGAACTGTAACACCCCACTGACATCAATGGACAGATCATCTAAACAAGAAATCAAAAAGTTAATAGTGGCTTTGAATGACACACTGGAACAGATGGATTTAACATATTCAAAACATTCCATCCTAAAACAGCAGAATACATATTCTTTTTAAGTGCACATGGAACATTCTCCAGAATAGGTCACATATTAGGCCACAAAACAAGTCTCAAAAACTTGAAAAAGATCAAAGTGAAACCATCATCTTTCCTGGCCACAACACTATGAAACTAGAAATCAACCACAAGAAAAAATCCAGAAAGAGCAGATACATGGAGGTCAAAAAGAAAGAAAAAATTATATAGACAGAAATGAAAATGAAAACACAACGGTCCAAAACCTTTGGGATGCAGCAAAAGCGGTTCTAGGAGAGAACTTTATAGGAATATAGACCTACTCAAGAAGCAAGAAAAATCTCAGATAAACAACTTAACCTTACACTTAAAGAAGCTAGAAAAATAAAAACAAAACAAAACCCCAAACCAGTAGAAGGAAGGAAATAATAAAGATTAGAGCAGAAATAAATGATATAGAAACTAAAAACAGGGGCACCTGGGTAGCAGTCAGTTAAGTGACTGATTCTTAATCTTGGCTTAGGTCATGATCTCAGTTTGTGAGTTCAAGCCCCGCATTGGGTTCTGTGCTGATGGCATGGAACTTGCTTAGGATTCTGTCTCCTTCTCTTTTCCCCTCCCCAACTTGTGCTCACGTGCATGCACATGCTCTCTCTCTCTCTCTCTCTCTCTCTCAAAATAAATAAATAAGTTAACAAAAAAGAAATTAAAAATAAACAAAACAAAACAAACAGCAGAACAGATAAATAAAACCAGCAGCTGCTTCTTTGAAAAATCAACAAAATTGATAAACTTCTAATAAATGAAAAGAGGGGCACCTGGGTGGCTCAGTTGGTTAAGCAACTTCAGCTCAGGTTATGATCTCAAAGTTTGTGGGTTCCAGCCCCACGTTGGGCTCTGTGCTGACAGTTCAAAGCCTGGAGCCTGTTTTGGATTCTGTCTGTCTCCCTCTCTCTCTCTCTCTCTCTGCCCCTCCCCCACTCACATTCTGTCTCTCTTTCTCTCAAAAAATGAACAAACATTTTAAAAAATAAATAAATAATTAAAAAGACAGGACCCAAATAAACAGGCTCAGAAATGAAAGAATAAAAATAACAACCAACACCACAGAAATGCAAATGACTGTAAGAGTATTATGAAAATTTACACGGTGACAAAATGGACATCCTAGAAAAACTGGACAAATTCCTAGAAATGTATAACCTACCAAAACAATCAGGAAGAAATAAAAAATTTGAACATATCAATAACCAGCAATGAAATTGAATCAGTAATCAAAAAAAAAAAAAAACCTCCCAATAAACAAAAGTCAGGACCAGATGGCTTATAGGTGAATTCTACCAAACATTTAAAGAATAGTGAGTACCTATTCATCTCCAACTATTCCAAAAATAGAAAATGAAAAACTTCCAAATTCATTCTGTGAGGCCAGCATTACCCTGATACCAAAACCAGATAAAGACACCACATAAAAAGAGAGCTACAGACCAAAATCCTCATGAATAAAGATGCAAAACCCTCAACAAAATATTAGCAAACCGAATTCAACAATACATTAAAAAAATCATACACTACAAATAAGTGGAATTTATTCCCAGGATGCCAGGGTAGTTCAGTATTCAAAAAACAATCAACATGATACATCACATCAATAAGAGAAAAGATAAAGACCATATGATTGTTTCAACAGATGCAGAAAAAGTATTTGACAAAGAACATCCATTCATGATAAAAATCCTCAACAAAGTAGGTTTAAATGGAATATAATAAAGGCCATATATTAAAAACACATAGCTAACATAATACTCAACGGGAAAAAACTGAGAGCTTTTCCTCTAAGGTCAGGAACAAGAAAAAGATGTCCACTCTCACCACTGCTATTCAACATAGTACTGGAAGTCCTAGCCATAGCAATCAGACAATAGAAAGGAAAAAAAAGATGCACAAATGTAAGAAAGAAGTAAAACTTTCACTATTTGCAGATGACATGATACTCTATATAGGAAACATGAAAGACTCCACAAAAATACTACTAGAATTGATAAATGCATTCAATAAGGTTGCAGGATACAAAATCAATGTACAGAATTCCATTGCATTTCTATACACTAGTAATAAAATAGCAGAAAGAGAAATGAAGAAAACAATCCTATTTACAATTGCACCAAAAACAATAAAATATCTAAAAGTAAATTTAACCAAAAACTTGTACTCTGAAAACTATAAAACATTGATGAAGAAATTGAGGACAACACAAACAAAAGACATTCCATGCTCATGAGTTGGAAGAACAAATAGTATTAAAATGTCCATATGACCCAAAGCCATCTACAGATTTAATGCAATCCCTATCAAAGTACCAACAGTATTTTGCACAGAACTAGAACAAACAATCCTAAAATTTATATGGAACCACAAGAAACCCTGAACTACCAAAGAAATTGTAAAAAAGAAAAACAAAGCTGGAGGTATCACAATTCCATACTTCCTTATGTTACAAAGCTGTAATAATCAAAAGAGTATGGTAGTGGCACAAAAATAGACACATAAATCAATAGAACAGAATAGAAAGCCTAGAAATAAACCCATGATTATATGGTCAATATATCTTTGATAAAGGATGCAAAAATATGCAATGAGAAAAAGACAATTTCTTCAACCAGTGGTGTTGGGGAAACTGGATAGCTAAACACAAAAGAATAAAACTGGACCACTTTCTTATATCACACACAAAAATAAATTCAAAATGGATTAAGGACCTAAGGATGAGACTTGAAACCATAAAAATCCAGAAGAGAGCAAAGGTAGTAATTTCTCTGACATTGGCTATAACATTTTTCTAGATATGACTCCTGAGGCAAAGGAAATGAAAGCAAAAATAAATTATTGGGACTATATCCAAATAAAAACTTCTGCACAGCTAAGGAAACAACCAACAAAACTGAAATACAACCTATGGAATGGGAGAAGATATTTGCAAATGATATATCAGTTAAAGGGTTAGTATTCAAAATATGAAAAGAATGTCTACAACACCAAAAAAAAACACAAATAATCCAATCAAAAAATGAGCATGAACACACATTTCTCCAAAGAAGACATTCAAAGGGCGAATAGACACATAAAAAGATGCTCCCATCACTCATTATCAGAGAAAAGCAAATCAAAACCACAGTGAGATATTACCTCACACCTCTCAGAATGGCTAAAATAAACACACACACACACACACACACACACACACGAAACAGCAAGTGTTGGCAATGATGTAAAGGAAAGGAACACTCATGTACTGTTGGTGGGAATGCAAACTGATGCAGCCACTGTGGAAGACAGTTTAGAGGTTCCTCAAATAATTAAAAATAGAACTAATATATTATCCAGTAATCACACTACTGGGAATTTACCCAAAGAATACAAAAACACTAATTCAAAGGGATATATGCATTGTTTACAATAGCCAAATTGGAAGCAGCCCAAGTGTCCATCAATAGGTGAATGGATAAAAAGGATGCAGTACATATGTACAATGGAATATTATTCAGCCATCAGAGATCTTGCCATTTGCAACGTGGATATATATAGAAAGTCTAATGCTAAGTAAAATAAACCAGTCAGAGAATGACAAATATTATATGATTTTACTCATGTGTGGAATTGAAGAAACTGCAAATGAACAATGAAGTAAAAAAGAAACTAAAAAACACACTTTTTACTATAGAGAACAAACAGGTGGTTTACCAGAGGGGAAATGGGTGGGAGGATAGGTTAAATAGGTGAAGGAAAATAAGAGTACACTTATCTTGATGAGCACTGAGTAATATATGGAATTGTTGAATCACAATATTGTACACCTGAAACTAATATAGCACTGTATGTTAAATACAATGAAATTAAAATTAAAAAAAGAAATAGCAAGGAATTATTTTTAAAATAATATACAAAAAGCAAAGACATAAAAAATATCAGATTTCAAAATAAATGTAAGTGGAATAAATTTACTTTATTAACTGACAGTAATTTCCATATATATATATATATATATTTTTGCCCACATATATTTTTTAAAAATCTAGCTGTTATTTATAATAGACACACTGCAAGTAAATTAATAGAAAAGTTATAAAGAAAAATAAGGGAGATTAGAAAAAAGAAGACATTTAGTAGAGTATTAGAAATCAGAAAATGCCATCCTACATATTTTTTTTCAGTTAAGTAATACAATATATATCACACTGATAGAGAAAACAGAACAGAGAAATGTGCATTGCAATACACATACAGAAGAGGTCAGCTTCCCATGAAAGAAGAAAATTTCCCCACAAAGTTTTTAAGAATCTAGAAGCAAAAGGTCAACAAATACAGAAAGAAAAAATCAGATTTGAGAATTATAAAGGATCACTCACAAAACATCACTAGGTAAGTCATGTCCTCTTAGAATACAGAATTTAGCAAACTCAGGCCTTCATTCTTTAGTAAAGCAGTCAGAACTAAGCTATAGAAATAGTGGGAATCTTCTTGCAAAGCAACAAGGGTTTAGTTAGGGAGACAAAATGACAGTTATGAGAATTGCTACATAAGTGAAGATTCAAAATTTGGCCATAAATTAGGCCATTTAAAAGTCAAGAAACATAATAAAGCAGAATCAACAAGCTATATCCATTAACAATAGGAAATAAAATAATGACTTTCAAAGAATAACCTTCATATATACACATTTATAGCCACTTTGAAATTTAAAATATTCTTCTGGGGGCACCTGGGTGGCTCAGTCAGTTAAGTATGTGACTTTGGCTCGGGTCATCATATCACGGCTTGCGAGTTGAGCCTCACATCAGGGCACTATGCTGACCGCTCAGAGCCTGGAACCTGCTTCGGATTCTGTGTCCTTCTCTCTCTGCCCCTTCCCTGCTCATGCTGTGTCTCTCTCTCCTTCAAAAATAAATAAACATTAAAAAAAGTTTAAAACTTTCATCTGAATAAGTCTTGAGTTAAACAGTAATATAATTAAAATTATAAGCCATATTAGAAGTTAATAAAAGCAAGAACACTGTATATCTAAAGCTATAGGAAATCTTCAAGATGTATTTAGAGAAAATTTATAAATTAAAACATCTATATTAAATGTATATATAAATAATTGTTTTAAATGAGTTATATTTCAGCAAAGTTGCAGGATAAAAATCAACAGACAAAATTCAGTTTTATTTCTATACATTAACAATGAAAAGTCTGAAAGAGAAGTTAAGAAAATAATCCCCTTTACAATAAGACCATCAAAAAGAATAAAATATGTAGGAATAAATTTAATCAAGGACATGAAAGACTATGTAGTGAAAACTGCAAAAAGTGCTGAAGAAAATTAAAGAAGATTCAAATAAATGGAAAGACATACCATAGTCATGGATTGGAAGACTAATTGGAAGACTAATTGGAAGACTATTGCCTAAATGCCCATACCCCTCAAAGTGATCTCCAAATTCAGTGCAATCTCTATTTAAGCCTCAATGACATTTTTTGCAGAAATAGAAAAAAAAATCCTAAAATTCATACACAATTTCAAAGAATCCTAAATAGCCAAAACAATCCTGAGAAAGAAGAATAAAGCTGGAGATGTCACACTTCCTGATTTCAAAACATACTACAAATCTATAGTAATAAAAACAGTATGGTATGAAGATGTGGAAAAATTGGAAACTTTGTGATTGTGGGTGGGAATGTAAAATGGAGCAGCAACTATGTAAAACAGTATGAAGGTTTATTAAAAAGTTAAAATAGAATTATCATAGAATCTAGCAATCCCACTCCTTGGTATATATCCCCAAGAATTGAAAACAGGATCTTGAGGAGATATTTGCACACTCATGTTCATTGCAGCAATATTCACAGTAGCCAAGAGGTGCAAGTAACCTAAATGTCCATCAGTGGATTAATGTATAAAAACAGATGGTTACATACACTGAAAAATTATCCATCCTTCAAAAAGGTGGAAATTGTCCACTACAACTTGGATAAATTTTGAGGATATTAGTCTATGTAAAATAAGCCAGTCACAAAAAAACAAATACTGCATGATTCCACTTATACAAGGTATCTAAAGTAGTCAAACTCATGGAAACAGAAAGTAGAATGTGATTGTCAGGGATTAGGGGAGGGAGAAATGGAGAGTTATTTAATGGGTATAGAGTTTCAGTTTTGCAATAAAAACTCTAGAAATCTGTTTCACAACAATGTGCATATAGTTAACACTACTATTGTACACTTAGAAATGGTTAAAATAGTAAGTTTTATATTATGTGTTTTTACCACAATAAAAATGAATTGTCTAAATAGCTTTAAAAAGAGGATAAATAAATAGAAGCAGCTGTAAAAGATAAAAGTAGAAACTGATGAACTTGAAAACAAAAAAGCAATCCTAACCAGTCAATCCAAAATCTCTGTCCTTGTAAAAACCAATAAAATAGAAAATGTATGACAAATTGGATCAGGAAAAATTAGGAAAATAATGGGAATAAGAATGGGATCAAAACTACAAATAAAGACAAGTAGGTTTTTTTGTTTACTTATAAGAATATCCTGTGTTCAACTGTCATAGATCATAGCCTCTTGGGTCTCTGGTTCAAAACATAATTGATAGTATGTGTCCACAGACTATATTATGACTAAATGTATGTAAGAGCTCATATGTGTCTCTTTGTTATTTGTAATGTATACTTGTAAGTTTAATATTTTATATATAATATTTTTATTGATTTCATTTTTATTTTGTAATTGCCTAGTTGACATGGTAAATAAATCTAAAGTAGCACATAAATAGGAAATTATCTAAAAAGATGCCTACAGATTATTATTAGTTATTTTGAAGAAGATGATTAGCATTGCTAAGGAGGATGATGGTTTATGAACTGGGGATTATCAGATTTTTCTCTACATGCCATGATGTGGTTTGAATTTTAAAAAGAAGATTGCATTTCTATTGTAATTAAAACTAACATAAAATGGAGAAACCTATAGAAAAGAATGGACAAAGGTAAACAAGTTAACAAAAAAAAAAGATGGATGCTGATGATATTAATAGAAAAGAAAGTGAAACACATGCCAAGTAGTGTTCATTTAAGCAAAGTATGTTCTAGTGATATAAAGTACAATCCAAAATGGATGCCATAAATATTATTTGCTAAATAACATAATATCCAAATACATAAACCAAATAAAAAAATATTTAGCAAAATCATAGCCATATTGGGGCGCTTGGGTAGCTCAGTGGGTTAAGAGTCTAACTTCAGCTCAGGTCACCATCTCACAGTTCGTGAGTTTAAGCCCTGCATCTGGCTCTGTGCTGACAGCTCAGAACCTGGAGCCTGCTTTGGATTCTGTGTCTCCCTCTCTCTCTGCCCCTCCCCGCTCATGCTCTGTCTCTGTCTCTGTCTCTCTCTCTCAAGAATAAATAAACATTAAAAAAAAATTTTTAACTATCACCATATTAAGACATGTTTACCCATCTCACTGTTAAGTTTGATAGACTGGGGAAATCAGAAATAAGGGTACAATGTAAGATTTGAAGAAATCATATGCTTGCCAGTAATGAGTCTAGTTTGTATACTTCAAGAGAAGATACACCCTCTTTTCAAACACCCCCCAAAAAATATGCCAACCTTGTTAAGTACCAGACCATAAAGAAACCTTAATAAATTCCCCAAAGTAGGAGCTATACATGTCATTGTCTCTGATCACAATGAAATAATCTTATAAATTAGGAGTAAAAAGCTAAACAAAGACTCACCAAACCACTTAAACTTTTTAAAAAGCCCTCTGGATGTTGTCAAAGTGAGTCTAATGTTGTAAAATAATAAGCTAGTGATAATAGTCAAGAAAATACTGAAGAATCCTGAGAGAAAATTGTACAACCACATATTAAAATACTAAAAAGCAAAAACAATTAAAGCAATGTGATATTCTCATAGGAGTAAGCAGATGTACCAATTAAACAGAACTAAAAATTAGAGTTTAGTGTATGCTAGCTGTACTTTTTAGTTTATTAGTTTCCTTGGGCTTCTCTAACAAATTGTCACGAACTGGGTGGCTAACACAACAAAAATCTACTGTCTCACACTGTCCTGGAGATCAAACAGTTGCAATCAAGGTGTTGGCAGGGCCATTTTCTCTCTCAAGGCTGGAGACAAGGATACATCCTTGTCCCTTCTGAGCTTCTGATTATTTTTGGCAATCTTTGGTGTTCATTGGCATCACCACAATCTCTGCCTCCATGGTCACATGGCATTCTCCCTGCATGTCTGTGTCCAAATTTCCCTCTTATGAGGACACCAGTCATTGTAATAAGGTCCATCGTACTCCTGTGTGACCTCTTCGTAACCTGATTACATCTACCGAAAACCCTATTTTCCAAAAAAGGTCACATTCACAGGTTCCAGATGGACGTGAATTTTGGGAGAATACAATTCAAGCAGTACACTTAATCCATATGCTCCTTGAATGAAGATATAGAAAACTTAAATCCAGTTAACTTGAGTAAGAAAGTAAAATTTCACCATAAGTCTATTCTTCTGGTACCCCAAAGCTAAGACTTGACAATGACTGGAACTGAGGGACTCTTACTTTATCCTCAACCTCTAACTCCTGCCATTTGGCCTCTCACGACTGTGTGTCTGTGCACATCTACTTTTTTCTCTTTACAAGCCTCCTTCTCCATGCACATAGGCATCTTCAGTTCTCATGTAGATGTTCTCATTCCAGACACACACAGGGACCACCTGCTTCTGAATCTCAAATTCCCAAGTCTTCCAAATTCCCAAGAGAAATATGATTAGTTCAGGACATGAGAACACAGTTCACCTGTGTGGCTTGGGGGCAGTTTCCAGAGAAATGTGGTCATCATGAGCTGGGCAGTCTCTTCCCAAAGTCTCTACTAGTATAGGTAACATTTAGAACCAATAAGGAAAGGATAACTAACTCAATAAACTCTTTGGAAAAAGAAAATAACAATTTAGGAGGAACATGATATAGCCTTGCCATGCATCATAAATTACAGGAAAATTAACAATTAAATGTAAAAAATTTTTAAATAGAGAAAAAACCAAGTGAATATTTATATTGATCTATGTATTTTTGTTAAGTACCTTAAATCATTTCTCAAGTATAACAGCATATTTATTAGTTATATATTATTTAATGTATTAGTTTTAGATTTATGGTGTTATTCTATGTATCTTTGTAAAATATTTCCAGGGATTCCTCAAGTATTACCGCATATATATTAGTTATACATTATTTTTTAAAATTGCAGGTTACTCTGTGCTCAAAGAGTGAAAATTTGCCACCAATGATATCTTTTTTAAGGTGTACTGTTTAATTCCTTGAAATATTTTCACATAGTATTTCAAGTAATATCTTTATCGTTGGAATTTAGTGTTTTCCAAGGTGATAACTTTGAAAGACAATACAATTATTCAAATGTATAAATGTCAGTAAAACTATTTAAATAAACAATTACAAAATAGTTTGCACAAACCTCACCATTTAATATTTGTGCAAACTACTGTTCCTACTGTTCCTACAGTTATTTTTTGTTTATTTTTAGTGCTCTGTTGTTATTTTAGATAACTATGGCTTCATTCAGTGACTCTGCAGTGTTAAAATAGTTGCTTCTTCATATAAATGATATTGTTCTAGAAAAATGTAGACTATTTTCACTTAATGGAAAAGCTGTACAATAAAACCTCATTTAGAATTTTCAGAGTAGAGAAGAATTCTTATAAATTTCACTTCTCATTAAATAAGAGTATTTTTAAAATACTTTTGGATTAGCTTTTATTATTGAAACATTTTTAAGAAGTGGATTACTCCACCTTCTTAACTTAACAGTTGACTAAAAATGGACATAATTATATGCATTTTTGATCATTTAGGCCTCTCCAACATGGGGCACATAGTAAGCATTCAAGAGTCTTGGTTGAATGGATAAGTGATTTTCCATTATTATAAAAAATGATTTGCATTGACTAGTGTTTTGAATAAGGATGTGAAATAAAGCAGTATTGAATGAATCTGTCTTGTCTCAAGTACATTTTTCTAAAACTTATTTTTTTAAGTAAGTACTTTGAGTATATTTCCTCTTTTTTTTTCTTTTCCCTGTAGGTTGAGAACAGAAAATTCCAGTTAAATTGAAATGCTCGTTTTTAAAATTTTCCATTAATTAATGCTTCATAACATTTAACTCATTTTTCTACATTTGAATCTGTACCAATTAAATAATCCCAGCAGAGAACCATTTTTTTGTCTTCAACTTGAAGTGTCTGAAATAATAGATGCCAGAGTATGCGGTAAATTGTAATAATGGTATAACAAGAAAAGGTATTAGTCAAAATATTATTATTAATAATAATTAACCTTTACTGGGTATTTAATAAATTCTAGGTATTGAGCTAACTGCTTTATATACATTCTCTTATTTAATCCTCAAACCACCCTCTGAGATAAATACTATCATTATCACCATTAGGAATCTGAGAAGCAAGGCTGTAGGAAATGAATGGTCAGTTTATTTATGCATACCTATTTCTTTGTATCCTTAGTGCTCCAAGATCAACTCAATGGGAGAAGTATTAAGAGCCAAGCTTTGCCCGATCTAGATAAATCCTTATAGAGGTTATAATACGACCCTGGCCCATCAAACCACAAAACTAAGTGAATCAAAAACTCATTTTTAAGACATTAAATTGAAGCTTTCATAGAAACTTTGTGGTGAAGAAAAATGGGAATTTACTTGGGGTAGAGCACACTGTGGCGAATGTGCTTTCGGTTACATAGAATTCAAATATCAAAACTAAAAATACAAGAAAGCAGAGGACGTGTAAAACATTCCCAGCCAACTGTTTCTTGACTGCTGACAGTAGGAGGGAAAGAACTCCTAGTGAAACAACTTCTTGTTGTTCAACAACATTGCTCTTGATTCTGTGTAGAGAAAAATAGCATCCTCTTTTTATTGTGATGCAATTGATCCAACAAAGAGGTAGGTGCTTGCACAGGTTTTCTTCTCAGAGCCAACTGAATGAATTTCACAATCTCAAAAGTGAAAAGGAAAGTAAGTCACTGAGTTTAACAAGATCCTGCACAATCTATGTTGATTTAACATTTGGAAATCTTATTATATTTGGCTATTTCATTTACTTATTACCATTATATTAATTTTGGAGGAGGCTGTCATATTCTATTTTCACCCAATAAATCACAATGAAATGATTAAATATCTTATACTTGGCAATTAACAAAGGACTTTGATCTTTTCCTAAATCATTCAGAAACTGCCAGTATAATGATAACACACACTTGACTGCTTTCAAATAGGAAAAGTCCCTGAAAGAAAAAGGCAGAGAGAGAGAGAGAGAGAGAAAGGAACTTCTGTTTTAAATTAAAATGAGAACTGGATTTCTGAGGGCATGTGCACATTAATTTTAAAAGGCCTTGACTTCTTTATCAGGTGGCATTATTGAAGCCACTGACCTGTTTTAAAAAAGGAAAGGGAGAGAAATAATACACATTTGGGTGCTCTGGAATTAACAGATTGGTTTGATAGCCTAAGCATGCTGCATTCATTTACTTTGGTTCTGCTAACTGGCCAGATAAAACTAAATAGAGTGAACAATTTGGTACTCTCAACTCTTTAGCTACCATATATACATAAATGTATTATCACATTAGACAAATATTTCTAATCATGCCTATGTGCCTTACAACGTACAGGTGATGAAAACGGTTGTGCTGATTTCCCAGAGAAAGTTCAATCTTGAAAGCCAGGTGGTGATATTAGAATGTTTGCCTCTAAAATCCAGGACAGTGTGCCTTGATCTGGTTTCTTGCTCGAGTTCCATCAAGACCCACGTTCCGTGCCATTAGAATTGGCAGATTAAAATATTGGGAAGACACTGTCATTGCAAAGGCATTGAATATGATTCTAAACATAGAATTCTGGGTGTATAATTACTAGCTTTTAACTATGGGAAAATTTCTTAACCTCTTTGAACCTCAGTTTAATCTTTGTTTAGGGAATAGTAAGCCTATTCTATAAGGAACAGAGGTGTTGGGTAGTATATGTATAATATATGTATGGTAGAAAGATATTTATATATATACATAAATATATAAAAATGTATATAGAAGGCATAGTTTGATGTGACTGGCATAAGTGGAATTAAATAACTAGTAGCCATTAGTAGTAGTAGCATGAGACAATATTGTGGAGAAGTTAACAGTTTGAGTTCTGAAATCAAGCAAGCCTGATTTTGAATCCTGACCCCACTACCTAACAATCTTGTCACCATGAACAAAGTAATTTAACTATTCTGTGTATCAGTTTTCTCCCCTGTAAAATGGAGGGGAAAAAATCCCTACCAACAAGAATCTTGTGGAGATTAAACTAAATCATATACATGAGGTGTTTTGCATAAAGCCATCAACAGATAACTTTTTAAAGAAATGGCTACAGATTCTGGATTAGAATAATGTTTTACCACTTGTTCTATCTCTGTGATTCCCTGGCATGAAAAAGATGTTCAGTATATATTTGCTGAATCGTCCTTTAATTGATAGATAATGTCTCATAGATCAGATATGAGGCACCAGGACTCTTATTCTCAGCTTTTTTTTTCTTTTTTTCGTCTTTCAGATCAGCAGTGTTAATTTACAGCCTGGGTCTATATTTTGATTGATGTGTCATAGCCTTAGATTTGAATGCAGACAATTAACTGTCACAATTGGACTTGGGATACTGTCAGGCTACCCTGACACTGTTAAATTTAGCTTTCTGGAGAATCCTAAAATGTAGGAGGAAATGAAATGAGAATACGAGATATTCTCAGCAAGATACACTATCAGGATGATGTTGGGTAAACTATTTATCTCTTTAAGCTAATTTTCTCAGCTAACAATGTAGAGAAAATTGATGGCAGGGTCCTTTCAGTATCTAAAATCCTCATGCTTTCGTTTTGAATCCTGAGTACCACTTACATCTCCTTTACTTTAGAGTTAAAGCTTTCTCATATAGGTCTGTAATCCATCTCAAATTAATTTTTTAGTGTGGTGTGAGGTAGGGATTGAGGTTAATTTTTGTTCCACAGGCTTATCCACTTATTCCAGCACCATTTATTAAAATGCTTTTCCTTCATTCAATTGTCTTGGTGCTTTTTTAAAAATCAATGACCATGGATATGAGTGTCTATTTCTGGGTTCTCTGTTGTGCTCCTTTGATGTATTTCTCTTCTTATGTCCATACTATGTCATCTTGATTTCAATAGCCTTTATGGTGAGTCTTGAAATCAGGTACTGATTGCTCTAACTATTCTGTAGCCTGTGGATTTCTATATACATTTAAAAATCAACTTGTTAATTTCTACTGAAAAGTCTGTTGAGATTTTTATTTGGATTGTATTGAATCTCTAGGTCAATTTAGAGAAAACAGACATCTTGAAAATATGCATTCTTCTGACTCAAGAAATGATTTATCACTTCATTTATTTAGATCTTTTGGTTTTTTAGCAATATTTTGTAGTTATCAGTAGAAAGATCTTATATATCTTTTGTTGAATTTTGAAGTGTTTTTGTTGATTATAAATGGATTTTTTTCTTAATTTTATTTTTCAATTTTATGTTAATATATGGAAATTCATTTGATTTTGTATGCTTGCCTTGAAACTTACTACTTTATCTTACTAGTTCTAGTAGGGTTTTCTTTCTTTTTTTCTTTTTCTTTTTTTCTTTTTTTTTTTTTTAGGTTCCTTAGTAGAGACTGTGTTACTTCTTCCCTTCTAATCTTTGTGTTTTTACTTCTTGAAACTTACTTTAGTTTACTGACTAGGACCTTCAGTACCAAATTGAATAGAAATGGTGAGAGCAGATATCCTTGTCTAGTTCCTTATTTGGGGAAGAAGCATTCAACTTTTCACCAGTAAGTGTATTATTGCCTGTTTGTTTTGTTTTGTTTCATTGTAGATCCTTTTATTAGATTGAGAACATTCCCTTCTGTTTCTATTTTGAGAGGTTTTTTTCATGAATTAATGTTGAACTTTGACAAATGCTTTTCCTGCATCTATTTATTTCATCATATGGTTTTGCTCTATTATTCTCTTAATGTCATGAATTACATTGATGGATTTTCGAGTGGTAGCTCAGGCTTGCATTCTTGGGGAAAGGCTTACTTAGTCATGCTATATTATCCTTTTCATATATTTTTGTATTTGATTTGCCAATATTTTGTCAAGGATTTTCACATCTATGTTTATGAGGCTCATTATTCTGTTATTCTTTTCATATATTTTTGTATTTGATTTGCCAATATTTTGTCAAGGATTTTCACATCTTTGTTTATGAGGATCATTATTCTGTTATTATAGTTCTGTTATTTTTTGTATTATCTTTGTCAGGTAACTATTGGGGTTGTACAACCACAAAAAAATAGGAAAGTGTACTTTCCCCCTCTTCTCTAAAAAGAGTTTGCATAATAATAATATTATTACTTCTTTAAATATTTTATAAAATTTAACACTGAAGCCATCTGGGCCTGGGGTAGGTATTCTTTTGGGAAGTTTTAAAAATAAATTCCATTTTTAAAACAGATACAGAAATACATATATTTGCTACTTCTTTCTATGTATGTGTTTAGTAACATTTATGTTTTAAGATATTTGTAGATTTCATCTAAAGTTGTTGACATATAATCTCTTCATATTTTCATTCCCCTTGTGGTTTTCTTCCTGACCCATGGGTTATTTCAAAATGTGTTGTTTAAAATCCAAATATTTGGGGATTTTTGGACATGCTGTTATTACTATTTCTGGTTTAATCGTGTTGTCATCAGAGAACATACTCTTATTAATTCAATTTTTTAAATTTATGTGACTTGTTTCATGCTCTAGCATGTGATCTATCTCAGTAAACATTCCATATGTATGCACTTAACAAGAATGTTTCATCTGCAGTTGTGGAATGTTGTACAAATTATCTATATCCTTGTGGATTTTTTTTTCATTATATAACTTACTGAGAGAGGTAGTTTAAATTCTCCACCTATAACTTTTATAGGTCTTTCTCCCTTCAGATGTGGAAACTCTGTAGAGAAAATTTCTTTCCCTTCCTCATCTTGTGAACTGCACTGAACTACAGAGTGGGCATGATATAAACTTTGGTAGTATTAATCTAGTGAGATTTGACAATAATTTATTACTTGAACCAGCCTAACCTGAATAATAGACCTGCTGATTTGGAATTATGTACTAAATTATTATAAGAATAGGTGTTTTCTAGGGTCTCTTGACTATTCTATTGATCTGTCTGTCCTTTCTGATACCAATACCGCACTTCTGATTTTTGTAGCTTTATAATACAATATGATATCTGCAGGGGGGAAAAAGAACATTGTCATTATTCTTTTTCCTAAAAATACTGGTATATTCTCATGCATACAATCCGTACAAGTCATCTTTAGTCATATTCCCAAAAAGAGTCCAAATGGGGCTCAACTTATACATTTATTTAACTAAATTGAGACTTCTTATCTAAGGACATATTAGATATAGCCATTTGTTAGCCCTATTTATATCCCATAGTAAAGCCTTATAGTTTTCTCCATATAGCTTCTGCACACTTCATATAAATTTATTCCTGAGTTTCTTAGTACTTTTTATTTCTATATTAAATGATATATTTTCACCATTGTATATTCTTACTGGTTATTTAACATAAATATTCTTGACTAGAACCTCTATATAGCCTTATTTACTACATTGGAATCATCCTCATTGTTAACTAACCTCCTGCATGATACATATATAATTCATAGAATTATGCATTCTATATGGCCCGCTTGAGTAAGGCACCACAGTATACCATAATTTTTGAAAGCATTTTTTTTGTTGTGTTGTTTAAACTTGAAAGAGACTTTAGAATCACCTGGTCTACTCTCATTTTTTACATGAAAAAATATATAGGCTATTTCAGAGAAAACACTTGTTTCAAGGCCATACTGATTTCAGGTTAACATATATTTACGAGCACTTGCCATGCATTTGATATCCTGATTCTAGGGAACCCAGAGTATGACACAACCATAAACTGAGATGGGGCATGTAGTAGCAACTCAATAAATTGCTTGATCGATTTGACTGCTTTATTTTGAAAAAAAAAAATGTCATTGATAGAGGCCATTACACATCAGATTCGTGGAAAGCAAGCACTACAATCTTGAGTTATTTGAGTGTGATTTTGCATCATTTTGTAGTCCCAACAAAATCCTCTGTGAATTTCAGAAGGAAAAAAATCTACCATTGTAACTGGAAAAATATATAGCTGGCCATTTGGAGCTCCGGCAGGAAGCAAGTGAAAGGATTTCTTTTCCCTCTTAGGCTTCCTGAAGTATTTTCCATCTTACAATGAATTACACATGGTTCTCTGCCCCCGGGAGCCTACTTTTCTAAGTTTGTTTTTAAACATGGCAGGGGTTTGCAGACAGCTGCCACTAGAAACATCCATGACTTTATTCCCTTCAGTAACAGCTGAGTACATTAAGACATAGCAGTACTTTCCCAAGGGTTACATCCAAGCCAAAGGAGATTAGGGCAAGACTCAACTCATGCACACAAGAGTTAGCGCAAGTTAAAAATAGAAATTAATTTGTAAGAAGCTAAATTAAGAACCATGATAAATAAGTCAATGTGGGTTGGGGGTGAGAAACTAAGATATACCAAGCAAAATCTCTGGCTTTAAGATTTATTATATAATCAAGGCTGAGACCACATTGTTTGTAGTTCAAGTCCCACTGTGCCATTTGCTAGCGAAGCAAACTTTGCATTTTATTTAACCTCTCCGAGCTCCACTTTCCATATCTGTACAGTGAAGACAACATTGCACCTACTTAAAAGTTTCTATGAGAGTTAGATATGACCCTTGGCAAATATGTGCCATGGTGGTTGATACACAGTAAGCCTCAATTAAGTACTGTAGACCCAAGGACAGCAACAGACTACTGACAGATAATAGTCTGACCCGGGGGGGGGGGAAGTAATTATGCTCGTGTGTTTTTAAGCCAATAGTTTAAGAGCCAGTTTTAAATCAACTGAAATAAGAGCTTCTTCAAGCATCGTTCATTTTAATTCCATTACATATAGGCAGTATGCTAGGCGTTGTGGGTTATAAGGATAAAGAAGACATGGTTTCACCTTCCAGTGAGCACTAAATCTCAGGGGGGGGAAGGAATATCACCCAGGAATACAAGGGACTGTAATAAGTACCATATGATTATCAAAGGACTCTCTAATATCAGATGGAGAGTGATTGTGCTGGTTTATGTGATCAGGGAAAGCTTCAAGGAGGAGGAAGTATTTATACTGAGTCTCAAATAATCAGTAGGGTTTTGAGAAATGGAAGTCAGGTAGCTGACTGAAAAATTGAATAGAAAGAAATAGGGTCAGAAACAAGACATTAAGAAGATTGAGTATATATTCATTCACTCACTTATTCATTCATGTGACAGATATTGGGTGTTTTAGTTTGGTCGGAATACAGAACATGTGTGAGGAAGTCAGGAATACATCTCTGAACAGGTAGGTTGGACTCCAGACATGGAGGACAATATGATATCCACTAAGCTATGATCCCACATATGGGAGAGTCAGAAGATCTTTATGAACAAGAGTAATTAGAAATGAGACAAACTTCTGCTTCTAAGAGGATTACCCTATAAGTTGGATGTTCTTAAAGGAATCCTGGTGGCAGGCAGTGAGGACCCTAAGATTTGAGGGTGGCAATAAGAACATTTTGGAGGACAGTTAGCAGGATTGATCACTATTTGGAGAAGGGCATAAACCCAAAATAAATTAAGTTACTCACATGTGTGACTCATGAAATAATGAGTCATTGTCAAGTTTTCAAGGCAGGAAGAAGCTGATGGGGGAAAGAGATGGAAGGAATGATGAGGCTAAGGTCAAATGAACATAATGGTTTTGAGGTTTTCATGGGAAACCTGAAGAAATCTTATGGTGAACAGAATCACCAAGGAGGCAAAGAAGGGGAGAAAGGACAGAACTTTTGTGGATGCCTATTTCTAACAAGTATAAAAAAAGAACAGAAATCAGTGGAGAAGCAGCTAGAGATATCAGAAGAAAGTCTAAAGAGTACAGGGTCACCCAAGCAAAAGGAAATTTCAAGAAGTAGATGATAAGCAGCACCATGGCTTCCAAGAGTTTGATGAAAAGTGATGAGAAATAAACATGAAATTTAGTGATTAGAAAGTCATGGGTGACCTTAAAGAAAACAATTTTAGCAGACAAGAGAGGTCAAACACAGATTACAGAGTCAGCAGGTCAACGTGAGATTAGAAAATGGCACTTGAGAGTAGATTGGTTTTGTGAAATTTGGCAGCACGCCCCAAATGGAGTTACAAGAAAATCCCATGGTCAATTTTATCTGCAACAATAATTCCTTTAATATGTTAACTGCTTGCATCACTTTTGTTCAAAGTACTTTAATTCACATTACCTAATGTTATTCTCACAACCACTTTGTAAGGCCAGGAGGTCAGGTACTAGTTTCCTCATTCATATAATATAAAGAGATAAGAGATATTCAGCAACTTATGCCAGGTCACAGACCTAATAAACAACATAGGCAGGACAAGGACCTAGGTCTTCTATCTCCTAGTCCAAAACCATTTCCATTGCTCCAAACCAAATATACAGGGACCTCTTGGCAATATGTCTCATGCTACCTGGCAATGAAAGTTTACAAATGACATATAAAGCCCATATGAAATGAAAAGCGTATGGTGCATCAGAGACAAGGTAGGCTTTTCTTTTTCCAGCCCACTGGAGATATGAGGGTTAACTTGAATTTGACTTTCCCAGCCAGACACTTTCGTGCAATGAGATCAGGATTTCAGATTATCTTTCTCTCATCATTTCATGTGGAGTAGCCAACCAAGGATAACCATTACTTTGCCAGTGTCTTGATTTGCCTACTGCCTTTCTATCATCAAAGAAGCTAATAATAACCCAACTTCCTGAATCTCCCAAACCCATTTATTTTTTAATAATCTATATTGGAATCCTTACTCTTTTCTTTGATGTATGCAAGAACCTAACGACTAATATTATTGGTGGTGACAATAAAAGTTTCTGGATATTCAAAGTCAGGAGGGATGAGGTGGCAGTGAAATTTACTGGGATGCTTTCCTTAAGAAAGGAGACCATCTGGCTTTTCTCCATGGAAGCATGATTTCTTAGTTCCTACCACTGGCATCCATTCTCCTCTGTCTTCTAATCCTTAGCCATGATTACTAGTTGATGCACAATTTTTTAAAAAGAGTCAAACGAACCAAGATGTTCCATGGATATGATAGCACTCTCCTGGATGTTAATCTCAGAGAACAAGTACCTTTGGATAAAACAAGGACATGATACACTAGACTCTTCTAATTCATGAGCCATGAGAATTAGATAGAATTACAGCATGCTTCAGGAGCCATTGGTTCACAACTAATCATGAACTGTATTTTGAACATGGATCTCTGTACTATTCAGATATTTGTGTGCTCTTGGGAGCTGTCATTGTCACTGACTGCTCCCTCAAAGAATCCAAGTTTAAGAATTTTTAGTGGAAGTAGTGACTTGCTGGCCCAGGAGAGCACTTAGTTCAGTGGTGGGAGAAGGTGCTACAGGGTAAGACTTCTAAACAGTGGGGTTCCTTTCCTTCTTTTCTCATCACCTGCCATCATGCTCTAGGTTTATGAATAACATGCACCTTGGAGAAACATGGTATCGTGGATAACATCTATCTATTATTCTATTAGTCATGGACTTACCTCCCCTGGGAACCATGTGTGACCCTCATGAATCCCCTACTCCTTACCTTTCTCTTCCAAGGCCACCAACAATGCCAAACCTGAAAGGCTTGTTCCATGAAATTTTCCTCCGTATCACATCCCTTTCTTTTAGTCCTTCAGTAATGGTGGGGGGTTAAAATATTAATTTTTCAGAAAATGTTCATTAAGTATCTACTATGTCCTAAGTCTGAGCACTCCAAATGAATAAAAATCATTTAGCCTCACAACAAACTCATGAGGCAGGTATTTTCCCACTTAGCTAATAGAGAAGCCAAGATCAAGTGAAATAAAGGAACTTGCCAAAGGCCACAGGCAAGTTAGTTGTGGAGCAGCCTGTATTCAGACCCAGGTAGCCCAGTTCCTGAGCTCTTATACTTAAAAACTATGTTCTTTGTTAAGTTAAGGTGTGGGTTTGGGTGGGGATGCTGTGGTGGTAATCTGGACACCGCACAAAGCATTTGCAAAGGGGCCTCAGGGGGCTGAAATCCAGCCTCCCTCCACTCACAGGACTGTGAGCCACAGGGCAGCATGCAGCAGCTGAATCTAGGGGTCAGCCGCATCTGAAATTGGATTCTGGCTCTGTGCTCACTAGCTTAACAATACCATAAAGTGCTTAGCATGGTGCTGGCAAAGAACACGTACTCAATAAATTTGTTTACATTGGTATGCGCTAAAATGCCCAATGATATTACATTTCTGCTTCTGCCTTTCTCTGCTTCCTCAAAAGCAGAACTATAAATTACCTAGGTGGTCTTCAGAAGGACACATCACTTTGAGGCATTAGTGGTACTTCCCTATCTCACATGTAGCAGGGTAGAGAACTCTCACAGTCAATGCCATCATAGAGGAGTGAGAAGGTAGTGATATTGTTAGGGAAAGAACACTTCTTTGGGCTACTCATCTTCACAGAAGCTGATTCCCTTGGGGGCATCAGCATAGCCACCCTTAGGAGAGGAGGATGCCAGCTTCTCAGGTATGAAAAGGCAATGTAACAGCATCTTTCTGTGTTAGGACTATTGAAAACAACAGTCTGCCTGACTCCTAGGAGGAAAAGGAGACTGGGAGCCAAATGGGAGCAATAGCCCAGCTACCTGGGAACTTGAGAGATAACTTTGGACAGAATAAAACTGCTAAGAACCAAGAACCATGACTGTAGGAGCCTAAGTGAAATAAGGGGCACTCTTGAAAACTTAGGTAGTGAGGAAATAGATTCAACTCTCTCAGAGGAGCCAAGACCTGGTTCATCAGCTTCCAGCATCATTTCCAGATTACTCAGGACCAGCTGTCAACAGCAACACATGAGACAGAGATAAGTAATGATCAGACTGTCCCCTCTTGCATGTAAAACCCTGAATAACCTTCACATTCTTTCTGCTCCTAGAACTTAATTTGTGGTTCTTGGAAACTTCAAGAGATGGAGACCTCAAAAAAAAAAAAAAAAAAAAAAAAAAAAGGTAAAACTTCCTGCAATTCTGACATAGAGAACTCAGACAGGATTTGGTTGAAAAATAAAAGAAAGGTGACAATATTTCACCCCAGATTTGGGAAGCTCTTATTATTTATGACTATTGTTATTATTTATAAGGATGAGGATGGGGACAATAAGTGCCTCATGAAGAGAAAGCAGCCCAGCCTCCCTTCACATTTTCCAACAGGAATGAGAAAAAAGAGTCAATGCAGGGTAAGGACTATAATCCCCTGCATGTCTTCTGTTTGAGGCTCCACCAGTGGAGTGGCCTTGAGTGTCCGTGAGGAAATTGTCCCCCTTGAGGAGTAACTGGGGGAGAATGTGTGGTTAATGAGCAGAAGAGGAAATTTAGATCTAGGAATAATTGTTTTTGTAAACATTTCCAATTCAGGCAATGAAGCAATGACTAGTTCACAAGCTCTATTTATGTTTATAGAATTACATATAGAAATTGTATTTACCCTCATTGCTGGGAGAATTAAATTAATCTCAATAAGGGCAAATAAATGTATAGAGGACCCATATAAGACCCCTAGATTTCCAGCAGAAATCAGTGCTTTTCCTTCTGAACTCCTCCCAGAGTGGTCTCTATTTACAAAGAGTCAGTCTGAGTGAATACCTCAGTGGCAACATTTCCACTGTGGATCTTGTAAGGACAAATGGAGTTTATGAGATTTCAACTTTTTTTTCAAAGTACTTCCCCAGCTATTATTTCCACTGGTTGTGACAACCCTGTGATGTAGGCCAGATATCTGGGAAGACCATTCAGGCACAGAAATGTTCCACTCTTTTTCAGAGCTTGCATAGCTGCTAGGTTTCATGATAGACCTGAAATTAGAACTCAGTCCCTCTCTTGCCAGCCCAGCCTCCTGATAAGCAGCACACCAAGTTTACAAATAAGAAAAAATAAGCAAAGAATGACGGTGTTGTCATTGACGTAGACTATGTGTCGTAATAAGCATAAAGCTAAGGTACCAACCACAGAAGCATCGAAAAATCATGCATTTTGTTTATAAGACAAGCCGGAACAAAAACAAACAAATAGTTGCATTTTTACCACTTACTAAATGCTTGCTATATACATTACAATGCAATATACATTATATATTTTTTTCTCACTCAGTACTTAACCTTAGGAGGAAGGTATTAATCTCCCCACATTAGATGAAGAGTATGAGACTCCAAAAAATGGAATAACTTGCTTTGATATAGAAGTAAGCATTGTGTACTTGAGTCTCTGTCTCATATATGCTTCTGCCCTCATGCTGGGTGGAACCCTTCCCACCTAGCTCAGGAGTGGACTCATTAAGAACTTTACCCTGCCCAGCAGAGACCAGAACTGCTGGCAAGCTTCCACTGTCAATGAACTATTACAAGACCAGGAGGAAGAGCCTTCACAGTGTCTGGCTGGGGCCTAAAGCTCCCCCAGGCTGTGGCACCATCACCGTGTATGTGTGCAGTGTGGTTCTGCATCTGGGCACAACTGTGTCTGCCCAGGCCCTGGGCCTCTGGTTAAGTGTCCCTCCCACTCCCTTTGAGAACCAGGGCTTCATGCAAGATTTGGTCTCCTTTAAACTTGTTTTCAAGAAAGGCTGTACTTTCAGTTGGTTGAGCATCCAGCTTTGGCTCAGGTCATGATCTCACAGTTCGTGAGTTTGAGCCCTGTGTCGGGCTCGCTGCTGTCAGCGTGGAACCCGCTTCAGATACTCTGTCCCTCTCTCTCTCTTTGCCTCTCCCCTGCTTGTGCTCTCTCTCTCTCTCTCAAAAATAAAAACTTTTTTTTTTAATTTTTTTTTCAACGTTTATTTATTTTTGGGACAGAGAGAGACAGAGCATGAACAGGGGAGGGCAGAGAGAGAGGGAGACACAGAATCGGAAACAGGCTCCAGGCTCAGAGCCCGACGCGGGGCTCGAACTCACGGACCGCGAGATCGTGACCTGGCTGAAGTCGGACGCTTAACCGACTGCGCCACCCAGGCGTCCCAAAAACTTTTTTTTAAAAAAGGCCCTACTTCCATTCTAATCAAAGTGTACAATATCCACAAGGAGTTTAAAAAGTTACTCTTTTCAGGGGTGTATTTAGGGAAAACGACTAAAGCTCGAACATACAAATTCTCAGAGAACCAAGGAGCCATCCTGGATTCCCTGAAATCCCATATTGTGCGTGAGGAGGAGACAACACTGCTCCTTCCATGAGTGGGGGCAGTTTTAGGCATCTGGAAAAAAAGCTATTTTCCACATTTATCATTAATGACATTGCCTTGGATGTCTATCTGCATGTAACTTGAAATAATCCTTACTCCCCCACCACCACCACCAAAAATGTTTTTGGAATAAACTACACTAAAAACTTGAACTCCAAATTGAACCAAATTCAATTGTTGTATTTTATTAACTAATAGAGAACATTTAAATGCTTAAGTTTGGGGGGGTCATTTTTGAGGTTATTCTTAATGATGGCCCCCATGAAGCCATGTTTATGACTCACACTTGAATAAATATTGCCATCACCTGATTCAATATGAGTCAATCATATTCCACATCCTGGTAAGTTGGAGTCACAATTAAAATTCTATTCAAATACAGGTTGTCTCTTGAAGCCCAGGCCTGTGGCCACGCTATCTTCTGACACATGAGAAAGTCACTCTGCAGGCAGAGAAGAATGGAATAGGAAGCAGGAGTGAAACACTGAGACAATCCCACCTTGAGTTCTGGTGCTTTCTCTTCTAGGTTCCAGACTCTTTACTGAGACCAGGTTCCTAGGCTCTGAAAGATGCACCTGGTTTTGCATAAGAACCAACCAAAATATGGTGGAAGTGAAGAGTAAGCAGTAGTTTTCTCACACTGGCTTTGTTAACTTCTGGAGTTTCAAATGACAGACTCATTAGGCAGTGTAAGAAAGTGATTAAAAATTTTTCATGCCAGTAAGTTTTGAACCCAGTGCTGTAACTAGGACAATTTACTCCCCCTGAAGTCCTATATGTCCGTTTATAAAATGAGAATTATCACCCTAACCTCATAAAATTGCTGAAAAAATTACCTTATGTATACATAGTGAGCTGTTTTCGTGGTAATAATTAGGCCACAGACCACTGGAGAGAAGCTCCAGAAAGGGCAATGGTCACATCATGGAAGGTCTTATGTGCTATGCTAAGGGGGGAGGTTTTATATTTCAGGCAACCAAGTAATTTAAGGGCTTTGTGGAAGGGACACATAAGGTCAAATTTGCATTTCAAAGAGATCCTAGAGAGAGTACTGGGCAGGAAAATTTGGAAAAGAGATGGCAAGTAGATAAAAGGGGCCTAGAGTAGTGAGAAGGTTGTGGCCACAGTGTAGGGGACAATGATGAAAGCTGCGGGTATTGGGTTTAGAGAGTGGAAGACAGCCATCTCCTAGCTCTCTCTGAGGGCAGAAAATTAGATTTATGAATGGAGGGGATTCAGTTCCTCCCATTGCACAATACCTATGGAGAGGGTTGTTTTGGTTTTTTTTTTTAAGTCACCTGTCCACAAAGTATACCATAATAGAAAAAGTGTTCTATATTTCAGGACCATAGCAAATAGATATCATAATATCATGGGAGCTTGAGTTTCTAACAATATCACTATTGCTTTTAATCCCCACAGTCAGACCCCAGGATGGCAAATCTCTTTATTTAAAATAAACCCCAAATAAAACCCTGCATTATCCATTATAGCACAGAACCAAAGTGTCACTGTTCTTTATCTAAAAAGATATGATATATCAAAAACAGTATGCCAACAAGTAGAATAACTATGTTAAGGGTCATTGTTCAGGAAAAATCAGAGGGAATCAGTGGCTTTATCTTTTGGGCCACACATGAAGCAGGCTCGGAGCCCCTGCTTTGCCAGACACCAGCTCTAAGCTCACTGCTTGAATATGGGCTCCCCAGACAGCATCAAGAGGACAGATGAAATGTTTCAGTTGCCCACAATTAGTTTAGAAGCTCAATAAATATATATGTCAGGCATGTGACTAACCATTTCTTTTTTTGTCTGTGCTTATTCTAATTATAGTTGAGAGTGGGGAGCACAGAAAGAAATTAAGTTTCATAGAAATGCCTGATTTACAGGATACAAATGAAACTCTTATAACAGTCTTGGAATTAAGACAAAAGATGAAGTCTGTTCTATGAGTCCTGTATTGCAAACTGAAGGCATCTGGGCCCCTACCGTCTCTAACCTTCTCTTCCCTTCCCTGGCCCACTCCCCATGCCTGCTCCTTACTCACACACACACACACACACACATCATTTCTGACACTATATTTAACACTCCAGTTCATCTTTCAGGCTGGAGCGAGTGGGACCTCATCCTCTTTCTGAAATCCAACAATTCTAAAACCTGGAATTATTTCCTCAAGAACAATAAAATTGGGGAGGAGCCAAGATGGTGGAACAGCATGGAAGCTTTTTGTGCATCTAGCACCCATGAAATACAGCCAGACCAACACTAAACCATCCTACACACCTAGAAAACTGATTGGAAGATTAACACAACAATCTGCACAAACTGAAACACAGAATTCAGCGGGTACTCAGCGTGGAGAGGTAAACTTGGGGAGAAAGAAGCCTGCAGTGGGCAGGGAGCCGCTTTTGCAGGTAGAGAGAGGACGGAGATGGGGAGAGAATATGGGGAAAGCACCCCTCCCCAAAAGCAGCTGGAGAGAAAGTAGAAAATTGGAAACAGCAGGGACTAAACTAAAAAGGGAAAAAGGAGAAAGGAGAAAGGAGAGGGTTTAAATTCCATTAAGACTGTAAACAAAAGGGAGCACAAAGGCTGCAACTCCGCAGCTCAACACCTGGTGGTGCTCTGGTGGGAAGGGCGAATCCCCAGGAACAGAGTGGGGTCCGGGAGGTTCTCGGGCCACACGGGAAAAAGGGGCTCCACTGCTGGAAGGACATTTGGTAGAGACAGTTGAAGCCACCTGGTCCCAGCTGACCCCAGAAGGTGGCCACTTTCGCTGGTGCTGGGACAAGGTCATTGAGGGTGAAGCCTGGTGCCAGATGTGTGTTGTGATTTTCCTTAATCACTGAAATGCTGCTGCTACACTGTCCTGCAAACTTTTTGGGGGGCGGGCTGGCACCTGGCCAGTCTCAGGGCACTGGCAACAGCAGGATCCACCAGGAGTTCCTGGGTGTAGCTGATATTCGGCCATTGCTCATCCGGCCATTGCTCGGTAAGACCTTCCCGTAGAGGGGCAGAACAGGTCAAAGCCGCAGTCTTTCAGAAGTAAGGGGCCGGGGAAAATAGCCACATCTGAGAAAAAATTGGGAGAGAGGTACCACCTGGGCCTGGTCACAGAGAGTGAAAAAGCGGGAAGTGGGTGAGAGCTGAAGAAAGAAGACCGGTGCGCAACTGCTGATCCGGGAGAACAGACTAGGTAGCTGGGTGGCGCCATTTTCACCACTCCTGCGCATGCGCATACGCACCTACGAGCACCACAACAATCAACCCCAGTAGGTTAGCAGTGCCATCTAGTGGAGAGCGGAGCTGTTACACCAAGCCCCGCCCAACTGGGCCAACTTCGCCCTTCAAGAACACAAGCCTCACCGCCAGATTAATTTATGGACTATAAAGAGCTACATAGACTGACCTCTAGGGGAAAACGAAGAAATTTCAGTCTTACTTCAATCTGTTAGCAGGTTCATCTATTCAATTTTTTTTCATTTTTTTCTTTTTCCTTTTTCTCTTTTACAATTCTTTTCTTTTTCTTGAATACAGAAAGAGAAAAAACTCATTTTTATTTTCAATTTTATTAAAAATATCTGTGTTTAATTTTTATTACTATATTTTTCACTTTTGTGTAAATTTTTTGAAATTCTATTTTACGTCCATCATTTTATTTGTCTACTTCAGTGTACTCACCTTTTCAAATTTTCAGACATTTCCCTTTTTTTCTTTCTTTTTCTTTTTTCTCTTTTTTATTTCTTTTCTTTTTCTTGAATGCAGAAAGAGAAAAACTTCATTTTTACTTTAAATTTCTTTAAAAAATATTTTTATTTAATTTCTATTACTATATTTTTTGCTTTTATGTAATTTTTTCCAAATTCTATCTTACTCCCATCATTTTATGTTAGTATACTACAGTGTATTCACTTTTTCAAATTTTCAAACGATTTCTTTTTTCTTTTTTCTTTTTTTATCTTTTTTCTCTTTTTCGTTTCTTTTTTTCTTAAATACAGAAAATGAAAAAAATCATATTTATTTTTAATTTTTATTAAAAATATTTTTCTTTATTTTTTTTCTACCGTATTCTTTATTTTGTGTATATTTTTTCAAATTATATTTTACCCCCATCATCTCATTTTAGTCTACTCAGTGTATTCATTTTCTCAAATTCTCAAACGATTTCCTTTTTTTCACTCCACCCCCTTTTTTTTCTCTAATCTATCAAACCACTTTCAACACCAGGACCAAAACACACCTAGGATCTAGCATCATCTATTCAATTTGTATGTGTGTGTGTATGTGTGTGTGTTGAATTTTTAATTTTAATATTTTTTTAATTTTAATTTTTTTAATTTTAATTTTTCTACCTCATTAATTACTTTTCTCCCTTCAAAATGACAAAATGAAGGAATTCACCCCAAAAGAAAGAGGACAAAGAAACGACAACCATGGATTTAACCAACACAGATACAAGCAAGATGTCTGAACCAGAATTTAGAATCACAATAATAAGAATACTAGCTAGAGTCAAAAATAGATTAGAATCCCTTTCTGCAGAGATAAGAAAAAGTAAAAAATAGCCAGAATGAAACTAAAAATGCTATAACTGAGCCGCAATCACAGATGGATGCAGCAGCGGCAAGGATGGACAAGGCAGAACAGAGAATCAGCGATATAGAGGACAAACTTCTAGAGAATAACAAAGCAGAAAAAAAGAGGGAGATTAAGGCAAAAGAGAATGATTTAAGAATTAGAGAAATCAGTGACTCATTAAAAAAGAACATCAGAATCATAGGGGTCCCAGAAGAGGAAGAGAGAGAAATAGGGGTAAAAGGGTTATGTGAACAAATCATACCAGAAAACTTTCCTAACCTGGGGAAAGACACAGACATCAAAATCCAGGAAGCACAGAGGAACCCCATTAGATTCAACAGAAACTGACCATCAACAAGGCATATCATAGTCAAATTCACAAAATACTCAGGCAAGGAGAGAATCATGAAAGCAGCAAGGGAAAAAAAGTCCCTAACCTACAAGGGAAGACAGATCAGGTTTGCAGCAGACCTATCCACAGAAACTTGGCAGGCCAGAAAGGAGTGGCAGGATATATACAGTGTGCTGAATCAGAAAAATATGCAGCCAAGAATTCTTTATCCAGCAAGGCTGTCATTCGAAATAGAAGGAGAGATAAAAAGTTTCCCAGACAAACAAAAATTAAAGGAGTTTGTGACCACTAAACCAGCCCTGCAAGAAATTTTAAGGGGGACTTTCTGAGGGGAGAAAAGATGAAAATGTGTGTGTGTGTGTGTGTGTGTGTGTGTGTATACCAAAAGCAACAAAAGATTAGAAAGGACCAGATAACACCACCAGAAACTCCAACTCTACAAGCATCATAATGGCAATTAATTCATATCTTTCAGTACTCACTCTAAACGTCAATGGACTCAATGCTCCAATCAAAAGATATAGGGTAACAGAATGGATAAGAAAACAAGATCCAGGTATATGTTGTTTACAAAGAGACCCACTTTAGACCTAAAGACACCTTCAGATTGAAAATGAGGGGATGGAGAACCATCTATCATGCTAATGGTCAACAAAAGAAAGCTGGAGTAGCCATACTTATATCAGACAACTTAGTCTTTAAAATAAAGACTGTATCAAGAGATGCAGAAGGACATTATATCGTAATCAAGGGGTCTATCCACCAAGAAGACCTAACAATTGTAAACATTTATGTGCCAAATGTGGCAGCACCCAAATATATAAATCAATTAATCACAAACATAAAGAAACTCATCAATAGTAATATCATAATAGTAGGAGACTTCAAACCCCACTCACAGCAATGGACAGATCATCTAATCAAAAAATCAACAAGGAAACAATGGCTTTTAATGACACACTGGACCAGATGGACTTAACAGATATATTCAGAACATTTCATCTTAAAGCAGCAGAATATACATTCTTCTCCAGTGCACATGGAACGTTCTCCAGAATAGACCATATACTGGGACACAAACCAGCCTTAAGTACAAAAAGATCGAGATCACTCCGTGCATATTTTCAGACCACAATGCTATGAAACTCAAAATCAACCACAAGAAAAAATTTGGAAAGGTAACAAACACTTGGAGACTGAAGAACATCCTACTAAAGAGTGAATGGGCTAACCAAGAAGTTAAAGAGGAAATTAAAAGGTATATGGAAGCCAATGAAAATGATAACACCACAACCCAAAACCTCTGGGATGCAGCAAAGGCGGTCATAAGAGGAAAGTATATAGCAATCCAGGCCTTCCTAAAGAAGGGAGAAAGATCTCAGATACACAACCTAACCTTATGCCTTAAAGAGCTGGAAAAAGAACAGCAAATAAAACCCCAAACCAGCAGAAGACAGGAAATAATAAAGATTAGAGCATAAATTAATGCTATCAAAACCAAAAACACAGTAGAACAGATCAATGAAACCAGAAGCTGGTTCTTTGAAAGAATTAGCAAAATTGATAAACCACTAGCCAGTCTGATCAAGAAGAAAAAGGAAAGGACCCAAATAAATAAAATCAAGAATGAAAGAGGAGAGATCACAACCAACACAACAGAAATAAAAACAATAGTAAGAGAATATTATGAGCACTTATATGCCAATAAAATGGGTAATCTGGAAGAAATGGACAAATTCCTAGAAACATATACACTACCAAAACTGAAACAAGAGGAAATAGAAAATTTGAACAGACCCATAACCAGTAAGGAAATCGAATTAGTAATCAAAAATCTGCCAAAAAACAAGAGTCCAGGGCCAGATGGCTTTCCAGGAGAATTCTACCAAACATTTAAGGAAGAGTTAACACCTACTCTCTTGAAACAGTTCCAAAAAATGGAAATGGAAGGAAAACTTCCAAACTCTTTCTATGAGGCCAGCATTACCTTGATTCCAAAACCAGACAGAGACCCCACTAAAAAGGAGAACTATAGACCAATTTCCCTGATGAACATGGATGCAAAAATCCTCAACAAGATATTAGCCAACTGGATCCAACAATACATTAAAAATTTATTCACCACGACCAAGTGGGATTTATCCCTGGGATGCAGGGCTGCTTCAATATCTGCAAAACAATTAACATGATTCATCACATCAATAAAAGAAAGGACAAGAACCATATGATCCTCTCAATAGATGCAGAGAAAGCATTTGACAAAATACAGCATCCTTTCTTGATAAAAACCCTCAAGAAAGTAGGGATAGAAGGATCATACCTCGAGATCATAAAAGCCACATATGAACAACCCAACACTAATATCATCCTCAATGGGGAAAAACTGAACGCTTTCCCCCTAAGGTCAGGAACAAGACAGGGATGTCCACTTTCGCCACTGTTACTCAACATAGTAGTGGAATCAGACAACACAAAGAAATAAAAGGCATCCAAATCGGCCAGGAGGAGGTCAAACTTTCACTCTTCGCAGATGACATGATACTCTATATGGAAAAACCCAAAAGATTCCACCAAAAAACTGCTAGAACTGATTCATGAATTCCGCAAAGTTGCAGGATATAAAATCAATGTACAAAAATCTGTTGCATTCCTATACATCAACAATGAAGCGACAGAAAGAGAAATCAAGGAATCGATCCCATTTACAGTTGCACCAAAAACCGTACCTAAGAATAAATCTAACCAAAGAGGTGAAAAATCTACACACTGAAAACCATAGAAAGCTTATGAAAGAAATTGAAGAAGACACAAAAAAATGGAAAAAGAGTCCATGCTCCTGGATAGGGAGAACAAATATTGTTAAAAGGTCGATACTATCCAAAGCAATCTACATATTCAATTCAATCCCTATCAAAGTAACACCAGCATTCTTCTCAGAGCTAGAACAAATAATCCAAAAATTTGTATGGAAGTAGAAAAGACCCCGAATAGCTAAAGCAATCTTGAAAAAAAAAAAACCAAAGCAGGAAGCATCACAATCCCAGACTTCAAGCTATACTACAAAGCTGTAATCATCAAGGACAGTATGGTACTGGCACAGGAACAGACACTCAGATCAATGGAACAGAATAGAGAACCCAGAAATGGACCCAGAAACGTATGGCCAAGTAATCTTTGACAAAGCAGGAAAGAATATCCAATGAAATAAAGACAGCCTCTTCAGCAAGTGGTGCTGGGAAAACTGGACAGCGACATGCAGAAGAATGAACCTGGACCATTTTCTTACACCATACACAAAAATAAACTCAAAATGGATGAAAGACCTAAATGTAAGACAGGAAACCATCAAAATCCTTGAGGAGAAAGCAGGCAAAAACCTCTTTGATCGTGGCCACAGCAACTTCTTACTCAACAAGTCTCCAGAGGCAAGGGAAACAAAAGCAAAAATGAACTACTGGGACCTCATCAAAATACAAAGCTTCTGCACAGTGAAGGAATCAATCAGAAAAACTAAAAGTCAACCGACAGAATGGGAGAAGATATTTGCAAATGACATATCAGATAAAGGGTTAGTATCCAAAATCTATAAAGAACTTATCAAATTCAACACCCAAAAAACAAATAATCCAGTGAAGAAATGGGTGAAAGACATGAATAGACACTTTTCCAAGGAAGACATCCAGATGGCCAACTGACACATGAAAAAATTCTCAACATCACTCATAATCAAGGAAATACAAATCAAAACCACAATGAGATACCACCTTACATCTGTCAGAATGGCTAACATTAACAACTCAGGCAACAAAAAATGTTGGTGAGGATGCAGAGAAAGAGGGTCTCTCTTTCATTGTTGGTGGGAATGCAAGCTGGTGCAGCCACTCTGGAAAACACTATGGAGGTTCCTCAAAAAGCTAAAAATAGAATTACACTATGATTCAGCAGTTACACTACTAGGCATTTATCCACGGGATACAGGTGTGCTGTTTCGAAGGGATACATGCACCCGCATGTTTATAGCAGCACTATTGACAATAGCCAAAGTATGGAAAGAGCCCAAATGTCTATTGATGGATTAATGGATAAAGAAGATGTGGTATATATATACAATGGAGTATTACTTGGCAGTCAAAAAAAAAATGAAATCTTGCCATTTACAACTACATGGATGGAACTGGAGGATATTATCCTAAGTGAAATTAGTCAGTGAGAGAAAGACAAAAATCATATGACTGCACTCATATGAGGACTTTAAGAGACAAAACAGATGAACATAAGGGAAGGGAAACAAAAATAATATAAAAACAGGGAGGGGGACAAAACGGAAGAGACTCATAAATATGGAGAACAAACTGAGGGTTGCTGGAGGGGTTGTGGGAGGGTGGATGGGCTAAATGGGTAAGGGGCATTATGGAACCTACTCCTGAAATCATTGTTTCACTATATGCTAACTGATTTGGGTGAAAATTTTAAAAAATAAAAAATAAAATTAAATTAAATTAAAAAAAAAAGGAACAATCAACGGTGTGATTTCCATGTGAATGCCCTGTAGATGGCAGATGTTATGTATATACAGAATATTCCTCAGAATACAATCGTTAAGAAGAACCATTTTACTTTTTGTGGTGTTTAAATCCATAGGTCCTCCCAATGCCTTGACACATAATAGATTTTGCAAGACAGCTCTAGGAATTCAGTGTTTCCTGGCCTTAGCACTTATGAACTGTATAACCTTGTACAGGTTTGTTAACGTTCTCCCTGAGCGTCAATTTCTTCAACCATAAAATGGGGGTAATAATAGTACCTACATCATAGTCAATAGGGTGGGGGTGAGGGTTAGTTAGCAGTTCAAGAAAAGCCCTCAGCACAGTGTCAGGCATACACTATGCATTCAGTAAATGTTATGTTACCACTATCTTAATTATTAGTATTACTATTTCTGTTGGTCTGAAACAAAATGATAATGAAGAGAGAGGAAAAGTTATTGAGGCTCCTCCCAGATACAATTCACCCAACATTTGTTAGTGTCTCGCATATGTTGCTTTGAAGTGACTGGTGCTTTCAGCTTCATGGACAATCATGGCTCTCTCCCTCTCTCCTTCCCCTTCTGAGTGGGTCCAAGCTGAACCTGAACTCTGTTCAAAGGATATACTTGAGGAAGGGAACAAGGCTGTGCTGGAGGCAGGTGGTGCAAACCCAAATCCTGTCTCTGCCACCTAAACAAGTTCTTTAAGCGTTCCAAATCCTTACTTCCTCCTCTACCATGGGCACAAATATATCCATATATGGAATGGTTGTCATTATTAGGCTGAATGAAAGAATACATGTAAAAGAAATGTAGAATGTGATCATGGAAGGAAACAGGGCCGAGTGTTGCGTTCCCAAGGATACATGCCGTAAACTCAAGGAATCCCTCCTTCATGAAACTCTAAAGGTTGACAGACACCTATCAGGGCACAATGGCTTCCATAGATGAGCTTGACTATTACATCTATTCCATATCCTATCAAAGAAGGGGCAAGGATCCATAGGACAGGAACCAGGTGGTATCAATGTCCTAGGCGCCATCTCCTATATTTGGCTCCCATTAGCTCTCTCTTCCTTCAAGTCTCTGCTGTGAGGTTTACTTTGTCATGAAGTCCTTTTAAATTTAATAGGGAGGGTACGTATCCTGCTTCTTCTCTGATTATATAAAGAAAACTCAAGTCCAAGCTTAAACTAGTGAAAGAAAGTCATTCAACAACCACAGACAGGTATGGGTAATTGTTGATTTCTTTTTTTTTTTTTTTAATAAATGTGAGCTTTGAAGGCCACAAGCTGCCTCTTAATAGATAAATAATAGATAAATAATAGATAATAGATAAATAATGCCTCTTAATAGATAAATCTTTATCTATTTAATCACTGCTTGCCTTGTGTTAGAACACAAAGAATACAGTTGGAAAAAAAATTAATGACCATATTGTATCAAAGAGAAAAATAAGGATAAGGAAATGAAAGGAAATTGGGGTAAGGACATAAAAAAGGCACAGCCACCTGGGTGGCTCAGTCAGTTGAGTGTCTGACTCTTGGTTTCAGCTCAGGTCATGATCTCATGGTTCAAGTGTTTGAGACCTGCATTGGGCTTCTCACTGCTAGTGCAGAGCCTGCTTGGGACTCTCTCTCCTTCTCTCTCTGCCCTTCCCCCCACTCTCAAGCACGTGTGCTCTCTCTCGCTCTCTCTCTTTCACGCTCTCTCAAAATAAATAAATAAATGACATTTTTTAAAAAAGATATAGCAAAAATTGTTAGAGGTAGGTCACAAGTTCTGTTTCATACTTCCAAATATTAAGAAATAATAATCAGCTGTGTGAGAGGTATAGCACGCAGGAGACAAAAAGCCAAATATTCTGGTACTGGGACTACAGACAGATTTTGCCTGTGAGACTTTATGAAGGAAGATAGTGTCACGGCTTCCAACTAGTCTCTCTGCATCTATGCTTGCCTGGGAAATCTGTCCTCCACTCAAAAACTAAAATGATCTTCCTAATGAACAAAGTTTATTATATTACTTCCCAGCTTAACACCTTTCAATGTCTTTTTGTCCTCGGGAAAATTTTGTTCTGAGAAGCGCTATACTTGTGAGTACTGTATTTAATAATCAGCTCTTGGAAGGGGGCAAAGACCCTGTTTTGTAGTACTTGCCAATTACTGTGGTGTGAATAGTCCTACCACGGCCAATTTCAAGCTACCAAAGTGATGGCACTGAAAGCAGATTGGGATGAGATGTGAAACTGAACAAAAAGAACGTCACTTAACATGGGACTTGGGAGAACAGAAGAGTGAGGGTCTCGTGCCCAACAACTTGTCATCGATTGCAGACCTCAACAGGAGCCTACTTTACTACACCAGCAGGAGGAAGGAAGAATTTCTCCTGGCCCGCAAAAAAAGCTTGGCTGAAAAGAAAACACCACAAGTCACCCAGCGGGAAACCACCACCACCTTCTACTCTCATTTTCCCTCAGGGCAGCCCCTCCCAACTTCCTCCTTTTCTCTATAAAGTAACATTTCCTCCCTTTGCTCACCAGACTTGCCTTTGGTTGCCATAACTTGCGATTCCTTTGCTATTCCCAGATAAACCCATTTTGCTGGTAAAATAACTGGCTGTTTTACTTTTAAGTTTGACAACACTATTGTATAGAATTTCCACTATACAGGGGAGCATGGGTGGCTCAGTTGGTTGAGTGTCCAACTTCACCTTAGGTCATGATCTCACAGATAGTGGGTGCAAGCCCCATGTCGGGCTCTGTGCTGACAGCTCAGATCCTGGAGCCTGCTTTGGATTCTGTGTCTCCCTCTCTGCCCACTCGTGCTCTATCTCCCTCTCTCTCTCAAATAAATAAAAACATTAAAAAAAACTTTTAGAATTTCCACTATACAGATACAAGAGATATAAATAATCTCAAGAACATAGATAAGAGTAAAATGTAGTAAAGTAATTAGCAAGTGATAATTCTTAAGAATTATCTTTTTAAAATACAATTTAATTATAAACTTACATAATTGGATTTTTAATTAAAACTGTGTTAAAAAAAATACCTTGCAAAATTCTAGAATATTTAGCAGTTGCCCATTAAAGCTGGTCCCATCATACCACTGCTCATAAGATATGTCCCCAGGTGTCTTCTCCAGGCTCATCTCTGTCTAGCCCTGCACACCTTCTGCTCCAGACATCCTGAGGCACTGCAAATACCTTTCTCCTATTTCAGACCCCTTATTTATGCTGCTCCCTTTGACTGGAAGATCCTGGCTAAGATCTTACTTGTCCTGCAGATCTCCATGTACACATTTTTCCCTCCAGGAAGTTTTCTCTAGCCCTGTAAACTGGTGTGGGAGTTGCATAGTACACTTAACCTTGCCCAAACCTGGGCTTTGTCCTTGGTTCCTTGAGGTAATATCACTTGAAATGTCCTGTCTGATACGTGTCTTTGTTTATTTGGAGGATTTGGGCCACACCCAATAATATATGCTAACATTGGTAGAGGCTCTGGGCCACAGGATATCCCCGTGACTCCCAGAGGGGCTGGAAATGAAAATCATCCATGGATGGTCAACCATATCTATGCAACTGAGCACCAATAAAAACACTAGACACCAAGGTTCAGGAGATCTTTTCTCAGAACAGCAATGTTCTGTACATATTGTTACACATCACTGCTGAGAGATGTTCACACAGTCCATGACTCCACTGGGAGAGGACAACCAGAAACTTCCCATTTGGAATTTGCTGAGCTCTGCCCCAGGTACCACTTCCCTTGGCTGATTTTGATGTTTATCCTGTGTTGTAATAGGCCATAATTTTTAGTACAGTTGACCCATGGACAATATGAGTGTTAGGGGTGCTTCCCCCTGTGCAGTTGAAAATCTGCATATAAATTTTGACTCTCCCAAACCTAACTACTGATAGCCTACTATTGACAGGAAGCCTTACCAATAACATAGTCAATTAACACATATTTTGTACATTGTATGTATTATATACTGTATTCTTACAATAAAGTAAACTAGAAAAAAGAAAAGGCTATGAAGAAAACCATAAGGAAAAAGTGTACGGTACTCTATTTATTGAAAAAAAATCTGCATAGAAGAAGACCCACATAGTTCAAACCTGTGCGGTTCAAGGATAAACAGTATAACCACTTTCACTGACTTTCCATGACTCCTTCCAGTAAATTATTGACGTTGAGTTGGTCTTGGAGACCCCAAACTTGCAATTGGTGTCAGAAGTGAGGGTAGTTTTGGGGATTCCAAAACTGTAAAGTGGACCTTTTAGGTGCTTTCACTTACTATGACACACATATCACACTCTGGAGCTTTTGCCTATCTCTCTGAGAATAGGGACTGTGTCTTCACTCCTGCATCCCTAGAACCTAACCCCTGGTAAAACGTAGCCACTCAAACATGGTGGAATGAATTCAATAGGCAATATTCTCACATAGATACAATAGCCACATACTTGTTCCCAAGGACAATTTTTATGATAGCTTGAATCAGTTAAACCAAGGACAGTCATGCCTGAAGCACATTCAATAAAACCATTTCACAAGAAGCCAAGAACCATGTCTTTATTTGATCTAATAATAATTCAATTATTTCATTTGATCTAATAATAATATTTAGACTATAATAGAATGGAAAATTATTCTTCAGATAAGCTTTTATCATGTTGTTTCTTCCACATGACCTTCTAATGAAAACTACACTGAAAAATATGAGGGCTTATTTTGGGGGACTTATCTGGAAGACAGATAAAAGGGTTGGCTCAGAAGCTTCCTAAGCCAGCTGAGTCCAGAGAAAGATTGACACAGACCTGAGTAATATACAAACATCTGACCAGAACACCTGGTTGAGCAGAGGGCTATCACAAGGCTGGAGAGAGATAACAAAATTTCATTTATTTGTTCTTCATGAGAGTAAAAATGAGAACTTAACCTGGGTCTGCCACAAAAAAACATGACAGGTCAAGTTCTTTCACCCCTCTGAACCATAGTCTACTCATCTGCACAATGGGGATAAGAACAATATCTTTGTTTCACAAAGATGTTGCGGGGATCAGAGTGGGGAATAAGTGTAAGAACTTTGAAAATACCAGCATACATGTATAATGTTGTTCTTCTACTATTGGTAGACTAGAGACATGTCCTACTTGGACACTTATTTAATGGTATTTGAGATTGTTAATTAGTTGAAAACAAAATGCAGTAAATCATCAAGGTCTACCTGGTCGCAGGTCAGAACTGTAGCATAGTGGCAGCAGCTAATTTTTATCAAGTACTTAACATGTGCTGCACACTGGGCAAATCCCTTTATATCATTTTATCCTCATGACTCTGCAAGGTATGTATATCATTAGCCCCATTTTCAGATGAGGAAACTAAGGCTCAGGAGTATGAGGTAACTCACCCAAAGTCACATGGTAAATAAAGAGAAGAGCTGAGCCTCGAGCCCAGATTTGTCTCTTTGCAAAACCCCAATTCTTACCACTACACAGACCTGCCCTTCTGTGGAAGGGGTAGGAGAGGAAATATGTGGTATGTTTTTGGCCATTGTGTAGCTATGCTTAGGGATTTCCTCACAGCTCTCTCCAGTATTCACACCAGGGCTGGGTGGGGTGAGGAGGAGTGGTGTGTGGACATTTTAATGTGCAATGTATTGCCAGCCACTAACCATAGTAAATATTACAACCCCCATTTCAGACTGTGCCCCAAAGACTGGATAAGATTGCCCATGGGAAGCCAGAAATGTAAGTCTATTTTATAATCCATTTGAACAGGGTGCTGAGATAAAATTAATTCATGACAACTTGTTCTCAAACTGTGAATTTTTGGGAACATTTCCAGTATTCATTAGCTTTCAGATTCACACTTCCACCTGTGTGTTGAAGAGTTGTTTTATCAGTTCCTAGAGCAAGAGGATAAAATATATAGGGGAACTGACTTTGTCTCATTTTTTTTCTTTAATTTGCAATTTTTAAATGTCAGTAGACAAAGTTAAAAAAGGTGGTCAGGAGTCTTCTAACTCCCAAATCCCTTTCCTGTTAAATTTAGTTTTCTTTATGTTCATTTGTTCCTCATGCTCTGGGTTTCTCTCCAATGGGAATCTTGTTTTAAGTGAATTACATATAAAGTAGGGTTTGTTAGAAAGAGGCTCCTCCTTATACACTATAATAGCTTTCTCAGCCAATAAATACTAAAACTGACCTTATTTTAAGGCTACTATAACTTGAACGCCCTTGAGCTTAATGCTACATCAAGACTCAGTAAATTCTGATGTTCTGAACAGAAACTTAACTAGAGAGAAAACAGCTATCATCTGGACAGTAAAATCACAGATCTCTTTTCAAGTAGCAGAGTTTAGCATTTCCCAATGTAACTGGCTGGTTATGCTGAAGTTAAAATTGATTTTCCAATTCTTCCCTCTACAATGCTTGCCTCATCATACACTAGACCTACTTCTTACTTATGACCTATGACAACCTAGCCCAGCTTGATTAGCATCTCAATAAGGCTAGGAATGCAATTTATATATTTTTATTTTTACACAAAAGCTGTAACATCCTTCCCACCCCCAACCTCCCAACCATAGTCCCTACTAATACATTTGAAATTTCCCAACCTGAGTAATTTTTAAATATCCTATCATTCCCCACTTCTGTTAATTCACACTCAGGGAGAAACAAATCAGAACAGATGTTCTCCACTTCATTTTCCTGCCTATCTGACGGAAAGAGATTTTGGCAACAGTGACATCAGACAGGAAAACTGAATACTGTGGAATTCTCTCTTGCAAAGACAAGGCTTGAAGAGATATTGTGGTCTAAAGGGAGAATGATGTCCTGACCCTCTACTTCTCATCTGCCCTCAAAGTCCTACCTTTTTGTCTTTGCTTCTCCTCTTTCCCTTCCTACTATCTCATACCAATTTTTAAATTGAAGTATAATCAACACACAATGTTATGTTAGTTTCAGGTGTACAACACATGATTGAACAATCCTACATATTACTCAGTGCACATCACATTAGTGGTCACCATCTGCCAATAACCAATACCGCCTTATTAAAGTATTATTGCCTAGATTCTCTATGCTGCCTTTTTCTTCTCTGTGACTTAGTTATTGAATAAGTGGGAATTTGTGCCTCTTAATCCCTTTTATCTACTTTGCCCATCCCTCCACACACCTCCCCTCTGGCAACCACCAGTTTATTCTCTGTATTTAAGAGTCTGTTTGAGGTTCCCCACACCTCCCACCAAAATTTCCCCCACGCTTTGCTTAATACGTTTGATAAAAGAGAGTCAAGGGGGTGAATCGTCCAGGTGCTTTTTCTCGATTATCTGTTTGCATGCTTAGCAGACACCAATTAATGTATAGCTGTGTCAGTAAAAACAGAAACATATGAACTACTAAAGACATTTCTAAGGCAAGAGTTGGCTGGCTAGATCGACAAGCACTTGTATTCTTTAAATTTAAAAAGACTTGTCAACGAGGGATTTTTTTTTTAAACACTCTGATTTGATGAGCGAGGGAATAGCTTCAGAGAAATGTATAAGAAAGTCATATTTATATCATTGTAAATTTTCTAAGCAGCAAGGACTTGAAACATGCTTTTTAAAATAGCCAGATAGAGAAATCTTGGTGTGAGCAATTTACACTTGAAGTGACTGTTCTGTCTTTAGAACACTGGGAAAAGCGAGGTGTTTAATGTATCTTCCAGACAATTACAAAGCAGTCCTTGATCAAAACCCTCCGCGAGGAATATTGACAAATCTGCCCAACTGCAAGAATCTCCTGTAGAGAAAATGATCTATGAGATTACCTGCTGGCGGGTTCATGGGTCAGATTGTCAATATCTAGAGAAGGATCACAGAAATAAACATTTCGCGTTTGCTGTCCTGACGTCTATATTTATGGTCCTGTTAAAGCAGTTGGTCAATCAAAACCAGTTAAAGCAATTACAATTTTCTCTGGCTACATGCAAGAGAAAGAAACAGAACTCTTTGTGATGAGAGGTCAATAAAGCAAGACAATCCAAAATAGCTTTTTATTCATGTGGAGGGAACGTGGTAGTATTATATCTTGTCACTTGTAATTGTCTGATTAGATGAATACGCTGAAGACGTATTAATGTAATGAAGTCAAATACTCAATTAGATTTTATTTTTTCTTCCCTTCCTACATTGTTTGAGGTCCCAAAAGAATTTGGAACAGAATGTTCCTTTCCCTATTGAGTCTGACTCCTTTATATGTGGCAAATATTTATTCTTTTATCTATGTTTCAATTGGAGCTGCAATGAATGGGTCCATTTTTCTCATGGCTTGACTCCTGCTGTCAAACAATATAGGTGATGTTAGGCATAAAATTATCTTGAAGATGACACAAGTCACTAATGTGAGACAAATTGCATGCTAGATTCTAACAGCAAACCTCCTTGAAGGAGTAAGAGAAAGTATAATGGCTATGTCTGAAGGACGATGTGATTTCCAAAATGTTGCCCCAGAGTCTGAAAACAACCTGGGAAAAGACACATCAAACTGTAAATCTCCTGAAGGGTTAAATAGAAAGACAGGTATAATGAACCAGTATCTGTTTTGGTAAACCTTGCTCTTCAAATCCTTGAACGAGGAGTAATATGACTTCTGATTAAGAGCTCAGGATCTAGATTTGGGCAAAGCTGCCTTTGCCCTACTTACTGATGGCATGACCTTAGACAAGTTAGTTTCCCTCTCCAAGCCGCAGCTATCTCATCTGTTAAATGGGAATAATTATAGAACCTGCTTGATAGAATTGTTACGAGTTTTAAATTATATAAAGCATGCATGGCTCTTGGTACAGACTGTACCATAATAAGCACTCAATAAGTGTCAGCTATTGTTAGCTAATTGTTAGCTGCTAGTAGCTAATTGTTAGACACCATTAGCTAATGCATAGTCTATGGTTACTATTAGCAAGCTGGCTGGTATTCAATTTAGCAAACTTTTATCTGGGGTCTTCTACATAGAAAGACACTAGATGGCTTCAAAGATAAGTAATGCCTCAACCCTGTGCTCAGTTGAGGGGGGTTAACCCTGGTGTTCACCAGTCTCTCAGAAGGCAGACAGAGGTAAGTGTCTGAGGAATCATGAGACGTGCCTTCTGAAAGGCTTCTACTTCCATCCGGACTCTTACTCTCATCCAGTCTCTATGCAGGATCTCATAAAACCTTTCAGTATCCTCCTGGTGAACTAAAAATGAAATCCAAAGTACTTACTCTGGGCTTCTTGGTCCTGCCTCACCGGGCAGCCAGAGACCTCATTTGTGATCACTCTGTCTCTTTCTCACTACAAGTCTCCTTGATTTCACTATGGGGCCTTTGTCTCAGTACCTTCCCTCCTCAGGAAATGTTCCCTTCCTTTTCTTTGCTGAGTTAATTCTCACCAACTCTTTGGGTCTCAGCTGTGGTGTCACTTTATGACGGGGCTTCTTTAACTTCCTCACTGCCCACCACCGGTCTAAACGAATTTCTCTATGCTTTTCTCTTAGAATAACTCATCTTTTTCCTTTATGATTGTTAAACATTTATTTCTGTGAATTCAGAAAAAGCATCTAACACCTCCACTAGGCACAAACTCCTTGAAGTCAGAGACCATGACCATTTTAATCATCATTGTATGCCTACTTGTTAGCACAAAGCTTGGCATATAGTAGTTGCATGATAAACAGTGAAGAAATCTGCTAAAGGGTAATTTTTTTTGTTTTAAAAAAGGGTAAAATCATGATTCTCATACAGATATAAAATAAAAATGTGTTAAAGATTTTAAGTCATTATTAATGAGGGAATGAGGCAGATGTTAAACTGAGTCAAAGGAGTACAAAAATAATAGACATCTAGAATCCATTTATAGATCTGGGGTATTGAAATGAATGTGCAAATTGAGACAAAACTAGCTTCTTCCATAGTGGGAAGGAAATTTAACTGAACCTTCACCTGACAGAATTTTTGAGTATTTATAGTCAAGAATTATTTTGCATTGCTTTTAGTTATCTGCAACTTACAGAGTTGTAAAATAGCTTGAAGGCAATGGAAGGCTAAAATCAGAGAGCTCAGAACAAAGTATTCTTACAGAGTACATAGATTTCTACTGTAACACATTTTCTCTACAACAAATAGATAGTAATTATGGGGTACGTAGGAGGGTCCCACTTCATTCTTCGGGTGGGTGAGAGATATCAGAAGTCTTCATAGAGGAAAAAATAGTTGAGCTAAGTCTCGAAATGTAGGTAGGATTTAATGGTAACTGCTTGAGATTTTTGAGCAGATCTGTAGAAAATTTCTCTAGTAGCCATGGACTCTTGCAGGCAGGGATACAGTGTGGGAGACAAGACAGGAGGCAATTGCAAGAGCCCAGGAGAGAAAGAGCTAGGGAGGAGGAATGATCACCCAATGGGGAGAGAGGGCCCTGAACTCTGATTCCTGCACCAGCATTTCTTCTCGACTAATTTACAGCTCTCTCTGGGCCTAATCCAAGAAATGTATAGTTAGCATTTGGCACCAGGGATACAATGATGAAGAAAAAACAGGCATGTAACTTAGATTCTGTGGTACTGATTACCTGGATAATAAGGAAATGTTGACGTCCTGAAGAAGTCTCCAACCTCTAAGATACTAGTAGGTAGAGGTGTACTTCCTAACATCATATTGAAATGAGAAAAACCACCTCCAGTCTATGACTGGATTATAATACATGGATCATATCAGGAAAATTCCTTATCCCATAACTATCATTACTGATTTCCTTCTAGTACAGGGGTCAGTTAGCTTTGTGTGTAAAGGGACAGATGGTAAATAGTTCTGTTTTGGGTGCTATACTATCTCTTTTGCAACGATGTAACCCTGCTGTTATAGTTTAAAAGCAGCCACAGATGATATGTAAAGAAATGGACATGCCTCTGTTTCAATAAAACTTTATTTTCAAAACTAAGCAACGGGCCAGATATGCCCTGAATGCCATAGTTTGTGAACACTTGTTTTTAAAGGTGAGTGGCTGAAGATCATTAGAACTGTGAGCCAATGGAGGGCAGTTTCTTTACCTCTGTTCCAAATAGTGCCTTGCACACAAATTTTAGAAAATCCATTGTAAAAGAAAAATGTTTAAAAAGGGATCCTCCACTGAACTTTCATAACAATGGATATTCATTACAGCATTCGTCACATCCTACCTGGTATTCGAGTTATCTGTGAATGTGTCTTTATTTCTTCTAAAGATTTAAACTCCTAGAGGGGAGAAACCATGCCATTTTCAATCTTTCTATTTGTCCCTTGATGTGTAAGTGCTAAACAGTGTTTCCTGGATGAGTGAGTGAAATCATGTTTTCTGTGTGTTTTTGAATGGCTCTTTCATGGCCTCAGTGACATACCAGGCCTTCCCTGGTGATTGGCAGCATCTCCACAACTTACTCCAGGAGCAAAGCATCTCTTCCAACAGGACACTCTCGCCTGTGATCACCACTATGTGTCTCTCCCTCACCTTTCTCCCTACTTTGCGGGACTACTCTTGAATGAGTGGTTATTTTCCTTCTTAGGAAATGTCCTCTTAGCGGCTGGCCATGACCCATTTAACATAATTCAATGCAGCATTCATACATTTTTCCCTTGGGCTGTCCTTTTCATGTGCATGTCTGAGAGCTTTTGAGGAAGGCACAGAGTTTTGTTGTGGGTCATTTTATACACACTGCAGATAATAAACTGTTAATGGAAAGAAATATCAGCTACATTCAAATTTCCAGTTTGTTTGTTTTTTTTTCAATTTTCCTTAAGTGTCCTTTCCTTTGTGAGAACACCGAGCCCTCATTTCCCTGCCTACAATAGCTTTTTCATAAAGTGCTTTTTGCTTTTTTATTTCCTTTTTTTTTTTAAGCTTTTAAGCAGTACCAGATGTTCAAAGAAACTTTCTCTGATTGGTGTCCAGAGAAAACAAAAAGCATGTATCACTTCAAGCCTGACCTACACAAGGGGAAAATGGACCAAACAAAAGCTGCCAGGATTAAACGCACTGCAGATGGTATAAAAGGAAAATTCTAAAGTCGTATTTTTTTTTACCCCTTATGCTTTCATTGTTCCTCTTCATACCTGATTAAAGAGTTAATTTTTGTTAGGAAGAAAAGATAAAGTAGGAGAGAGAAAAGCCACAAGAAAAGCACTTTATCTGAGGCTCATCTCCTGTGAGTCTAGGCCAGGGATCCTAGGGAGGCCTACATTCAACCAGGGGATATTGAAGGGTGTTTTGAGAGAGGAAGGAGATTTTGCGACCAAGTAAGTTTGAGATATATTTGTTTAAACAAGTTAAACTATAGGCCAACCAGTATCATGAATTTCCAAAGGGGTATATATAGCTTTAGCCTTTCCCAATAATCTGTACAGAATACTTTTATTGCAGAATATTTTACAGAATTAATGCCACTTTGGCATACACTTCAGGAAATTCCCTCTGCTAGGAAAACTAGATTTGCTAGAAAAATTAGGCACCATGATCTTTGGTATCATAAATGCTATGATATTTATAAAATGCTGGCTGACCACCTGGCATCATGTAATGCAGTGTGGAAGTCTCCTGAGTCCTTGTCTCCTGTCTCCAAAGGGGACACAGTCTGGCTGGAAAAATATAGTACATACACCTGAAAGGTTACTCAGTGGGACAGCGCTAAACCAGTGGCCAGGGACGTAACAGCTACAGTGTTATATGTATGTATGAATATATATATATATATATACACACACATATTAATGTTTATTTATTTATTTTGATAGAGAGAGAGGCAGAGAGAGGGAGAGAGAGGATCTAAAGCAGCCTCTGCACTGTCAGCACAGAGCCCAACATTGGGCTCAATCTCATAAGCCAGCCACTTAACCGACTGAGCCACCCAGGTGCCCCGCTACAGTGTTTTTAAATGATGTGTGGAGAAGCCAGAGTCCCTGAAGTTACCACAGGGTTGCCTCTAAAGGAAACAGTTAAGGAGAATGTCAACCAGGGAAGGCTAAGGTCCTCAGTCCTGAGTTAGCACACAAGATTCCACTTGAAGAAAGTATCATGCTGTTGTGAAATGCCCACATTATTAATAATGTATACATTTCCACTCAATAAATGAAAAGATGTCAGGCCATCCCTGTTTGCACATATTTCCACCTCAGAGCAGAACGCCCTTTCCTACACTTGTAGGAGGCAGAAATGGGAACATGGATAGCCAGACAAGAACTGAGGAGCAGAAAAGGGAGGAAAACAGTTATGAGAGAAGGTGGAGAGAGCTCCATAATAAACAGATGGGAGAAAACCACGCAGAGAAAAAAGCTGGATTCAAAGAGGAAAATTCCTTAGGGCAGCCAGCAGAGGGAGCACATTAGGGGGCTCCTGGTGAGGGAAAGGGTCTGGGGTGGTGAAAGGCAGAAAAATCTGGAGGGGAGAGACAGGGAGACACAGAAGTGTTGCCAGGATTACTAATAATTGTTCAAGTGTCTTGGATAAAGAATACAATTCCTGTTTTTATTATTATCTTTTAGTATTGTGACTGTGTTTCCATGCAGATATTGGATTACACAGGTTCACAACTCAGGGCTACACAGATAAATGTACTGGTTGCATTAGGCTTTTTGAAACACTGCAAATACCTTGAGGGTCCATCATTACCTCTGGGCATTCTGAGACATTCAAGGGTGCCAGGCTGGAAACTCATTGCTTAGATGATGTTGATAAAAACTGTGAAGGACTTTTAAAAATCTCATTTAGGAAGTCCAATGAGATTAACAGCTTTTATTATTTTATGGAACTTGATAAACAACCTGAAGTGGTTTGCTTTTTCCTACTCAGAATCTCTTGTCACCAAGCCTTGTAACTCTTTTGCTTCTAGTTGCTATAGAAATGGTGCAAGAAATCTTGACTGATTTGTGCAGAATTCATTTCTTTCCGACACTGTTGCCTTTAAAAGCAACATTCTGGTTGTTTGTGAAAATTGGGTCGCTGCATCATACAGTAATTATAAATGCTGCTATTTTAATTGAAAGCTATGAATAAGACTTCTGATTTTATCTTGGTTAGGTTTGATGGGTCCTTGGAGGTTATTTTTTAAACTGTGTATCTAATAAAATGCTCAAGTTTCTTTCTTGTGTGTGTGTGTGTGTGTGTGTGTGTGTGTGATTTTCCTATTTGTACTTTTTTCTGACAACTCTTTCCTCATCTGCTTATAGTTGATTGAAGCCAAAGAGGGAACCCTTTATTTCCACCCACAGTACTTTCTGGAACCACTCATCTTGTTGCTAACAACTATTTTATTGTGGGCTGTCTTAAAGGATGCGAATTAATAGAGAAAGAATTCCTTGCCTTCCGGAATCATCTCCTATCCTGAATTTATGGCCCTTGAGAGGTCCAGGGCTTGATTCTGAGGTAATTTTCTCCACATTCTGTGACAAGAATGAACTTATGTGAACCAAGAGTGCTCTTTTCTTGCCACAGTCAGGTGAGGGGGTCAGAATCCCTTCATCTCTCTTCTGACCTCCAACAGATTTCTGGCTATCCCCTGTCATTAGAAGCATTCAAGGGAGGTCCAGGGTGACTCAGGTGCAGATGGCCCAGGTCTCTTTACCACAGATGAAATGACGATGATTTTATAGGAGACTTAACAAAATATTCTGCTTCCAATTTCCTTGTGTCCCTCCCAGACTTGATTGTATTCCTCTGCCTAAGTCACTTTATCATCTTAATGTGTGAAACTATGAGGTCAACTCTGTGGAAAGTATTGTTTTCCATGGAAAAGTATGTCTTAGTTTTGGCTGCTTTCTTTTTCTGCATTTGCATATGGCAATCTCTGCGGACACCTACTTGTTTAATATAAGGGTCCACTGATTGAGGAGAATTTATTTTGCACAAAGCCTACAATCCTTATTTTTTCCCAAAGCTCTGATAAAGCTGAGGTCATAGGAATGACTGCCTTGCTGGAAGAGGGGAGACAAAAGAGAATCCAACAACCTACTTTGGGAAGACTTCTGATTTGTCAGAGCACTTGGACATCTTTCCTGGGTTCCTCCTCTTTCTCTCCTCACCAGAAGGTTCAGAAATAGCGATTAAGAGTCTTAGTATTTCTCATTTCTGCTACTGCCAAACTTAGCATTACCCATATTATTTGGACTGAACCAAAACAAAACAAAACAAAACCAAAAACAAAAGCAAAACAAAGCCAACAATCCTTTCCTTTTTTTTTCCTTCCGTTCTCCTGTTGTTTGCAAAATGGCTCATTTAGCTGTGCTTCATTTGCAGGAAAGCTTTCTGGGGCCTCATCTAAGCTCTCTTCTCTCACTTTTAAGTCTCCCTGCAGGATCCTTCCTTGATGGCTTTGAAAAATCCTCTTCTTTCCGAGAGGCTCTGAACTCACCGCCTTTCTCTTCTAAAACAATCTCAAGCCGATTTCTATATCCAAATTGTTGTGACTCCAAGAAATTGTATTTAGAAGCCCAAACAAGATGGGGGACCTTTAGCAAAACACCTCTCTGTTCTATTCATGTGTTTGCTTAAAATGCAACTACACAAAGTGGAAAGAAGTTCAGAGAACTTGCTGAGGACCCTCAAACTCCTCATCTACACCACTGGACTGAAAAACAAAGTAAGAAGTGTTTACGTATATACATGTACACACGTGCACACAAATAATACTCAAATACGTGCGCGTGCACCCCCCCACACACATACCACTTATCGGTCTGAGTATCTAATCATAATCCTTGCAAACACCCATCAGTAAGCCAATGCTTATTTTCAAATTAACTTTGCAATTCATTCACCAAAGAAAATATACACAAATATTTGAATTGTTCAACCAATCTATGCAATTTCCTTTTTCTCATTTTTAAGAAATTTCAATAAAACAAAACAGGAAAAAAAACTGGCTTTTCTTCCTTATTCATACATTCTTATTCATGAAACCCAGACAACATAAATGAGTGAAATATGGCTTCTAAAATAGCCTTTACCAAAATAATCAGGTCAGTCAAAATATCCCATAAACATGTTAGTCAAAGTGTCAAACTGGTTTTGCAAAGGAAACTGATATTGCCTGTAAGTAGATTACTGTGGTATTTGCCCCAGATCCAAGTTCACATTAAATGCCCTTAGAAATATGAGCAGAAGGGAGGGAGGGCAGAATCAAGAATAAGTTATTTCATGACCTTACTCTTCTGTCTCCAAGACCTCTTCCCACCAAAAATATTTTTCTTCCCTTATGTTTTATTCACTATATTTGTTACAGCTGATAGATGTCATCTGTTTACCAATGTCACAACATTTTTGGCTAATGCACCCATTGTATTAGCAAATTTGTAACTGCCTGAGGGGGGAAAGTCCAGATAGTGAACAAATTAAGAGATTTCTTTTCATACTAATTTGAATCACAGTTCTCAAATTAGAATGTTGAAGAAATACTGCTTTTCTTTTTTTTTAATGTTTTATTTATTTTTGAGAGAGACAGAGAGAGACAGAGAGAGACAGAGTGCAAGCTGGGGAGGGGCACAGAGAGAGGAAGATACAGAATGCGAAGCAGGCTCCAGGCTCTGAACTGTCAGCACAGAGCCCAATGCAGGGCTTGAACTCACGAACCATGATATCATGACCTCAGCTGAAGTCGGTTGCTTAACCGACTCAGCCATCCAGAAGTCCCGAAGAAATACTGCTTTTAAAATTGTCTTTGAATCAAATAAATATTGACTCCAACATACCATCCCTTAGACTGGCAAGAAATTCAAGCTCAAATTTTAGAATCATCTCCCCTTCTCCTTCTCTTTCTGGCTCTCTTTCCAAAAAGTGCCCCAGATTTGTATAGTGCTAGGAAAACGGGACCTCTGGTCCTCGGGCCCTACTCCAAGCCCACAGTACTCTCTTGAAAGCCAGTTGCTTCCTTACTTTCCTCCTGAAAGCCAGTTGAACCCTTCCTTCCAGGGTTCTCTGCCAAAACAAGGAAACCACCTTGCATTGAGCAGTTGTGCCTCTGGAGTTTTCTCATTCACTTTGGCATTCCTACTGTCCTGCTTACCTGCTATTGCATAAAAAACTGCACCAGAACAGTGACTGAAAGCAACAGCCATCACTTATCTTGCTCTGGGAGCTGGCTGAGCTCAGCTAGGTGGTGCTCCCTCAGAGTTTTTCATGAAGGTACAGTCAGAAGGTGTTGGGGGCTCACATCATCTTGAAGGCTTCTTGCTGACACATCTGGGATATAAATTGACAATGTTCAAAACACTGGGAACCAAAACATCTGGAGCTCTTCCAGCATCTGTCTCATTGTGATCCTTACGTGACCTTTAGGCACAGCGACTTCCCAGTAGTCAGGCTCCTTGGTTGGTGAAGGCTCCCACAGGGGTTGCCCTAGTAAGTGGCATTGGTTTCTTGCCTCAGAAGTTACCCAGTGTCACTTCTATCACATTCTGCCCCTTGAGGCAGTCACAAAAACCAGCCCAATTTCAAGTGCACAGCGTCAAAGGATTTTCAACACGTTTTACACCCACCAGACCCACAGGGCATAATGCTGGCCCATCCCTCTAAGGTCCCAGAGCTGTCCTGACACTTGCCAGTTGAGAGAAATCTCATCTTTCTCCTTTCCTGTTAAAGTCATTTTCCTTCCATTCTCATCTGAGACTGCTCCAGGATAGCAGATAGGAAAAAAGGAGCCCCGAATTTCTACCTGTAAGCGTAGACACTGGCATAGTAACTAGAATGAAGACATAATCCTTTACTATTAAAAAAGTCAAAGACAAATGACAAAGGGCAACTGACCCTGGAGGAATTCATTTCAGAAGACAATAAGGAGTGGGAGGAACTGAGGCAGTCCATCCAAAAGGGGCAGCTGGGACTCTGCTTTAGCCAGTTGTGGCCATGTGGGAGGCAGGCCCCAGTTTGCTAGTCATGCCACTTTTTCTAGAAAAGTCAGCAATCCCAATTTTTATGTGAAACATCCTGATTGTTAAATACTAGTTACTAATTCAAATGCCTTCAAAACATCATCTGGGCCAAGCAAAATAGGTCATGGGCCATATTCGGGCTTCCAGACACCAGTTTGTATCCAAGGCACCAGTCTTGGATTTCAGAATAGGTAGAAAGAAAGAAAAGTTGATTTCAGTCAACTTCTGACTTCTGCTCCGTTAAAATCCTCAAGTCAAAGAAGCATGAAAGAACCTGTTTATACATTTTCTATAGAAAAAAAGATATTAATTAGTATTTCAATAAAGTATCCTGCCACACAGTATTTACCAGGGATGAGAAAACCATGAACGAATTGGCCATATCTGGCCTGTTGCCTGGTTTTGTAAATAAATTTTATTGGAAAACAGCCACATTCATTTGTTTATGCATTGTCTTGGCTTCTCCCTTGCTGCAATGGAGGACTTGAGTAGTTGCAACAGACTGTGTGGCCCGAAAAGACTAAAATATTTATTATCTGGCCCTTTACAGAAAAATTATGCTGCCCCCTACACAGTATCATTGAGGCTGGGAATCACAGCAATTTAAAACTAAGGGCTGTTAAATCTATTTCTAACATTGGGGCTACAGTGTGGATATTTCCACTTTAAGGAAAAGGCTGTAGTTTCTCTGGATCACTGGTAGCAATTGACTTTTCCTGTTCAGCTTGGTCTGTAATTAGCAGGTGTAGTCAACCTTGACTGCTTTCCCTATGACATGATAGTTAAGGCCTGTAATTCAGCAGCTTTCTTCTAGTCAAGAGGAAGAACAAAACACACTGAAAACTATGCATTCCATCCTTTTCCAGAGCACCTTTGTTTAAACTTCACTGACATTATCACTTTAGAGCATGACTCTTCCCTGTCAAGCACAGAAAATTTAGAATGAGGATATAATCCCCAAGTTTCCAGGTGTGTTCAAAAAACAGACTCTTTAAATGTTTTCTAAGAAAAACATCAGTTGATATTTTTAAGAAAAAAATATTAATTTCCTTTCTTATACTCTTTCACAAAAACAAAAAGCCTGCTATTACTTTATATGGTAGAAACAATCATTGACCAATGGCTACCAGTTTCTCCCAAAGTGTCCAATTCAGAAAGAAGTTAATAAACTGATGAGGTCTAAATTTCCAGCCAAAAACATCATCATTGCTGTAGTTTTACTTGGATCTTGTGCTTTACCAACTACACAACAAAAATGAAATAAAATGATTCTATGACTTCTGGTTCAAGACCAAGATAGTGTAATACATTTCTCCTTATTCCTCTCACTATGTACAACTAAAACTCCTGCACATTATATAGAAAGCAAACATAACTAGACATTTAAAGGTGGCAAGAAGAAGGTAGACAAGCTAGGAACCTTAGGACCCAAGGAATGACATGGTTTTATCAGTGGAGGCCAAGTGGGGAACTTAGACATCTATCTCTACCCGTTGGTAATAGGAAAGATCCCCCTTCACCTGTCAGTTTGGTATCAAAAGAGGCCTGCTAAAATAGAAGATTTCAAGAATATCCAGATTTTATTGCATAATATTCAAGATGTCTAGGATAAAATAAAAAAATCAATCATCATGCCAAGAACCAGGAAAGTCTAAAATTGGACAAGAATAGACAATTAACAGATGCCAACAACAACATGACACAGATGTAAAAATTATCCAACAAGAATTTTAAAGCAATCATCATAAAAATGTTTTTATAATCAATTACAATTACACTTAAAACATATTAAAAAATAGAAACTCTCAGCAAGAAAAGAAAAAAGGAAAAGAAAATATAAAGAGGAACCAAATGAATAGTTTAGAACTATACAATAGCCAAAACAGGAAAGTCAACATATGGACTCAATAGCAGAATGGAAAAGACAGAAAAAAAAAAAAAAAAAAAGAGAGAGAGAGAGAGAGATCAGTGGCCTTCAAGATATAACAATTGAAATGACTCAATCTGAACAACAGAGGTAACACACACTGGAAAAAAAAAAAATGAACTAATCCTGAAGGGCTTGTAGAAGTATAACAAAAGATCTAACATTCATATCATTGAAATCCCAGAATAGGAGAAAGAGGGCGGAGCTAAACAGTATTCCCAAATTTGGCAACACACACAAACCTACAGGTTCAAGAAGCTGAGTGAATCCCAAACAGAGCAAACCCAAAGAAAACCATGCCAAGATTCATTATAATCAACTTTACAAAAACAAAGAAAAAAAATATACTGGAATCAGCAGGAGGAAAAAGACAACTTACGTACACGGTTAAAATAATTCAAATACTGTAGATTTCTCATCAGAAACCATGGAGGCCAGAGGGAAGTAACACATTTTTTGTGTGCTAAAAGCAAAGAACTGTCAACCTTAAATTCTATATTCAGCAAAATTATCTCTCAGGAATGAAGGAGAAATAAAAACATTCTCAGATGAAGGAAAAATAAGAGAATATGCCACAAGTAAACCTTCTGTATAGGAAGTTCTTGAAACAGAAAAGAAGTGATTAAACAAGGAATCTTGGAACATCAACAAGGAAAAAACAATAACAGAAAGAACAAAGATATGGGTAAATACAATACATTCTTCTCTTCTTGGGTTTTCTAAATTATGTTTGACAGTTGAAGCCTAAAATGTAACATGTGAAATGTGATTCTCAACATATGCAGAGTCAATATGTAAGGCAATTCTATTATAAACACAGGAGGGTAGCAGAATTTTAAGGGTGAAGCTTGTACAGTTCACTCAAACCAGTTTGTATCTTCATAATAGTGATGGTTATACAAATTTACATATGATAAAATGGCATAGATCTGTATGTACCAAATATACTAGAAATAACACATGCTATAAAAAATGTAGGCAAAAGGGAACACTGCACTATTGGTGAGAGTGTAAATTGGCTTAACCACTATGGAAAACATTATGGAGGTTCCTCAAGAACTTAAATAGAACTATCATATGATTCAGCAAACCCACTTCTGGGTATTTATCCAAAGGAAATCAAATCTCCATCTTGAAGAGATATTTATACTCCCATGTACATTGCAGTATTATTCACAATAGCCAAAATATGGAAACAACCTAAATGTCCACTAATGGATGAATGAATAAAGAAAATATGGTATGTATACAATGGAACATTATGCAGGAATAATAAAGCAGGAAATCCTACCATTGGCAACAACATGGATGAAACCCGAGGGCATTATACTAAGTAAAATAAGTCAGACAGATGAAGATACATACTGTATGATCTCATTTATATGTGGAATCTAGAGTTGCTGAACTTCTGGAAACAGAGAATAGATTAGTGTTGCCAAGGGATGCAAGGGAGGGGAAGTGAGAAGACGTTAGTCGAAAGGAACAAACTTCTACATATAAGATAAATAAGTTCTGGGGATCTAATGCATTGTGACTATAGTTAACAATACTGTATTGTACACTTGAAAGCTGCTAAGAGAGTAGATCTTAAATGTTCTCGCACACACACACATACACACACCACACAAAGACAAATACATGAGGTAGTGGATGTGTTAACTAACTTCGTATGGTAATCATTTTACAATATATACATATATCAAGTCATCACATTGCATACCTTAAGTTTGCACAATGCCAGTGAACCTGGGTGGCACAGTTAAGCATCCGACCTCGGCTTAGGTCATGATCTCACGGTTTATGGGTTCAAGCCCCGCGTCGTGCTGACAGCTCATAGCCTGGAGCCCGCTTTGGATTTTGTGTCTCCTAACTCCCCTCTCTCTGTCCCTCCCCAACTCGCGCTCTCTCTCTCTCACACACACACAAATAAACATTAAAAAAGTTAATTTGCACAATGTTATACGTCAACTATTATCTCAGTAAAGCTGTGGGGAAAAGACCTATACATATACACATTGTCGATGTCAACGTCAATGTCAATTTCCTGCTTTTGATACTATACTACAGTTACATAAACTACAACCATTGGAGGTAACCGGGTGAGCTATACATAGGACCTCTGTATTATCTTTACAAACTTTTGTAAATCTATCATTATTTCAAAATAAAAAGTTATTTTTAAATGACATCAGATGGATACAAAGTTTCTAGTTAGGATGATGAAAATGTTCTGGAAATATTGGCAATGGCTACATAACATTGTGGATGAAATTAATGCATCTGAAGTGGCTAAAATGGTAAATATATATATAAATATATAGTATATACTAACATGTAAATTATAATATAATTTATGTTATATATCTACTATATAAATATAAATATAAACAAATTATACAATATAATATATATATTATGTTTATATTATATATTTATATATTATTATAGTCATATACTTATATGTAATATATTGTATTTATATATAAGGAAATATAAATTTTTATATAATTACATAAATTTATTATCTATAAATACATAAATGTAACATATATATTACTGCAATAAAACAAACACTCTAGAAAGATTCTCCTTTCCTTTTTTTAATTTTTTTAATGTGTTTTAATTAATTTTGAAACAGAGAGAGTCAGAGCATGAGCAGGGGAGGGGCAAAGAGAGAGGGAGACACAGAATCCGAAGCAGGCTCCAGGCTCTGCGCTGTCAGCCCAGAGCCCGACGCGGGGCTCGAACTCACAGACTGTGAGATCATGACCTGAGCCGAAGCCGGATGCGTAACTGACTGAGCCACCCAGGCACCCTGAAAGATTCTCCTTTCCTGGGATTATCAGAGTCAATCTTTTAGAAAATACGAAGTTGATCCAGGCCAGGGACAAAGGAACACTCTGAGGCTGTTGAACACGGAAACTGGCTCAACTTCTCTGTACATTTCATTCCCTCAGCATTTAGCATTCTAAATGGATTTATTTTTCTAAATGAAACACCAGAAAGTAAACATTCCATTCACCTCTTCTCCCCCCTAAGGATGTCTGGTGCCATCTGGTGATGAGGTAAAAAGATTGGATTTCCAGAGGGATTAGTCTAGCTGTTTAATGTAAGAAGTTAGCACTGAGGTTTTTAACCTGTAGTGACAAATGGCCCTGGGCTATGATCAAGTTCTACAAATAGATTAAGCCCTTTCCCTTCTTAGGAATAAAACTGACTCATCCAGTCCTAAAAATAGATTCCTAATCACCTGGCCTATTTTCCTACTGTTGTTTAAAAAGAAAAAGCAAAAAACTCCTTTGACCAGACCTCAGTAACTTATTCCCTTACTTAAGAAATTAAGTATACAATTTTTAATAGGAGCTTTTTCTGATAAATTGTCTCCTTAAAAATGTTAATGATCTCTTATACCAAAGTGTACAATTGCAGAAGGAAATAAAATATCCAAGCAAACCCAGTCCGAAGAAAATCTGAACTGCAGCAGGCTCATCAAATTCCCTCAGAGATCTTGTACATCTTAATTTTTCCAATAAACGAAAGCTTTTAATTTTGGATTAAGTTTGATATTATTTGTACTTTTATAATGAATATTGTTGAGTTTGTGAAAAGGCAGTCCTTGGAAAATCTAATCAACCCCCTCATCTTTCCAACAGAGCCTATATTTGCAGATGTTATAACACCATAGCAGAAACAACAGCATCCTCAAGGAACCTCGTATTTTAGTGCCAGCCAAAGCAACAGATTTCTCTAAGCCTTTTTAGATAAGAGAAATTTCTCTGCTGTTTGCTTTTGTTCACTTGATTCATTTCCCTGTAAAGTGAAAGTGTTCACAATTCCCTGGGCAAAATGCCTATGAGAGCTGGCAGGGCATTTCATACTTCCTATTATTAAGAAGACACCAACAACAATAGTACTTACTTTATTTTGTTTACATCCCTTCTTGTTCCAGAATATGATAATAACAGGAGTTATTATAATGGGAGTTACATGGTTGTAATAATAATGGGAACTGCCATTTAGTAAGTGCTCGCTATGTGTCAGGGGCCAAGCTGGGCATTTTTATGTGGAGGTGAAGAGCAGAGATTCTGGAACCAAACAGACCTAGTTCAAATCCCAGTTCCACCACTCACTAGCTCTGTGGTCTCACACAGGTTACTTCCCCTCTCTTAGCCTCTCCCTTTGTAAAATGGGGAGAATTATGGTTCCTATCTCATAAGATGATGGTGAGGTTTATCTCAGATCCTGCTGATACTTCAACGCAAGCCCTAACATGTAGAAAGCACTCTGTAAAGGTGACTCTCATTAATTTAATCTTTGTAACCTTCAAAATACAGAGTACTTCAATAGGACACCGGCTTGGACAGATACACCAATCGGCCTTAAATAGGGTTTCGATCCATGATCATCTGCTCCCAAAGTCCATGACCCTTTCCTCACCGCTATGATTCTATTTATTCATTTTATTGTAATAGCAATGCTCATGAAAGCTTTGTTATTGGAGGTGAAAAAACAAACCGTAATACAGGCTCATCCCCTCTCACTATGGCTCTCTCTTCCGGGACTTCTCTTCCTCTGCTCATTCTCCTCCTCTTTCTCTGTCTTTGGCAAAGCAAAGATCCTGATGGGTGAATCCAAAACTTGCCTGAACTGGGATTGGTCTTGTTGAGAGATGGAAAGGATGAAGGGTTCAGGAGGGGGACCCAAGGCCTCCAATGCCTACACCAACTGCCCACGCTTGATGAATTTCAAACCGGGTCAGCCCAAAGACAGAGAGGATGTGGCACTCCACGTGGCCATTGGCTTGAATGACGCTCCAGTCAGACTGGAGCTCTTTCGACACACACCATTCACACCACTAGTGCCACTCCACTAAGGGTTTTTTGTTTTGTTTTTATTACACAGTAGCACCCAACAAAGATGACACATGTAATACATAACTGCTGCCACTGAAAGAACATTGATAATGCTAGAATGTTCCCATCTTCCCCACCCTTACCAGCTCCTCTAATTGAGCTTGCTTATTTGTACATACTTTGTATATGTCATGTTTGGCTTTTTCTTTATTTAGCTGGTCTGGGAAAGATTTAATTCTCCTCTTCCTCTCCCTCCTCCTCCTCCTCCTCTTCCTCTTCTTTCTCCTCTTCATCCTCCCTTCTCCTTTATCATCATCATCATCATTTAGTTTTCCCATGCCTCCCTAAGCTCATCATTTCCACTTGGAAGCTACTCTGAATATTCTCTAAATCCTTCTTAGAAATAATTTTCCATTCAACAAATAAGGCTACAAATCCATGCCTGCAACTCTTCCTGGTTGCAATCTTTTTTTTTTTTTATGACACCTGTTGCCTGATAAAAATGTATTTTCCCAACTAGTATATGATTTCCCCCCACTTGTCTTGTGCTACCTGATTGAAAACCCACATTTTAGTTTTATGGCTTTGGCTGTCACCTTTGTAAATTACAGAGCCAGCTTCATGAGACACCACTGCATCTGGGGATTCATTTCAAACTGATATTTTTGGTGTGACCACATGTGGCCCTATTTGTTCACTGAAACCTGCGGGAAGGGGAATGTGGGCATTTTAGAATCTCACCAGGCTTTCATCTCTCGTGCTAGGCTGTCCCTTTGCTGACACGGACCATTATTTTCCCCTCACTCATACAGCCTCTCTGATTTGCTTTCTACAACCCTACACATTTCTCATCAGCTTGTTGTGAGCTCTGACACATCCCAAGTAAGTTATTTATTTTGACAGTTGTGTGTGTAATACATCTAATGTGGGATGAACCTAAGAGTCAGATAACCAGTTATTTTAGTCCTGGGAAACAACTTCATTATCTTGTGAAATGTACTTTCAACACTCAATTCTAGCAAGTAATGAATGATATTGTGTAACATGTTTGCAGCAATTACCTTTGGAAATGAAGACTCCCTCTGGAGCTATTGATAGAATGCAAGGTGAGACCCTTTTTCTTGTAGAAGTCCGAGGTTTCTGTACAAGACCAGTAAGCATGCAACACAAGCATAAAACATCTGTGCAACTGGATTGACGGTAATGACCTGTCCCCTACCCCGCCTGGCAGCCCTCCAGTCCCCACCCAGTTCTGGCTTAGCCTTGTCCTAGGCTTGGAGACCGATCATGATTCTAGTTAGAGGGAATCTGAGGATCTTAGACTAGAAGCCCTGCTACTTTGCATCCGGTCAGCCTTTATCCAGTTCTGTTATTGCTATAAACCCTTGTTCATCTCATAACTGGGCCATCCATAGGTCCATGGTCTTGAATTTTCTGTCTCCTTGCTGTTGCATGTTCTACTGAGCAGCATGTAGGTGTTTTGATGAACCCAGTTTCCAAATGCTGGCTCTTTCTTGTGGGTGCATTTGTTATTCCTTCTGAAGACCCCTGAGGGCCCCTTCCTGTGGAAGATGCTGGCACAGCCTGGCCTCCCCCCTACCCCATGGCCCCTAAAAATGGTTTAACCCTCAGCCCCTATGCAAGTCTACTCCTCAGCCACCTACTCCTCTGTACAGTCCTTTGGGACCACAGTGAGCTGATGTAGACCCTAGCTACTCTTACTAGCATCCAGGTCTTCTTGCCATAGCAACTATTGCTGACACCCCCTGCTCCCAGGCTCTCCACCTGTCAGGTTCACTCTCTCTCTCCTACATCTTTCTCCACATCCCTGCAACATTACACACAGTAACACTCACCTGGACTAGCATCTCCCATGCCTTACTTGATGGGTTGAATTTCTTTCGTACTCTGGACTGTGGAGGGCTTTGCACTTGGTGAATTCTTTCTTGAGATAATCAAGGTGTGAGGGGCCGCTGGAATAGCCTCTCTGTGTAAGAGCTGTGGTGAGGCCGTCCCTAAATTTAGAATATATGGCACCATATGGGTGATTGTCAGCAATTCCAGGGGCAAAGTGAAAGATCCCAATTAACATTTTACACTTCCATTTTATAAAAATTATCTTTTGAGTGTCTATCATTTTCTAAGCATGTGTTATTTTACTTACGCCTCACTCCAGCCCTATATTATAACACCAATTTTACAAATGAGGACACTGAGATTCTTGGAGATTATAGAACTTGTCCTAGGTCAAACAGACAACAAAGGATGTATTTTCATTTATCCCTTCAATATATATCTAAGCAGGTAATATGTTTAGGGAATATGCTGGGTGCTGATACTACAACAGAGAAATAACAGTGCTGTTTGTGTTTGGTTTTCTCCAGTAAGGCATAAATTGTTTGAAGGGAGGGGGTTTGTCTCAATCATCTCTGTAACCCCAGTGACTACCACAATGCATACACTAAGAGCTCAATAATCACTTGTAAACTGAATAAGTCATGCCATCAGTCATGCTCTAGGTCGGTGATTCTCAACCAAGAGCAATTTTGCTCTGCAGGGTACATTTGGCAATGTCTGGAGACATTTTTGTCATTACTGGCATTTATTGGGCCAAAGCCAGCAATGCTAAAATGTCCTAAAATGCACAGGGCACCTTTGAGACACACGTGCATGCACACACGTGAGCCCCCGCGCGCGCGCGCGCACACACACACACACACACACACACACAGCAAAGAATTATCCAAACCCAAATGTACTGAACTTGAGAGACCCTGCTCTAGGTCTGACCCCATCCATTCTGTGGCTTGCCAGCCACATGCTAAGCCTTTCTGTAGCTAGTTATATAGTTCTTACAATGGATCCTTTACCAGTTATGTGAGGGTAAATACCATAAAACCACAGTCCTTTGAAATCACGTTCCCATTTGAGCCACAACTAACCCAACCCCTAAATGTAATCCTCTAGTGGACTTCCTTTTCTGAGCTGTGACTTTCCTATTTCCTCTGCACTTGTATTTCTTGAAACTTGGTCTTGGATTAGACTAAACCACAATTTATTAATGAATAGAGTAGATATCAATTGACATGACTGCTAAGCTTCTGAAAATCCTCCTTTTTTTGGAATCACTATCAATCACAGAGGTGGGCTCCCAGTGGCTGTACTCACCTTTTGGCCATCGCTGGCAGACACCAGAGCCAAACTGAGTCAATTTGAGCCTTTCTTGGCATTTGGAACTTGACTGGAGAAACACAGGGGCTGGAGGTCTTAGGGACTGAGCTGAGAGGCTCCAGGAACTGCCCATGTCCTGGTCTTCCCAGAAGCCTAGATCTTTTGCTTTTTGTTCAGTTATGCAAGCATTCCTAATCATTCCAATCCTCCACTTTGGTGTAAGTAGTCAAAATCCATGCCTCTTGCCTGCCACCAAAATGACAGTAAATAATATGTAACTCAATACCATATTGCTACCTACTTTTAGAAAATATTTGAGGGAGTTGATAAAAAAACATTAGCATGATAAGACCAAAGCTATTAACAGAAAGCAAAAGATAAAAACCAATAAATTTTAGAATAACAAATAACTTCACTTTATTCCCTCCATCTCCAGGTACGCCACCCCCAAGAAACATACATGATCTCCCACCTCTCTTTTCCTTCCTTATTCAAAGAACATGACAATACTATGCTCTAGGTCAGTGATGTTCAACAGTTAGTGCCCTATAATAAACTTAAGAGTATTTTGTTAACCTCCATCCCCCATCTCCCCTTCCCAGGATATTCTGATATGGTAGTTCCAGTGAGGACCATCCATAATTTTCAAGAGCTTTCACAAATGATCTTAACATGTAGCCAGGATGGAGAATTACCTTAGACTAGTGGATTTGCAGAGCAATGCATTCCAAGAACCCAATGAAATTACGAACTCTCTGTCCAGAAAAATGTACATATGCCTTTATACTATTTTCATTACCACAAGGTACACAGATGTCCTCAAGCACATCTATGAATGCTTGGTTAAGGACCCTGTTTCTAGACACTGGTAAGCAATGAAGGTGGAGGGGCAAGAAGACATTATAAATAAAACATGGCCTGGCCCCAGAAAAACTTATTTTAGCAAAAGGTCTTAGATACATGAACCAATAATTTTTTCAGGGCCACCCAGTATCTTTCAACTTACTTTCTCTGACTTGGGCAACTTTCAGCTTTCTTCTAATAATATCACAGTCTTCCAAGTCCTTCTCTCATGCAAATACAAACAACAGTGAACCTATCTTAGAATTGACTATAGTTTAAATGGGGTCCAAGTTTTCACCTAAGGCATGAGGCACAAATTATAGTTTGAGTCCTTTTTGTGCCTTAGTTTGAGTCCTTTTTGTGCCTAATAATCTTTTGTAATTATGCATATATTTATTCAATTATTGTTAATATATGCCTACTAAGTTTCAAGAGCTTGCTTTGTAAGTACAGTTAGGCATTGCATTTATGTAAACTCCTAGAAGGTAGAGGTTGTAGAAGTGCCTCATGTAGATTAGCTGATAAAATCTTACTAAGCTTGGATACATCTTCTGATTCTCAATGAATGTTGCACCACCAAGGAAAAGGACAGTGGTTGCAAACTATGGACAATCATTCTCACTGGCCCTGAAACTTTGACTGTCTTTGATATAATGGAAATTCCATAGGTTGAAGAGTCAGGACACTTGGGTTTGAAGTCCAGCTCAGTCTTTGCCTAGCTGCATGAATGGAGTGAGCTTTATTAACTATTTTCACCCTCATTCCTAATCCACAGGCAATGACAAAGACCACATCCCTAATGAGTAATTTTTAGCATTCAATGAGATGGAAAAAAATTTAAAGTCTTATATTATGAATGACTACACAAATAGTAATCTGGAGGCAGCCTGGCATGAAGGGATGAGAGTGGGCTTGTATTTGGATAAATCTGGGTCTATTGTTTATTTATTTATTTTTTAACGTTTATTTATTTTTGGGACAGAGAGAGACAGAGCATGAACGGGGGAGGGGCAGAGAGAGAGGGAGACACAGAATCGGAAACAGGCTCCAGGCTCTGAGCCATCAGCCCAGAGCCTGATGCGGGGCTCGAACTCACGGACCGCAAGATCGTGACCTGGCTGAAGTCGGACGCTTAACCGACTGCGCCACCCAGGCGCCCCTGGGTCTATTATTTAAAAGCAGTGTGATTTGGGGAAGTTGCTCAACCTCTATGAGTGAGCCTCGCTTTTCTATAAAATGAGATGCTTATGCTATCTTAGAAGACTATTATGAGGATTATATGTGCAATGCTTATCACAGAATTTGCTCCATGGGAGCACTCAAAATATATTAGTTTCCATTATAAATATTAATATTAATAATTAATATTAATGATATTAGCTCTTCCGTAGTAGATAGGTTCACACTAATCTGGTTATATTTTCTTGTCCTTCATCTCAGGAGACACATGTTGCATGGCATAGGTTTGAGAAAAATTGTCAGAATTAGGTGAGCCCTCAGTCACCCTGAAATTGGCCACAGGAAATTTAACACCCATCCTGGCCTCATTAGTACAGAGATTAAATGATATACTTGACTTAGGAATAACTTCTTCTAGGCCTAAAATAGTCAAAACAAAAGATAAAGAGAGGGAGAAGAGGTTATTGGCCTAATAAAGTCTGTTTCCTTACAAAGAGGCCCACTTGAAGACTAATTTAAAATAGTGATATTATGGGGCTTTTTATATCACTTTAAACAATTCTTAGAGCTTAAGTGGTCATAAAAACTCCATTTCAAAAAATAATTGTATTTTTTAACAGCTGCTTGTGGTTTTAGAGAGCTGCTTATCCTTCCCCCCAAAAGAGCTTACAGCCTAATGTCAAAACATCTGGCAATTACCTTGGACACTGATGTCAATCTCACAGGCAATGAAACTTCTACTATTCCATTAGGAAATGAAAATCACTGTGACATCTGACCACTTGTATTTTAGGATTGTTCCTGACCCTGAATTTTTATAACAATCATGAATCCATAATAGACACATTGTATGACTGAAGCAGAGCTCTGATGAGTCGTTGAAGCAATTTCCTTTCCAGGCTGCTAGGGCAAAAACACGTATTGGTCACTAAGTATCCAGCCACTGTCATCACCCTGAGGTAAAATGATGAAAAGATATATAAGGACTATATCTTCAGGTTTTTAGGATCTACGTTCTTAACTCAAACACCAAGGTTGAGTTTGAATGACACCAAGGTTTATTTGAAAGCTCATTTAGCGCCTCCTTTGCTGAAAGCCTCACAACCATTTACCTTCTAAGAAAGGAATGGTTAATCAAAAAACATGGTGTTGAAGTTGACCACAAGAGCATTGCCAGTCTTTCAGAGAGACAGAATAGGAAGATACCCACTTTAATGAAGACAGAGATAACTTCATACTTCTAAACATTTTCCTTAGCAACCCTTGGTCCCTGGCATTATCACCATTAAGTTACTTCCTTCAAGCTCAACTTGTTCTACAGGACCTCTGGCAAACATGGTACAACCCATTTACATTCATTATCCAACATGGAAGATTAGTTTGCCTATTATTTGGCAAAGAGTGGAATGATCAACGGGACAAGCTTGAATTTTTAATGCTGGGCTTTTTAATATTTGGAATGGCAAGTTCTAGTACTCAGAAGATCTTGAGAGCAGAAGACACTTGGGAACGGGTGCTGATGACAAGTTGCATCTTCCTTACAGGCATACTGGCTCTGCTAGAGATATCACTCATCCAAAGTTGGCAAATGGAGAGCATCTCCAACCACAACTCTTCAGGAGTCATGGATACTCAATCAGAGTGTCCTTTCCAGCTAATTCTAGATGCAGTTTCAATCTCTCCCCACTCACCCATCCAAGAGGCCACTGCCATCCACCTGAACTAGGAAGAGAGGAGAAACCCAGTGCCTTCAAAGATCATCTTCTTCTCTTTTTCCTTCCAATATACCTTCCGGTTGACTTTCTTAGGAAAAATAGGATCTTTCCTGTTTGAAAAAACATCCCGAGAAGAAAATGAAATAGGAATGGGAGGTTGTTTCCATTTTTAAGGACTTTGGTAAATGATTTGTTTTTAGAAATATCTTCCTGGGATTTATATCATTTTCCTCCCAACTTACCTCTCCTGTGTCCATTTTAGAGAAAAGCACCTCGTTTATCTTTGGGAGACAGTAATGCAGAAACTGTAACTGAGCAGATTTCCCCTTGAGGATCAAAATATTTGTGTTAAATGAAATGAGAAATCTGCTAAGTGGCGGCATGAATACCCCAGGGAAGGATATTTCGTAATTTTGAAAAATTCCTACTGAAATTCTTCTCTTGCCAAGAAAAGAGGAATGATTTCTATTAAAATTACTTCATGTCTGAATTACTCTCTGCCCCTTGGGAACATATAACATTACAGCTTTTATACTCAGTAATTTAGAAGGACGAGGGACACCTTATTTGGAAAGCATACAGGCTTAACACAAAATGTTGAGTATTAAGTATTTTCACCACAAAAGTCTCCTTTTGAAAATTTGGCACTGTTAAACTGTTCAAATTAAAGTTTGTTTTCAGAATTGATCTCTGTGATTGTCTGTACACATTCTTTTTAACTTCCTACCTTTATCCTACCATTCCCTAAAACTACAGAGAAAATTCTTCAATTGGTGTGCAGGAATTGCACTTTTTATCTAAAACAAGATAGATGGTAGCACATTAATAAAGCAGTTCAATGCTTTGAAGCCAATCAAATCAGTAAACTGCATTAAAATATATGTACATAAGTGTGTATATATGAATAAATTGGCCTACAGTAAAGGCTTTGGAAAGGCACAAGAGATGGAAAACAGTTATCAACCCATGGGCCAATTCTGATCAATTATTATGGGTCCTGTAGATACTGCACTGAGAAAGCCAAATTCAGGTTAAGAAGGGGGAAAAATGCCATTTAATACTAATATTGTGCCATGATCCCAGGTGGCCAAACACAGTTGTCATCCCTGGTATGTGTTAATTAACAACAAAGGTGCTCTTAGGTTGGTGCAATTGGAATTGTTTTCTGCGTTTTCTCATTTTCTGTCGTAAAACATATAATGTTTTTGTAATAAGATTAAAACTATTTTTAATATTTTTTTAAAAACTGAAAAACCTGTTTTTTTCTTAAGTTGTCCCAAAACTTAAAAGGAAGTAATTAAATTATCATCTTTGTGCCCTGGTCAGAAACAGTCATCTTTGGGATCAGTGGAAACCTTGCAAGGGTATAAGGTACATTTCTATGTGTTAAAAGTCAGTAGTTCTTTAGATTATTAATTCATCATTAATTATTTGAGTTATTAGGCAGAGTTCCTAATGTTATTGCTATAAGATGGGCTTGGGCTAAACAGAAGCAGGTGTAGGATGAGTGAAGCAGCAAAGCTGTAAGAACGTAAATCCACCAGAACAAGAGCCAGACTGTTTCTGATTTTTAACATGGTTGTGGGCTCAAGCTCGCTCGCTCTCTCTCTCTCTCTCTCTCTCTCTCTCTCACACACACACACACACATACTCACACACACACTTTGCCCATACAAAGGAGAGAATAGTAACATCTGTCTCAAGTGCCCTCATGTGTATTTCAAAATGTCACAATGTGTTTGAAAAGTGCTTTGTAGTACAACTTACTAGTGCCAGCACAAGAGCACTACTCTAGTGCTATCACTGTTAGTAGTAACCGTAAATATCCCTGATTTCCATATTAAAGGAAACAATTGTAGTCAAAATACAAATAATCTGAAACTATTCTTCATGTTTTAGTAACTGATTTCTAATAGCATAGACTTATCAATGCCTCTATGCAATAATCATCAGAATATACGTGGTTCAACAAGTTGCCACACGTGAAACAGAGCCCCAAAGAAGTTCAGTGATGATTCTGGATCACATTTACACTTAGTGTTGAACATGAACTGGAAACTGTGGCTTTTTCCTTTCCTTCCACTCTTTCTTTCAGTCCACGCTGCTGCTTCTTTTTTATCTTTATAATCATATTTCCTGCACTATTCAATTTGAATGAATGGTCCAGATTTGGCTGAAAATGTCGACAAAATGATTGTGCAATCCTTGACCAATTACCATCCAAGAGAGGAGACCTCACCTAGATAGGTGGTATATTATAAAATCCTCACCCCGAGACAGATATTTGCCATAGATCACCAATGAGTAGGTTTATCCAATATATGGGTAAACATCATCCAAATGAATAAATAACCTAGCTTATGTGGTTAAAAAAATTAAATAAATAAATAAATAAATAAAAGCAGCATACATATTTGAACCTCCATGTTGTGCTTCCTCTAATATTTGAATATTAAATTAGAAAAAAATAAGAATATATAATTTGTATGGAAGCTGGGCCTGAAGTAATATGTAAAAATAATAGCTATCATTTACAGTACACATGTTTTGTGCCAGATATTTAAACATATTACAGATTATCTTTATAGCAATCCCATGATATATTGATATTGTCATTTTACAAGTGTGAAAACTGAGATTCAAAGACATTAAGTAATTTTTCTAATTTACTAAATAGCAGCTACTTCAGAACAGAGCCAAGATCTGAACCTGCAAAGCCCATGCTCTCTTTGCACTGTAATATTAACATATTAGTATTAGACAGCTCATTATAATCATTCTTATCCTCCTAAATTAGTTCACACGGTTGTAAAAGTGCTCTGAATGGAAATTTTAAATTACTAGTTCCAGGTTGTGCCATGTGATAGTGGCAAAGTCAGACCTAGCACCCAGTCTTCTGACTTCTTCATTAGCGTGTTGTCCACTTCTTTAGTCAGCCTTTAGCTGATCAGATAGCCTACCAGCTCCTGCGGCTTTCTAAAATGGTTAGCCATGTCAAAGCAGCAACCACTAAACAAATCCACAAGTTGAACCCATCAAGGTACACAGAATTGGTTCTGACTAGTGGACAATAAGGTGTTTCATAGGGCAGTTTCTGAAGATAAGAGTGTAGGAGAGGGATACCTCAAGGAGACATGGCTAAACTCCTGAACTGATGTTTCTAAGCAGAGAAAATCTCAGATTTCATAGAAAAGAGATAAAAATTAGCTGAAACTGAACAGTGTGTCTGTGGTCCTGTCTATGCCCTTGTGCAAGTCACTGGTCCCTTTGTGCATCTTTAAATCAGAAATTCTAATGTCAGTCTGATTATATCACAGAATAAGAGTAACAACGAACCCAATGGCAATAAAGCAGTCTACCCAAGAAGTGTGCAATAGAAATTATTCAAATTAATGATCTGGGCAGCTTGCAGGTAACGTGCCTGCTCCAATTTGAGCCAATTCCTTTCAAGTTGGACTTTTTTTTTTTTTTAAGAGTTCTGCCTCAATTCAGTGAATTGGATTATTTCAATGAAATACACTTAATAAGTTCCCTTGGGCATCACTTGATACTTCTTTGCTATTCTTTTTACCTTTTTTTTGTATTAGATTTAACACCTGGGTAATACTAAGTGCCATGGTTACCATAAATTATAGGAGACTAAATAAATATTTGAGAGAGCAGGAGAGATTTGATTAAATTGCTGGAAATGAAATGTTGAGTACCATTTCCCACACCAAATAGACTTTCTTGCTTCAGTGTGCACTGCCAACAGTGGATTTGGTTTTCATAGCCCCAGACATTTTCTAAATGGGTAAACTGCCAGCATGACCACGTCCGCTTTTTCTTGTTTAAGTCTCAACACACTTTTTTATCCTTTGACTTTAATCCAAGCTGGTAAATCATGGCCAAGAATTGAAGGCTTGATAATAAGGGGCTGCAATGTGGAGCTCTACTACAAAATCTACCTGGAATGGGCAGGAATATTTATATTGTAAATGTGGGTTTGGGGCGTATGAGATTTATACTTCAAAAGTGACGTCCTTACTGGTAAGTAGGGATGAATGGAGGAATTCAGCTAAGATGAATTAATAACAATTACAGCAATGTCAGGAAATTTGGAACAAGCAAAAAAGATTACTGGGTGCCTCCAGTGGAAAACTATGCACTGCTTAGAACAGTCAATTTCAATATTCCTGATCTATAAATGACTCTTTTCTTTGGATTCCCCTTTTGAACCAGTTGTACTCATTTAAAAAAATTTTTTAAATGTTTATTCATTTTTTAAGAGACAGAGAGCAGACAGAGGAGGGGCAGAGAGAGAGAGGGAAACACATAATCCGAAGCAGGCACCAGGCACTTAGTTGTCAGCACAGAGCCCAACACGGGGATCAAACTCACGAACCTGCGAGATCATGACCTAAGCCAAAGTCAGACACAACCGACTGAGCCACCCAGGTGCCCCAGTTATACTCATTTAATAATGAGTTAAATGAAATCTTTTATTTTACCTTTTTTTAAAAAAAATTATCCTTTCCCAGTTTTAATAACTAACATATAGTGAAATGCTTATGGTGCTAAATTTTGCATGTGCAATTACTCATTAAGCCAAACAGTATATAAGTCCATTTCCCCTTTAAAAAGTTGAACTGAGTGAGGTATAGAGAAGTCACATAATGCCCACATAAGAAATGAGGTAGAAACTCAGAGAAGTGTCCTTTGTCACCCAAAAAAGTACAAATTTCTGGTTAGTTCTCCATCACTTCTGACTAGATGAGATCATAATGAATGATTTCTTGAGTTATTCCCCTTTTGAGAACATATTCTCCCAAAATGCATACTAGTCCATATCCTGTTTGCAGTCTCACCAAATGACACCTTTCTCTGATGGCTGATAACAAAGATATCTTCCCAAGAAGAATGTTCACTCTTCCCTAACCTAAGGATTCCTCTAAGGAAGTCAAGAATTAAAGAATGATGGAGAGAAGGAAGAGCCCTGAGTTTAGAAGACAGAAAGAAGCAGGTGGCAACTACAAAATCCAGGTTTCTGAAGTCTTTGCTGAGACCCAGTAGCAGGATGGGTCAGGCAACAAGAGGGCATGCGATGGAATCTGGTGTTTGGGGAACTGACAATGAATTCATTACTCTATTCTCCTTGAATTTCAGAGAAATGCTCCCCAGTGCCCCATCACCCCCAGCTTCCATTCTCTTGGGAATATAGTGCTCTGTTTTTAGGCTCAGATTCTGTAGTGGCCTATGTACAATCACTTTTCTGTCCCAAACAGGAAAATCCTTCTAGGACTGATGAGCCATAAAGTCTGGGTAGGTTTGTTGACCTCCCTAGACCCGAGTTTCTTCAGCCAGAAAGAAATCCAGGGTCGAGATCCCTTTCAACTTCAACATGGAATGATTTCTATAATTAATCTCCATCATTCAGTGAAACATAATTTCAAGTGCACAATGAAATATAAATGCTTTTTAGGAATTCTATTTATTTATTCTCTTTTTCTTCTGCTTATTTAAAATTTATTTCATTCCAAAAGGGAGTCAGGCTGGCTTACTGTATTGTTTCATGGTAATAACCCATATTGTATTGTCTGCTGAAGAGTTAGGATAAAGTAAGCAGATCATAGTAGGTAAGGCTGTTGATTGCAAGTACAGAAAATCACTCTGCCATTTAAGGGTAATTAATGTTCTCATGGAATCCCAGGACAGGAATGCCCCCTTGGCCCTGTGAATGAACAGGAACCAGGAACTGGAATAACCTCCCAACTCTGCTCCCGACTGTGCACCTGCACCATTCATTTCCATTACAGAGTATGGCACATGACATCTACAAACAGTAACCACACATATATACCATCTAAAGAGGGACCAGCTTCTCTAAGATCCAACCCAAAATTCCTGGGGTAGGAATTGGCAAGCTTGGGTCAAATGCCCACCTCTTGATCAATCAATTGTGGCCACCATCCAGGAAAGGTCCTCTGATTGAAACGTGTGCTCTTCCCTCCTCTAATCAACTGTAACCTGTGTGTGGAACCACACTATGCAAAATGGCTACTGGGAGCCACACACCCACTCCTGCCTCAGGTAAGAGGAAGGGGATAACTACCGGAAAATAAGGGAGTAACATAACAACTGAAAAGATGTCCACCATAAGTCCCATAAAAGGAACCATTATTAAGTAATACAGTATTCATAAAACTTTAAGTAATAGCATAAACCTCATTAAAAACCCAAGCTAGAGGCTTTGTGCACCCCCTCAGTCCACAGGGACATTTAAATACATCAGAAGTGATCAAGCAAAACACACTGTATTCTCCCTTCTAATTAGTATCTTTCTTTGCTTCTCTCAGGACCCTTATATGTGGTCCCAATAAAAGTCCCTGCACATTCCCAAAGAGTTCTTCATCTGTTTCTCAGCATTTTTCTTATGATTGTTGGACTTCACTTACTCCATAAAAGCACATTGGAACATCAATGCGTATCCCTGTTTTCACAATTGTTTCTCTCTGCACAATTAGGCATAATAATTAAAGCATCCTTTTTGTCTGAAAGGCAATTAAAGTACAACATTGGAAACATGCGGCAATAATATTGAATAATGTTACATTTGTCAGTGAGGTCACTAAATGGGCAATAGATCTTAGAAAGCAAATGGTCTTTCCTTTGTAAACAGATCATTGCTGAGGTTACTTAAATGGCTATAATAAGTCCCATATAGCACTGGCTGCCGTAGCAAGTTTTCCTAGCTTGCTGTATTTCTATTCCCTTATCAGAAGTGAACACTTTGTGGCAATGTCCAAATATGTGGACATTGACGTACTGATGAGTCTAAAACCACTTGGAATTCAGCAGACAGACAAATAAAGATAAAGTATTACAGATTTTTTAAAGTTTATTTATTTTGAGAGAGAGAGAGAGAGAGAGAGATAGCAAACAGGATAGGGGTAGAGAGAGAGGGAGACAGAGAATCCCAAACAGGCTCAGCGCTGTCAGCACAGAGCCAGACGTGGGGCTCGAACTCATGAGGCATGGGATCACGACCCAAACCAAAACCAAGAGTTGGACACTTATCCGACTGAGCCACCCAGGCACCCCAAGTATTACAGATTTTGAAAATAATATTTAAAAGGTCTCAGAAGCATAATGATGCACTATCAGATATTTAACTCTAAAATGAAAGACAACTATGGCAACTAAAAGTAACTACCAAATAAATTCGGTAATCCCTTACCAACTATACTTTTGCAATGACATTAGCTTTCCTTCACTGCACATCTCTGACTCCTCTACTCTGCACTAAAAGTAGCCTTCATGAGGGCAGAAATACTGTCATGTTTGTTCATTATATTACCCCCAGTACCTGAATTAGTGGCTGACAACAGGTGATGCTCAAACTTTTGTGTGTGTCTTACTATATTCATTTTATTTTTTACTGAAGTGTAATATACAACAGAGAAGCACATACACCATGGGTATAAAACTCACTAAATTGTCACAATCTGCATATATGTATGCAACCAGAACCCAGAGCAAGAAACAAAACATTACCAGCATCTTAGAAACCCTTTTGTACCCTTTCCCAGTTACTATCCCCAGAAGAATAATCACGATCCCCAATCTGAAAAGCATAGTTTAGTTTCGCTTATTTTTAGACTCTATAAATAGAACCACATAACGTGAACTATTTTGTGTGTAACTTTCATTCAACACTACACTGGTGAGATTCATCAACATTGTAGGTAACTGTAGTTCACTCCTCTCCCGTTGTGTGAACGTACCGGTTTACTTAGCCATTCAGCTGCTGATATAGTGCTCTTGTGAACATTCCAGTGCATATCTTTTAGTATATACATTTCAGTTGAATATTCACATAGGAGTGAAATTGCTGTGCTATTGAATATGCATATCTTCAGATTTATACATTAATACTTTAAAATATTAATAATATGAACTTTAAAAGAACCTATATTTTACTTGAATTTGGGGTGAAATTAACACAATTCAATACCTTGATTTCCACATGAGGACCTGGTTCATTTAAGAAAAACAATACAAGGGAATGCAAGCTGTTACCAACTAGCTGTGTGGTCTTGAGCAACAATACTCTGGCCTCAATTTCTTCACATAAATTAAGAAAATTAAATAAGATAATCTCAAATTCACTTCTACATTCCAGCTCTAAAGTTCAAAAAAAACTCACTGGGGGTATAATTGTCAGAGTTGTGACTAAAAGTCATGCTTCCAAACTCATTTCCAGTAGTTTTAACTTCAGATCGGTGAGATTAATTATTGATATAACTATTTATTACCAACATTAAAAGTTAATATTAGTGAATATTTATTGAATGCTCTTTCCAAGTGTTTTTCATGCACTGTCTCATCAAATCCTGACAACTTATAATGAATTATTATACCCATTCCATTTACAAACAAGGAAACTGAGGACCCAAATGGCTAAATGCCCCATCCAAGGTCACAAAACTGCAGAGTGATTGAGTTAGGTTCTTTTGTCTATGGGCAGTCATCTGTAAATGTTAACAGCATCCAATTTCAAATTCTTTTGCTTGCTACAACTTAACAACTGTTTCTAGCCACTTGTTCCAATGGAAACTTCCAATATGTGACTTGTGACATACACAGTCTGAAATAAGCCACACTACAGCAACATTTTTTTGTGGGCTTCTCCCAACCTGGGTTTAGCATTCTGAGAGTTGGATTCTTCACTGACATCTCCCAAGATCATCTGGTGCTGATTTCTATCTTCAGCAACACTTGGACGGGTTTCTTAACTCATGAATTTATGAAGGCAATAAAACTGATGAATCACAAATATCTGAACCCATATAGGAAATGATGCTAAAGGAGATAATAAAATTATATATCATTATCTACCACAAACTATAAATATTATGCATCAAGGATCTGATAGTAATGTCTAACTTCAGCTTGATAACAAGCTGGTGGAAACCTGTAGTCATGTCAAAAGTAAAAGATCTCTGCTATGACAATTCAGATTTCTGCTTCAATACTCTTTGATCCTTCTTTTTCTATATTCCATGAAGGTTTTAATCAGCTCTAAATTTCCATTTTATTATGTACTAGATTCCTGGTTTCTCAAATTCTCAGGTGCTGTCTGAAATCATTCTATTTGATGGCCTTTAATGAGGAGGAGGGGTGGTTCATCAGTTGATTTTTAAGGAGGCTTTGCTTTCACCCAAAATACTTGACAGCTGTATGTTTATCGGGTATCTTGTTATATGGAAATTGTCCCTTTATTTCTACACATAGGTCTTATGGTTCACATTCCATTTCTTCTCTAACTGATCTAAACAGATCTGTAACTGGTCTTCCAACCAAAGTCCACCATGATCTACATTTACATTTAGTCCTACCCCAATGTTGAGGCTGGGGGTGTAGGTAAGGAATGGACCTTACCCTGTATAGTTTGGGGTAGGAACACTGTCCATTCTTCCTAAAATTTTCAAGTATCTTTTGGAAAAGCATATTGCATACATACACATACACCCACAAATCACTTTAATTACTGCATAATGTCTCACCAAAGTCCATTCTGACAAAATCCAAGCTTGATTTTGCCATTATAAATATTTAGGATCGCAGTTCTACCTGGCCATTTTGCCATAATACATGTAGACTTACATAACCTGGAAAGTGGCTCTGGTTCTCCATCTGAAGACATAGGAGGGTAGCACTTCAGTAAAAGCTGCATTCATGAAGGTTGTCTTCCCTAGACCCTTGTTCTTTGGTAATGTCCACTGCCTTAGTCCCTGGTCCACATGTGACCCCTATCAAAGTTCAGTAACTGCAGCTATTTCCAAACCTTTCCTGATACCTGTGGTTTAGCCATTAGTAGACATCACTGCCCTTACCTTGGTCACTAATGATTTTGTGCAATTATTTAATAAGCATGGGCTGACCAATAAACAAGTGACTAGTAGTAACTTTGATTAGCAGCTTTATATTTCTGCAGAACCTCAAAACAGATCCAAAGAAATGGTGGCCATTATGGGTTCAGGGACTTTAAGTCCACAGGTCAGCCCCACCAGAGACAATCAGTTCCAGGTTCCCTTCCTTGGCAGCATTCTGGAAGGCCTATCTGGACCAACAACACCTGTGTAATAAAGTAAAGAAGAGAAACGGGGTTCAGCAAGACCGTGACAATTGGCGTGATTTGGAGGGAAGGAAAGGTCAAATAACAAAGATCATGATCAAATCTCTTACCAGCTAGGTATAAATTAAGAGACAAGAGCAGAGTGATGAATAAAGAGCCCCTTTCCCACACTTTTGATCCCAGGCTGTCTACTACCACGCTATAAGCTCTTATAAACTAAGAGCCAGAACTAGAGGCAGATGGGAGCAGAGACACATTAATCATGGGCAATCACAATGGAAACCACAGACTCCTTCTGCCGAAGTCCCCTATTACCCGGCTTCTGACCCATTCCACAACATAATTTGAGAAAGCAGTATAGACCAGGTATTCAGTGGAAGAAAGGAAAAATTAAAAATAAAACATGGATAGTCAGTGAAATTGAGGACATTTTCAAGTTCTTCAAACATTACAAAAATGGTCAAACCAATGCAGGGGGAACTGGAGAATGTTTACATAAAATGAAATGATACCTCACAATTATAGCTACAGTTTGACCAAATGGACTACGGGGTCTGTGCATAACCATTCTTTTTGTCCTGGACATAAGGCTCTTTCCCAATGATAAAGATGTTATAATAGAAAAATTACATGAGAAGAAAGTTAAAAAAATTAAAAAGATCTGGAAGATGTATGAGAGGAGTTAATTACATAGGATAAAATGAAGTCAGCAAGCAACAGATTTTGAAATTTGAAAGTTAACATAAGCCTGTATTATCGAAAGTCTCCTGGGTACCACTGATCTGTTACTTCTCCCATAGTCTCTGTTGAAGTCTAAGTGGATGGTAAATAATATAGTTACACAACCACATTTTTTCCTTTTTTTCTCCCTTGTTAAGAACACTACTGGAAACTAACCATAGACTGAAGAGAGGGAAGGGTTTTCTCCAGAAGCCTTGTATAACTTTATCTGAGATTGCAGTAAAATAGTCAGCTGTGGCTTAGTTTGATCTACTTATCCATACTATTACCTGAAGGTTGAGCCTGCCCAGAGAGTAGAACAGATTTCATTTTCTGTGTGCTTGCAATAAATCTTGGATTTCATGAGCATTAAATATTTGCAATAAATCTCATTTTATTTAAATTACATTGATCAGGTTGCTTTCTTTTTTTTTTTTTTAATACAGCAAATCTCTGGCAAAGATGGGATTTTAGCAAAACACAAGTTCTCCCATTGGGAAGAAACACAATGTATCATTTGGATTTCAATCAGAAAACATAAACCATTTAAGGTATTTCAAACAGATAGAATTTAATCTAGGGAACTGATGGAACCAGTGATGAAAAAAAATAAGGAGCTGAACTGGAGATGGTGAGACATCCCAGAGATCAGCAACAAGAAAAAGATGGCACTGCCCTAGGACTGGAGAAACACAGAGAAGAGGTGGTGTTCCCAAATCCACAAGCAGAGGTCACTGGGTACAAAATGGGGTGATAGTGGGCCTTCCCAAGGGAACCATAAAGAGAGACATTTTCCAGCAGAATCTGGAACCACACAGGAGGCACAGGAATGCTGCCAGAGATGCTACCAAAAGCAAAGAAGAGAGAAGTCTTTTCTCCCTCTTCGGGTCTCCTTTATGCCAGTGTAGTCCATTGGTCAAACCTACAAAGATACTAGAGGGCTAGAGCCCTGAAAAATATAGTTTCTTGTAGTACAGAACAGGGCAGATAAATATAGAATATGGATCCGAAAGTAAGCAAGCCAAGATCTGCCTCAAGTGGGCTTCAAGAAACACTCTGTACCACATAATAAACACCCTGCAACAATTCTGGGTGGTCTGGGGGCATAATAACAGAACTTTAGTTTGTGTTATTCTCCTTATATTTTTCTTTTTACCCATTTCATTCTGATCCTCAGTATCCTGCCTTGGGGATTTCTGTAAGATCGTAAGTTACTTGAAATAATAAAACCAGCTGCATATATTATATTAAAGATACTAGAGGAAGAAGGAAAAGAGGGATGTACCTATATGAGCAACAGGCAGCAAAAGGGGAATAATTCTAAACACTATATAGAGAATAGAATACAGATATCTTAGGGAATCACTCACATGTTACTCAGTGTTGACATCCCAAGGAGAAAGCATGCCCTTAGGGAAAGTGGGTATGTGGCATCCCAATGAAGCCTAAAACCTAAGCACAAGAGATCCCTGCCTTGGCAAAGGGTCTCATGCCCTAGACAGGGTCCGGATACAGCAAAGCTTTCAGACAAAAAGGGAAGTGCAAGCTGAAGTACCACGTGTATCAAAAGGAGCCAACAAGCTTCAACTAATTCCCCATCCCAGCCTTCCCTACTCACTTATCTCAGTACCAGCAGGAAACAAATGGCACACTCAGAAAAGTTTAACTGAAACAACTTAACAAGAGGACTATTACTTAAATGCGAAGAGGATTAAGGAAATCAACAAGGATGGCAGGGCATCTTGGAGAAGGCCATTACATTCAAGGCCTGAAGGGAAAAAGGAAGAAAATAGTGTTATCACAGCCCCATATAAGCTGAAAACACAGAGAAAAAGCTTTCCACCAAGTAGTTCTGATGCCTAGGGAAGCACACTCACTGTTCCAACAATGGTGAGAGACAAGAAAAAAGCAAAAGAAATAGATATACTAACTTTTTCTTTCCTTTTCAACTCTAGCTGTACCTCTCTGGCTCAACCCATCTAGAAGTCAAAGAGCACAGCACATAAGCCCAGCTATGGCAATCTGCCCCTGTGCTCCAGGGCACAAAACGGACAGAGAAGGAGAGAAGAGCTAAAACTAGAAGAGTCTAAATAAAGAACAACCCAGAGAAAATTAGAATAATAATTCAAAAAGATACACACAACCCCTATATTTATTGCAGCATTATTTATAATAGCCAACATATGGAAACATATATATATAGTTGGGTCGTTTATATATACATATATTTTATATATATACATATATATAAAATATATGATATATACATATATATACATATATACATATATATGTATATATAAACAACATATAAAACATATAACAACATATAAAACAGAGAACAGGGGTAGGATAGATAGTGATAGAGAGACAGAGAGAGAAATGATAGCGAGGAAGGAGAAGAAAGAGATATTATATATTAATATATATTAATATAATATATATTAATATTATATATAATATATAATATATTAATAAATATAATATATATTTATATATAAATATGTATATAGATATATATATACATATAACAACATATAAAATATATGTATATATAAACAACCCAACTATATATATATATATATATATATATATATATACACACACACATAGTGGAATATTACTCAGCCATAAAGAAGAATGCAATCTTGCAATCTTGCCATCTGCAACAACATGAATAGATCTAGAGGGTATTATGCTAAGTTAAATAAGTCAGTCAGAGAAAGACAAATACCATATGATTTCACTCACATGTGAATTTAAGAGACAAAACAAATGAACAAAGGAAAAAAGAGACAAACCAAAAAGACTCTTAACTATAGAGACAAACTGATGGTTACCTAGGGGAAATGAGTGGGGGATGGGTGAAATAGGTGAAGAGTATTAACAGTACACTTATGATGAGCAGTGAGTAATGTATAGAACCCTTGATTCATTATATTGTATACCTGAAACTAATATAACACTGTACACTAATTACACCTGATTTTTTATTTTTTTTTTAATTTTTTTTTCAACGTTTATTTATTTATTTTTGGGACAGAGAGAGACAGAGCATGAACGGGGGAGGGGCAGAGAGAAAGGGAGACACAGAATCGGAAACAGGCTCCAGGCTCCGAGCCATCAGCCCAGAGCCTGATGCGGGGCTCGAATTCCCGGACCGCGAGATCGTGACCTGGCTGAAGTCGGACGCTTAACCGACTGCGCCACCCAGGCACCCTGGTTTTTTATTTTTTTGAAGTGGAGGGAGGATAAAGAGAGAAAGAATAACCAACACTCAGCAGCTCCAGATTTTGTGGAGTCTGAGGTTTCTACAATTTGAGGGGCTTACCTAAGAAAATAACTACAAATATAGGGGCTTCTGTGTGGTTCAGTCAGTTAAGCATCTGACTTCAGCTCAGATCACAATCTCGCGGTCTGTGAGTTCGAGCCCCACATAGGGCTCTGTGCTGATAGCTCAGAGCCTGGAGCCTGCTTCTGATTCTGTGTCTCCCTCTCTCTCTGCCCCTCCCCCAACTCATACTCTCTCTCTCTCTCTCTCTCTCTCTCTCAAAACAAATAAACATAAGAATTTTTAAAAATTAAAAAAAAAACAATATATAATTACAATACAAAATTTGGTATGGAAGTACATATTTGTTTCTATTGAGAAGAAAAATCACACAAAAACACAAAGTTTAGGGGCACCTGGGTGTCTCGGTTAAGCGTCTAACTCTTGATCTCAGCTCAGGTTTTGATCTCAGGGTCCTGGGTTTAAGCTCTGCATTGGGCTCCACGCTGGGTGTGAAGCCAACTTAAAGAATAATAATAAATATGGAGCACCTGGGCGGTTCAGTCAGTTAAGCAACTAACTCTTGGTTTTAGCTCAGGTTCATGAGTTCGAGCCTCGCATCAGGCTCTGTGCTGCCAGTGTGAAGCCTTCTTGAGATTCTCTCCTCCCCTTCTATCTCTCTGCCCCTCCCACTTTCTCTCTCTGTCTCTCTCTCTCAATAAACAAACAAACAAACTTAAAATTTTTACATTTTTAAATAATAAATAAGAATTTTTAAAAAACCCAAAGTTTAAAATTTTTTTAGTGTTTATTTATTTTTGAGAGAGAAACAGAGTGCAAGCAGGGGAGGGGCAGAGAGAGAGGGAGACACAGAATCTGAAGGAGGCTCCAGGCTCTGAGATGTTGGTGCAAAGCCTGACACGGGGTTCGAACCCACAAACCGCAAGATCATGACCTAAGCCAAAGTTGGACACTTAACCGACTAAGCCACCCAGGCGCCCCCACCAAAAAACCCCAAATTTTAATACCTAACAAATACTCAACTATCAGAATCTGAAAAAAAGCATATTCTTATTAATTAATAACTGCCCTAAGATATTTTTGTAATATTTACCTTCTCTGTAGTATTGGCTGCAATTTTTTTTTATCATCTCTTTATGTAAGAACACTTTCTTTTTTTTTAATATGAAGTTTATTGTCAAATTGTTTTCCATACGACACCCAGTGCTCATCCCAACAGGTGCCCTCCTCAATGCCCATCACCCACCCTCCTGTCCCTCCCACCCCCCATCAACCTTCAGTTTATTCTGTTTTTAAGAGTCTCTTACAGTTTGGCTCTCTCCCTAACTTTTTTTCCTTCCGCTCTCCCATGGTCTTCTGTTAAGTTTCTCAGGATCCACATAAGAGTGAAAACATATGGTATCTGTCTTTCTCTGTATGACTTCTTTCACTTAGCATAACACTCTCCAGTTCCATCTACGTTGCTATAAAAGGCCATTTCATTCTTTCTCATTGCCACATAGTATTCCATTGTGTATATAAACCACAATTTCTTTATCCATCCATCAGTTGATGGACATTTAGGCTCTTTCCATCATTTGGCTATTGTTGAAAGTGCTGCTATAAACATTGGGGTACAAGTGTCCCTATGCATCAGCACTCCTGTATCCCTTGGGTAAATTCCTAGCAGTGCTATTGCTGGGTCATAGGGTAGATCTATTTTTAATTTTTTGAGGAACCTCCACACTGTTTTCCAGAGTGGCTGCATCAGTTTACATTCCCACCAACAGTGCAAGAGGGTTCCCGTTTCTCCACATCCTCTCCAGCATCTATAGTCTCCTGATTTGTTCATTTTAGCCACTCCGACTGACGTTAAGGTGATATCTGAGTGTGGTTTGGATTTGTATTTCCCTGATGAGGAGTGACATTGAGCATCTTTTCATGTGCCTGTTGGCCATCTGGATGTCTTCTTTAGAGAAGTGTCTATTCATGTTTTCTGCCCATTTCTTCACTGGATTATTTGTTTTTTGGGTGTGGAGTTTGGTGAGTTCTTTATAGATTTTGGATACTAGCCCTTTGTCTGATATGTCATTTGCAAATATCTTTTCTCATTCTGTTGGTTGCCTTTTAGTTTTGTTGATTGTTTCCTTTGCAGTGCAGAAGGTTTTTATCTTGATGAGGTCCCAATAGTTCATTTTTGCTCTTAATTCCCTTGCCTTTGGAGATGTGTCAAGTAAGAAATTGCTGCAGCTGAGTTCAGAGAGGTTTTTTCCTGCTTTCTCCTCTAGGGTTTTGATGGTTTCCTATCTCACATTCAGGTCCTTTATCCATTTTGAGTTTATTTTTTGTGAATGGTGTAAGAAAGTTGTCTAGTTTCATTCTTCTGCATGTTGCTGTCCAGTTCTCCCAGCACCATTTGTTAAAGAGACTGTCTTTTTTCCATTGGATATTCTTTCCTACACTTTATAATATTCATTTTTACAATGAGAATAGAATGAAAATTTAATATTTTCTGGAATCAAAAAAATTTTATTATTGATAACTGGATTGCATAAAATATGCAACATTACAAAAATATGCTTTTGTTGTGTATAGTTCTGTTGTAAATTTGTGCCCTACAAACAGGAATTTTGATAAGTTCTATTTTGCATGATTACCATAAATTTTTAAAAATATATGCTGCTTTTTAATTTGCATATATTATCATTTGTATACATTATCAAATATATTCCCGGACAGCACAGCACTTCCATTGAAAATAGATTTTGATGAGAACCAAATTGTCCACTAACAATTAAACGCATCTGATGACTGAACGAATTTTCCAGAGATCAGCTTCCAGTTCCATGCATTGCATGCCTAGCTTTTACTCTACTATCCATATTTCTGTTTCCAGGAACCACAGAGGGCATTCATACACTGATGGCCAGCAGTGGCTTAACTACACAATAGTGACTGAAAAATCACATAGATATAACTCACTAAACCCAACTAAATATCATGAACTCAATTTTCCCTAAGCTGAATCTTATAAAATCCTGAAGCGTGGTTAAGGGAAATACGGAACAATGAGGTTTGTAGACTTCCATTTCAACCAAGTTAAAATATACTCATGGTATAATTTTTAAAAAATTATTACCTAACTCTTCTAGAAGCAATAACTAGAAAGTCTCGTTAGCAATAACTCACTCAGTGACAAGGAGTGCCCCTAGTGTCCAGATTGTGGTTTCTAAATACCATTTCTAAATAACAATAATAATAATAATAATAATAATAAAAATCAATGCTGAAATCCTCAGCAAGATGGCTGATTCCAGGTCTGGTGCAACAAATCAATATAAGCCTACAACATCCTGTCATATGAGAAAGCAAAGAAGCTATCCACATTCACTGAGGTCATGTCAAGAGATAATAGGAGCCAAGTGAAAGGGACTCCCACTGGCCAAAGATGAGATAGTTTGTGCATCAAAAAGTATAATAACTATAATGAATTAAATCAGATATGTTTTTTAAGAATCTATGAGGTCATACTGGTTTCCACAGTGGATGTAACAATTTACATTCCCACCAACAGAGTGCCAGCGTTCCTTTTTCTCCACATCCTACCCAAAACTTGTTATTTCTTGCCTTGTGCACTGAAACTAATGAACACAATGTGTCAAGTACACTCAAAAAAAAAAAATACAAACATACGATACATGTCACGCCAAGTTAAAAAAAATCTATGAGGTTATAATGATATATTTTTAAAAAATCGGTGGTTCCATTTGAAGGTTTATTAGGGCATGAACCTCTCATTCTAAGATTTTCTAAAGGGGGATAAATTATCCCACCGTTCGTGTACTAACTAGATTCTAGTGTAATAAAATAATTGATGAAAAGTAATTCTTCTCTATAGAAGAACTCCACTTAGTAATTACAAAAGGAATGATTAAATTAAAATATCTATCTTTTGTAGCCCCTAATGAAATAATAGCTATAGACAATGGTCATCCAGGGTTGCTAAAACCATCTGGGAAATGATGCATGGGTCAGGCTGAAAATATCTGAAACCTCCAGTCAATCTTAACATAACAAAAAATAAAATAAGATAAAATAAAATACAATGAAAAGAAAGTGTGTCAAGCATCAGATGCCTCTGATGTGATATAATAGTGAGTCCACAGCAACACTTATGAAATGTCCTACCAAAACATTGAATTTGAATATGATCAAGGATCTTAGCTACATGTAACTACCAGTTTACAGGAAATACACAAAGGAAATACACAGACAAACATGTCAAATGACACCACAGGGATGAAATCAACTAATCCCAGAGTGTAGGATATGCTATAAGACACAAGATCCAGTTTCTTCAACAAATAAATGCATTAAAAAAGAGAAAGAGGGAGGAGAAAATTTATAGATTTAAAGAATTTTAGGAAACACCAAATGCAATACATGGACTTTATTTGAATTCTCATTCAAACAAGTCAGTTTAAAAAATGTTATGGAAAAATAAGGTAAACTTGGTGAATACTGAAAGTGTATTTAATGATATTAAAGAAATAGTGTTTCATGTAGTGGTGGCGTCCGCAGCAGCAGCAGAAAGAGTTTGGTTGGGGCCACGTCTCACACCATTTTGCCGGTACAGCCTACCAAGAGGCCAGAAGGCAGAACTTACCTTTGAATCTGTGAATGAAGGCATTGAATGCATTTGTAAAATCATGAAGAGCATCCGAAGAGAATGAATCCCAACAGCCCCTCTATCACATATGATATCAGTCAGTTGATTTTATCGATGATCTGGCAGACCTCAGCTGCCTTGTTTGCAGAGCTAATACCCAGGCATGCCAACCTCATAACAAGGACTGGATTAAAGAGAAAATCTACATGCTCCCTTGTCGGCAGGTCCAACATGCCAGGAAATAGTTGAGTAGGAGGCATTGGGGGTTGGGGGTGGGCTTGGAACACAGGTATGTCCAGTGTGCTGCAGGTGAAGTTTTGTGTTCTAGGAATCCTGTTTCCATTGTGTACACTCTAGCCAGAATTGAATGTATTCGATGAAATGGGAGGACCTTGGTCAATCTGAAATCCCCACGGCCCCTTGCCCCCAACTTTTATTTAACATAAACCTTTTAATAATATAGACAGAAGTTGATTTTTGTCAGTGAATACTGGTTCCAGTCCTTCAAACTATTCATATCTGCTTTATAACATTCACCATACTAACCCTTGTTCAAGTTGGGGTGGGAGTGGTGACAGTTTCATTGTATCTTCAAGATCAGGTCTTAGTGAAAAAAAAAAATGTTCTTTAGGGTTTTGTTTTTTTTTAAGAAGAAATCATGTTAAGTAGTTTTTTGAGGGGGGGGTAAGCTGTAATAGTGATTTAAAAAAAATAGTGTCTCATCTCTTAGAGATACATACTGAAATATTTAGGAGTGAAGTAATATTGTGTCTACTATTTACTCCAAGTTATCCAACAGATAGGGGTAAGGCATAGGAGAGACGGTGTGGATAAAATAGGGCCCACCATGTGCTGATAATAGATGAATCAGGGAAACAGGCATATGGAGATTTATCCTACTATTTCTTCTAATTTTATGTATGCTCAAAACTTCCGTAACAATTTTATTTTTCAAAAAGCAGCTGAAGAAAAAAGAACTTTTCCAAAATGTTTACTGAAACTGGAAAATGCCACTTTTCCTCTTGTATCATGGAGAAGAAAGTCTACTTAGGCCTTCAACTCTTCAGGCAGAGAATTTGACCCAACAGTGATTCCCTTCTCTCTTTCCAATAGGTAAATATTGCCTGTATCGTCAACCGTTCAAGGCCAACTCCTTAATTTATCACAGAACACCTGTCTACACATCACCACTGATATAGGACAAAGATGAAAACCTTGAGCAGGGGTATCCTGACTCAGTTATGTGTAGCAGGACAAAAACCTTTCTGAACCCTGAACAGACTTTGAATTAATTGACCCTCCACTATTATTTGAAGGCCTTGCCTAAGTGAGAAATAAATAAATAAAGCAAACCTCAACAAGCAATCATTAAAAGGTACTTGGATCGTCAGCTGGTGACAGATCTCTGAATGCCGGGGAGGGGGTGGGGGTTGTTCAAGATCTCTGCAGTGCACGTAACTTCTCCCTGAAATAGCTAAAACGCTTCCTCGGCTCCCACCTGCCTCTGGAGTCCTTGCTTTACAGAAATTTAAGGCTCAAAATGTCTACCCTTCCCCACGATAAAGTACAGAATTGATCAGGATTATGGAACCTGGAACTCTACATGTAAGAATTTTGTTTGAATATATCATGTGTTAGACAGTGACACCTATTGGTAAAGTGTAGTATTGTAAACCAGGACTATCGAATATTGCAATGCAGTCAAACCTTTCTAACTCAGACACAATGGAAAAAAGCCAGACTGAATTGGGGAAAATCCGTGGCAGGAAAAAAATCACTGTCATATGCTTTTATCACCTTCAACTAGTCTACATAATTCAACCTAGGCTAAAGGTGAGGTGTACTAGACCCTTACAGAAAGTATTTTTTGATGAGCACGGCAAATATTCAGCCTGAACTGTAGTGATATGCCTTAAATTGCAATTAATTCTTTTTAAATGGGTGTTCCCAAAGTTCTTAAAGCTGCTTTGTTCTCTTAAGTGGATAAACATTTCACAACCCTATCTCAATAAAGTATTAGGTGAATTTTATTTCTCTAAAAGTGACCCTCTGAAAATTCACAAATTCTAAACTTGTGAGATCCAAATCAATAAAAAAAATATATATATGCCTTCTACACTCAAATTAGACAAAAGATTAGGAGATACATTTCAGCGTTGTAAATGCCCAATGTAAATATGGAAGGAGGGGGCTTCTTAGTATGAAATAAATAACCTTAATCAGTTGTACAGGGGGAGGATGGATCCTCTCATTAAAGGATTAGATTGTAGGAACAAAGACAAGGCAAATGTGAAAAATAAAATCCCATCCAATTGTTTCAAATGTCCAGTCATCAGTTTGATCCCTTCCCTCATCAAAAGTGCTTACTTTGGGGGCATCTGGGTGGCTCAGTCAGTCAAGTGCCCTACTCTTGGTTTTGGCTCAGGTCATGATCTCAGGGTTCATGAGTTCAAGCCCCACATTGAGCTCCATGCTGACAGTGCAGAGCCTGCTTGGGATTCTCTCCCTCTCCCTCTCTCTGCTCCTTCCCTGCACACAGATCTCTCTCACTCTCTCTCAAAACAAATACATAAACTTTAAAAAAAAATTCTTACTTTGTTCATTAGAATGATTTATATAACTTATAAAAGTAATCTCCATCAGAATCATTTATAAATATGCTTATATTACAGTGTCAATATAGATATATAGTACAAATATATATTTAAGTATGTATCATATAAATATGTGAAAATACATTTATGCCATAAAATTACATTGTAAAATAATTTTAATAATGAACTCAATGGGGAAACTAGATTGACTCTAAGTGATTTGCTTTATAAACTCCACTTGAGGGAACACACCCACACATTGCACAGGGAGTGATGCCTGAAAGAAGTCCTCTTGAACCAAGGTTCCTCCCTCCAAATCCCTCAGTCCTCTCCTTCCTGACTACTTGACAGCACTATAATGGGTGGTGTAAGGTTTTCTCAGGCTCAGTTCTGAAGTCACCTTTGCCCTGTGTCTCCTCCTCAATTACTCTTCTCTTCTGAATCCTGGTCTCCTCCCCTCAGGGACTGGGAAGGCAGCCTTGACTGCTGTGCAGAACAAAGGAGTGCTAACATTTTATTTTCTTCTGTGGCTCTCTCCCCTCCCCTCTCCCTGCCTGTTAGTCAATGCCAGAGGAGTGCTTTGAGGAATCCACTCTCAGGTCCTAAAGTCACTGTGTGACTGAGGTGCTTGATCCCCCAGGGAGCTGAAGGTACAGCAGGGCCTCCGATAGCGATAGCCGATAGCCGGCATGTCTCTGGAGGACACGTGGAAAGCATGCGGGTTCACTGTAGTAGATGTGGTAACCACATTGACAAGCAATTTCAAATTCCAGAAAAACTAGCCTGGAAGGACTGGATCTAGAAGGAAAAAAAGGAAGAAACAGACAAGGCCTCTAACTGATGAATACTTTGCTAATGCTTCCAAAGGAAGGACAACCTGTTAATAACAGACCAGGAAGGCAACCTTGCAGTTAATTTTTACTTTCTAGTCTCATCATCAAAGCATGTTTAATGTGATCCTGCATGGGGCAAGAGGGCCCTTGCCAAAATTAAAATCAGAAAAGGTTGGCCATCTGTGAGCATTAAAGGAATATGGAAAGAGAGAACAAAGGATCAACTCCTGGAATAAAGAAACATTTTTTAACTCATGGCTGTGTTTTGGTGTGTCCTTGTTTACCATAGGATTGTGGGGTAAAAAAGTTCAGAATCCTTAAATAAATAAAACATCACAGTCATGCTGATTTATTCAAGTCATTCACTCAGGGAGTGAGTTAATTGGAATCACTTGGGAATGAGCAGATTCCACTTCCTATAGGAGCCAAGTGAAGCCTCAGATGAAGCAGTTGTTGGAAAAGTCAGGGCAACGCTGATGGTTCATGAAGACAAATTAGTTGAGCCTGAGAGAGCTTGGTGAGCTAACGCAGTTGCTGAGGGGTAGGATCTCAGCAAGCTGACTCAATATTTTACTTAAACACCAAGATTCTGGTTACCAAAAGCTGAGGACTCTATCAGCTGGAAAGGCCCATGGCTACTTTCCTCTTCATAAAAAGGAGGAATAAATCAGTGGTCGCCAAGTGTGGTCCCTGGACCAGCAGCATCTGCATCCCCCGGAAGCTTGTTACAAATGGGAATTCTCAGGCCTCACCCCCACACAGTGAAACAGAAATTCATATGGTTGTGTTTTAATAAGCCCTCCAGGTGATTCTGAAATACACTTGTTAGTGTATTAAAGTATGGGAGCCACTGGAAGAAACTCCTGGAATAAATGACAAAAATGGTCCAATAACTTTGTTACAGTTAAATAAGGACTCAAGGAGTCTTTCCCTTCCTGCCTGGCTTTACCCTGGTCCAGGCCACCACAGCCTCATGCCCAGACACCTACAGGAGTCACTTCTCTGGTATCCCCATCTGGTTCAGGCCCCTCCAGTCAATTTCCCACAGTGTTGGCAGGGTGAGCCTGAAATTACAAATCAGCTAGTGTCACTCCCTTGATTGATACCCTGCAGTAGCTTCCCACAGTACTTAGGATCAGGTTCAATTCATGAGCTGACTTCTGCTGTGTTGCCCAAACGTTCTCCCAAACTTGAATCTCTTTGTACCTGAGGCTCCAGACAAGTTGAACTGCTTTTAGCTCCTCAAATCCAACTTCCAGGCCATGATGCCATGCTTTTTCCACTACCTGAAACCCTCTCTCCATGTCTCTTCATCAGGCCTAACTGGAGGTGACTTGGTGGAAGAAAAGAAAACCCATGGGACTAAGAGTCATTAAAGACAGAGGGAACCAGGAGAAAGAAGAGAAAAGAGAGAAACCAACCCAAAAGCGTGTCGGCCTGTGCTGTGCACTTGGTGCATGGGGTCTCAAAGCCCATCCTATCCTTTGGTCTTCATCTTCTGCAGGTGTTCAACCTATCCCTGACTTCACCTTAAATGCCCCCCCCTCTGCTGGACCCTCTAGGCCCCAAAAGAAAGCACTCTCTGCAGATTAGGCTCTCTATGGCTTCCAAATAATAATTAGCTACTGGACACACAGGGGTTCTCAAAGTGTAGTTCCCACACCAGAAGCATCAGCACCACCTGGGAACTATTTAGAAATTCAAATTATTGGATTGAATAATTCAGAAACTACTGTATCAGAAACTCTAGGACAGGGCTCTGCAACCTGTATTTTTTTTTAATTTTTTTTTTAACATTTATTTATTTTTGAGACAGAGAGAGACAGAGCATGAACGGGGGAGGGTCAGAGAGAGAGAGGGAGACACAGAATCGGAAGCAGGCTCCAGGCTCTGAGCCATCAGCCCAGAGCCTGATGCGGGGCTCGAACTCACGGACCGTGAGATCGTGACCTGAGCCGAAGTCGGACGCTCAACCGTCGGAGCCACCCAGGCGCCCCATGCAACCTGTATTTTTAAAAATCCTCCAGATGACTTTTATGCACAATAAAATTTGTATCTAAAATACTGTCTAGGGGTGGCTGGTGGTTTATTCAGTTAGCATCTGAACTCGATTTTGGCTCAGATCATGATCTCACAGTTCATGGGATCAAGCCCCGAGTCGGGCTCTGCACTGAGAGCATGGGGCTGGCTTGAGATTCTCTCTCCCACTCTCTGCCCCTCCTGTCCCCTCATAAATAAATGAATGAATGAATAAATAAATGAATAAATAAATAAAATACTGCCTAAAGTATTTGTGTTAGAGCCCATGCTAATAGAACACCAGATACTCTCCTTGGCCCTCAAAGGGCTTTATATTTAGGCCTTTGGGTGATAATACCCCTCTCTTTTTTGTGTGAACCTCAAGATTGTTTTCATTGGTGTGACTAAATCTCAGGCAGGTGGAGCCAGGCAAAGCATGGGTGGCCCCTTGAAAGGTTATAGCACCTGTCAGATGCAATTGTACAGACATTAGTGACTATGATAATTATAACAGTACTAGTAATCATCGGAAAGTAAATACTGATGATCATTTGCTAACCCCTTATAACATACTTTACTTATCCAACATAGTACAACCTTCGAAAGTAGAAATTAATATACCCCCATTACGGATGCAAAAACCAAGTCTCAGAGGTCACATGATTTGCCTAAAGACATTTGAGGAAGAAGTGATAGGTCAAGGACTTAAATGTGGAACTGACTAGCTCCAAGCCGCTCATTCGAGGGCACTAATTATTCCTACAAAGGTGCATGGGTGGTTACCAGAGGGAACACTCTGCTTCTGGAGCCAGGCCCCTCTTCTTCTAAGGAAACATGGCAACATATTGAGTTTCCTTCTGTGCATCTTGCCTTTCTTTTGATGGCCTTTCTTTCAGTATTTGCTTTTGGGCTTCTCATCCTCACTGACCAATGACTGGGATGATGCAGTTTGCATTTTCTGTTGCCATGCAGAAAGTGGCAGACACTGTGAAAGAGAGTGAGCCTTCCAGATGAAATGCAATGTGTAAATGGAAATTGTCATCATTATCCCCTGAATAAATGGAGAAAATGAACATTGGCTCTAGCAGAACTGGAAGGAAAAATTGGACTGCTAACAAAAGCATTATTAATTTAAGGAACTGCCTGAATTTGCCTCTGGCAGTTTCCTTTGTAAACACCGTTAACACTCTGGAATGCTTGAATTGTATCTAAATGCATAGCTTAAATATGTAAAAACAGAAACCCAGGCATTACTTTCAGGCATCCAGAGAATTGTTTGCTTCTAAAATCTGCCAGAACAAAATACAACTAGCATATGAGACTTCCAAATTATGAGGGTCTAATATCTCTCATAAAATCCTTTCACAGAATATAGAATTGTTGACTACCTCCTACCCAAGACCAGTTATAATTTACGACTGACAAAATATGGCTCTGTAACACTGCTGGTGCAGAACGTGCTTATATTTGTGTTTCTCTGTAACATGAACATGATTCTTGGAGGTAAAAGGCTGCAGCAAGGGATATCTTTAGGCAACAGAGTTATTTAAGTGGCCAAGTCACAGCTGAGTAACTTTGTAAATGAACCTGGTAGAGTCAACTCTGTGGAGAAGAATAATTGCATCTTTATGACCTCATTCTGAGGTGGAAAGCCCCTCACTCAGGCACCATGGTGGGAGGCATTCAGAGAAGTTGTATTTTGGACACTAGAATCAAGTAAGTTATATTTCCCAGAAGGAAAATATATCTATGAATTTTGGATAAGGTAGTTCTAAGCGAAAAGCCATCCTACCCTCACCAGGCTCACAGACTTTTCCCAAATAATCTGGAAAGTAAACATGGGCTTGTCAGTTCTCTGGAGCCCAAAAAGCATTTGGGAAAAATCTTGACTGAGTTTGATGAGCAACCATACCCCGGGGAATTCTCCATTTAGAAGCAAGAGAATAAAGGAAGTGTTGGAACAGTTGCTGCTGATTGGGAACCAACCAGCCCCTGGAGCAACTGATAGTAAGCTAGCAGCTTCCTGAGCATGAGAGAGTCAAAGTTTGAATCCCTTGCTCAAGTGTAGAATAACAATAATGACAGCAACCAACACAGACTGGGGTCTTACAATGGATGGGGGAAACAAACACTTCATATATACTCGTATATTTATGTGTATATATATATATATATATATGTGTGTGTGTGTGTGTACATGTGTATGTGTGTATATATATGTATGTAAAATCATTTCTATACATTAATATGCATATATAATTATTTAACCCTTTTAATAGCCTTATTAAGTAATTTTAAAATGTTACTCCCATTTTACAGATAAGGAAACTGAACACAGAAGTTATGTAAATTTGTCCATACTAGAAAGCAACAGAAGCAGGATTCAAACTGAGTCATGCTCCAGAGTCCATGTTCCTAACCACTTACACACATCATCCCTTGACAGGGAAAGATCATGGGCTTTCATGTTTGGCACTAAGGAACTGATTTCTGACTTACTTACTTCGAGGTACAATGGGATGCCATTGTGCAAGCACAATGGAATATTACTCAGCCATACAAAAGAATGAAATCTTGCCATTTGCAACAACACTGATGGATCTGGAGGATATTACGCTAAGTGAGATAAATCAGTCAGAGAAAGACCAATACCATACAATTTCATTCATATGTGGAATTTAAAAAACAAAACAAATGAACAAAGGAAAAAAAAGAGACAAACCAAAAAACAGACTCTTAACTATAGAGACAAACTGATGGTTACCTAGGGGAGGTGGGTGGGGGATGGGTGAAACAGGTGAAGGGTATTAACAGTACACTTATCATGATGAGCAGTGAGTAATGTATAGAATTGTTGAATCACTATATTATATCCCTGAAATTAATATAACACTGTATGTTAACTATACTGGAATTAAAATGAATAGAATAAGATAAAAATAAAAAATGTGACCCTGAGTAAGTGACTTAACTTTATTCCCTGCCTATAAAATAGATAAAATTCTGAACTAGCAGACTGTCATAAAGAAGATACTTAAGACTTAGTAGACACTCAATAAACAGTTTCTTAAGCTACATCTTCATTAAATTCACTAACCATTTCTGGCTATGATCCAGTATTGGAATGGCAGCTACTGCAGACTACTTCTCTGGCTAATGATCTGAGAGGCACAAGCAGAGTGGAATGATTGCAAACGATAAAGGAAAAAATCATAAGCACTTACACACACAAATATACAGACTGGATTTTGGTGGAACTCAAAAGACAGAAAACACCTGCCTTCTACATTCAAATCCTATCAAATTTATCAGGTGCCTAGCATCATTGGATGAGGATCCACACTTAATTCTAAATCTGATTTTTGTTTGAAGAGTGTCAAAACTTTAAGTGCCAGCAATATATATTTTAAATAGATATCATTTCATATACATAAATTCATAAAAATATATATACAGTGGGGGGGGGGGTATTTCCCCCTAGGGTGATTGTGTAACAACTTCACCTCATTGCTTCAGGCTATTTGAACCTTTCCATTAACTGGGCTGGATTAATTCTGAAATGATTCACTTAAGTTGTATTTTTCTGTGATTATTAAAATGAGATTTCCCCCCTTTTTCACAACAATTTCACCATTTTTCAAACATGGCTAATGACTCTGCTTTTCCTCCAATCCTTTGGCCGTACTCCTTACCATGAAACAACTTGGAAAGGATGTGTGATTATGAATGATTTTTTTTATCTTTCCAAGTGGGAACCATGAAGTACTATTGTACTTTCTCATCCACTCCCCTATTATTTGGCTTCCTTCCTCTTTCCTGGGGAAGAGAAGGTATTTCAAGAGTAGAGAAGATTAGTTAATTATTTTCAGATGCCTTCTTACCTTGTTCTGTTAGACTCAAATCTCAATGGATTCATTTAAAATAACTGATCATTGGGTATCATTGAGGAATTGCCACTGTGGTATATTCTGACATGTATTTTTGAGTTCCAAATAAAACAAGAAGTTTCTCAGGGCGTAAGTAGCCCCTAGTATATTCCCTGCCTCCCTAATTTTATTTATTCCACATCTCCTGGTAAAATATCCATTGAGAAAAAGAAAGTAAAATGATTATCTGTTTATTAAGTTATTTTGATAGACAGGAACAGAGACTCATTAATGTCACTTGAAGAAAAGGGAGATTGAACATTAACTAGACTTACTGTGGTGATGATTTCACAATATATATAAATAGCAAATCATTATATTGTACACCTGAAACTAATATAATGTTTTATGTCAATTATTCTTCAATTTAAAAAAAAATCTTTGATGTTTGAAAAAAAAGAAAGAAAAAGGTAGAGGGGATAATCACAAAGTCATTATAAAAGGTACAAGAATGCATTTAATTCAATTTTCTCCCAAATGTACAGAAAAAACATTTCTTCTTCCCTCTGGCCACCCCCCAAGTGACCTTGTCCTCCTGGAAAAAGTATCTCCTATCTGAGAAGTCCTCACCTTTGATAGCAATGAAAGAGGCAAGGGACACACGCACAGCCAGCCACATGAACCTGACCCACCTGACAACCACCAGGGAGAAGTCTTCCCTGCCAGGTCCAGAATGACAGGTAGGTGTCCCTCCTGGATGCCTGGGCAGATGGTGATGTCACAGAGAACACAGAAAGAGCAGGTCTGGAGAGGAAGAGGATGAGTTCACGTTTGCAAATATCAACTCTGGGGCACCTATGAAACATTCAAGAGTACATCTGGGCTTGATTCTCACGAGAGAGGTCTGAGCTGCAGAGACAAGTCTGGTGACTTGCCCGGGCTACATGGCTTGAAGGTGGTGGTGGCAGTGCTGGAAGTTGACTGGAATCAGGTCTGTGTTAGTTCGTCCGTTGTGTGCTGCATGATGCCCCACATCAGGCCAACTAGTGAAGGTGTGAGGTGTGAGGCCACCCTTCTGACCCTAAGCTCTCTGTACCTCGTCCCCTTGCTTCCTATTCCACTTTCCCGGCCTGCAGACTTCCTGTGCTTGCTTGTCTCTCCTTCTCCTTTATCTTAATTAACACTATACTCAGGAAAGGATCCATTAATATTGCTTTCCCCGGGGGGATTGACTCTTAAGCAACAACTCACCATGGGCAATGCTGAGGATGATGAACATAATGATGAGCATAAGAGGATTACTTATGGATATAGTTTGTGTTTGTCCAGGCTGGGTTTTCCCCTGCATCTTCCTAAGTGTCCAGGCTGTTCTTTCTACCTCACTGAAGATATGCACTGAAAAGACCCAATCTTACACACAACTTCTATTTCTGGATCTTTCAAAAGCAGGAGCTCTTAGGGTACAGCTGCAAGAGAAATACAGGGTGCCTGGTTAAATGTGAACTGCAGATAAGTAATAGTTTTTTTCAGTGTAAATATATCTCCAGTATTACAAGGGACATTCTTATGCTAAAAAGCTATTCGTTGTTTAGCTGAAATCCAAGTTTAACTGGGTGATTTCTTCCATTTTGTTTTTTTGCTAAATCTGGCAATCCTACTGTAGGGTAAAGGGGAAGAGCCTTTGCAAACACGACAGGGGGATAAAGAAGGGAGAAGAAAATAGCAGGAGGGAGAGAAACCCAACACTAGGGCAGCTTCTGAGAAGCCCTCACAGAAATGGTCCTGAGTCTACCCCTCGCACAAGGGAGAGGGTACAGGACCTCACTGGAGAGGGGCTGTTATCCTGCAGGAGTCTGGGCCTTTGGGCTCAGGGCATGTTCCAGGGTCCCCAGGATTAAACCAGGCAGACATCCCCTGAGTCCCTTAACATCAAGTAGCTATTTGTGCTTAGAAAATTATTTTCTCTATTAGGCCCCAAAGACTGAGATAAGGGAGGTCTAAGAATGCTGACAGTAGACTTCCTGCCAACCAGCATACAGAAGGCTTCAGACTACATTTAATTCTATCTAAAGGAAATTATGTGACGTTTCTAACATCCTGTTTTGTGAAGAAAACTTCATAACTGCAAAATAATCATCATTAGTAATAAACACTGGATATTTTCTATGTGACACACACCATGTTAAGTGTTTTATGTTCATTATTTTGGCTTTTGTATTAAAACATTATTATAGAACAAAAGGAGGGGTCCTTTGTTAAGGGAGTGCCAAACTTTGAGGAGTCTGTGAAGAAGATTCCAGAAGAGTAAAAGAGGACATAAAGCAATGCCTACTTCACTTATTGATTAGCCTGGCTCTGGCCCCAAAACCTAATTATAAAGGAAATTAGGGGCTCCTGGGTGGCTCAGTCAGTTAAATATCCAGCTGTTGATTTCGGCTCAGGTCATGATCTCATGGTTGTGAGATCAAGCCCCATGTTGGGCTCTAAGCTCAGCCTTGAGCCTGCTTGGGATTCTCTCTCTCTCCCTCTCTCTTTTCACCTCCCCTCCCTCACACACTCTCTCTCTCTCTCTCACTCTCTCTCAAAATAAATAAATTTTTAAAAAACAAATAAAGGAAAAATTATCTCAGAAAGATGCTTCACTCAATATACAATATATTTGTTTCAGGAGCCAGCCGTCTGCCAGCCTGCCTTGCTGCTCCCTTTAAAAGGCAAAAAGGGGGGTGCCTGGGTGGCTCCGTCGGTTGAGCGTCCAACTTCAGCTCAGGTCACGATATCGCGGTCCGTGAGTTCGAGCCCTGCATCGGGCTCTGTGCTGATGGCTCGGAGCCTGGAGCCTGCTTCCGATTCTGTGTCTCCCTCTCTCTCTGACCCTCCCCCGTTCATGCTCTGTCTCTCTCTGTCTCAAAAATAAATAAACGTAAGAAAAAAAATTTTTTTTTTAAATAATAAAAGGCAAAAAGAGTTGGTCCTGATGTAAATGCTAAACTCCTTACCTCAGACATAATTTTTAGGCCTAGCTCAGAACTTGCAGCCTTTCCCCTAGCACAGGCTAAATTCTTCCAAGCTCTGTAACTCTATAAAAGCCACCTGTACCTTTGTGCCAAGGTTTCAGTGAAAGCATTATATTCTGCAATTACTATTCACTTGAAAGAGGGAAAATTTTCTTTCCAATCGACACAGTATCACTTCCCTCACAGACAGAATTGTTCATCTAGCACAGGCATTTCTTGTTTTATTTTACTTCAATTTCTGTGCTTCACAGATACTGCATTTTTTACGAATTGAAGGCTCATGGCAAACCCTGCATGGAACAAGTCTATCGGTGCCATTTTTTCCAACAGCTTTGGTTCACTTCATGTCTCTGGGTCACATTTTGGTACTTCTCACAATATTCCTAAACTTTTCATTATTATTATATTTGTTATGGTGATCTGTGATCCGTGATCTTTGATGTTACTATTGTAATTGTTTTGGGGTGCCATGCCCATATAAGAGAGCAAACTTAGCCCATAAATGTGGTATGTATTCTGACTGCTCCACCAATGAACTGATCCCCATCTCCCACTCCTCAGGATCTCCCTATTCCCTGAGACAGAGCAATATTTAAACTAGGCCAATTAATTACCTTATAATGGCCTCTAAGTGTTCAAGTGAAAAGAAATCATATGTCTTCCACTTTAAACTGAAAGCTAGAAATGATAGAGCTTAGCTAGGAAGGCATGTCAAGGGGTGCCTGGGTGGCTCAGTCAGTTAAGCGTCTGACTTCTGGCTCAGGTCATGATCTTGCTTTTTGTGGGTTCAAGGCCTACATCAGGCTCTGTGCTGACAGCTTGGAGCCTGGAGCCTGCTTCGATTCTGTGTCTCCCTCTGTCTCTCTCTGCCCCTCCCTTGCTCGCAGTCTCTCTCTCTCTCTCTCTCAAAAATAAACATTAAAAAAAGTTTTTTTTTTAAAGGAAGGTATGTCAAAACTAAGGCCAAAAGCTAGGCTTTTTGTACCAGTCAGCCAGGTTGTGAATGCAAAGGAAAAATTCTTAAAGGAAATTTATAGTGCTCCTCCGGTGATCACATGAATGATAAGGCAAAACAGCTTTATTGCTGATATAGAGAAATGTTTAAACCAGCCACAACATTCCCTTAAACCAAAGCCTAATCCATATCAAGGCCCTAACTCTCTTCAATTCCATGAAGGCTGAGAGAGGTGAGGAAGCCGCAGAAGAAAAGTTTGAAGCCAGCAGAGGTTAGTTCACGAGGCTTAAGGAAAGAAGCCATCTCTGTTAACATAAACGTCCAAGGTGAAGCATCAAGTGCTGATGTAGAAGCTGCAGCAAGTTATCCAGAAGATTCTGCTAAGATAATGGAGGTGGCTACACTAAATGACAGATTTTCAATATATTGGAAGAGTAGTCTGTTAGAAGAAGATGCCATCTGGGACTTCCATAGTGAGAGAGGAGAAGTCAATGCCTGGCTTCAAAGCTTCTAAGAACAGGCTGATTCTCTTCTTAGGGACTAATGCAGCTGGATCCTGGAAGTTGAAAGCAATGCTCATTTATCCCTCCAAAAAACCTAGGGCCCTTAAGAATTATGCTAAATCTACTCTGTCTATGCTCCATAAATAAAACAACAAAGCCTGGGTGACAGCACATCTGCATATAACATGGTTTACTGAATATCTTAAACCCAGTGTTGGGACCTACTTCTCAGAAGAAGATTCCTTTCAAAATATCACTGCTCATCTATAATGCACCTGATCACCCAAGAACTCTAATGGAGATGGACAGTGATATTCTTGTCGTTTTCATGCCTGCTAACACAACATCCATTCTGCAGCTCATGGGTCAGGAGTAATTTTGATTTACAGGTCTCATTATTTAAGAGATGCATTTTGTAAGGCTATACCTGGTACAGATAGTGATTCCTCTGATGGATCCAGGCAAAGAAAATGGAAAGTTTTCAGGAAAGGATTCACCATTCTAAGTGCCATTCAGAACACTTGTGATCCATTGGAGGAATCAAAATATCAACATTAACAAAGGTTTGGAAGAAACTGATTCCAACCCTCATGGATGACTTTGAGAGATTCAAGACTTCAATGGAGGAAGTAACTACAGATATGGTGGAAACAGCAAGAAAACTAGAGTCAAAAGCAGAACATGGGGGTGCCTGGTTGGCCTTGTCAGTTGAGTGTCCAACTCTTAATTTCAGCTCAAGTCAAAAATCCCAGGGTCGTGGGACTGATCCCCGCGTTGGGCTCCATGCTGAGCATGGAGCCTGCTTAGGATTCTCTCTCTCTCTCTTCCCCTCACCCCCACTTGTGCTCTCTCTCTCTGTCAAAAATAAAAATTAAAAACAAAAGTGGAGCCTGAAGACGGGCCTGAATTGCTGCAATTTCATGATAAAACCTGAATGGATGAGGAATTGCTTCTTATGGATAACTAAAGAGAGTGGTTTCTTGAAACAGAATCTACTCCTGGTGAAGAGACTTTGAAGATGGTTGAAATGACAACAGAGGATTTAGAATATGACATAAACTTATTTGATATAGCAAAATCAGGTTTTGAGAGGATTAGCTCAAATCTTGAAAAAAGCTCCACTCTTGGTAAAATTCTATCAAACAGCATCCCATGCTGTACAGAAAACATTCATGAAAGGAAGAGTCCATCAATGTGGCAAACTTCATTGTTGTTTTCTTTTAAGAAATTGCTACAGTCACCCCAGCCTTCAGCAACCACCACCCTGATGAGTCAGCAGCCATTGACATCAAGACAAGACCCTCCACCAGCAGAAAGGTCATGCTTCGTTGAAAGCTCAGAAGTTGATTAGCATCAAAGTATTTTATTAAATACTTTAGCAATAAAGTATTTTATTAGAATATGTACATTGTTTTTTTAGACATAATGCTACTGCACACATAAAAGACTATGGCATAGTGTAGACATAGTTTTATATGCACTAGGAAACCAAAAACAATTTCATTTGACTCACTTTATTGTGATATCCTCTTAATTGTGGTGGTCTGGAACCGAACCCACAGTGTCTCTGAGGCATGTCCATGCACAGTGTTCCTTCTCCAATAATAAGAAGCAAACAGGTTTCGACCTAACTTGGAAGCATTTTGCGCCTCCTACATGAAGGTATGAAATGGTTTTTCTTTCATGCTGAAAAATAAATCACAGTCATCCAATAGTCTAGCACCTGACTTTGAAATCTGAAATCATCTTCAAGGCATCACAAAAATAGAAATCATCATCATCATCATCATCATCATCATCTTTCTCAACAATGACTAGCATAATAGTGTTTGCCCATGTTACAAAGATTTATAAAAGGATACAGGTCATGAAATTTCTTGATTTTTGACCAAAACTTAGCAATTATGTTTTGAAGAGGTTTTACCACTTAACCTTACAGATGAACTCCCTACCAAAAGTTATTGGAAAAGAGGTTTTTGTAAAAAAAAAAAAGAGAGATTTGTGTTATAGGATTTATTGCCAAGTCCATGGTCTCTGGTACAGACACCTGATATTACAAATAATTCAATCAGAGGTTAGTCTTAAATATCTTGATGTTGAAAGCAAGAAGTTATTGACATTAATATAAACACTTTGCACTGGGGGAGCTCCCCACCATCCACAATGAAGGCAGAAATAATAGTTTCTTTTTAAAGGAACTGGGAGGCATATACATGAATATATAATCCCTAATCCCATGCAGACCCTGCATCTTTGACCTCCTTAGCATTTATACTTCTGTATAAACTGCAATAAGTTAAAGGCAATTTTTCCTTTGGTAAAAACAATAAAGATCCAGACCTTTCTCCACCTGGATGTCTCACATTCTTCAAGATCAAAAAACTTCATTTCTCTCTGCCTTTTAAAAATATATTCATTCCAGGGGCGCCTGGGTGGCGCAGTCGGTTAAGCGTCCGACTTCAGCCAGGTCACGATCTCGCGGTCCGTGAGTTCGAGCCCCGCGTCGGGCTCTGGGCTGATGGCTCGGAGCCTGGAGCCTGTTTCCGATTCTGTGTCTCCCTCTCTCTCTGCCCCTCCCCCGTTCATGCTCTGTCTCTCTCTGTCCCAAAAATAAATAAAAACGTTGAAAAAAAAAATTTAAAAAAATAAATAAATAAATAAAAATATATTCATTCTGAGCTAGGATTCTCAGTTGGATATTGGAGTTGCAAATATGAAAAAAAGGAAAGACTAGAATGTACTATTATCAGTATGAACTCACGGTTTTTTTAAATACAGACAGACAAAAAAACATATACATAATACATAATATAGAAATATATATTATATACAAATACATATAAATATAAGTACAAACGTTAAAATATATATATTTACATGTATACATATATATACACACACACATATTTCCTAGCTCTGTCTAGAAAAGGAATTGGAAATATTAACACTCCAATAGTAATGAGTACACCCAAATTTTAGTACTAGGAATGAGTGCTCTCTGGACAAAGGAGGATTCTAGGACTGGAACAAAGAGAGTACCAAATGATCTCTGTTGTACTATATTGCTCTAGAAGTCAGAAAGTATCCAAAGAATGGTAGAGACTATCAAAAGCATACAGAAACTAATTTGAAGGGATTCTCAGAGGGAAAATCAGGGACAATTTGAACATCAGAATAAATGACATTGTGGATTATAACTTATTTTTAAGAAGAAATCCATGAGTCTGACTTCAGTTCAGGTCATGATCTTGCAATTCATGGGTCCAAGCCCCATGTCAGGCTCTGTGCTGATAGCATGGAGCCTGGGGCTTGTTTCGGATTCTCTCTCTCTCTGCCCCTCCCCTTCTCATGTTCTCTCTCTCTCTCTCTCTCTCTCTCTCTCTCTCTCTCAAAAATAAATAAACATTTAAAAAATTAAAAGAAAAAGGGAGATCGACTGGGTGGCTCAGTTGGTTAAGTGTCTGACTTTGGCTCAGGTCATGATCTCACGGTTCATGAGTTCAAGCCCCTCATTGGGCTCTGTGCTGACAGCTCAGAACCTGGAGTTTATTTCATATTCTGTCTCTCTCTCTCTCTGCCCCTCCCCTGCTCATGCTCACTCACTCTGTCTCTGTCTCAAAAATAAATAAACATTTAAAAAAAATTTTTAAAAAGAAAATCCATGAGTCCATACTGATATAAATAAGTAAATACATAGATGAAGAGAGCAGAAAAGCTCTTCCTAACAGTAATATAGATATAGTAATATAAATACAAAAGCAATTATGAGTTAAAAAATCAACAATGGGGAAACAAAAGCAAAAATAACCTCTTAGGACTTCATCAAAATAAAAAGCTTCTGCACAGTGGAGGAAACAATTCACAAAACTAAAAGACAAGCTATTGAATTGGAGAAGATATTTGCAAATGACATATCTGATTAAGGGCTAGTATCCAAAATCTATAAAGAACTAATCAAATTCAACACCCCCCAAAAAAAGCAAATAATCCAGGTTTAAAAAAATAGGCAGAAGGCATAAATAGACTTTTCCAAAGAAGATTTCCAGATGGCCAACAGACACATGAAAAGATGCTCAACATCATTCATCATCAGGGAAATACAAATCAAAACTACAATGAGATATAACCTCACACCTGTCAGAATGGCTAAAATTAACAACACAGAAAACAACAGGTGCTGGCAAGGATGCAGAGAAAGAGGAATCCTCCTTACACTGTTGGTGGGATTGCAGCTATTCTAGAAAACAATACAGAGTTTCATCAAAAAGTTAAAAATAAAACTACCCTACAATACAGCAATTGTACTACTAGGTATTTACCCAAAGATTACAAACGTACTAAATGGAAGCGATATATGCACCCCAATGCTTATAGCAGCATTAGCCCAAATGTCCATTAACTGATGAATGTATGTATGTGTATGTATCTATGCATGTATGTATATATAATGGACTATTACTCAGCCATCAAAAAGAATGGAATCTTGCCATTTGCAACGACATGGATGGAGCTAAAGAGTATTAACGCCAAGTGAAAGAAGTCAGTCAGAGAAAGAAAAATACCATAAGATTTCACTCATATGTAGAATTTAAAAAAAAACAAACAAAACAAATGAGGGGTGCCTGAGTGGTTCAGTTGGTTAAGTGTCTGACTCTTGATTTTGGCTCAGGTAATGATCCCACAGTTAGTGGGTTCGAGCCCTGCATCAGGCTCCATGCTGGGTGTGGAGCCTGCTTAAGATTCTCTCTCTCTCTCCCTCTCTCTCTCTCTCCCTCTCTCCTTCTCTCTCTGTCTCTCTGTCTCTCTCTCTGTCTCTGTCTCTCTCTCTCAAAACAAACAAACAAACAAACAAACAAACAAAAAAGAAACAAAACAAATGAACCTAGTGAGGAAAGAAAGAAAGGCAAACCAAGAAACAAATTCTTAAATATAGAGAAGAAACTGGTGACTACCAGAGGGGAGGTGGTGGGAATTGGGTTAAACAGACAACAGGGATGAAGGCATGCACTTGCTGTGATGAGCACTGGGTGTTGTGTGTAAGTGATGAATCACTGAATTCTACACCTGAAACCAATATTGCACTGAATGTTAATTTGCTGGAGTTTAAATAAAAACTTGGGGGGGGGGGGAAATATACAATTTTTTAAGTAAAAAAAAAGAAAATCAGTAATGGATGCTCAAACTATCAGTTAAAAGTTTGATAAGGAACATGATAGTTACATAGCCTCAGAGTGTCCCCACAAAAACCCTGATAATTAAAAAGGGGAAAATTAATGTTATAGTGAAGAAATTTAGTGAACATCATCCTAAGTTATCAATGTCAGTATCACTGATTTTGGGACAAACCTACATTAAGTGCCTTATCCTATGACACACCAAGGAGGATACATCCCAACTTCTTTCTTTTCAAAAATGCGTAACCTGAATCTAGTCATAAAGAAACATTAGCTCAGCCCAGGTTGAAAGGCATTCCACAAAATAAATGGTTCCTACCTTACAAAAATGCAAAGACACGAAAGACAAAGGTTTAAGAACTGTTTAAAATGAGAGGACAACTGCAGAGACAACTAAATGCAATGTATGAATCTGGATTGGATCCTGCACTGGGAGAGACAACTAACAAAATCTGATTATGTCCTGTGGATTCAATAACAGTGTTGTACCAACATCAAATATCTTAAGTTTAATTATTTTACTGTGATCACGTAAGAGCCCATCCTTTTTCATAGCAAATATACACTAAAGTGTTTAGGAGTAAAGGAGCTAATAGTCTCCAACTTACTCTCAAAAGGTTCAGAAAAAAATTACCTGTGTGTGTATGACAGAGGACAAGAGCAAATGGGGTAAGAGGTAAGAAAGAGTGAATCTGGATGAAGTATTAGGTGGCATCTTGTACTATTCTTGTAACTTTTCTATACATTTAAAATAATATCAAAATAAAAAGTTACAAAAATCTCCCCATTTTTCAAGGCCCAAGGGGATCCTATATCTTCCATGAAGCCTTCTCTTCCTACTACAGATTGAAATCATAAGTCATAGAATTTTATTGCACGAAGAGTCTAAGTACTTTCTCCAGAGAAATCCTGTAGCAGGGTGAGTGTGTATTATTCATCAGTTATTAATTAATCAAAAGACTTCTGAGGAAGTCACTCCTCTTGTCTCATCTATTACCAAAATCTTCTGCTATCTTTTATCTCTCCAATTATATTGAAAGCCTCTTGAGACCTGGAAATGTTTCTTACAAGTTCTTTAACCTTCTGACCTCTTGTTCACACGCCCCACCCCTTCTCCTGCCCCTACCCCCATGGCTCACAGCCTCTTGGCCAACAATAGAAAACAACACTGGTGTACTCCTCCTATTACTCCTTAACCCATCATGGTTCAGCTTTAGAGGCCAGCCCTTTATGACACCATAGACTGGATTGATTATCTTTGTACATACTCCTGAGAGCACCCCATTCTTATGCCAGTGTAGCACTCATTGTGCTAAACTGAAATTGGCTACTTTCTTGTTTATCTCCGCCACCATATTCCAAGCTCCTTGAGGGCTGAGACTGGGTGAGAGGATTAGAGATTCATTAAATATTTATTGAATAACTAAATGAGTAATGATGCCTTAATTTCTGGAAGTCAACACTTGATGCCGGTTTCAATACCATTTCAGACAACCTACTTCAGAATCACTTGGGGTGCATGTAAGCTACACTACCAGGACTCACCTGGAATGTAATCAATCTTTGGGGGAATAGGGGCTGAATATCAAATTCATAAATTTATCAGGCAATTGTAATTAACACTAAGAGGCCATAGATGGAGCAGAATGAAGTCATTTTCTATTATTCCTGCCCCTGCATTTCTCACCCCTAGTGCAAAACTCCCCGAAACAAATCTTGCTGTGATCCTGGAGTTTCTACTCAATTTACACCCTCCCTATTGAAGTATGGCCTTTGAGGATCTGGCCTCCAGGACTGTTTCTCAGTGGCCAACTTCAAAGAATTTTGCAAGCCCCTTGTGTCCATCCAAAATTTAAGGCTAGTTGGTGCTAAAGAAGTCAATTTACTTAATATATCTGGAAAGGAATGACAAGGAAATATAGTTTAACATAATCAAAATTTTACATAGAAAATAACAAAAAGACAACATGTAGGATAAAATACAAAAAGCAAAAACAAACAAAACAAAACAAAACAGAAAGACTTGCTTTCCAGCTCTAGTCCTACCAGAAAAGAAGGATTTTCATCTGTAAAAACATTGACTTTGGATTAAACCAACTGTTACATACAATTACATATCCCTTGAAGTACTAGCAGTGACCTCAAAGTTTTAAAAAGTTGGAGAGGGGCGCCTGGGTGACTCAGTCGGTTAAGCGTCCAACTTTGGCTCAGGTTATGATCTCGTGGTTTGTGAGTTCAAGCCCTGTGTCAGGCTCTGTGCTGACAGCTCAGAGCCTGGAATCTGCTTCAGATTCTGTCTCCCTCTCTCTTTGCCCCTCCCCCACTTGTGCTTTGTCTCTCTCTCTCAAAAATGAATAAATGTAAAAAAAAATTAAAAAATAAAAAGTTGGGGAGAAGACACTTATGGTTTTATGAAGTTTTACTGAGGGTCCTAACAGTGATATTTTTAGCCTGTGCATCTCTGTTGTGTGTTAATACAGACTGTTTACAAGCTACTAATAACCTCTTTGCTTTGTGATTCTAGATGAATTGCAAAAATAAGATATTCATTTCTCTTTCCATCTCTTAAATGCCATGCCTTTGTCATGATCTTTATTTTAAGGTTCATGAAATGAAAAGACAGTCCCCCCCCCAAAAAAAATAATCAATGGACAGCATCTTGAACACTGTGACATAAATTATTCTGAGTTAATAATTTACTAGTTTAGAGAACCAAGGGAGATAAGCAAGATTCCCAACGTAAGTGAAAAAAAAAAACTGTGTGCATATTTAAATAATTCATACTTTAATTAAAATTGCCTATGGAACACTAGGGCAGCCCAAAATCATTTGACCAACACCTATGTTCATCAGTTTGAAAAAGAAAAAGAAGAGTCACCATAAATAACTTTGCATGGTTTTCAAAGGTCCCCAAACTGTGGAAACATATAGGTCACATGCTTTTACCCCGTGCTCCGTGCTAGAATTAGCTCGTGGTGTCAAGAGGGGGAAGCACACACTAAACAGCAGGTACTCAGTGGGTTTTGCTGCATGAAGCATAATGAGGATTTCAGATGTAACACACTAATACTTGTTTTATTACCGTAGTCAATTGTCCGTGCATCTTAGGATTCATGTTGTGTACATTGGCTAAGTCATGTTTCTTTCATTAGCTGAAGCAATTAATGTACATTCAGCCTTTTAAGTGCTACCTCTTTATGCTTTCTCCTTGTGTAATTCAGTTTGCAATGATTAAAATAATTTTTCAATGGCGATGTCACAGCTTAATGAAAAAATATATAGCAGTAATGTAAGAAGCATTTGTAAACATTTTTAGGAGGATATTGTTTGTTGTTACACAACCCTGTAGCAGATGGCTATAAAAAGCAGCTCAAATTCAAGAACGAGCTGAGAGACCTCAGGGGATTGGGATAAATAGGTGAAAGAAGGAGAGATTTTATTGTTCTGAAAGAGAATTTAATGCCACGTCAGAAATAGCTTTGGGTCCCTCTTTTGGTTTGTATGGTTAAGGACTAAATATGGGCTGGTGTTGACAATGAATGCCTCAGTCTTTTAACCATTGGGCACTCACCTTGTGCCTGGCCCCGGGCTAAATCTTTGACATACACAGCTTCTCATTCAGTCATAGAAACTGTGAGAAACTGAGACATAGAAGAATGAAACAACTCTCCCTAGAGTCTCACTGCTAGTTAGCACTGGAGCTAGGATGCATCCCGCACCCCATCACCCTTTTACCTTCTTACCCTTTTACCACCTAGCAGAGTGGTTAAGGAGTCAGGCTGCGTGGGGTTATGTCTGAGCTTGGCTGTATAGTAGCAGTGGGACTGGAGCACATTGCTTAGCCTTTCTGAAACTCACTCAGTTCATGGTCTTTAAAAATGGAGACGGTAATAGAAACCCAACTCACAGCAGTGTTGTGAAGAGCCAGTAAGTGAATACATGCCACGCGCTCAGAAGCACGCCTCGGCACACACATGGCAAGCGCTCGCTCGGCATCTCCTCTTAGAATTATTACTATTTCTGCTATACTGCCCACCCAGTGATGTCTGCTACTCTATTTCAGGCCTAATTGTTTCTTTGTTTTAAGCAAGATGCTGTGCTATTATGATGCCTATTAGTAAATGAGTATGTGTGCAAAGCGTCTTGGAGAGAATTATGACATGCTTGTCACATGTTAGAATCAGAATCCAGATTTCATCAACGTATCTTTCCTAATTTAGTAAGTGGTTATCCTTTTAATGCAATGGGTAATAATTTCACTAGATGTATTTTTTAAATTATTTTTAGCTTCTGCAGGCATGATATGATAATTCAGTCTTTAGCAACTAAATATATGTGATTAGACAAAGTAGTTCAGCTATTGAGAACATCATATAATGTTTCCTTTAGATTCCCAGTCAGCATTGAACAGAAGAAAAGCTATTCCTGATCTATGGTAACTCACTACATTCTTTATTCAGGCTGGCTGCTTCCTGAAAGCTCTCATACTTCCCTCTGCCTATATAATGCTTCCCCTGATTCTACATTTGTCATGTCCCTGCTCTCCCTCAGAGACTAAGTTAAATGTTACCTCCTCCAGGAAGCCCTCCAAGAAGCTTTCCAGATCTGCTCTTCCTTCCCGGATAAAATTAGCTCTCTCTCATGTGAATGCCTGAGACAGAAAGCATCCATTTTCTTCCAATAACTATACTCTCTTTCTACTTGCTTATAAACTTCTGGGCTTCAGCCAACAAAGGGCTTTCCAGAATAAAGACCATATCAGCCTCTCAGAACACCCTGGGTATGGCCAGCCATGTGACCACAGTTTGGTGAACAGGATGTAGACAGAAGTATCCTGTCCTATTTCTAGGACACGTCCTCATATAGAGCAGTTCTTGACTCTTTCCCTCTTTCTGATTGCTCAAGTGGACTTAGCAGCTGATACTTGAGCAGCCATTTTAGACCATGAGGTAGAAGTCAAGTGTTGATGATGGCAAGAACGGCTAGTTAGTTCCTGATGATTATAAAGTCACTGGGAAGCATGGACTGCCCACTGCCAGAAACTATTTATGTGAGAAAGAAAGAAACTTTCAGTTTCTTTCATTTGTATATGGACCCAATCTTGACTCATTCAACTCCTTCACATTTGGTATTGAATGCACCTGTATCTCCTGCATGGCACTCACAATATCACATTGTATCTAACCACGAGCATAGCTGTCACTGTACTAGATGGGAGTTCCCAAAAGTGAGGACTGCCCATTGAGTACTCATCACATGCCAGATTCTTAGTAGGCTCTTGAGTAAATGCTTGTTGCATAAAGACAACCTGAACCAGAATGTGTAGAAGACGTTAAAAATATAGCTCCTCTTGACACGGAATCAGGAGCATTGTTTTGTATAAGCATAAACGTCTTTTTCATGCACAGATTTACAGTGCACAACAGAGAAGCAGCACAGAAATGTTCTGTTGTTATGCCTATCCATTGCTCTTACTCAGAATGACCTTATTATAATTAAGAGAGTAAATTCTCTCGCTTCAGGATTGTTTGTTTGCTTGAAGGCTCCAGCAATAAAGCATCTACATTTGGCTGAAGAACACTCTCGTCTGAAAAGATCATCCTCTTGAGTAGAAAGCCTTAGGAAGAGTGAGTGGTAGCTGTGAGGGAAGAGAGGCTCACGGCTGTCACATGATTCTTACATGTTACATGAGCCAAGGTTGTGGGATATGATTACAAGAATTATGAGACTCAGCCCATGTCCTAGGTTTTAGGCACTTGCTGGATATTTCTACACTTAGTCTAACTTCCTATCCAGAATAATTTTCCAGGGGTTCACTAAAATAGACAGTGTCTGTCATTTGAAAGTCTATATTATTATGAATTGCAGGGTTTAAAAAGTAACAGGAACAGAATATTTTAAACTTGAAAAGCAATGTTTTAGCAGAAGGTAATGATTTCGAGAATGCAGCCTTGGGTTTTTGTTTAGTTTTTGTTTTGTTGTTTTTTTTCTTTAGAATAAAACAATCAACTAAAAGAAAATAGAATATCTTGGGCATGAGTGTGTTACTGATTTATCCATCCTCTGCTATGATCCCATGACTCTTTGGTAACGCCACATATCTGAAATTATTATATGAACTTTGTAAAAAGCATGACTTCTATGGGAATTCAAAACTCAACTTGAGTATTAAGCACTTAGCTCAGTTTCATTTCCCAACACTACTGACATCATGAAGCTCTTCAGAGGGTTCTGAGTGGTATAGAAAAAAGGTTTGTCTGAATTTAAGAGCCTAATTTGTCTGCTTTAGAAGAAAAAAATATAATCTTTTTGGTGGCAAAGATTTTTGAGATATAAGTATGACACTGATTTGGCTGTAAATTTTTAAATGGCAATGAGAAAATGAGCCATGTTCTTTTTCTCAAATTCACACTTGGCCAACAGTGAGAATCCTTTCATACTGCTTTCTCTGAATAAGGGTCACTTTATTCAAAGGGCAGAAAAAAGTAGAATTATTTAATATATAAGAGCAGCTGCAGAAAATGCCCTCACTGCCATTCTGAGGCCCAAGACAAATTGGAAAACATATGTCCCTCTGACATCAGTCACTTAACATCTTGCTCCCCCTAAAGATCACCGTCCTGGCTAACCATGTGTTGGCCAGTTTAAAAGTTAGTTCATTGGTACCACACAGCAATACCACTAGAAATAATGTACTCCAGACATTTTGTGTATTGGAAATAGGTATTTTATCTGTGGAAAACAATGCAAATGTCATTGAAACAACTTAATCAAAGGGCATAATTGTTAAAACAACTGAGCATGGCTAGATCATTTTAAGAGTGAGATTCTTAATCAGAATCACTTATCACCTTAGTTATTACCACAGTTATAAAATATTTGCCATCAATGAAGAAGAGAGGGAGGGAGGAAAGAAGGGAAAATGGAAGGAAGGAAAACATCTTCAGGAAAGATGTTATAATCTCCCTGGTTTCAAGAACCTCAAGCCAGAGTCTTAGAGAATCTGAATCCCTAATTAAAGAACCAGCCTTTGGATCCCCTGGGAAGCTAAAGCACGGCTGTTGTCATTCACATGTGTCTTAACAAAAGTCTAAGGACATGGGGACCACAAATTCTATCTGTGGCTCTGTCCAACCCTGGATTCTTGAGAGTCTTTTCTGTTCTTTTTTGCCTGGGTTTCCCCCCAGGCTACCAAAGGGAAGAGAAAGTGAGAGAAAGTAAGGAAGAATGTGTAGAGGAAGGGCAATAATATTAACATAGAGACATAATTCCCATTTATACCCCAGGTTTTCCCTTTTTTTACCTATCTGGGAGACTTTGGGTGTTGAAAGTACTGGAATGTGAGACCACATTCGGCAACTGAGCTGATCCACTATGTACTAGAAGTACTAAGTACTAAGGTGTGGGAAGAGCCACAAAGAACGGCTGAATTACAAGTAAAATAAACTCCCGGTGGAGAGGAGCCGGTGCCCCACTAAAATACTAGACCAGTTTCAGTGACCTTGAACCCAGAAGCATTTGTAAAGCAACTCAACCAAATGCTGGCACTCCAATCTGAAATCAAAGCCAAAAGCACAGTTTCAGAATCTGTAACCTATCTGATCTTAATCTCGATCCACGGAAACTTCATGAATATTTTCTACTGAAATAGAGCCCGATCCAGGAGTTCCACTGAGGCATCTTGGAGGTACAGTACACTTGAAAGAGTTTATAAACAATTCACCCTGAAACTCTAAGGGAAGTTGGAAATGAGTAGGCAGTAATTCTTTATGAACCAAATCAAAGAGAAAATTGCCAGAAATTACATTACTTCTTTTTGTAAGACAGAGCTGAAACTGTTTTGACACTCATTAAAAACAAGACAACAGGCTCAAAAGGGAGTTGCTTGTGCTAAACTCCAAGTCACCAAATCAAGAGGTAATTGCAGGTATGGCTTTTCCAGAAATGGAATCTCAAACCAGTCAACCAGGAATCACCTGATCAGCACTATTAGGTAATCTGCCTGACAGACCCCTTCCATCCTCTAAAGTAACCTTGTAACAATCAACAGGCTTTTTTACCTAGTGTAACTTCCTTGTTCCTGACTATAAAAGTTATTTTGTACAGCTCCTCAGAGCTCCTTTTTATTACTAGATAGGTTGCTGCTTAATGTGAATTAATTTTTGCTCCAATACACTCTTAAAATTTTAAATAAGCCTTGGTTTATCTTTTAACACAATGAATTATTCTTTATTCAACTGATGATTCACTCTTGCCAAAACAGTTCCCTCTTGCCTTTTTTTTTTTTTTTAACTCAGAATGTTTAGTCATAAAGTTATTATTGAGTGTTTTGGGCTTTATCCCTGTAAGCTGGCAACCAGATCTGAACTGCATTAATAGATCTGGTAAAACCCTGGAACTTGACTCAGGAGGATTTGTTTCTGTTTGTTTTCAAAAATACTAATGACAATAACAATTATAACTGGTAGGAAAACAGTTTCAACACTGTTGCTGGTTGCTACCAAAGTATTGAGTTCCCTGTTTTTGAGAAACATGCTAAGGGATAAACTTTGTATTCTTTTTTTTTAATTTTTTTTTCAATATATGAAATTTATTGTTAAATTGGTTTCCATACAACACCCAGTGCTCATCCCAAAAGGTGCCATCCTCAATATAAACTTTGTATTATTCTAAGTAGGTCTTTCGTAGTTTGAGAAGGGCCTTTTCTCTCTTCCCTCCTCCACTGGAAACCTTTCCCCACAAAAAAAATTAAAATTAAAAAATATTCTTTTGGCAATCTATTTGGGGGGGGGGTGTGCTAACAAGATACTCCTAAGGGTAATGAGAAGACGCTAAAGAGAAACTTGCTTTAAGTGATAATTTTGCCTGAGGTCCATTTACCATGGCAATAATTAGAAAATCTGAATGTGGTAGGCAGTGTTCTAAGCTGACCCCCCCCCCAAGATTCCAGCTCTCTGGGATACAATCCCTGACCAACCCCGTCGTTCCCCTAACTGTGGACAGAATAAAACCTGGATGGGACACTCTCCTCCTGGCCTGGAAGAAAGAAAATTGCCATATTGTGAAAAGAGGGTGGCCTCTAGGAGCTGAGAGTTGTCCCGGCCAATAGCTAGCAGGAAAACAGAGAACTCCGTCATACAGCCACACAGAAATAAATCTGCCAACAACTAGTGAGCTTGCGAGGACACTCCAAGTCTCAGCCAAAACCTTGATTTCAGCCTGAACAGAGGGTATATCTAATTTGTATCCAGACTCTTAACCCGTAGAAACTATGAGATAATAAACTGACATTTTTATAAGCCACCAAATTTTAGGTAATTTGTTATGTAGCGATAGGAAACCAATATGTTGACAAATGCATGTAAAAGTCAGTCAACAGAACTATTAAATATCCCTGCAGTAAATGGCACTACTTTATCCTGGTGGAAGCAAAAGCAAAGGTTAGACTTGGTATTCGATACTGTTTTCTCTTCTTTTTTCAATGATAACATCTGGCATTTGGCATAAGCGCCTAGAGCAGTGTTTTCATGTCTCCTCTGTCATCTTCTTCAGTGGACCACAGAATCTATTTCAGAGGAAATCATGGAATGATTCCCTTCTGATAAGATGCTCAAAGTCAAGATTCTATTGAAAAGAACATACGCAGCTAATCCATTTCGATTAAGTAAAGAAGTTTCTCTCTTATATATATGGTATCTCCTCAAGTACCATCAGAATTTGGTCAATCTAAAAAATGTGTTTGTAAAGAGGGGAGCCCATAGGGTCCAGGTGTACATATGGATAATATTAAGATTCTAATCATTGGTGTGTTTGTTTTCCCTTTTCCATTTTGTAAAAGTTATAGTAGTAGGTAGTAGTTGTGGTATAGTAGTAGTATCCTTTATGGCACATTGTGCTCAGCTGTTTTCTCTCCACTGAGACTCCCAAAGGAAACAGACTTAATCTTAATGAGGAGAGGGCACACTGGAAGGGAAGACACTGGAAGGGAAAACAGTGGTAGCCTGGACATTAGGAGACCTAGGTTCCAGGACCTACTTCGACATTAAGTAGCTCATGATTTTAAACATACAATTTTCTTTTTCTAGGTCTTGGTTTCTTCATCTATATAAAGAAAGGGTTCAATACGCTCACTATAGTTTACGGTGTTTAAAACCGCAAGGAATCCCTAAAGTACCCATGGTGAAAGTGAAGACAGCAATGAGGTAGGGGAGACAGGAAACCAAGCGGGCAGTCTCCAGGTCTCCACATTCACTTCCACACAGGTTAGTTATTCTCAGTTTCATACCTGTGGGCTCCATGGAGGATTTCATAACAACAAAGGCTGCCATCGCTTTAAAGCAAAAATGTTGAAAAGCACCGAGCTAGATGGTCTATTAGGTCTTTCTCAGAAAAGACTATGAGTCTTTCAGAAGAAATAAAACAAGGAGAATGAGCATACGTTCATTCTTTTTCTGATCATCACTTTTGTCTTAGATTCTGCTTAGGTAGGAATAAATTATTTTTAAGGAAGATGAGGTGTCCGTTAATCCACCTGGCATTTCAGCTTTCTTTGTCATGGAGATGTTCTCCTTCGCTTTTCATTAAGGTGGTACATTTCATAGACAACCTATACTCAGAGCAACCATGATGTTCCAGTACAGTAATTATTTCATTTAAGCTTAGCTATATTAATCAAGCTAATTCGCTGGGTGAGATAAAAATTTCTTACATTCTAAAGTTGCTTATGTAAATAAATTCAAAAATCAAGGAATAAATTATTTTCTGTCTTTCTGTCCAATTTCTAGCTCTGGTCCCTGAATTTATGTTTGATGCTGGAGAAAGACCAGCTCCACCATCAAGCAGAACAATTCCTTTGTACTCTAGGAAGCTGCATAGACTTAATTAGGATTGGGTACTACTAGGTGTAGGGAGAGTAGAATGACTGGGAGAAATGCATAGGAATAGAGTTTCTAAAAATTAGTGATGTCAACTAGTAGGGAGCAGAGATGCAATCTGTGTTATTCTTGCCACATCTCAACTGCACTCCTGTCTAGATTTATTACTACCAAACCAAGGTAAATACTTTCCATCCTTTTTGATGAATGGAAGCATGGCCTAACACAGACAAATATCATTGATCAATTTTAACAGAAGCTACATTATTATAATGATTATGACTACTTTTGCCAATACTTGTTGAATTAACATGTTCCACTGTGAAAACTGTACTGAGCACTTCACTGCTATCACCTCATTTAACCTGTGCAACCACCTGCAGTGTAGGTATTATTTTCCCCAGCTTACAAATGAGAAAACTGAGGCTCAAGGGAAGTTATTTAACTTGCTCAAGGCACACAGCTAACAAGTGACAAGCCTACATCTGTCTGACTTCTAGAACTTATCCACACTTTGTACTCTCCTCAAACCACTAGCGTTCGATGTGTTTTGGAGCAAAAATCAAGATATTTACTTTTGGGTGCCCTCATCACCAACATAGTATTGTGTACAACAAATGGTATTAAAAATACTTGTTATTGGGGCGCCTGGGTGGCGCAGTCGGTTAAGTGTCCGACTTCAGCCAGGTCACGATCTCGCGGTCCGTGAGTTCGAGCCCCGCGTCAGGCTCTGGGCTGATGGCTCGGAGCCTGGAGCCTGTTTCCGGTTCTGTGTCTCCCTCTCTCTCTCTGCCCCTCCCCCGTTCATGCTCTGTCTCTCTCTGTCCCAAAAATAAATAAAAACGTTAAAAAAAAATACTTGTTATTGAAATAACTATCCCTGTTATTATCAGTGATTAAATTAAAACTGAATCCATTGGAAGGTATGGAAATATTAATACACCGCTCAGTGGAACTGAGCTTTATAGTTACCATGATAGCAAAACAAAATGCACACAGAAAAGCTTAATTTTAATTCATATCATCTCTTCTCTAAATGGATTTTTAAACATGGGACCATTTTCCTCTATACATAAATTCCTAATTCTCAAGAGCAGCAACATCTAAAGAGGACTATCAAAGCAAGATATCTAAAAAAAGATATAGTCTAATCCATATTAATTTGAATCTGTATAATCTCTCCTGTAAATGGATTTGTTGCCATAGGACCATGGTCTTCACTACATGGAAATTTCTAATTATCTTGAATGCAATAATATTTAAAGAAGAAAATTCAAGGCAAGAATCTAAAATAATGACTGGTATAGTCTGGGTTACTTTGGGATTCATCCTAAAATAACATTTAGCTCATTAGCAATAGCAGCCTGATCTATTCTCCCTACTTAGTAAGTGTTACATATGGTATCAGCTATATTTTCCAAACCCCAAATCAGGGTACATGACATAGGATTGCTAGGGAATATCCAGAACATATGGTCACCATCATATTAGGGAACAACCACGAAAGATACTTTGGAGTTGCTATTCCTACAGCACATATGTGTTTCAGGGAATAACCTCTTAGTTTCCCAAAGATATAGCCCAAATCTACCAAAAGCCTTTGAGAGCTGAAGTTAATTATATATCCAGGTAGGTGGGCCAGCAAGAAAGCTCAGAAAACAGCTTGATAATACAAGAAATCAACCCTTCAACCATTTTCAGTTTAGAGAAGCCACATCAAACCTTAATGAGAAACCACATGTAGTGGTAAATTCTGGCATTTAATTTTATGATTATTTACAGCCATTCTGGTGCATAGCATATGGCATAGAGTTGCCTTTTTAAAAGTACCAGGAAAATAAGCTGGAATGGACTAAATACATAGCCATTGAGTTTTATTCCTCTTGATAAAGAGATGGGAGACATATTTAATTAAACAAACAAAAGAAAAGATAAAATGGTACGAACTGTGGGTAATAATTCATACATTTGGAACCGCTTGGCATCATGCCTTAGGCAAAAACTGGTGACAAATATTAAGAAAGTACCAAAGTTCCAAAGTAATTTATTCTTAGGTGAATGTCCTATAGTCTGCCAAAAGCTTCATTCTTTTAATTCCATAGTCATTTATCATTCTAATAAAATTCTATAAAATACACCGTAAAACCTTTCACCTATTTGGTTTTTAAATTACTTTCTGAAATCTCATAGGAAACTTCAGGAATAGAACCAACAGTAAGACTCTTTTTTTTCTCCCCAAGAATAACTACTTTGCTCATCTGGATCCAAACCTAACAGATTTGAGTAAATTTACTTCCCAAATCAACCATTATGGTATGTTCCACTGAATGGTAAGATGAACAACTACACACAATACTGTAGAGTAAAAAAAGAAAAGCAGAAGAGTTTCAGGTACAGGATGGCAGAGCAGGGATTCGCCTCTCTATCCAAAACTCTGCCCCAAAAGAGTATACCAGGACAAAGGAACACAAGCATAGAAACACACAGAATGGGGGAAGAGACTAGTTCTTCACATTTCTGGAATTACAAAGCAGACAGAAGCACACTGATGGAAGAAACAGCAGAACAACCCACAGTCCAGAATCTGCCGCAGGGAGGCATAATGCAAATCACTGAGCAAGAGAGGCTCTGGGCTAGAAGCAAGACTGTGGGCAAGAAGGAAAAACAGGCTGAAAACAGAGGCAATGACAGAAGGATGATAGAATTGAAGAACAGCTCCGGTGAGTCCCTGTCTTCTTTGATCCCCACATCTGAAGGCGGGCAGGTGGAAGGTAGGCTACTCTTTACTCTCAGACAAAAAATTAATACAGAAATAAAAATTAAGGAAATGACCCTTATAGACAAAAATGTATTGGGGCCAGCCATGGAAAGACTCGCCACTGCTATGTTACTCCTATGGATTTAAGCCAGTGGGGGAAAAATAATATAAAATTTGACATTTAAAATTCAAGATTTTCATCAATTATCATTTGAAAACAATGCCCAAACCTTGGAAACATTTAGAACCCACTTTTCCTGTGTCCAAATGCCTAATGTGCATCCAGGATTCAGAACCCCAGGGGCTGCCTCTACTTATAAGATGACTGAAGGCTATTTGAGTAAGGAACTGCAAGCTTTGATGTGGGGTGTGAGTGCATACAGGCATCTCACAAGTATGTAACACTTCAAAACAGCCACTTAAGAAAACGTTGAATATTCTCAGTCATAAAATATTGAAAATTTAAAATCAACCAATTTCAGTCTCAGAAGGCCAAAGGAAGAAGAAATGGATGCAGATCAACACAGTTGATCTGACAGTTTTCCTCTGACAAATAACCCATCCCCTTGCTATCAACTAAGACCCTTTGACTTGACTTAGTGACACTCCCAGACCTAGGATGGAGTGGCCATCTGATGCTGGTCTAGCCACCTGGGATTTCCTTTCTTTGGCCATAATAATTATTCGAGGACCAAATCAGAGCAAATAAGACACAATGTGTCTACGACTCTGAAACTATGGAAAGTAGGACAGTGCTTTTTTCTTATGAGACTGGAATCTGAAAAACTATAGGTTAGATTGGTAGAGCCAATATTTCCAACATAAGGAAAAAACCTGAGAATAACTCCAATAGAGAAGATCAGCTGAGAGACACTGAAAGAGAATCCAGCACCTGATAACATACTCTGGGTTCCAAAACTGAGCCTAGCCTACGACCAAACCTGCAACTGAATTTTAAGTTATGGGAGACAACAAATTCCCTTTTAATAGGTTTAGTATGGATCTTTGGTAACCCATGGTATTCTAAGTGAAACATGCTCCCATCTACACATGAACTCTTTCTTTCTCTGTCTCATACTGTTCCCACTTCCAGCATAAACACAGGATGCCATTTCCACGAGTCCAATACTCACATTTATAGACACAGAATCACAAACCAGCTCATTCATTCTCATTCTCAAATGTCCTGTGGTCCCATCTAGCCCCATGATAGGCCCAGAAAGATTATCCCAAATTATTGCACAAAGTAAAAGCTTGACTAGAAGAGAATCAGGCTGTGATTCCCTTATCAGTCATTATTATCATCAAAAATACTAAGACTTGGGGAAACAGGGTGGCTCAGTCCATTTAGCATCAGACTCGATTTCAGCTCAAGTCATGATCCCAGGGACATGGGATCAAGCCCCACCTCTGGCTCCATGTTGAGAGTGGAGCCTGCTTAAGATTCTCTTTCCCTCTCTCTTCTTTCTCTCTCTCCCTTTGCCCCTCCTGCTCTGTTCCTGCTCTCACTCTCTCAAATAAAAAATAAAATAAAAAATAAAAAAATACTAAGACAAAGATTTACAAGGAGAATAAATACAAAAGCATGTAATAATAAAACTACAGAAAGCATCATAGTAAAACTACTGGAACGTAAGGACAAAAAGAAAATCTTCAAAGATGCCAGAGAAAATACATATTACCTTCAAAGAAAGCCTAATGTGATTTACAGCTAATTTCTCAACAGAAATAATGAAAGGCAGAAGAATATAAAAAATCTTTGGGGCACCTGGGTGGCTCAGTCGGTTAAGCCTCTGACTCTTGATTTCAGCTCAGCTAATGATCTCAGGGTCAGGGGATCGAGCCCCACATTGGGCTCTGCACTGGTGTGGAGCCTGCTTGAGAGTCTCTCTCTCCTCCTTCTGCCCCTCCCCCACTTTCATCTCTCTCTTAAAAAAATGAAATGACGTAACAAATTGTAACTATAAATTGACTAGGAAAAATACACACACACACACACACACACACACACACACATATATATATATATATACACACACATACATACATAAATCTGGCAGCTTAAAAATCTTTTTTAGCATAACACCAAAGAGGAAAACCAAGAAAAATAGAAAAGAGGAATAGATCTGACCACATAAAAAGTATACATTTATAAGTTTTTATGTAAAATGAATGCTATAAAAATGTAAAAGATATTTTCAAACTGAGGAGAAATATAATATTTCCAATATATAAAATATAAAGCTATTATCCTTAATAGATAAATAGTATTTACAAATCAATAAGAAAAAATATAATCACTCAAGATTAAAATGAGCAAAGGATATAGATACAATTCACAAATAAGCAACTATAAACATTTAATAAACATGAGTATATTTAACTTCATTAGTAATAAAAATATAAATTAAACAAAAATGTCACAGAAACTCGGCTGTAAAATGGTCAATATTCTTCAAAATTTTTAATATTGAGTTTTCAAAGAATATGCTGATAATTAGGCTTTTTGCGCTTCTGGAGGGCAGTTTAGTAGTGTACACTTTTATAATCTTTTGGGGGGAAACCAGAAATTTTTTGTATAGAAAAAAAATTCATACTTGTGTTTTGGTCTATTCGTTACACTTCTAATAAAGAATACTTAATCAATAATCAAAAAGGTAAATGAAGGTCTAACTATAAGGAAGTTTATTACAAAGCAATTTATGTGTGTAAACTTTCAGAAACAACCTAAATATTCAACAATAATAGAGTTAATAAAGTAGTAAAATATGCTCTAATATTTTGTAATCAAATAAAAGGGGGGGCACCTGGGTGGCTTGGTAGGTTAAGTGTCTGTCTTCGGCTTAGGTCATGATCTCATGGTTCATGAGTTTGAGCCCCATGTCGGGCTCTGTGCTCACAGCTCAGAGCCTAGAACCTGCTTCGGATTCTGTGACTCCCTCTCTCTGCCCTGCTCATGCTCTGTCTCTCTCTGTCTCTCAAAATTTAAATAAACATTTAAAAAATTTAAAATATATATATAAACAGGTAAGCATAGTATTATTCCATTTCTCTAGAAGATTTTTGTAGGATACACATCACCTTTTGTAGTACAGCACAAATTTTTAAAATACTGTATTGGACTCAATTTATATGCCTCTCCAGATTTACTCAGCACCACTGACCTCCCAGGCTGGACTGAAGACTCCTAGCTGCACAGCAATATAACCAACCTAAGTGAGTTCAGTGGTGAAGGTTTTGGGTGCAACAAGCAGAGGACATATTGAGAACAAGAAGGCTCTTTGATGACTCTCAAATCAGATCCCATTTACATACTTGGGAAGCCTCAAAATGTGAAGGTTGGGTGTGGAGAGAGGAAAGAAGAGCCCAGTAGGTCCTTGTCTTACATTCTTACATTTCCTTTCCATCAGTGACTTTCGTGGGAAAAAAAATAGCACTCCAATTTGGGATGGTTAAGAGATCAGCCTGCAATTCAGTATCATTGCCAATTCATGCAAAGAATCCTTGAGAAGGGTTTCAAATCATTGTGTTTATGCCCTAAACAGATTGACTCTACAGCTACACACAGTTATTACCTGAGATGCTCTCATCAGTGTTCCTTGAAAGCAAATCCTTTTGATTCTTTCCCTTCTTAAATACAATCTTCCTCCACCTCACCCCAGGTCTTGGTGGTCTTCTATTCTTATGAGAGTAATAATAAATGAGACTCGGACAACAAAGGACAAGATTCAAGATTCCTTAATCAGATATCTCAGAACACAGACAAATTTAAACAAATTCTGTCCATGCAGGTGTTAATTTCAGTGTCCTTTCAGGAACATTCAGTTAAAACTGTATCAACATTCTGGTGCAGATGATCAAAGACAAACACTATTATCTTTTATGGTAAGTTTCTGTTGCCATGACACAGGTTCCCTTTTTGTGATCTCAAAATGGAGATAAAAAAAGAAAAAAAAAACAGAAGCCTCAAATATAGATTTTTACAAAGGGTGGCTGAAATTAGCAATACAATATTACTAAACTGGGAAACTTCTTTAGAATCTTAAAGTTGGTGAGACTCCCAAAATACATGAGGCACGTGTTTGTATACTGTCCAAGATTCAAGACTTTTCAATCATAAGAGAAATCATGTATGTTAAATAAAGGTAAATAAAAATCTGCCTTGCAGGATTCCAATAATATTAAAAATAAGCTTTTAAAAACCTATTAGTCTTATCTCCACATTAGATAATGGATTAGACAATAGATACATCTGCTCATTAGTACATTTCCTCAACAGTCTAGAATTGTATCTTAATGGTGATTGTTTTAATCAACAACCGTGCATTAAAATTTTCTTAGCTGCTAAATTTGCATCTAGGATTCCCTTCTAGTAAATTCTCCCATGATGCATTTGACTAATCCAGAACTTGCGTGCTAGTGACTTCACGCCCTCAAGGTGTAGGCACAGAACTCAAATAACCCAGTAAATCCCTTTCCTGGAATGTTAGGACTTGGAAGAAAACAGTTTATAGGTAGTGCCTGCCTTGGTGGTTGACAGTTTAGGATGGGAACCAGGGAGATGTTAGCAGCCATGGAAAAAAAAAAAAGCAGTGCCCAATAGGAATATGTAGCAATATTCAGAGAAAAGCAGAAATAGGGCAGCAGGAAGAACGTATGGACACTGTAGGCCCCTGCCATTCTTACAATTACATCTCATCAATAACATCCCCCTTTGGTTCGAGCTACTTCAAGTTAAATTTTTATCACTTGCACCTGAAATACTTCTGACCAATTCATTATTTTTCCCTATAAATCCTCACATTCATTTCTTTTCTGGTCTTAATTGTTGCCAATTCAAGTTGTGTCTCCCATGAGATAGTCAATTCACATTTTGTTAAAAAGCAAACAAAATACTGATCAGATGTCATAATTATGAACCTCAAGTTTATGTTCAGAGTAAACATTTTGTATTGTTGGGTATCACTCAAAAGGCCTTCAGTTGAGATTTAAAGATGTCATACAGCATATAACACCACAATAGCAATCTTTTAAAACATGCTCTAAACTGAGTTAATTGTATTTCTTATAAAATTCACTACCTAATTTTCAATAAATACATTTTTATTTTCTTTCCAATAGCAAACACTAATATTTTTCTAGTACTTAAGATTTTATAATGCCTTTCACATATAATCATATTTGAGACTCTCAATAACCATGTGGAAGGTAGAGTGGATATTGTTTGCATTTTTGTACTATTTATGGTAGGCTAATTGCTACAATTCACAACCCCAAAAGCTCAGTGACTCAAAACAATCAAAGTTTATTTTTTGCTAATGTTGAGTCTAATGCAGACGAAGCAGCCTTCAGAGATGCCCTTGTGACGTCATTATCACCAACACCAAGCCAACAAGAGGGCAGAGCAAGGGAAAGTATGCCAGATACTCCACCTCTTCAGAAGTGACACCCATCAATCCACTCACATTCCATTGGCCAGAACTAGTCACATGACTTTGGCTAAAAAGCCAAGAAAGAGGGAAAGGTAGTCCTTGGTTGGATAGCAGCTTCCCAGAGGCAAATCCATACTATGGAAGAAAGCATGGATTGGGAGTATTCAGGTAGCCATCCCTGCTATAGTTTTAGAGGTAAAGCCACTGAAAATCACATACAGCAGGAACTGAACAGAACAGTTACTCCAACCCAGGTGTTCTGACTTCTAAGTGGTGCTTTCTCCTCAGCACAAATGCGAAAGGTAGTCACAATGACATGTATTTAAAGTTATCCATACATCTCTCCTTCTTCTCAACCCACTCGTTCAGATTTTTTTTAGAGACTCTTAAAAAACTCAGTTATTTTAGTATTTGTTTTATTCTGACCTCCTTCCTTTCCCACTGTTGTCTTGCCCCACCACATTAACCATGCTCCCTCTATTTTTGCATTTATTTGCATTCATGTATATTGGAATGTATTTTACCAAGGTCTATATCCACTGGCAGAACATGAGCATCTTGAAAGCAATGTTACTCCTTTATTTAAGTGATTAATACATTTAATCACTTTGTGTCTGGTACACAAAATGATTAATATATGCTTGGTGACTGAGGAACGACTTTCTCCCTATCTGCGTTTATTCAACACCTTGACCTCTCTTACAGATTAAACCTCATTTTCCTCTATTAACAGGGAAGACCAAAAACAGAAGCCAGAGCACATGCTACAGAAACAAAAATGTGAGCCTGGTAATGTTCTATATTTAACACATTTTATTATGACTCCTCTTCAGTAGCGTCAGCAATCCCCCTTTTTATAATGTTTGTTTAATTCTACCGTTCAGCAGCCTCAAGAGTCAGGGCGCCTACATTAGCTCTGAGTTGATGCTTGGATGAGCCTTAAATCTTCATGTTTTTTGACACCGTGCTGAGACAAACTCTTTGATTCAGGAAAACTGCATACTCTGTGGAATAAGGCTGAAGCAATTAATCAAATATTTAATTATATCATAACAGAACACACAGTTATCAAGCTTTTAACTAACAATGGTAAAGAGTCCCCAGTGACCCAGGCAACAGAAGACACTAAGACACAAAAGGCTGCTTAAACCTCCATTCTTCCTGCCTCAGTGGAAATGTGTGGAGTCTGGAATGGATCAGCACCAAAAGGTGAAGAATCTGGTAGCCAGGCCTTTAAAAGCAGTCCCTTCCCTCAGAGACTGCCTGTTCCAGACGTTCCCAATCACTAGTCCAGACTGACCTGCCAACTTTCAGCACCTTGCATACTCTGAAACAGAACTCCTCAGTCCCTTACCCTTTGCCTCCTTTCTTACTCCTGGAGAACCACAGTCTGAAATCTAGATAGTACAATCCTGACATTTTGAAGCATGATTATCTTGAAGGGCGTGCAACACCAAAGAAATCATCCTACCCTTGGCTGACCATAAACAAATTCAGAATCCATAGAATGGTGCAAAACATTTATTTTCTAATTATGTCCATGTCACATAGATATCCACAAGTCTCTTCTCCTTGGTCTCTTTCCCTTCTTTTCAACCTCTCAGCTTTAACCCCAAATTCCTGGTTCATTCTGTGGCTATCCTTATGCCCAAGGCCAGAGAGATATGTTCCTGTCCCACTCCTCCTGGTGAGACTGGGCATGTACATTCTATAGATTGGGTAACATATCCCAACTCCTCTCTCACTGACATGGAGAGCATGTCATGGCATAAACTTGATGGATTGTTATGCTTAAACAACCCTTCATACCAGTGTGAGAATGGTAAGAAACCAAGGTAATAATGGGACGGAGAATCATCCCGCTACAAAAGTTTGCCTGCCCACTGTAATCTCAGACAGGAGACCATTTACCTCTACAACATAGCCCTCTATGTCACATACAGCTTACACCCACTTTTTCAGACCAATAAGATTATTGATGCGTCCCAATAAATGTGTCAAGAGTTGTCTACCAGTTACAGAGTTAAGATTTAAGGTTAAGGCTTAATTCTGAAAAGGTCTGAAAACTGCAAAGTATGACAAAGTAGATCGATTGTTCCAATTTTTCACTCTTTCCTTATAAAAAGATTACCTATCCATAGCCTTCACCATGGATTATGCAGTGCCACCAAGTAGGATATGCAAAATACACACAACTCTAGGGGCACCTGGGTGGTTCAGCTGGTTAAGCATATAACTCTTGGTTGGCTCGGTTCATGATCTCACAGTTCGTGAGATCAAGCCCTGCATCAGGTTCTGCACTCTCAGCGCAGAGCCTGCTTGGGATTCTCTCTCCCTCTTCCTCTGCCCCTCCCCCTCCTCTTTCTCTCAAAAAAAAATTTTTTTTTTTTTAAATTTTTTTTTCAACGTTTTTTATTTATTTTTGGGACAGAGAGAGACAGAGCATGAACGGGGGAGGGGCAGAGAGAGGGAGACACAGAATCGGAAACAGGCTCCAGGCTCCGAGCCATCAGCCCAGAGCCGGACGCGGGGCTCGAACTCACGGACCGCGAGATCGTGACCTGGCTGATGTCGGACGCTTAACCGACTGCGTCACCCAGGTGCCCCTCTCAAAAAAAAATTTTTTTTAAGTACACACAACTACTTTCAACTTGGTTATGTGACTTGCTTTGGCCAATGGAATGTGGGTAAAAGATACAGTGTGCCAGTTCTAACCAGAGAGTTTAAGAGGTGTTGTTTGCACCTTTAACCTTAAGCCCCTACCATGAGAACAGCATATCCCATATAGTGGTTCTTCCTTTGGCTTGGGCCCAGGAATGAGAAACACATGGACATGAGCCAAACTGAAACACCTCAAACTAAACCAAACCCAGCCGAACTCAGCCAAGCCCAGCAAAGCCACAAGCAAACTGTGGCTCTCATGTAACATGAGCAGTAAGTAAAATATCTCTTGTAGTAAGCCACTGCAATTTGGGGCTTGTTTGTTGCTTGATACTCAATAGGTTCTGATTAAATTTTTGTAGACAAATTTTAAATGAATGAATGAATGAATAGTAAAATACACAATTCAACAGGGTAAGAGCTATCATAAAGCAATTTTAAAATAATTGTCAGATTAATAGACACACATTTTCAAAATTGTACCATGTAAAACATTAGTTTTGCTCAAGATATTAAAATGTATTTCTTGAGAAAACTGCTTTACAGTTAAATTAGTTTAGAAAATCTTGCATGAAAATACCTCCCTTTGGAGATTCATAATGCACATTAACAATTAAGGGCTCTGAGAAGTCATGTGATAAAGAACCCTATTTAACTTAATTTAGTACCTCCTAAAATTAATTGACCATCCATTCTTCCCCCTACTGGAATACCTATTAATATTCAATGTTTTTCAGAACATGGTTTGTGTCTTGGCTTGGGCTGCCATAACAAAATAGCATAGACCGGGTGGCTTAACCAACAGGAGTTTATTTTCTCCTAGTTCTGGAAGCTAGAAGACTGATATCAGGGTGCCAGCCTGGTGAGTTTACAGTAAGGACTCTCTTCCTGGCTTGCAGATGGCTGCCTTCTCACTGTGTCCTCACATAGCAGAAAGAGAGAGAGAGGGAGAGAGAGAGAGAGAGAGAGAGAGAGAGAAGGGGAGGGCCTCTTCATCTTGTTATGAAGCCACCAATCCTATCAGATTGGAGCACCACCTCTATGACTTCATTTAACATTCATTACCTCTAAAAGCTCTATCTCAAAATGCAGCCATATTGGCATATGAATTTTGGGGAGGACACAATCCAGTGTATATAACAGTTTGGGAAGTACTGGTAAAATAAGGGGTGTAACAGGAGGGCAGCAAGGTGAATTCAGTCTGTTGGTATAAACAGGCAACACTTTACTTAGGAGGTAGGACTTAAATTAGTCTGGGACCCAGGGTGAATTTAGCAAGCTATTTGAGGGATCTATAAAATGGTCCATTTTAAGTTGACAATCCTGTCAAATTTCAGGAGTTTGAGCAATTTGTTGGTCCAGAAAAACATACTACTTTAGGTATTTTACTCCCCACTCCTTCTCTCACCCCTGAGAGGAAGGAAGATTTTTCTCCTCCCCTGGCAACAGCCCAGTTAATGAGAATCTGTCACAACTCAACCAATGAAAAGCCACTATACTTTGAACTCCAATGGACTTTCAATTTATAACATCCTTCCCAACCTCCCTCTTTCCTCCATAAAATAGCTCTCCTCTCCTTTGTTCTCTGGACTTGCCTGTGGTTTTGCTGTAGCTACTTGTCCCGAGTTGCAATTCTCTGCTCTTCCCAAATAAGCCCATTTTTGCTGATAAACTAAGAGTTTCATTTTTCAGGTTAACTGTATGTTTATTTGTTTGTTTTAAGGTTCAGGAGAGTATCTAGTACAACTATTTAGTAAGTTAATATGGTATAAATATATAGAGGTTTGAAAATGCAAAAGCTCACAGGAATCAGCATGTCAAATGCCAATGGGTAAAATTAGCCAAGTGCAAATGATAGGGGTGCTGGGAATTGTCACAAACTGGAGAACAGAGGCTCCACTTTCTAGAATTCTAGCTAGTATTACCTTGTAGAGGTGGAAACTGTTCACACATTTCCTCATTTTTCAAGCAAAACTGGAAATCTGAATTTTAATGTAAAAATCTCCTAACTTTAAATGTTGGTGACTAACTGAACATTTTTAAACCCTCTCTCTATATATGGAGATAAATATGTTCCTCCATCTCCACACACACACACACACACACACACACACACACTTGCAGGTCAAGTGCAGTCCAGAGGTCACCAGTTTTTAACCTGTGACATATACAATAAACACTTATTATTGAATGAAGACATCAAAACTATTTCTTTCCCTCCAGCTGAGTGACAGATACCATAGGAAGTCCTGATATTGGAGAGCAGCAGCTGGGATTGTCAGAATGGGATAGCATTAATTTTTATCTTTGCTCTATAAAGAGAAGCACTCTTTAGACCACTAAGATTTATGGAAATGTCTGAGAGAAGTTGCCATCAAATATTTCTTCTCTGTTAAACAAATACTTCTAAAGGACCCTAGTCCAGATGTCGTTATACATGGACTGGACTTCAGATGGTGTGGACTTTCACTGCCTCATTCAATGTCAAATTGAAAATATTACTATTCTTTTCATACTCTTTATGAATATTATTTTAAGATGATGACATTAAGTCATGCATAAGAAGTTATACACACAATATTGAGTCATTAAGACTTAACTGCAGGATGCATTACATATAAATCCATATGTCTTCCACCTAACCTTGATTTCTGTTTGTTTGTTTTTGTTTTTTACCAGAATGGTTTAATCTTAGGAGAGGATGCCTTAAGTGGGGGGAAGAAAACTGCTCCCAAATTTTGGAGGACATATTAAATTTAGTTTTTCTCTGCAAAGCACTGCTTCCTGTACTCCTTGTCCCACTGCTGTCCCTCACACCTCTTCCACCCAGAGAGAAAGCAAGATGTGAGGCACTGACAATGTGCTTTCTGTTCATTTCTTGAAGAATTAACTTTTGGAAAGTGTTCCCAGGCCCTTTCCATGAGGAAGCTAGGACTTGCCTCTTGTCCAACTGAATGCCTGACCCTCTTCCACATCCTCCAACCCTTTATCCTTACACATCCCTGTGTGGCAGCAGGACTTGCCCCAACCTAAACTGATCTGACTGTGTACCCCTGTAATTGGGAGTAGGATGTAAGAAACGGTCTGAGTTCTCTTGAATAGAGGAGACACAAGGGCATCTAAGGAGGGACTGTCAGATGGCACAGCCTGAGCACTAGAAGGGTGATACAGAGGGATAAAGCAAAGCCTGGAAGCAGAGAGAAAGTTCCAGGGACCACAGTGCTTGTTTCTAATTGCATCCTGAGGCCTGTCAGCTCTTCAGTCTTTGGGCTCCTTGAGACATATCTGTACCGTCATAGTAAACACTCCTACACTTCCTTTTTTAAAAAAATGTTTATTTATTTTAAGAGAGAGAGAATCCCAAGAAAGCTCCCAATGTGGGGCTCGAACTCACTAACTGTGAGATCATGACCTGAGCAAAAATCAAAAGTCAGATACTTAACCGACTGAGCCACCCCAGTGCTCCCCCTCTGCTTCCTTTTATAAGCCCATTCTTACCTGTTTGTAGGACCTGATGAGGTCAACAGTAGTTCTATTTTGTAAACATTACCAAGTTCGATCCAGGATGTTATACCATTTAAAAAGTGGGGCAACTGGGTCACTCAGTTGGTCAAATGACCAACTTCAGCCCAGATCATGATCTCATGGTTCATGAGTTCAAACCCCACACCAGAACCTCTGTCCCCTTCTCTCTCTTCCCCTTCCCCACTGGCTCGTGCACTCTCTCTCTCTCCCACTCTCTCTCAAAAATCTATAAACATAAAAAAATTTTTTTAACTAAACAAACAACCCCTTTTCAGTTCAAAGGTGGCTGATTAGAAAATCAAATTCATGGTATATCTTAAGAAACCTCATCCTCGGGTACCTGGGTGGCTCAGTCAGTTGAGTGTCCAGTTTTGGCTCAGGTAATGATCTCATGGTTCCTGGTGGTTTCAAACCCCATGCCAGACTCTGTGCTGACAGCTCAGAGCCTGGAGCCTGCTTCAGATTCTGTGTCTCCCTTTCTCTCTTCCCCTCCCCTGCTCTGTCTCTGTCTCTTTCTCTTTCAAAAATAAATAAACATCAAAAAAATTTTTAAGAGGCCTCATTCCAAATTTAATCAAATTTTTATAGAGAAAGTAAGCAAAAATACAACATGCTGAATATTTATTTGAAACAGCAGCTTCCTTATTTCAAGCCCTTGTACTTAGAACACTGTACATACAGATGTGGAGCTGCTGCATCCCCTGGTTTTCCCAGAGACATAAGAGGCTACGGCAACAGGGCAGCTAGAAGGCGTGGCCCACCTTCAAGTAAGTTAGATGAGGTGTGAAACAAGGGCGTCAGCTAGGACCCATTCAATTTGAAGCCATCATTGCTACTGTATCAAAATGCCATACCAAACCTTGTGATTTACTCCATAGAAAAGGGTCCCTGCCTTGGTTTCCTTTTGTTAGGCCTCAACCCCACCCCCCACCCCAACCATAGCTTTAGATTTTTACTTTTAATTTCACCCAACTTTACTCTTAGCTTTATAATGACTTTAACTGTTCAATATTTAATGAACCAATTAATTAAATAACATTTATTATGCTGCAGGACAGTGGTTCTCATATTTTAGTATGCATCAGAATTGCCAAGGGAGCTTGTTAAAAACTCCAGGCGCCCACCAACCCAGAGTTTCTGATTCAGGAAGTCTCAAGTGGGGGCAGGAGTTTCATTTTTAAGAGTTCTGCTGCATCTGATCTTGGTGATCGGCTGACTACATTTGGGGACGAACCAGTCTAGGGAAACAGGATTACAACACAGTATGCTTTGCAGGTGTTAAAGAAAACTGGCAATAGAGTTCAAATCCCTGGTCCATTCCTTACTAGCCGTGTGATTTGGGACAAGTGATGAAATGTTCTGTGACTCAGTTTCCTCATCTGTAAAATGAGAACAGTAATAATACTGGAGCCACAGGGTTGTTGTGGACATTGAGTGAGGGGACACAAGTGAAGTCCAAATCTCCTGGTACCCTGCCTGGCACTTTTGCTGAGTCCAAATGCCTCCTCCTCCTTCCAGAGCAACTGAGCAAGAGGGCTAGACTCTGCTAAAAGAATCATGGAAAATTCTGGGAAAGCAAATATGGCCCCCCAGCCCCCATCCATCCATTTCCGGGAGAAGAAAAGGGCAGTTGTCTGAGGTAAAACAGGTGTGATGTGAAATGCCCCCTCCACCTGAGTCAACTCAGGGGTGAAAGCCTGTATGATGTGAACAGAAACAAGAATGGTCACTACTACTGAAGTAACCAAAAAAAACCCAAAAACCCTTTGGGACAAATGGCACTTTCCCTCCTAAATGATCCCGTATATAGGACCATTTACAACGTGTATACACAGATTTCACTGTCCTATTTATATAAAAAAATGGGTCGCTGCTGGCCACTGACCTTCGCCAGCCCAGGGTGACCACCTTAAATCAAGAGCTTGCCGTAACACAGCTGAGCTTAGCAATTTTAATGAGAAATCTGGTCCTGCTGGATTACTGTTCCTGGACCACATCTTGTCAGCAATTCCTCAGGAAATTATTCAACCATCCCCAATTGCAAAGAAACAGATGGCGTACTGGAAAAAAAAATATTCTGAAGTGTATGAGCTGGTAAAAAGCAAATTTAAGGACACAAAGGCCAAGGATGACACAAATACTAAAAGTACTTTTTCCTCAGAAAAATGGACTTGTGGACATTTTTGTTTTTTCCTGTCCTTTTAAACCATGAACTACACCAGTCACCAGCATGCATGCTCAGTGGAGAGATTTGCTTGACTTTTTAGAGCCGTTTAACAGAGACAGCTTGTTTTAATAATACAGAATAATACTGATCAAACGCTCTCATGGAAGATCAAGTTTTAAAATTTGTATTAATGCCCTGCTTTCATTTCCCTAATATCCTATAACCAAAACTCTAGGATCACACTCTATTATGCCAACTGCCCACAAAGAAATGTGGAATTATTATTAAAAATTATCATGGCACCTGAGAAAATAGCAGTGTAACCCTCATGAATATTAAATCTTTTCATAATGATCAGTGTTATTACCATGAATACTAAAATGTTACGAATTCATTGCAAATCATGCTCAGTGTAAAAAGTTGGCCTGTAACCAGAAAGTCTGAATTATACTTGGCAAATGCTTGAATCGATTTAAGTTATAAAAAGCAGGAAAAGGAAAATGGATAAAACGTTCGACCTTCAGCCTCAGAGGCCAAAGGGTGTTAGAAATCTTTCAAAAGAAAAGCAAGCTGCAATTTTCAAATATTTCATGGGAATGTTCGAATCTTTTTCAGAGTCCCCACATATGCCGAATTATATCCCAGCGAAGAAGAGCCAGAGAAATGTTAGGCAGGAGAGACTGGGACATTTAATTATTAGTCTGTGGTTGTACTTAGATGGCACTAACTTGTACAGGTTGGTCCTACAGCGTGTCATGGGAGTGATTCTGATCTTGGAAGAAATTTGTGAAAAATAATCATTTTATGACAGCGCCTGCAGTTTTAAACACAAAGCAACTTGTAGTGGTCACATTTCCCACTGAAGTGAGCGCCAGTATGTTCTGCCTCAATAACGGAAAGCCACATCTATAGGAAAACAAATGTAAGGAGTGCTTTTCATGGTTAACTGATCACAAGCCTTCAGCCATGTGTTTTTATATTTGTATGACATTCAAGCAAATAAAACAGAATGATTGATTCTCAAGACATTCCAAAAGCAGAGTAACAGACGGAAAAGAGGCAAAGAGATCCTAATGAAAATCTGATGGGAAAGTGGATCTCTCTCGGGGGGATTCCGACTGAAAAATCTGGGGGCAATTTATAATGAACTGAAGCCTACATTTCATGAGTATTCCCTTAATAGCGTCACTTACAACTCTATTTACTGAGTAGGTCTCCCCATTCTTGTTGCATGATCAGAAATCATAGGAACCACGCTTTAGAGTTCACATCAAAGCAAAGAGGTTCAACTCAAAATTGTCTCCTTGCAAAACATGTTTGTAAATCCACAGATTATTTAGCATCGTTCAAAATTAAGAGCATGTTCAACATAGATTTTAAGTAGTGTAATTTTACCCCAAAACTAGTTTAAGGTCCATCTGAAATTTCAAGTATCCAAAAATATCCTTAAGATTTAGAGAGGGGCGCCTGGGTGGCGCAGTCGGTTGAGCGTCCGACTTCGGCCAGGTTGCGATCTCGCGGTCCGTGAGTTCGAGCCCCGCGTCAGGCTCTGGGCTGATGGCTCGGGGCCTGGAGCCTGTTTCCCATTCTGTGTCTCCCTCTCTCTCTGCCCCTCCCCCGTTCATGCTCTGTTTCTCTCTGTCCCAAGGATGAATAAACGTTGAAAAAAAAATTTAAAAAAAAAAAAAAAAAAAAGATTTAGAGAAAGTTCTGATTGGTGGACAGATTTAAGCAGCTCACAAGTTCCTAAAACATTCTCTCACTGTCTTCGACAATAATTCTTTAAGGTGATGGAGAATACAGGACAGATGCTAATTTTGCTTCTGGGAATTTCTATGAAGTTATAGGATGGCACTGAAACTGCAAAACAGCAGGATTTAACTAAACAGAACATCAATCAGTAAAGAACAGTATGGCATGCCTGGAATCCATTCAGAATGTCCTCGGGGCAGATTCCAAGATATTTTTCCCCCTCTAAATCTTAAGTGTCATAAGCAGTGTCTTACATTCTTCCAGTAATTTCTTAAATTATATAATCACAGCCAACCAGGTGGCTCCTGAGAGTTACTCGGCTAATGATCCACCAGTAAAAATGATTGGGCTCTTCAGAAGAATTACTTTGCATTCTTCTTGAATTCACCCAGATTCCTCCAGCGCCCTCTGCACCTCGTTGGTTTCAACAACACTTTCTCAACAGGGTCTGACGTCTTCAGAGTCTGAGGGACCCAGGTTAGAAGTACAGATAAAAATTCTTCATATGTTCCCAGAGAATCATGAATAATATTTCTAAGTTCAAAAATAGCTCCTACTTACTTAACAAGGCAAGCAAATTGAGTAAAATTTTAAAGCAATACCATGAAGAAAGAAAATTTTCAATATTCCAGTTTAAGTGAAGTCAGATGAAAGAGCATGGTAAAATGAAAGAAAAAAAAGAATGTGGTTTTGATTCCTGGATCTTTCATGTAAAGGGAGTGATTGCTTTTCTAGGTCTCTGTGTCTTCATCTGTAAATTGGGAATAACTATGTATCTTGCATGGTTACTGTTAGGATTAAATGAAAGAGTAGCACTGTGACCGACACCAAAATATGGCTTAATAAACACTTATTTTCCCTAGGATTATAATGTCTCTTCACAAATGTGATTCCTCTGTGTGTCTGCAGAGGCCTGGGGCAGAACTAGCCATTTTCAGGACATCTCCTGTTTATAAAGCCCACTCATTAAATGGTAGCATTTCTTCCTCATCGGAAATTGCAAAATACAAGCAACAGATGCTCACTCAAAACAGCTCACATAAAGGAGGACAATTGGAAGGATGTGGGGAAAGTTTCAAAGGTGTCAGTGACCACAGCAGCTACCTAGCTTCTCTCTCTCTCTCAAGCCTACTGGTGTCTTCCCTACTTCCCTCTGCTTGCTGCCTTCCCTCACCTGCTTCTCTTTGAAGACCAGTTCTCTCTGCCTGTTGAGGCACGTGGCTGAAAATGCACCCCGTGCCAGACCTGCTGCTACATGGTGTCTGCATTCAAGCATGCACCACCCTATGAAGACACACTGTCTTTGACAACAGACTCACACAACAGAAAATCTGGTCTGTCTCTGGCAAATCAGGTTTATCTCTGGTACAAGAGGGTGGGGCAAGAGTGGGAAACAGCAGAGGCAGTTGCACCTGAGGACCATGGCCCATCCTTTCTGCAAACACTGTAACTGGGGACAGTTCTAAAAAAAGGAAGAATGTACTAGGCAGGCACCCAGAGCAGACCTACTCCACTTCTCAACAAGATGTTACCTGCTTCTTATTTATCAAGAGCCTGGAGGCATCAGTGAAGCTGTGGCACTGTGCCGGGGGCCAGTGGGCATCCATGGCTGTCGTGGTTCTCAAAAACTAGGATCATGAGCAACATAGAAATTCAGGCCCTGAGCAATCATGGGAATTATCAACCACTTCCAGATTTAGAAAATGGTGCCAAGCTTATTGTCTTTCCTATTTCTTCTCCCATGCATTATACATACTCTGGTCAACTCCCACACACAGGCCACACACAATCACCTCACTACACAGGTCTGCCAAAAACTCACTGTCCATAACCAGTCTGCCCTTACTGCCTTACCTGTCCTTCTCACAGGTATTCTCTTCTTTCTCTCTTCTTTTTTTCCCACCTACTTTCCCTTGTAACATCCTCTCTCTTTCTTTCATTTCCTGGCCTGTTAGCCCTCAATTCCAGAACTAAGTTTGAGTCTATAAATAAAGCATATACTGGGTATATGGGTATATCATATTATATCATATAAGGGGTGTCAATATGTTTGACACTGAAATGCCTCTTACTTTATTTGTTCTAAATTGAGTTCACTCTGGTACTAAGCCCCTCACTCAGAGTTTTCATAAACTGAATCTCAGACATATTTAGGGAGGCCCTCCCCCTCTCTAGAGGATTATTTAATAGTCCCAAAGAGTGTATACAGTCCTTAACATTGGAGAAAGAGGCCTCTTGTCTTCAGACCATCATGACTATCTTTGAGATGTTCATTATCACACACACACACACACACACACACACGCAGAGACCATCTGAAGGCAAGTGTTTCCCCGCCTCTTGCCAAGCTCAGGCACAGCATCTTTTGCTATGGCTGGAACCTAGTGTATAGACTTTTCAGGCATTTATGCTGTCATTCCCATCTGAGGCACAGCCATCTCAGGATGGCAGTGAGGAAATCCATCTCTCTCCCTCCGAGGTCAAACTACATATCCTTCCTCCAGTCCTTGGAGGCCAACCTCCTTTTCAAATAATCCATTCACTTAGTGAGTCTAGATTTTCAAAGCACAAAGAATTGGCGACCTCCCCCTGAGGGCAATAAATGTCCAGTTTCTGGGACTCTAAGCTCACTTGCTGTCTGGAAGGTAGAAAAGAGAAAAACACCTCTCATTTATTCTTTGACTCTCCTGTAACTGTGAGAACAAGACAGATATTAATACCACTTGCTTTAGCAACTCCCTATAAGTGAAACTTTTTATTTTTTTTAAATTTTTTTTTTTCAACGTTTATTTATTTTTGGGACAGAGAGAGACAGAGCATGAACGGGGGAGGGGCAGAGAGAGAGGGAGACACAGAATCGGAAACAGGCTCCAGGCTCTGAGCCATCAGCCCAGAGCCCGATGCGGGGCTCGAACTCACGGACCGCGAGATCGTGACCTGGCTGAAGTCGGACGCTTAACCGACTGCGCCACCCAGGCGCCCCTAAGTGAAACTTTTTAAATGAGTGTGCTTGAGGCCTCTTCCCAAGATATTGATTCCAAGGTCATTCTCCGAGAAACTGCAGGTGAGCATTTTGACCATCTATGTAAGGGGTCATGGAAAGGAGATACTTCAGACTCTGGTGTTCTCAAGCAGCTAGAATGTAGAGGTGACCACACAGACTTCCTAGTCTGGCCTTCCATTTCTTTATCCGTTAAGTAGTAATAATACTTATTATTAGCTGTTGCGAGGGTTAAATGGGGTGACATTTGAAAGGGTCATGCCAGAGGTGCTGAAAGGTGTTATGTGGAAAGTTTCTTTTTCTGTACAATGAGGGAGCCACCTTCAGAGTGGACTCCAACCAATCAATAAGTCTTCCTTCAAAGCAGAGTTTAAAACGCCCCCTCTTGAAGAGCAACAGCCTGCAAAGAATGCTAATCAGAGCGGAAAAAAAATAGCAAGCTGAAGACCAAAGACAAAGACCACTCAAGTAATCTCCACAGTTCAACAATAAAGCCCGGCAGCCAGCATTTGGGGAATTACATTATCCACCTGCCCCCTACCGTCTTCCCCGCCGCTCATCAGAGCCAGCAAGGGCTCCAGAGGTGTGCTCCCAGGCCAGAATCTGAGAGCCAATGTCAAGCATGGAAGTATGTGAAGGGCTCAGATGTCATTCCTGGGGCAAAAGGAAACTCTTTTGTGTAAAGGTAGGTTTAGGAAGCAAGGAAAAATCCAGAAAGTAGAGTCCCTGGAGTGGCCAGAAAAGAACTGAAGGCAAAGAGATGTGTCTACAACATGAAATATGCATGGCCAGGCTAGGCCAAGAACATGGAGCTAGGAAATACTCCTGTGCCAACCTGAGTAAGGCCAGGTACACTCACTAGGAGAATCCAGAGGTAAGGGTGGAGGAGACAGAACAGGGAGAGAAGTACTATGCAGGCCCCACAGATAAACACAAACCTTTGGGCAGTAACAGCAATTCCGGAAGTACTGATAAAATATAGCTAACATTTTTGTGTGCTGGGCAATATTTAAAGCATTTATTTGGCATGCCTGGGTGGCTCAGTTGGTTAAGTGTCCGACTTCAGCTCAGGTCATGATCTTGCAGTCCGTGAGTTCGAGCCCTGTGATGGGCTCTGTGCTGACAGCTCAGAGACTGGCACCTGTTTCAGATTCTGTGTCTCCCTCTCGATCTCTGACCCTCCCCCACTCATGCTCTGTCTCTCTCTGTCTCAAAAATAAATAAACGTTAAAGCATTTATTTAATCTCACAACACCCTGTGAAGCAGTTCTATTGTCTCCATTTTATGGCTGCAGAAACTGAGGCATCAGAACCTGCCAAGATGACACAGCTGAGAAGTGGCAGAGCTGGGAGTGTCTTCAGGGTCCAAGCACTCCCATGGTTCTTATGAGATGCCAGGCATTCCTTGAGGTATCTTACATACGGTAACTTAATACTTACAGCACCCTGTCCCATAGGCACTATTATGAATCAAGTATAAGTCTATATATATTGGTGCAAAAATACACTGATCTGATATGATACTTATTAAAGATTATCACCAAGAACTCTGTGAGGAGGAATCTGAGGCTCAAACCAGCCCCACTGCAGAGCACTTGTTCAATAGTTATTATATATAAGATAAATTCAGTAGATACATACAACATATACATATATATACACCCACATATCTAAGGTAAACAGTAAATCCTTACAAAATTCTATCTGAGTTCTGAACATGTTTTTAAAAACTAACTACACAAAAAGTAAAAAAAACAAAACAAAACAAAACAAAAAAACTACCCTATGATCCAGCAATCACACTACTAGACATTTACCCAAAGGATACAAAAATACTGATTCGAAGGGAAATATGCACTCCTATATTTATTCCAGCATTAATTGCAATTGAAAAATTATGGAAATAGTCAAAGTGTCCATCAATTGATGAATGGATAAAGAAGATATGGTTTACACACACACACACACACACACACACACACGCTGGAATATTACTCAGCCATTAAAAAGAGTGAAATCTTGCCGTTTGCAATGACATGGATGCAGCTAGAATGTATTATGCTAAGAGAAATAAGTCAGTCAGAGAAAGACAAATACCAAGTGATTCCACTCATATGTGCAACTTAAGAAATAAAACAAAGAAACAAAAGGAAAAAAGAGAAAAAGAGGCAAGCCAAGAACAGACTCTTAACTCTAGAGAACAAACGGATGGTTAGTAGAGAAGAGATGGGTGGGGGGATGGGTGAAATAGGTGATGAGGATTAAGGATGCACCTGTGATGAGCACGGGGTAGTGTATGGAAGTGCTGAGTCACAAGACCGTACACCTGAAACTAATATTACACTGTATGTTAACTATACTGGAATTTAAATTAAAACCAAAAACACCACCACCACCACTACAACAACAATAACAACACACACACACACACACACACACACAGCACAGTATCTGAATCTGGCAGGAAAAAAGCAAACTAATAATTCTGGGGGGCTTAATTCTGTGTCAAGAGCAACTTTAGACCTTTCCCCCCAATTTAAATTGTTCATTACACAAAAGCATTATCTATTTAATCCAAATCTAAGAAATTTTCTTTCAAGATGAAGAACTAACCTTCCAAGGGACAAAAATTTAATGAAAAGAGGAATACTAATGAAATTAAGGTATTTGAAGAAAAATAGTTCTATGTTAAGGTATAGCTTAAAAGCAGTGGAGGAGAGAGACTGATGTGCCTTCATGGGAGTCTGCATCTGGCATCCCAGCACAAGGAACATCTCGCAAGGCATACCATGGCCAGAGAGACAGAGGACCACACAGGCAATGGTCCAGAGCAGGAGAGCCATTAGTAAATGTCAGTAGGGGAGCCGAGCATTGCTGACACAGATCTGGGGTACCCGCCTGGACTGGCATGCATAGACCTTCACATTGTCAAGCATGTGCAGAAGAAAAAAAACAGAGATCAGAGATACAGAGTGATGTTCAGAAAAATGGAAATGGAAGGACATTTCTGCAGCGGAACAATAATGTGCCCTGAGAGCTCAAACTTTGCGTTTTCAGACTCAAATTTCAAAAAGGATATGGCCATCTTTTCAGCTGAGCTGATGGTGAATAATTATATCCTGTCTACATTTCTTCTCAAATTAGATGAATTTTAAAATATTATGCTGACAGGCAGGTTTCATAGCCATCCTAATTCAATATTTTGATAAAGAATTTCTTTTGTACATCATTAGTGCTTCACCGGCTCCTCTTTCTTATGTGGTATGGACTCTGAGGGAAGGGAAGTTAATGTTGAAGCCCATCATTTGACCTCCCAAGTAGCCATGTAAAGAATACCTTTGCTAGGTCAACTGTAAAATAATATATTTTTTCCTTGCCTTTCTGTTGTTAAATAAAGTGAGGGGCCTCGCAAGGAGGCAAATGTCTTCAGACAGCCTCTTGCGTGTAGAATCCAGGCAGGTTAGCAAAAAAGCCAGTTGCACATCTGGGTTTGAAGCCATCATTGAACTAGCATTGATGTGAATCCTGGTCCCATCGCTGAACTAGAATTGATGTCCTTGGGGAACTGCCTGCCTTCTGTAAGCTTCTCCTTCCCCTGCTGCAAAACAAGTAAAGCTACATCTACCTTGTTGTGGCTTGGCAAGCTTCTAAACCTAAAGATAGGTAAGTGCAATTTTCACTGTTGCCAGAAGGTTTAGCTGGGGATCATATGACCAAACTTGTCAATAAACACACATTTCATGAAAACTGTGTCTATTAATTCTAATGCCAGCAACCAAAAGATGAAAAGGAGGGGTTGCTAGGGTTCCTCAGTGGCCCAGTCGGTTAAGTATCTGGCTCTTGATTTTGGCTCAGATCATGATCTCACAGTTCTGGGGCTCAAGCCCCATGTCGGGCCCTGTGCAGACAGTGCAGAGCCTGTTTGGGATTCTCTTTCTCTCCCTCCCCCTCTCTTGCCCTCCTGGCTCTCTTTCTGTCTCAAAACAATAAACTTAAAAAAAATAGAAACAGGGGCACCCAGGTGGCTCAGTTGGTTAAGTGTTCGACTTTGGCTCACGTTATGATCTCAGGGTTGGTGATTTCAGGCCCCACATCAGGCCCTGTGCTGACAGCTCCGAGCCTGAAGCCTGCTTTGGATTCTGTGTCTCCCTCTCTCTCTGCCCCTCCCCCACTCATGCTCTGTCTCTCTCTCTCTCTCTCTCTAAAATAAAATTTAAAAATGTTTTAAAAAAGAAAAAAAAGGAGGGGCTGCTTTAAGAATAATGTTTTTCTTGGCATTTATTTATTACTTAATCTTTAAAATCTAATATTCTAATTCCTACAACTGTAATGGTAAAATATTATCCCCTATTTTGAAAAATGATAAAGTACATAAAAGTCTGTGTAAAAATTCTGTGCACATCTGAGGACTCACAGGAATAGACATTTGACAAAATCTGCTTGTACCTAACAAACCTTCATTTCATGCAGACAACTAGATATGCTCTCTTAAGAGTTTGATTTTTGGATTTAGGTGATGCATCTGAAAGAATGAGGCTGTTAATTGGATTTACAATGAATTCTATGAATAAATAAGTATACAGCATTAATATTTTATTAATAATTATTAAAATATGTTGGAAAGGCACATATTATACTAGATATTTAGTAATATATGTAAAGTATCTAGTACAGCATTGTCATAAAGCAAACACTCAGAAAATGATAGCTGGTCTTAGCAAATATCCTGTAGAAAATAAGAATATAGTTAGAATAAACTGGAGAAGTTCCGGTGTGTTCTTTTGGAACATACCTTGCCAAAACCAAGCCAACATTGTCTGCCTTTTACAAACTATAGCATCCTACATTCTAGAAGAAATCACTTTATTTCAATATGGGGATATTTAACTTTTAAATAGTTATTAGTTGACTTTTGTCAACTGTGGTTATTTTTAAGCCCCTAATTTTCTATTCAGGCAACCATGATTTCTTTAAATATTTCAATCAGTATATACTAGTGTATTTTCATTGGCTTCACCAATCTATTAAAAACATCTGAATCTATTATTCTGTTACTAAAAACATCACTCCACCTATGACAATCTATTTTTGTTATACAGCATACACCACATTGTCCGTTCTTGTTTTTCTGAATGCATCAACTGGATAGAATTCATGGCTGCAAATTTCTAAATCACAGTCCTCCACCTTTCACATTCAATAAATCTCTTGTTTCACTTAATCAAAAATTATATCCTCCTCTTCTAGGGCAATACATGGAGGCTTAATGCCATATGAAATCTATGTATCTGTTAAATCTTGTTTTGCATTCATCTTGCTCGAATATTTATGGCCTTCTGAACTTAGAGCTCAGAAGGATAGTGGTGGCTTACATTTCCATATGGAATCTGCATTTATTCCCTCTCCCTTTTGAGACACCATCATACTGATTCTGGAAAAACAAAAACAGATAAACCCTAAAGCACAAAGGGAATGACAATGTAATTCACCAGTAAGCAAGGGATCTCAAAATTTCTGTAAGACAAAAAAAACAGATGGATGAGTCTGAAGACTAATGGAGAAAGATGGAGAATACTAATGAAGTAGACTGCACTCAATAAAAGAAAACAGGTCTGCCCTAGAACACTCAGAATCACCAGGTATGGCAGAGGACAGATTTAAAGAATAGGCTTGAAATGAGGATTCACTGAAAGTCTACAGATGGAACAGTCAACACTCTCCCTCTCACCTACTCCCATGCAGAACACTCTAAAGTGAGATATTTATCTTCCAGGGGAAAAAAAGGCATCCTCTGGATATGGTGAATAAATTATCTGTGAAGAAGTAGGGCAGTCAGTATAGCAACTAGCACCCCTGAGCAAATTGCTCATCATGCTGGCATTAAGGAATCTCAATGCATCATCTTTGCTTTTCTAACCCCTTAACATAACCGACTCCTTCCCCTTCACCAAGTTCCACCCACATACACAAGGCTCGCAGTCCGTTTTTTAATCCCACCTATGATGGCATTGAAGATAGCTGAAACCAGCAATATAACAACATTAGGCAAAAATGACTTAAGATGAACCAGAATAATTCAGGGAGAGAGGAAAAGAGAGAGAAAGAGAAAGAACAAAACTACTTCTGGTTAGTGTTCCCACAGAGGATGACAGAGAAGATATGGCAAACATAAACCAAGAAGAGGAGGCTATGAAAACAGTATAAAGGACAAAAAAAAAAAAAAAACAAAAACCTCTTAGAAATCCCAAAATTGTCAAATTTAAAAAAAATGACACATTATAATATTAAATCAAGCAAATTTCTCAGAGTGTAGGACAAAGAGATTGAGATAGAAGACATTGTTATGCCTTGACAAAATAATATACATTTTTATTTATTTTCAATTTTTAGAATCAACTTGCACACAAACTGGGGAATACTTTGCTATGACTACTGATCAGAATATATGTATTCTCAACCCTGCCAGTGTAAGAGGAAAGCTGTAACTGACCAAGGATAGAATGAGATGAAAGGCAGTGGAGGAAAGCATGGGAACATTGATGTCATTATCCTCACAGTGGGTAGTGAGTAAATACTGTCCATTATGATGCAAGAGGAAGTGGTGGCTAATTACTGCTGGGAGTTGAAAAACTGACCAGTGAAGAAACTAGGAGTGGATAGAAATGGGGAGAAAGACATAGAGGCCAGTATTACTAAGCTAACTCTTTGTACATCATAATAGAACACTGATAAGTCAAGAAAGATAAATTAAGAAACAGCAATGTGAGCAATTTTATATGAAGAAATGGAGAAAAATACATGAATAGACAAAAGCGAAGACAATGATAAGTAGTTGACTCTTACAAGTGAGACTGGAGTGAGGAAATTACCAGAAGCCAAGAATTATTGCTTTTCATTCTAAGTGTTTCTATACTATTTGACCCTTTAAACCATGAGCATTAAATAAAAGTAACTTTAATGCATTGTTAGAAAAACAAAACAGCGTCTATCTACCTCAATCCCAAACCAATTGAGAGGCTGTCTGTGCCTTTTGTATTTCTTTGGTGGATGCTCAACATTGATGCATTTCAGAATCAGGGGGGTCATTTTCCAGCCATTGCAAACTTCCTTAAAGCCCATATTTACCCGTTTGATACTGCAATCTATCTTCAAACTAAAGACAAAGAGGTAGAGAGAAATGAGCAGAAATAGTTTCATCTGACCTGCAGAGTCTGATACACTCAGGAAGGATTTCAGCATTTAGCCTTTGAAAATATGCTAAGTTCATCACAAATGAAGTAACCTCTTGATTACTTAGAATCCTTATCCAGAAATGCTGTGGGTCCCACTACCATTGTGACTCTTGCTTTGCCTCATTTCACCACACAAGGAGAGAAGAAACACACATATACACAGCTCACTCTGTTTCTGATCTAGTGGAAAAATTTAGTTTCCAAGCATGCCCAGTATAGATTCACATCAATTCCCCTGGACTTAAGTTAGAAAGGTAACAGTGTAGAACTATGAGGTATTTTTTTTCTGCTTCTTTGTATCTTTTGATATTTTCTTGATTTTGCAAAAGGGAGACATATTACTTTCAGTAGATGAAAAGAGAATAAAAGCTCTCAGGGAGTAGGGGGAGATCAGGAATGAGAACTTGAAAGACCTCAATTATCAAATAAAGGGAGATACATTTCAATTCCACCTGATGCACTAATGGGGTGAGGAAGGAGGTGCATACATTTTGATTTTTACTTGCATGGTGGGACAGCTTCCTAAAAGAAACTCTGGTCAAAGAGCCCTATGTCAACTTTCCTCTTCACTGACTTCAGAAACTGCTAAAATATCTCGTGCCATAATTTTCCTCCTTGTTTTCACACAGTTCTATGTGAGTAAATTCATTTTTTTTTCACTGTGTATATTGGGTTTATTTGTTTACACATTATAAAGCTAATACATGCTCCATACAAAAATAGTAGAAAATACTGAAATGCACATTTAATTTTGCAATCTGCGTAGCAACTTATTGTGAACATTTTTACTTCAGTAAATGTATTTCTCCCAAAATTGTTTATTGATCACAAAATATTCCATCTGGTACCCGTTTTACACTTTTCTTAATCTTTTATCGTTGGACATTTCAAGTGTTTCTAGTTTCTGACCATGATCAATAATGCATTGGTGAATATCTTTATACATACATCTTTGTACACATCTCCGAGAATTACTTCAGAGAAGATCGCTAAATATGAAGCTAGTAGATCAAAGGCAATATTTTTAAGTCTTCCATCAAATTTATTACTTAAAATCTATTTAATTCATTAAAATTCATTTTAATCCACATCTTTCATTTTAACCCACATCATCTCATCCTTTTAGGATCTGCTCTTATTAAATACAGCATTTTCAGATCTAGAAAAAAAAAAGCCTTGAAATGAATATTCCAAAATGTCTGTATTTGATTTCACTCTGGGTAATGAGATTATGGATAATTTTACTATTTGTCTTTTACAGAATTTCTCAAATTTTCTCTATAATCACATATTACTTCTTTTAATTTAAATTTGTTAACTTTTATTTTTTATTATTTTTTAAAAAACTTTTTTAAAGTTTATTTATTTTGAGAGAGAGAGAAAAAGTTTATTTATTTTGAGAGAGAGAGAGAGAAGGTGCAAGTGAGAGAGGGGCAGAGTGAGAGGAGAGAGCTAGAACACCAAGAAGGCTCTGGACTGTTGGCACGGAGCAAGACTCAAACTCACAAGCCATGATCATGACCTGAGCTGAAGTCAGATGCTTAACCAACTGAACCACCCAGGCAGCCAATTTGTCAACTTTTAAAATCTAAAATGTCAGCATTAATATGTATAGTTTATACACACCTGCTTCCATGCCAACTTCCCCTTTTGTCTTCATCTAAGGTGCCCATGGACCTTCGAGAAGATGACATTCAATCCTCTGAAGTTGAAGAAGTGAAAGCTCCTCATCCAATGGGAACAAATCCACAGGCCTGGCTCTATCGGATTTTCTAACTCAGACATAGAGACTGTCACTACTAACTGGTAGGCTCTGGGGGCTATAAAGTCATCTAGAGAAGGCATCATGCTAAGCGAAGTAAGTCAGAGAAAAACAAATACTGTATGATCTAACTTATATGTGGAGCGTATTGTTTTAAAAACCTCATATTTTGAGAACACACTGGTAGTTGCCAGAAGCAGGGATGGGTGACAAAATGTGTGAAAAGGGTAAAAAAGTACAAGCTTCCAGCTATAAAATAAATAAGTCCTATATCGCATATTTGAAAGTTGTTAAGGAAGAAAATCTTAAAAGTTATTATAATAATAAGAAAACAATTCTACAACTATGTATAGTGACAGATGTTGGCTGGACTTATTGTGGTGACCATTTCACAATATCTACAAATATCGAATCATTATGTTGCATACCTGAAACTAATGTTATGTCAATTATTGCTCAATAAAAAAAAAAAGTCATACAGCTCAAGACCCAGAGTCCACTACTCAGCTGACTAAAGCCTTGTACATGCCTCAGATGTGGGACAGCGACACCCAGAAGTAACAGAGGGAGCCAACCTGCAGGGAGATATGGAGGTACATGCCTGGAAAGGCAGAAACATGACTGGGTGTCCTCAGAAAGATACAGAGAAAGATACCATGGTTCCTGATTTCTAGATCTCACTCCTGTCTCTGTGAATCCTGGATCAATTTCTTTTCCATCATGTATGATATTTATGAGATAGCCAGTTGTAGTCTTAACAACAACAAAAAGCATATATATATATATATATATATATATATATACATCTATATACACACACATACCTACATACATATATATCTAGATGAGTTTGTGTTCTTTGAGATTACTGCCTACTTGAGCAACATATGACAATTAACTTCATATTAAGTTTGGTGCGAGGACATTGACATTCTAAACCTGAAAGTGCAAAAAGAGAGCCCACGCACATCATTCCAGCCTCAACATAGACAAACGTTTATATATGGGGAGGTTTCACATAAAATCTGAATCTTTATCTTCTCTTGAAAATATTGCATAGATTGAGCATCACTGTGTCCCAGTTTTCTGGGAAGCCTAAACTGGCTGGAAATGAGCAGCTGCTGACACTGTAGTCACCTGCAGCTCACATTCACCTGTTCAGGCATCTTTCCTGGCGGGCTATGTTTCTTTCCTGTATCGTTTAGCTCTCCCCCCCCCCCATAGGAGTGAAAGTTCCCCACCCCCTATTCTAAAAGATCTACTCTGAATGTCTCCCTCTCCTTTGTCTGTTTCTGAAGGTCTGATTCCTGGGTTCTTTATAAGAGATTACATGCAATGCTCACTCCATCTCCTGGATTCTCACCAAAGCCTCACTTTTAACTAAAGTTAATGGCTTGTCATTAAAGGGTGGTGTTGGTGACTGAGGAATCAGGCATTTCATCTGCCTCAGCAGTACATCTGTGGCAAAGGATAAAAGCCAGAAAAATCAAAACTTCCTCATTTCTCCAGAAAACCTTCCCTTTTCTAAATTAGAAACATCCATTTTGGAAAAAAAAAATATATATATATATATATCTCTGCAGATTCTTTGACACCACATCATTATCCCAAACCCAAACACAAGCCATGAGGCTGAAGGATCTGATGAAGGATCTGATCTGAACATTAAAATTATTCAGCCCCAATTATGAGATTGCCTGGTTTACAGAAGTGATTAAATGGTGTTCATTTGGGGGTCCTGAAAAACTGTTGTGAAGAAGCAAATAAGGCATCATGGTATTTCACACTTTGGATGGGAGCAATGCATGCCAGCTTTGAGCACCTGCTGACGCCCAATTCTTCTTCACCTTTTAGTAAGCCTTGGAATAACTCAAGGGCAATAAAGATAACTAAGTGGGGCCACAAAGGAGATCTTAATCTCCAAAGTCTTGAAAATCTGAGGTCCTCGGCATTTGCTAAACCTCAGAGGAAATGTTTTTGATAAGAGTGCATGCTTTCGGAAAACTGTAAAGAAGCAGAATGTTTTCTTTTACCCTTAATTTTTTGAAAGCTTTTGACATGAATCATTAACATTTTTCAAAATGAGCCCAATCCCAGGTGAACTAACATATATAAATACAGTCTTTGCTCATGAGATCTGAATGATTTTTTTCTTTTTTTTTAATTTTTTTAATGTTTTTTATTTATTTTTGAGACAGAAACAGAGCATGAGCAGGGGAGGGGCAGAGAGAGAGGGAGACCAGAATCTGAAGCAGGCTGCAGGCTCTGTGCTGTGAGCACAGAGCCCAACACGGGGCTCAAACTCATGCACCATGATATCATGACGTGAGCCGAAGTCAGACGCTTAACCAACTGAGCCACCCAGGCGCCCCTGAATGAATTTTTTCAACTTACCACTTCAGGGCAGGAGATCAAACCAAGAATTGAACAAATTTCAGGCTAATGAACAATGTCCCACCTTTTCTCTAGAAGACCAGACTTGCAGGAGACAGAAGGGAAAGGCATCAACTATAACACTGCTTTCCATTTATCAAGATAACATATTTCTCTGCAGAAATATTCCAAATTGTGCATTTCAAACACTAAGTCAAATTAGGGGTTCAGCCAAGCTCTGACCACAGTCAATATTAGCCAACCATTGACCAAGTTATTTTAATTTTTAATAATAAAAAATAGAATAGAACAATAATAAGTAGAACCAAATATATAATTATAAAACAGAATAGATACATTTATCCAATTCACCATTCTTCAAGTTTCAGATGGACACAAGGAAACACTGATGAGCTGATTCAGCAATGAACTGTCATTCTCCAACAAGAATATTGAATGTTAACATACTTGACTTGAGACTGCAATTAAATGTACATCTAAAAGGCACTGCATGAGAATCTGGAGGGAATCCAACCCTTTCATTCTACTGTAATGTCAGACAGTCTACAGCCACCTTAACATTACACGCTGAATATGAAATGTCTGCTTGTATTCATCACTACAGAGATTTGCAGAGAGCTTTAAATTATAACCCCTTGTGAATAACCACAGGCTTGTTGCTATGTATTTGTTTCATTTTTAGCAAACTGAGAAATAAGGGACTCCAGCAGACAAGGAATAATAGTCAGGAGCCCCCTGGGATATGACCCTGTGATCTCTGCCAGGTTCCGACTTTAGATTATCCAAGAAAATTTCAGGCTTCAGTTCAGGTCTCCATTGAGGTCTGAACCCCAGTACCCCAGCCTCATTCCACAAAGAAAGATGTTGCTATCCTCAGGAGGAAACACTTGTGACAAAATGTCAGGTATATTTTATTAATAGTAATGACCCTGGTCATGAGAAGGCGATTAAACCAGTTCCTGATTTGCTGGTTTGCTAGGAAATAATCTTAACTGACAAAACAAAGCGGTATTTTTTAGAAATATATATACCACTGTTTCTTCCCAAGCCATACTCCTCACATATGAAATATCAGATCTCAGAGGGAAATTAAATCATAAAATGCTGTAATGTCTCATTTAACAGATACAGTCAGAGAGCACTAAGTTACAGGTGAATGAATTTTCCAAATAACTTGAAATTTACCCCATTAAGCATCAACCTCTTAAAAGCTTAACAGGTAGATAAATAAAGTATATGTGATACAAATGTATATAAGTTATAATTTTACAGTGTACCATATAAATTATAATGTTTTATATATTAAATATATGAGTCTTTTTTTTTTTGCCTTTTAAAACAAAAGGCATTGAACAAAAGCCATCAGCCCAGAGCCTGACGCGGGGCTCGAACTCATGGACCGTGAGATCGTGACCTGGCTGAAGTCGGACGCTTAACCGACTGCGCCACCCAGGCGCCCCGAACACGTACGCTTCTTAATAACACAGATCCTTAATCAAGAAAATGTGTGCATATGTTAATCTAAGATTATTAGTATTAACTAAGATTATTAGTATCCTAATATTGCTATATATTTTGATTTGGCTTTTTATAATTTTTCAGTCTCCTTTTCAATTTCAGCTGTTTGGTATCATTTCAGGTTGATAATTCTATAGTCTTTCTCAGCTACCCAAAATCCCTCTTACTCTAATTCCTTATTTCTAATTTGCTCTGGACAAATGGACTAGATTTTTAGAAGTGTGTGTGTGTGTGTGTGTGTGAGAGAGAGAGAGAGAGAGAGATGACTGTAGCCAGCCTTTAAAGACTCCCATAAGAGTACAGTGCAGGATCTTAAGTTACTGGAAACTACAGCCACATTTTTGACTTCTCAGACTGGCTCTTAGCTAACTTCTCAGTAGTTGATGTGGCTGGTTAGGTGACATCCTGATAAATGAGGTATTAATGAAACATGATATTATATAAATTCTTTTCAATTGAAGGCTTAAGGAAACAATTCAAGTTTCAAGACTAACTTATTTCCATCCCCAAATTATGCAACCTTGGTGTGCAATGTAAATAAAATATTATTGAGTATAAAGCATAATTTAACACTTAAAGAGCAAAGTAGTAATTTGGGATCACAAATGTTTGGGGAGAGAAATAAAAGGCAGCATATTAACGAACATTCTTCTGATGAATCTTCAAAGAATTATACCAGTCACGCACTTCAAAGTCCCAGGTTTAACTTGTTCACTTGTTCAAGCATGCCTGGGGCCCTGGCTGGAGATTCTTCTGAAAGTCAAAAGAAGGGCAATACCTCATTGTGTTTTTAAAGTCTCCTAGAGGGCTGAAAACCACAGGGACTAACCCCTCTGGATTATTACCGCCCCCCTCCCAGGTACTGCTTTCCTATTTTAATATTAATATTCACCCTCAACTCTCCTGTTCTCTTCTTCCTCTATTTCTCTTTTCTCTTTTGTTCTGCCCTGCCCAATAGACTTGGCAAAGGCTCCAGTGCTCTTTTCAAGAAGTGTGAGATCTTCTGTTTTTTCTAAGGCACTAATACATGCTCTAAACTTACTTTGCTCAAAATGAACATCTGCCAACATTCTGTGCTTTCCCATCCATGTTGCTCTTTATTTATTTACTTCCTCTTGCCTCATATTATAGCTAACTGTTTTTTACTTGCCTATATTCCCACTAAATTCTAAGCTTCTTGAGGATGAAGATTATTCCCTAGTCACCTTGATATCTAATGCCTAGTCAACAGGGGGCAGTAGCTCTGTAGACATATACATATAATGTATTTAATTAAATTGATGTTATTTATACCCAATAAGGAGAAGGAAAATATACTACATTTATATGTGTTGTTTTCAAAGCACTTCTACATTCATGGTCTTAATTTAAACATATAGCAAGCCAATGGTTTAAATGAATCCAAAATACTCATTTATTATTTTGCCTCCCTAGCATTCATTTACTTTTCTTATGATACTAGCACTCTGATTTTCCCTCATGAAGGATTCCTACACTTATTCTATTCCAAGTGATACAGGTGGCACTAACTCCAATCCTGGCTCTACACATGGTCATGTGATAGATGCCGGGCCTATCAGGGCACAACATCCCCCAGACTCTGGTGATTGATTCAAGAATAAGCACTTGCCAAAAGAGAGAGAGAGAGAGAGAAGAAAGAAAGAGGAAGAAAGTAAGGATTAAAGAAAGGGAGAGAGGGGGAAAAGAGAGGGGAAGGAGGGAGGAACAGGAAGGAAGGTAGAAAGAAAGAAGGAAAGGGAGAGAGAAAGAAAGAGGGAGGAAGGAAGAAAGGAAGGAAGGGAAAAACCTGAATTCTGGGGCTTCTGTGAAATTGTTAGGAAACCAAAATAACTTATTTTTGAAGAAGTTTCTGTGACATTAGGATGTAAATTAATTTGATATTACAAGGGAAGGACATTACAAAGACACCAGAACTGAGAAAAAGAGAAAAAATATTGACTCTTAATGACATCTTTTGAACCCCTGGATCCAGCCAACACCTAAAGCCTACATAAAAGAATTTTGGTAAGTGAACCAATAAGAAAAGGTTATGTACAGCAAAACAATCAACAAAAGGTAATTACAGATTGAGAGAAAATATTTGCAAACTATATATCTGATAAGGGGTTAATAACCAAAATATACAAAGAATTCCTACAACACAACAGCAATCAATAAATAAAATAACCTAATTAAAAAATGAGCTAAATACCTGAATAGGCATTTTTCTAAAAAAGACATATGAATGGCTGACAGGTACATGGAAAGGTGCTCAATATCAATAATCAACAGGGAAATGCAAATCAAAATCACGATGAGATATCACTTCACACCTGTTAAAATGGCAATTGTCAAAAAGACAAAAGATGGCAAGTATTGGCAAGAGTGTGGATAAAAAGGAAATCCTTGTACAGTATCTGAGGGAATGTAAATTGGTACAATCATTATGGAAAATAGTATGGAGGCTCCTCCACAAGTTAAAAATAGAACTGCCATATTACCAAACAGTCCCACTTCTGGGTATATATTCAAAGGAAATGAAAACAGGATATCAAAGAGATATCTGCACTCTCATGTTTACTGCATCATTATTCACAATAGCTAATATATGGGAGCAAAGTATCCATCTATGAATGAATGAATAAAAAGATGTGATATATGTACCATATACATATAAGAATATTTTTCAGCCATAAAAAAGGGAGATCCTGCCATTTGTGACAACATGGATGAAACTGGAATACATTATGCTAAATTAAATAAGCCAGACACAGAAAGACAAATACTGTGTAATCTCACTTACAGGCAAAATCTAAAAAAGTTGAAATCATACAACTCATAGCAGAATGGTGGTTGACAGGGATGAGGGGGTGGGGGAAATTGGGAGAGATGATGGTCAAAGGATACAAACTTTCAGTTAGAGTAAGTTCTGGGGAATCTAATGTACAACATAGTAACTATAGTTAACAATACTGTATTTGAAATTTACTAAGAGTAGATCTCAAATGGAGAGCACTTGTTATGATGAGCACTGGGTGTTATATGTAAGTGATGAATCATTAAATTCTACACCTGAAACTAATGTTAACTAGAATTTAAATAAAATTTGAAAGAAAAAAAAAGTAGATCTTAAGTGTTCTCACCACACACACACATGATAACTATGTGAGGTGATGGATATGTTAATTAGCATGACTATGGTATGGATATGTATATTAAATCATCATATTTTACTATTAACACATCACACAACCTAAATATATATAATTTTTATTTGTCAATAATACTTCAATAAAGCTGGAGGTGAAAAAAGCCATTTGAATACATTTTTTTTTTCCATTTTAAATAAGAAAAAGTCCTGACTAGCCCAAAGATTAATATCAATGAGGGTTAAGGTTGTTATATAACCTACCTCTGACTCATGGAAGTTAAGCTGAAGAAGGTTTGGTAGAAGAGGGGGGACTCCCTCTGTTACCATGCTCCCCATACCATTATTCCACCTCAATGCAGTGTCATAAAATACCAACATCCCAATGGCAACACTTAGGGAGAGTCAGAAAACTACTTCAAAATAAATTAGTCAATTTTTTTAAAGTACATTGTTGCTACAAATTTATTTTATACAGTTCAGATAAATTTACCAAGTATTGACAGCTTTCACAATTTTACTCGTCCACAGTATGAGTGAATATAATCACCAATATTCCCCACACTGTTTTTCCCCCTCTTGGTACCAAATAGATTTGCTATTTCCTTCCAGATTCAGGTAAGTCCCTATGCCATGTGACAAGAATAGAAATTACTCAAGCAGAATACATTTTTTAAATGTCATGAACTAGGACAAAGAAATGAAACAGATCAAAACTTGTCTATGTGGTCTGACTAAATAATTCAACAGCAGATGGTTCTGGAAATTCGGACAGCTCTCAGTAGTTAGAGTTTAAGATCTCAGCCCCAGGCAGAAGGAGGCTTGCTTCAGCTGTTTCAATAATGCCTACCCATTTTCAGCCCACAATATTGGTCACTGTGTGCTCACCTGGCTTCTTCCATAAAACAGAACTTAACAAAACAAGGGGAAAGGAAAATAAACCTGGAGCTCATGTGAAGTATTGGCTGGTAACTGCTGCTGATAGGAAGGAATAGGATCTGTCCCTCTACTGGGTAAAATGTCAAGGTCAGGGTGGTCAATTCTCACACACATATGAAGATGAAAAGGTCATCAAGCTTTGGGGATTGATTTTGTTTGGTTTTCCATTTGTCCATATACACACACACATTCAACCCTCATTATTTGCAGATTCTGTATTTGCAAATTTGCCTACCTGCAAAAAAATTGTTATCCCAAAATCAATACCAATGATGTTTTGTGAACATGTGCAGACATGAACGGAGTCTACAAAAAATGTCAGCCACACATGTTCCCAACTGAGGTAAACAAGGTGATGCCCTGCCTTATTTCAGCTGCCTATTATAAAAAAGTATCCTTTTCACAGTCCAAGTAGGGCCATGTTTTCCACATTTTTGTGTTTTTTGCTGGTGATTTCACTGGTTAAAAACAGCCCCCAAGCGTAATGCTGAAGTGCCATACACTGTTCCAAAGCACAAAACAGTGTGATGTGCCTTATGGAGAATAGACATGTGTTAGGCAAGCTTCGTTCAGGTAAGAGTTATCGTGTTATTGGCTATGAATTCAATGTCAATGGACCAAGAATATATATTAAATAAATTGTCACATAAAACAAGGTTATGTATGGATCAGTTAATGATGATGTTGTGACCAGAGCCTCATAGGAGTCTAACCCTATATTTTCCCTAGAAGTAATGGTTCAGTGACTTTGCAAAACATAACTAGTGTGAATAATGAGACTTGACCATTAAAATGCCGTTAATTGACATTGTGTACAGACAGACCTTCATTTATACAGCCATTTTTTAGGGGAAGGGCTACATGACCCTTCCTGTATTCAAACTGAAGGTCCAGAGATAGAGTCGTGGTGAGAACATTCGGGGCCTGCTCCACCCAGTCCCAGCAGGCAGCAAGGTTATAAATCCCCTGTGTGGGACAACCTTACAGTGGACATGAAAGATGAAAGAGCTGACTTTGAGCCAATTAGTCGCTGCTTCTCTCATGAGTCCCAGTAATGATATTCATGGAAGAATTCATGAATTCATGGAAACTGCTTACCTGAGAAACAGCAAAACAAGGTACAACTACTAACTAATGCCATGATCCCTTTCTCCAAACATGGACATAATTTTAGAATCTGCCTCACCACAAGTGGCAATTATGGTGGCAATCTTTGTGTTTGCTCCCTACATCCCAAGTTTAAGCAAGGCATTGATTTTTCTATCAAAGTCTAACAGGTTGTAGCCATAGTGACCAGTTCTAATGTCAGCATCATTGGCCACAAACACACATGGCATACCTGCCAGGTAAAACGTGATGCAAGACAGTTTGAGAAAAATACAAAAAAGTTCAAGGTAAGGTTGTTACCTTTGAAAATCTAACGATAAAAGGAAAAAAAGCTTAACATTCCAATTTAAAGCTTTTGAGGACCTTAATTAATTTGACATTTCTATGAACTAACTCAGAATTCCTTTCAAAATCATGCAATGAGCAGTGGTAGGTCCAATGTCATGGCTCAGGCTTAAAGTATTAGCATATGAGCCTTTTGGAATAGGACATGCTATTTTACTTTTTGTTTGTTTACTCCTCTTTCAGTGGCAATTTTATGCCATGCACATAATTGGAGCTCAATAAATATCTCCTGAATTAAATAGAAGGTACCTGGCTGGTTATTTGCTGATATCTTCCTAACCTAAAGCCCTGTCCTTAGACAAGGACAGTTATGGATCTTACTCTTTTTTAGAGTGTTTTCCATAATGGCTATTTCCAAATTGTTCAGGATGCTAAAGGAAAACAGATCTACCGAGCAAATGTCCCCTGAATGTGGCATGAATATGGCAGAAGGGATGCACGAGGAAGGAGAGAGAGATAGGGTGCTGGTAAGGAGAGAAAGGTTGAGAGACAAGCACCAAAGCTTTATTAGGTCCTAGAAACACGGCAACTAGTATAAGAGTGCAGGAACCAGGACTTCTAGTTAAATATTGTGCACTGAACGTATACATTTAGTTTCATTCCCTCTCAAAACCTATTAATACAATAACAAATTATAAACACACAAGCCCAGCAGTTCATGAATTTCACTCATGCTCACAAACTTTAAAACCAGATTTAGTTCCTTGGTCCTCACTAGGGAGAGGAAAACCAAGGTTACCAAAAATATAAAGAAATTCTCCACAATGAAAGAAAATGGAGAAACACATTAAAAACGACAGAGATGAGGGGCGCCTGGGTGGCGCAGTCGGTTAAGCGTCCGACTTCAGCCAGGTCACGATCTCGCGGTCCGTGAGTTCGAGCCCCGCGTCGGGCTCTGGGCTGATGGCTCGGAGCCTGGAGCCTGTTTCCGATTCTGTGTCTCCCTCTCTCTCTGCCCCTCCCCCGTTCATGCTCTGTCTCTCTCTGTCCCAAAAATAAATAAACGTTGAAAAAAAAAAATTTAAAAAAAAAAAATAAATAAATAAAAAAAACGACAGAGATGAGGGGCGCCTAGGTGGCTCAGTCAGTTAAGCATTGGCCTGCAGTGCAGGTCATGATCTCATAGTTCGTGAGTTCAAGTTCTGCATCAGGCTCTGTGCTAAAAGCTGCTTTAGATCCTCTGTCCCTCTCTCTCTGCCCCTCCTCCACTCTCTCTTTCTCAAAAAAATAAACATTATAAGAAAACAACAAAAAGGAAAAGTTACAAAAATATTATCAGAAGATAACTTACAAAACTATTATGACAGCATCAGCAATAATACTGAATATTGCATACATCAAAATACAGGGTGTCACAAAAAGAAGTAATATTTAGAGAAATAAAAGAACTCTTAGAAGTGAAAATTACAAGAGCAGGAATTGAAAGAATTCAACTAAAGGGTCAGGAGAGAAACTTAAGGAAATTTCCTTAGAAAACAGACACAAAGACAAAAATATGGAAAAAGAAGAAAAAGGATCAGAAAATTAGAGAAATAATCTAGAAGCTCCCAAAAGAAACTGCACAAAAGATAGAATAGGAGAATCCAATTAGTAATGGATGCCACATTCATAAAACTGAAATATAAAAGTTTCCAAACTTAATGGGCTAACCTACTACACCTGACAATGAATAAGACAAATCAAAGACCCATCACCAGTAAATCAGCAATAAAACCTAACGGAATGAAAAAAATTGTCATATGGAAGAAATCAGGAGTCAGATTGGCATCAGATGACGCAAAACCAACACCAGAAGCTAAAACTCAAAGAAATAATAATGTCTTCAAGATTCAATGAGAAGTGGGTCATCTGGGTGGCTCACTTGGTTGAGCGTCCAACTTCAGCTCAAGTCATGATCTCGCAGTTTGTGAGTTTGAGCCCTGCATCCAGCTCTGTGCTGATGGCTCGGAGCCTGGACCCTGCTTCAGATTCTGTGTCTCTTTCTCTCTCTGCCCCTCCCCCACTTGTGCTCTGTCTCTATCAAAAACAAATAAAATATTTTTAAAATTTTTAAAAAAAGATTCAGCGGGAAGACTGATCTCCAAAATTCTACACTTATCCAAATTATCAAATAAATGTGATCATAAGGACTTTTTAGGTATACAAGTCCTCAAGAAATTTACCTCCTGTGGCCCCCTACTCTAGAAAGTACAGGATAAACAATGCTCTCCACCAAAATGAAGGTATAAACCAGGAAACAGAAAGACATGGAAATAAGGAAACTCGGGACCCAACGAAAAAACGAGGCAAAATGTGTCCTAGAATGATAAAGAAGGGAAGTGTAGAGTGACTGTTGTGCCCAGGCCCAGAAAGCACTAATCCAGACTAGAGCAGAAGCAAAGAGGGTTCCCCAGAAGTTCCCTCTCTAAAAAACCTAATTAAAACTAAACATATTACTTAATGTGTTTCAATCTATTGAGTTATTTATGGGGGAACCTAGGCTGCTCAGTCAAGCATCTGAGTCTTGATCTCAGATCAGGTCTAATCTCAGGGACTTAAGTTCAAGCCCCCACTGAGCTCCGCACTGGGCATGAAGACTACTTAAAAAAAAAAAAAAGAAAAAAGATTTATTTAGAATAGGTAATAATCCCATAGTACATACTTGGAAGTTGCTTAGAGAGTAAATCTTAAATGTTCTCACCACAAAAAAGAAATGATAATTATGTGACATGATGAAGGTTTTAGCTAATGCTATGATAGTAATCATTTTGCAGTTTATAAGTGTATCAAATCAATACATGTATACTTTAAACTTATATAATATTATGTCAATTGTATTTCAATAAAGCTTGAAACTTAAAAAAATTAAAGTCAAGAAAAAAGAGATTTAGATATGACAGAGTTTGGGAATAATTTTTTCATCCATAAAATTGAGTAGACTAGCAGATCTCCAAATCCTTTCCAGCTGAAACAACCTATGATCTCTAACCTATGATCCTAAATTCTTTAAAGATGAAAATCTATATTTTAGAGCCAAGGTCAAAGATGTATGGTTCATGCACTTACCCGGGAAATGAGCCAAACAATAATATTTAGAAAAACATTTTATTTATATCAGGATTTTAAAACTTGGCTAGTTAGCCTAATAAGCTGTGCTTCCTCTAGTCAAACCACACACAACCCACCTCCTCACCCTCTTCCAGGCACGGACTTCTTACTGTGGTTCCCAGAGAAGGAGCTGTAAACAGGTGACAAGAAATGACTTTGCTAATATTGGTATCTGTCACAGACAGGCCACCAGTCTACAAAGAGAATCTAAGGATAAGGAAGCCACTTAAGCATAAAATTCACATTAGCAAACTTATCCTTGCATTTGCTGATGACCCAAACCAAAGCCTCAGATACATGTGAAGTGTTCTACATAACTGGGAATAAATGTGTATTTCATGTGAAATCTCTTTTTTTCTCTTCAACCTCCATGTAATCCCAGAGATCCTGCTGGTCATATATTTCTTGTTCAGTAGAAATGAATTTCCAACCTAAGCAATGAATATGAAAACAAGAGACCAAGAAACTTTTCATACTTTTCCCCCTGGTTTCTAGCTTCACTTCCCCTCTAGCCATTACCCTTAGTTGTATCTTGCCATGACCCCCCTGGCCTGATCCTATCTGCCATATTTTCTCCAACCTCCCTGTCATTGTCAGTGGGTCTCTGTCCTCAGATACCTTCTCCTTGCCAGATGAGTTATAACCCTACTGTTCCTTATGCTAAACCGCTGGGGAAGAACCATGAAGAAGTTTGAGGGCAAGGCCAAGGAAACCTGCTGAAACCCACTCAGCTGTTTCAGGAAATCAGGACAAAAGCTGAGAGTCAATTCTGGGCTTCCCTTGTACTTTATTCAATACTATTTCCATGACATCCCATGAAACCTGAGAAATTAGATAATCCAGGACTAGAGCAGTCAAAAGGTAAATGACCACATGTGACTTGGCTTTGAGGAGATATTCATCTGAAGGTTTGCAAGATTTTCATTCACATTAAAGCTGCATATTTTGGGGGCAACTGGGTGGCTCAGCCTGTTAAGTGTCTGACTTCAACTCAGGTCATGATCTCACAGTTCATGAGTTCAAGACCTGTGTCAGGCTCTGTGCTGACAGCTCAGAGCCTGAAGCCTCCTTTGGATTCTGTGTCTCCGTCTCTTTCTCTGTCTTTCCCCTGTTTGTGCTTGCTCATGCTCTCTCTCTCTCTCTCTCAAAAATAAATATATAAACATTAAAAATATATAAATATTAAAACTGTATATTTTTAAATCTGGCTAAACTGGGATCCTTAATGTTTGGGGGAAGGCACCTTCCACTCTGAGTGTTTATAGCAGATTAGGGGACAGCTCAATAGCCTCATGCAGACAGCAGGGGGTACAATTTATTACATTGGATTAACCTAATTCTTCTAGATCAATATATCTCTGTACACAAAGCTTACATGAAGAAATAGTTAAAGTCCCTGACAGGGATTGCAAATTCACCTGCCTGGAGGAGTCAGGAGGTAACATCAATGACTGGCCACAGGCAGCCACAGGCAAGAGGGAGACCACAGGGAATTGAAGACAGCAAGCCCCATCTGAGGGGCAACAGCTACTTCGCTCCCGCCTGTTGCTATCACGCAACAGCATATGCCTGTTGTCTCCCTATGCTTCATTCTTGAACCATAAAATGTCCCAACTTTTCAAACAAGAAAAAAGAAAAATCTGTAAATTTAAACCAACTGAATCTATCACATTATAGTCATGCAAATTTTTATCTTTGCCAGTCAAATGGCTCTTCAAGAAGAGAGTAGTTTCAGGAAGGTTTAGAGAACCCTCTGGGAGACAGTTCCAAATTTCAAATACCTCAAACGTGACCTCTGGCTCTTTGCATGCACCACTCTCATCAACATCAGCAGGAGTTAAGAATTTATCAGATCAATTATATCAAGATTTTCAAATGGGCGCCTTCTTTTTATCTCTTCTGTATCAAACACTTATTTCATAATCCTTTGAAATATGGATGCTAGTCTAAACAAAGAGTACTGAATTTTCCTATTTAAGAAAATACTTGTACTAATAAGAGACCAAAAGAGACTTTATGTAAATTGACAAAAGATCCATTTTCCGTGGCTTGCATTAAAACTTTCAACATCAAATTAGGTAAAAGTGTCAGGAGGTATTCTTAAAAGCTTGACTGCTCAGGAAGGATCCAGGGATATGAGTGCAGCTGAGAGTCAGGACATTATGGGTGGTTTTTCCTCAGCAAGCATTTGGCAGACGCTGTTTCCACAGGATAGGATTGTTCATCTATCTCGCATTTTAAAATTAAACTAGTATTTTTATTGGGGCACGTGGATTAGAGGAGATCATGAAAAAAGAAATGGGTTGGCAAGAGAGAAAATTCAAATACCACCCAACGTCCTAAATTGAATTGCCTTGAAATAACCTAACAAGGTCATAAAAGTTTAAAACACTTCAAGTGTCGAAAGCTCAGAATCTCACAGCATTTCTAATTAGCAAAGTTCAGTTCATAGAAGGAAGCTAAGCACTCAAGATTAAACCCAGCTGATGATCCTGACCACTTCCACTTAACCAGTCCACTTGACTAAGCCATGGGTTCCTTTTCTCTGTAAAATATCTGACTGATTTTACATTGGACAATTACCACTAGTAGGTTAGTTTCTAGAATGCCCACACATATGTTTAATGTTCACTCTGAGTTCTCTATGTTTCTCTCAAGTCAGTTTGTGCCAGTTTTCTTGCTATTGCAATTACATAACTTAATTAAATGTACACAAACTGATGTAATAGCAGTGTGGAAGTTTGGGGATTCTATGAAAACCTGGTCGAATACTTCAGAAAGAGTTGACAAAGGCAAGAAAATTATTGTGGTAAAATATTTGTGAAAGAGTGTGAGGTATATTTAACAATCCAGGCAGATTCTGCTCTCAGGCTACCTCACAACCCCTTAACTTCTAGCTCTGCTTTTAGTAAATTAAAACTAGGAGACACAGGAGACAGTGTCTTGTGGGTATGCAGGACGCAAGGAAGATGACCGATCTCTCCTCAGAACACTGAAAAGAGGGGCCTTGACTCTTCATCAAATATTAGTGAACAACATGAATATTTAAAACATGTATATATTGGGGCACCCGGGTGCCTCAGTCGGTTAACCATCTGACTCTTGATCTCGACCCAGGTCATGATCTCATGGTTCATGTGTTAAAGCCCCTCATCGGGCTCTGCACTGATGGCACAAAGGCTGCTTTGAATTCTGTCTCCCACCCTCTCTCTCTCTGCCCCTCACCTGCTTGTGCTCTTGCTCTCTCGCTCTTTCTCAAAATAAATAAATCAACTTTAAAAATTAATTAATTAATTAATTTCAAAAAACAAAACATGTATATATTGTTTTCATGAGTCCTTTCTTTTATGTTCCTATTTGAGTATAGTTGACATACATTGTTACATTACTTTCAGGTGTACAGCATAGTGATTGGACAATTCTATACATCATGCTATGCTCACCACAAGCGTAGCTACCATTTGTCACCATACAACATTGTTATAATGTCACTCATGACATTCTCTATGCTTTGCCTTTTATCCCCATGACTTATTCATTCCATAACTGGAAGCCTATATCTCCCTCCCTTTCACCCATCTTGTCCACCTTCTACCAACCATCAGTTTGTTCTCTGTATTCATTGATCTGATTCTGCTTTTTGTTTCTTTGTTCATTCATTTGTTTTTTTTAGATTTCACATATGACTGAAATCATATGGTATTTGTCTTTCTTAGTCTGACTTATTTCACTTAGCATTACACATTCTTTGTCCATCTATGTTGTCCCAAATGGTACAATCTTGGGCAGAACTTTCCAGAATGCTTGGTCCGAAGTGGAGGAGCCATGGCTGCCCAAACTACACCCAGGAATGAGCTCCTTCCCACTCCCTCACACCAACCTTGGCCTGCTCACCTGCTGTAGAAAATGGTGAAAGAAACTACTTACTGTGATGTTTGGGGGTCAAACCCAGTGCTACCCAGGAAGAATTGAAAAAGGCTTACAGGAAACTGGCTTTGAAGTACCACCCTGACAAGAATCCAAATGAAGGAGAGAAGTTTAAACAGATTTCTCAAGCTTATGAAGTGCTCTCTGATGCAAAGAAAAGGGAATTATATGACAAAGGAGGAGAACAGGCAATTAAAGAAGGAGGAGGCAGTGGTTTGTACTCTCCCATGGACACCTTTGATATGTTTTTTGGAGGAGGAGGAAGGATGCAGAGAGAAGGGAGAGGTGAAAATGTTGTACATCAGCTCTCTGTAACCTTAGGAGATTTATGTAACAGTGCAATAAGAAAACCAGTTCTGTAGAAGAATGTGATTTGCGACAAATGTGAAGGCCAAGGTGGTAAGAAAGGAGTGGTAGAATGTTGTCCCAATGGCTGAGGTACTAGAGTGCAAATAAGAATTCATCAGACAGGACCTGGAATGGTTCAGCAAATTCAATCTGTGTGCATTGAGTGCCAGGACCCTAGGGAATGGATCAGTCCTAAAGATAGATGTAAAAGCTGCAATAGAAGGAAGAGAATTCGAGAAAGGAAGATTCTAGAAGTTCATATTGACAAGGGCATGAAAGATGGCCAGAAAATAACATTCCATGGTGAAGGAGACTAAGAACCAGGACTGGAGCCACGAGCTATTATCATTATTTTAGATCAGAAGGGCCATGCTGTTTTTACTTGGTGAGGAGAGGATCTTCTCTTGTATATGGACATACAGCTGGTTGAAGCACTGTATGGCTTTCAAAAGCCAATATCTACTCGTGACAACAGAACCATTGTCATCACCTCTCATCCAGGTCAGACTGTCAAGCAGGGAGATATCAAGTGTGCTAAACGAAGGCGTGCCAATTTATTGTAGGGTGAATATGAAAAGGGTCACTAATTCATCGAAATTAAGGTAAACTTTCCTGAGAGCAGCTTTCTCTCTCCTGATAAACTCTTTGCTAGAAAAACTCCTATCTGAGAAGAAGGAAGTAGAAGAGACTGATGAAATGGACCAGGTAGAACTGGTGGACTTTGGTCCAAATCAGGAAAGATGGCACCATCACAATGGAGAAGCATATGAAAATGATGAACATCTTCCTGGGGATGGTGTTCAGTGTCAGACCTCTTAATGGGGCCTGTGAATAACCTGCTGGCATCTTGTATGCAGTAGTGAATGAGAGAAGGACTTTAATCATAGCTCATTGTTTTTGTTTTAGTATTCAACTATTGTAATGTTTTAAAAGTTAAATGAAGAATAAACTCAAATATTAAAACTCTGCCTTTGCCCCATATGTATGATGACTTCAGTGTGCAAGATAAGTTTAACACTCATAAAAACTACTTTTAAAAAAAAAATCTCCCCTAGCATTTGTTAGGCCATACCTTGTAACTGATTTCAGCTCTAGGTACCTGAAATAGTTTAGACTGAAATGCTAGGTGTATGTATTGATTTCAGTGTATGACCCTTAATTGGCAAACTATGAAGTTAAAACTTGTGTTTAATTGGCAGTCAGAAGAAGAACTTAACTTGTAGGGAAGTGTTGGTCTGTAGTTCTATTCAGTGGGATTGATTGTGATGCTTCTGCAATTATTCTATTGCCTCAACTGTTATTTGAAGATGGCATGCTGTGTGATTAATTGGGCCTGTGGTATCAGTGGTGGAAAGGTACCTTGCTAAAGAAGCATTTATCATAATCTGCCATTTGAGGGCTTGCACTTATAGAACTACATTCCCTTCTGCTGTGCCATCTTATATATATTATATAAAATTTTATATCTTATGTATATTTTTTATATTTATTTACATTTTATATACATACAAAATCAGTCCTGGTTACACTTTTTTTCCTTCTCTTTGTACCATGATAAGCTTCAGAGTAATGACTTTGGGAGCAGGGTAACTTAAAGTGAAGAGACATTTGCATGGAGAAGTGAATTTGCATGTATGAGCTAGGAAGGTGTTTCTTAGGTATGTTACAGGCTTACTTTAAACCATTTAACTTACACCCCATAATTTAAATGTTGGTAGTATAGTAAATTATGATGCATAGCTTTAATTGTATGTTTATAAGTTATGTTCACAAGCTTGAATCTGGATATCAGAATTAAGCAACTCTTGAACTATATGAATGTCTCCTTAATATACTGATTACAAAGCAAAAAAGAAATGGTACAATCTCATCCTTTTTAATGCTTTGTAGTATTCCAGTGTGTGTGTGTGTGTGTGTGTGTGTGTGTGTGTACCACATCCTCCATATCCAATCATTTATCCATAAATACTTAAGATGCTTGTATATCTTGGCTACTGTAAATAATGGTGAAATAAACATAGTGATGCATATATCATTTTGAATTACTGTTTTTGTTTTCTTTGGGTAAATACCCAGTAGCAGAATTACAAGATCAAATAGTATTTCTATTTTTAATTTTTTGAGGAACTTCCATATTGTTTTTCACAGTGGCTGTACCAATTTCACAGTCACTGTCCCACCAACAGTGAATGAGGTTTCCTTTTTCTCCACATCCTCCCCAACACTTATGTCTCTTTTATTCTAATTATTCTGACAGGTGTAAGGTGATGTCTCACTGAGGTTTTGATTTGCATTTCCCTGGTAATTAGTAATGTTGACTAATCATTAATCATGAATCCCCTTTCAATTTACTGACAAATTTTTTGACCAGTGCCAATCACATCGGATAATAGGGCTTCTACCATGGTCATTCCAAGTAAACCTTATTTTCAATATGAACAAGGTAGCACTTTTACCAAAATTTATATTTGTAGCCTTTAGGTATTAAACCATTGTCAAGATAAATATTATCTCCTCGGTCTAACATCCTAGCATAACGATCAGTTGCAAGGTTAACATTTCAGTGGACCAAAATCAAGGTAATACCTATGGAAACACTCCACTATGAAGTTGCCTTTTCTTCTTGATCTCATAAAAATGTTCATGTGAAATATTCCTAATTAGGTCAAAAATTTGAAAATCAATAATCATTAGTAGTTTTATGTACCAGACCCTACTAATAAACATAGACACACTATCTATATTTATACAGTTATTTTTCACAGCACTGAGAAAATTAAGTGCCAGAGATAATAAGTTGCCCACAGTCACTGTAATGTGAAAGGCAATAGCCATGACTTTGCCTCTGGTCTCTTGGACTCCAAAGCTTGTACTCATGGATATAATGCTATCAAGAGCCCCCAGAATATGTCATTTTAATGCTACTCAACTAAAGGCTCCAAGTCTTTAGAATATCCAGATTTTATTTTTTTAAATGGCTTCATGGGGCGTTTGGGTGTGACTCCATCAGTTAAGCATCTGAATCATTTTTTTAATATAATTTATTGTCAAATTGGCTTCCATACAAAACCCAGTGCTCATCCCAACAGTGTCCTCCTCAATGCCTATCACCCACTTTCCCCACTGCCACATCCCCCATCAATCCTCAGTTTGTTCTCTGTATTTAAGAGTCTCTTATGGTTTGCCTCCCTCCCTCTCTGTAACTGTATTTTTCCCTTCCCTTCCCCCATGGTCTTCTGTTAAGTTTCTCAAGATCCACATGTGAGTGAAAACATATGATACCTGTCTTTCTCTGACTGACTCATTTCACTTAGCATGATACCCTCCAGTTCCATCCACGTTGCTGCAAATGGCCAGATTTCATTCTTTCTCATTGCCAAGTAGTAATCCATTGTATATATAAACCACATCTTCTTTATCCATTCATCCATCAATGGACATTTGTGCTCTTTCCATACTTTGGCTATTGTCGATAGGGCTGCTACAAACTTTAGGGTGCATGTGTCCCTTTGAAACCACTCCTGCATCCCTTCGGTAAATTCCTAACAGTGCTATTGTTGGGTCATAGGGTAGTTCTATTTTTAATTTTGTGAGGAAGCTCCACACTGTTTTCCAGAGTGCCTGTACCAATTTGCATTCCCACCAACAGTACAAGAGGCTTCCCATTTCTCCACATCCTCACCAGCATCTATAGTTTCCCGATTTGTTCATTTTAGCCACTCTGACCGGTGTGAGATGGTATCTCAGTGTGGCTTTGATTTTTATTTCCCTGAAAGCATCTGAATCTTGAATCGGCTCAGGTCACAATCCCAGGGTTGTGGCATTGAGCCCCACGTCAGGCTCTGCACTGAGCGTGGAACCTGCTTAAGTTTCTCTCTCTCTCTCTCTCTCTCTCTCTCTCTCTCCTTCCCTCCCTCCCCTGAGCTCTCTCTTTCTCTCTAAAATTAAAAAAACTATTAAAAATGGTTTCACATAATTTTTTAAGTCAGTGGTTATAACATGCAATTATATAATTTAAAAATACTAAATGCTCCTGCGCAAAATTTCTTTGGAACAGAAAGTATAAATACATATTACTAATAAGAAAGTACTTCCAAGGAAGGATATAAAAGGAATAACCCTTGGACTTTTAACTCATTCATACAAATACTCTAGGCTTGTACTCAGCACTGAGAACACCAAGATGTCTAAGATAATATTATTGTCCTCAAGGAGCCTGTGGTCTGTGTGAGATAATTAAGCAGCTGTAACATGATATCCCAGCAGTTCTTTTTTTTTAAAGATATAATTTATTGTCTAAAGGTTTGTGATAGTTTTGTCATTGAAAAAGTACATCTATATAACATTGTCAAGTTGGCTAACATACAGTGTATACAGTGTGCTCTTGGTTTGGGGGGTAGATTCCTGTGATTCATCGCTTACATACAATAAGTGCTCATCCCAACAAGCGCCTTCTTCAATGCCCATCACCCATTTTCCCCTCTTCCCTGCCCTCCCACCAACAGTTCTAATAGAGATCTACCCTAAACACTGCAGAAGCAAGAGGTGATTAAAACTCAACAAACTGGTTATAGAAGGAACATATCTCAACACAATGAAAGCCATATATGACAAGCCAACAGCTAACATCATACCAACAGTGAAACGTTGAGAGCCTTTCTTCTAAGACCAAGACCAAGAAAAGGGTACCAACCCTCATCACTTCTATTCAACAGAGTACTGGAAGTCTGTACTAAAACGATCAAGCATGAACAAGAAATAAAAGTCATCCAGCACAAAAACAGACACATAGATCAATAGAACAGAACAGAGAGCCCAGAAATAAACCCACAATTAATGGCAAGAAATATGCAATGGGGAAAAGACAGTCTGGTCAAGAAATGGTGTTGGGAAAACTGGAAAGAAACATGCAAAAGAATGAAACTGGACCACCCTTTTACCACAAACACAAAAATAAAATCAAATGGACTTTAAATCAAAAGGCCCTAAAATGTGAGACCTAAAACCATAAAACTTCTAGAAGAAAACATAGGCAGTAATTTCTTTTACATTCATTGGCTGTAGAAACATTTTCCTAGCTATGTCTCCTCAAGCAAAGGAAACAAAAGCAAAAATAAACTTGGGACTATACCAGAATAAAAAGCTTTTTGCACAATGAAGGAAGCCACCAACAAAATGACAAGGCAACCTACTGAATGGGAAAAGATATTTTCAAATGATATATCCAATAAGAGGCTAGCATCCAAAATATATAAAGAACCTATACAATGCAACACCTAATAATAATAATAATCTGATTAAAATGGGCAGCGGACCTGAATAGACGTTTTTCCAAGGAAGACACACAGATAGCCAACAAACACATGAAAAGATGCTCAACATCATTCATCATCAGGGAAATGCAAACCAAAACCACAATGAAATATCACATTATGCCTATCAGAATAACTAGAATCAAAAAGACAAGAAACAACAAGTATTGGTGAGGGTGTGGAAAAAAGACACTCTCATGCACTGTTGGTGGGAATGCAACCTGGGAGAATATGGATATTCTCCAAAATATTAAAAATAGAAATACCATATGATGCAATAATTCCACTACTATTTTCCCAAAGAAAACAAAAAAGATATATGTACTCCTATGTTCATTTCAGCATAATTTATAATAGTCAAGATATGGAAGCAACACAAGCGTCCACTGACTGATGAATGGATAAAGAAGATGTGGTGTGTGTGTGTGTTTGTGTGTGTGTGTGTGTGATAGAATATTACTCAGCCATTAAAAAGAATGAGATACTGCCATTTACAACATGGATGGACCTAGAGGGTATAATGTTAGGTGAAATAAGTCAGACAGAGAAAGATAATACTATATGATTTCATTCATATGTGGAATTTCAGAAACAAAACAGACAGAGAAAGATAATACTATATGATTTCATTCATATGTGGAATTTAAGAAACAAAACAAACAGACAAATGAACAAAAAAATGAGACAAACAAATAGAAACCAGAGTATTTTTTTTCTTTTCCTTTTTTCTTTTTGAGAGAGAGAGAGCATGTCAGTGGGGGGAGAGGAGCAGAGGGAAAAAGAGAATTTTAAGCAGGCTCCATACTAGGCACAGAGTCCAGTGTGGGACTTGACCCCACAACAAAGGGATCATGACTTGAGCTGAAATCAAGAGTCAGATGCTCAACCAACTGAGCCAACCAAGCACCCCAAAAACAGACTCTTAATATAGAGACCAAACTGGTGGTTGCCAGAAGAAAGGTAAGTACGGGGATGGGTGAAATAGAAAAAGGAGTTTAAGCATGATGGACACTATGTATAGAATTGTTGAATTATTATATTGTACATCTGAAACTAATACACCACTGTATGTTAATTATACTTCAATTAAAAAATAAATAAAATTGGGGCACCTGGGTGGCTCAGTTAAGCATTTGACTTCAGCTCAGGTCATAATCTCATGGCCAGCTCAGGTCATAATCTCATGGGCTCAAGCCCCACATTGGTCTCTGTACTGACATCTTGGAGCCTGGAGCCTGCTTCAGGTTCTGTGTCTCCCTCTGTCTCTGTTCCTCCACCACTCATACTCTGGCCCTCTCTCTTAAAAATAAATTTAAAAAATGAAAAAAAATTTAAAGAAATAAAATGCATCCAGGGACACCTGAGTGGCTCAGTATATATGGAAAAGCCTAAAGACTCCACTCAAAAACTGTAAGAACTAATCAATGAATTTAGTAAAGTTGCAGGATATAAAATCAACATACTGAAATCGGTTGTGTTTCTATACACTAACAATGAAATATCTGAAAAAGAAAACAACCCCATTAACAATAGCATCAAAAATAATAAATAATTATAAATAAATTTAAAGAGGTAAAAGATCTGTATACTAAAAACTACACACTTTGACAAAAAACTGAATAAGATACAGACAAATAGAAATATATTCTGTGTTCATGGGTCGGAAGAGTGAATATTGTTAAAATGTCCATACTACCCAAAGCAATCTATAGATAGAATGCAATCCCTATCAAGATTCCAGTGACATTTTTCTCAGAAATAGAGTAAACAATCCTAAAATCCTAAAATTTGTATATAGCCAAAGCAATTCTAAATAAGAACAAAGGTGGAAGCACTATACCTTCTGATCTCAAACTATACTACAAATCTATAATGATCAAAATACTATTTGGAGGGCACCTGGCTGGCTTAAGCATCCGACTTCAGCAAAGGTCGTGATCTCACGGTCTGTGAGTTTGAACTTCACATCAGGCTCTGTTTTCCCAACACACTATCCTTTTTCTATTGTGTATTCTTAGCGTCCTCGTAGAATATTAGTTCAACAAATTGTGCTGGGAAAACTGAATAACCACATGAAGAAGAATGAAATTGGATCCCTATTTTACACCACTCACAAAAATTAACTTAAAATGAATGGAAGACTTAAACATGACCTGAAGTTATACATCTCCTGAATAGGGGAAAGCTCCTTGACATTGGTCTTGGTGAGGATTTTTTAGATATGACATCAGAAACACAAGCAACAAGGCAAAAACAAATAAGCAATTCTACACAAAACTAAAAAGCTTCTGCACAGCAAAAGAAATAATCAACAGTATGAAAAAACAACCTATGGAATGGGAGAAAACATTTGCAGATCACAAATGTTTGTGATGCAGGTCTAGTAAGAGGTTAATATCCAACATATATAAAGAACTCACATAATTCAGTAACAAAAAAAAAAAGCAACCCAACTTAAAAATGGGCAGAGGGACTAAACAGACAGTTTTCCAAAGTAGACATAAAAATCGCCAACAAGCACATAAAAAGATGCCCAACAATACTAACCCTCAGGGAGATACAAATCAAAGATACAATGAGATATCATCTCACCCGTGTTAGAATGGCTATCATCAAAAAGACAAAAGCTAACAAATGCTGGCAAGGAAATGGAGAAGAGAATTCTTGCACACAGTTGGTGGGGATGTAAATTGGTACAGCTATGGAAAAAGCATGAAGGTTCCTCAAAAAATTAAAAATAGAACTACCATGGGATCCAGTAGTCCCACTTCTGGGTATATATCTAGAGGAAGTGAAAACAGGATACAGAGAGATATCTTCACTCCATGTTCATTTTAGCATCATTCACAATAGCCGAGATACAGAAACAACCTAACTGTCCACCAAAGGTTAAAGGAAATGTGTTATATATACATATATACAATGAAATGTTATTTCACCATTAGAATAAAATCCTGCCATTTGCAACAAAATAGGTAGATCTTGAGGGCATTATGCTAAGTGAAATAAGTCAGAGAGAGAAAGACAATTACTATATGAGATTACTTAAATATGAAATCGAAGAAGTGCAAGTCATAGGTACAGAGTAGAATGGTGGTTACCAGAGTCTTGAAGGGAGTGAGGTGGGCAGTTGGGAAGATGTTGGTCAAAGAGTGCAAACTTCCAGTTATAGGATAAATGCATCCTGAGGATATAATGCACAGCATTATGATTATGAATAACAATAATGTACTAGATACTTGATGTTGCTAAGAGAGTAGATCTTAAATGTTCTCACCACAAAAAAAGAAATGGAAGTTATGTAATGTGAAAGAGATGTTAGCTAACACTAAGGTGATAATCATATTGTAATATATATGTATCAAATCAACATGATATATACCTTAAACTCGCACGGTGTTGTAATGAGATACATAATGCTTATTGAATTATCAATCATATCTCAATAAAGCTGGGAAAAACAAAACAGGTGATAAATTTGCCAGGGAGTATGCCACAGAATGGAGTCTTGTCACTAACACTACAATTGCTGGCACATGGTACTAATAAAAGCAGGCAACTTTTAGTCAGTTTTGTTTTGTGTTAAACAGTCTACAACCAATGCACTGGCTTCTGACCACACCCAGGTGAACTGTCCCCACCATCACCACCACCACCCCTGGCATGCCACTGTGAATTTGAGCTAGGTCTGGCTAAACAGAGAAGACATGGAAGATCCTTTCAGAGAGAGACAGCCCCATATTTGAACAAGCATGGTGGTATGAAGAAAAAAGTAGGGGAAGAAGTTTGGTGTAGCTAAGCACAGGGTACAAAGAACCAAGCTGATATAAAGACAATCTAAAGTCAAGCCAGAATCTGAGCTGACTGCCTCAGGAAACCTGAGTAATCTGACACTCTCTAGTTCAAATTCTGGCTCAACCATTTAGCTTCTACATGATCTCAAAGCATAAACCTATCAAATTAACGTAATCACAAAATGCCTACTCTGTACAGTTGTTGTGTGGATTGAAGGTGATGATGGATGTTTAATGCCCTGTATGGTATGAGTAGACAGTACAAAAGAGCCCGCTGAAGGAGTTTAAACAGAAGAATGACATGTTTTGTTGTGTGGTTTAGAATGATTTCTCTGACAACAGTGTGGAGTCAGGGAGATGAATAAGGAATTTGTGTGAAAGTACAGGTAAAGGAAGGAGAAGATATATATTCCAGCTAGCAGTTGTAGTATTTGAAGCAGGAAATAGGTTCTAGAGATATTTAGAGGAGGGGAGTGAACTAAATGTTAGTGGGAGTATGTGGATGCATCCAGCATTTTATTAGCCTACCAACAACCAAAGTGATGATTCACATTACTCTGAACACTTATTTATATCTACCTCTTAATAAAAAATAATAAATTTTGATTAGAAGATGTCAGGGTAAGGAGTCAAGTATACCAAGTTCAGTTCTGACTCAGCCCTAGCTGGCTCTGTGACCTATGTCTCAATTTCCTCATTCATAAATATGAAGAAAATATTCATTCCACCTAGTCATAGGATTTTGAAAAGAATGAAGAATATTATTATCAAAAAAATTTCAAGGTTTATCATAGGCATTGAATTAATAAGAATGGAATTCTCCATGGTTATATACAATGTTATTGTGGGAAAAACTGTGCTATTTTTGTAGCTTTCCTGTAAGTCTGAAATGATTCCAAAATAAAAGTTAAAACAGTTTTAAGGATGTGAATGCGCTTGCAACCCACGTGTGAGTCTAAAAAGCTGTTCTCAGAGATGCGGTCCGCAGAGAAGTGGGGACTATTCAAGCTGAGTTTCAGTGATGTTGCTCCGGCAGATTGAATGACTGCCCAGTGACACACTGACTCTTGGAAGCTCCCTTGTGGCAAAATTCTGAAATCTCTTCTTGCCAAACCTTTCTTTTCATGTAAGAATCACAGTAAACAGCCAAATCAAACAGGAAATCTTTGGCTTGTTTTAAAGAAGACTTTGGAAAACCACGTCGAGTAGCCATTTGTCATTGCCACCAAGTCCTGGAGCTGCAGGGAGAGGAAACACCAGCCCATCTCCAAGAACTTTTCTCACATGGTCTTTCACACAAGATCAGAAGGTCCCTGTGGACCTCTTCTTGGAACCCAAATCTCTAGTACAAGAAAAATAGATGAACATTTTTTTAACCAAAAATCATATGCCAGACACTATTAGCAGCTTCCATATCCTTTGGAATGGAAGAGTTTTTAAAAGGTTTTCATCAGTAGGAAAAATTAATGGGAAAATAAGGTGTGTGTGTGTGTCCAACATACTAAGGCCATTGGTATGAGCACAGAAGACATAAAAATAGCCACTGCATTGCCTAATTTCCTTCTAACTAAAAAACCACTTTACTGATGAAGAAGCAGAAGTTTAGGGAAGTGACATGTCTTGCCTAAGAGTCTTTCCTCTTAAACTTAGAAGAGTCTTTCTAACTTCAGAACACTCATTCCTATCTGACACAATATATAGCAAATAGTTGTGGGTAGATCCTGGGAGAACTACAAACAAGAAATAAATCATGCATGAACGGCCATCATTGAAACAGGCTTTCACTGGCATGAAACTACTCTGCAGAGCCTGACCTAAAATCACCCACCCCCATTCAACCATAGGAAAAAGAAAGCCCCAACACAAGCACAGCCCCCTCCAAGCACACATAATCACTGGATTACAATTCTCCTCACATGCGTACGTGCAAAGAAAGGTCTTTCGAATGGAGCAAATAATCCATTAAATACTCAATTAAAGCCATTTCCAGAATGTACAAGAATGTGATTTAGGTCACACACGTGATGTCAGAACTACAGGTTGAATCTCAATCGATCAATGAAGCAGAAGAAAATAAGATTGAAACCAGTTGTTTGGCTTCATGTAGCTAAAATAACTGCACGATTAACTAAATTTTTCTCTTTCTAACTGGTTGTCATGGTATTGTGCAGATAGAATCTTAGACTGAGACTGCAGACAACAACGAATTTGTGACATTCTGCCTTGACCCTTATATTGCAATTATATTAGGGCTGTCATTCTCAGATGACACAAAATCACAATACACTCTCTTAAAAATCTCAGAAATTTGGGGATGGGAAAGCCAAGGAGTCAAGGGAAAGCCATGTTTTTAATCATTTTAAAAGATGGTTTTATTATTTTCAAATACTATATACATTCAAAACTCAAATATATATGAGTATGAAAAATAAATTCAATTAAGACAATGAAAAAATGGTAAAGACCTGCATTGCATAGTAATATATCAAAAATACACAGTTCTTACAGTTTACAAATATCAATTGCTTTACACTGGGATAAAGCCACTTTGACTCAGTGAGAACTGCAATCATGATGATAGTCATTAATGTTTATTGGACATTCAGAACATACCAGAAGTTTTACATGTATTTTCTCATTAAACCAAAACCATTTTAAGATGGTGTCTAAGATGATCTCAATTTTACAAATGAAGAAACTGAGTTCAAGGAGCTAAGTACTTTGCCCACGATCACAGAGCTGGCAACGGTTGGACTCCTATCCATAAGACTCCACAGCCTGAAGCCTCAACTCCATCCTGACTAGCCTCTGAATACACACACACTCCAAACTGCCAGATATCCAAAGCTTATTCCTTCAGTTACATTTCTTATCCATCCCCTATTTCCAATCTCACTGAGACCAGAGGGCACCTTTCAAATGAAGAATCAATGTTCACTGCAGCATTATTTACAATAACCAAGATATGAAAGCAACCCAACTGTCCATCAATAGATTAATGGATAAAGAGGTGGAATACATATGCAATGCAATATTACCCAGCTATAAAAAAAGAATGAAATCTTTCCACTTGTGATCTAAAGAGTATTATGCTAAGTGAAATAAGTCAGAGAAAGAAAAATACCATATGACTTCACTTACATTTGGAATCTAAAACAAAACAAAACAAATGAACAAACAAAACAAAAAAGAAACAGATGCATAGATACAGAAAATAAGCTGTTGGTTAGTACAGAGGGGAGGAGGTGGGAGCAGGGGAAATCAGTGAAAGGCATTAAGAGGTACAAGTTTCCAGTTATAAAATAAATAAGTCATGGAGAAGCATAGGGAATAGACGCAATAATATTGTGATAACTTTGTATGTTACAGATGCTAACTAGACTTATCATGGGATCACTTCACAATGTATAAAAATATCAAATCACTATGATATACACCTGAAACTAATAGAATAGTGTACATCAATCATACATCAATAAAAAAAGAATCAATGAATGATGAGTAGTTATCAATTTTGAAAGGTAAAAACAAACCTTGGAATCTAAAACAACTAACTGAAACACCCAACTCAAAATAAAGACATTTTTATTTCAGCAATAGCATTCAGGATTTTAACCCACTTCCACCATCCTTTTTAATTTTTTTAATTTTTATTTTTTTACTTGAGAGAGAGAGCATGTGCGCAAGTCGGGGAGAGGGGTAGAAGGAGACGGAGAGAGAGTCACAAGCAGGCTCCACACCCAGCATGGAGCCCAACAGGGAACTCAATCCCTGGGATCGTGACCTGAGCCAAAATCAAGAGTTGGATGCTCAACTGACTGAGCCACCCAGGTGTCCTCACTTCCACCATTTTTAAGAGATATATTTCTTCCTGGTTTGCTGGAGGTATTAAAATGAAGACTTTAAAACAAAGAAAAATAATTCTTCTCTAAGCCAAAGAAATTAGTGCTCCTAGAATCCACATTCAATCTGACCTTTCTATAACATATTCTGGTTAGTGCCTGGAGATGTGCACAGCGGTTATGGAAGTCTCTCTTCAGTCTCATTTCCCAGACACTGCACAGGGAAGATGTCAGGGAAGCCATGTTCGCTAGTGTTCTAGAGATGCAAATAGATACTAAAAGAGAATTAAATCAGCAAGAATATCGCAGCACAGGGACTCTGTATTATTTGCCCCTAGAGGTTCAAAAGTGGAAGATAGACGAAATAGACACTGTATCTCAGTGGGCAGAAGAAACGATTCATTATCTTAGAACACAATCCCTAATGCACGTGACTTAAAAATAAAAGGAAACGGCAATAAATTTTCATCTATAGTGGGTTTGATAGATCACAACTCTGATTTCCCCTCCCCACTGAATTATTAAGGAGAAAGTCAATATGAATATGCAACACAGTTGTGTCCTGCTTTCTCTTTTTGGCAAACTGGTCTTGGCTCCTAATTCCCAGCAGCATCAATTAAAATGCGTAATTTTAATAGAATGCTTGAAAATACAGAACTGCTGCTGTAAAAATTAATTGTCTTGAGCTGATTTCCTATAGACACCGTTAATCAATATTTTGCCATCCCACAAGCAGCTGCTAGCCTTCTTCCCGTCATTTGAGAGAGAAAGGAATGTGAACAAGGTGACCACGTACTCTACAGGTGTGTGGGAGACATTTGAATTTTTAACATCTTGGAATGTAAAATCCAGGAAAGAAAATGAATAGTTTCGTATCTTAAGCTAAAGCTGAAGTTCTTAAGAAGATTTCAGAGTGATTTAGATTAAATGATTTAATTAAATAAGGTCTGAATGAAGATTTCCTGTTACAATGGTACCTAAAATGTGATCAATTGTTTGATGCCAAACTCTGGAAATTATACCCATTTATGTCAAAGAGTATTGCATATGATCATTTGGTGTGTTCAGAAATAAAATGATGCAGTTTATATCACAGAAAATGTTTTCAAATCTCTAGATCAGCATGAATATTTGAAAAGGGCACTCACTTGAGAAGAACAGGAGTCCAGGCCCAGCTCTGCCACCTCTTATAACCTTGAGTAGGACAATGTAGAAAACTAACATTTCCCCTCTTGTAGTCAAAGTTCCCCATCTCTAATGGGAGGAAGGAATCTCTAAAGGTCTAGTTCTAAAGTTCCTTGATTTAAAAGCAAAAGGCTTGGAGCATTCACACAAGGATGGAAAACCACACATATTCTTTAACAAATGCTGGATATCTAGGCGTGTTAGTTCTCCAGGCCAGTGGGTACTGTCCAATTCTGCAGCCGTGAGGCCCACATTACTATCAAACACTTGATATGTGCTGTGCCAAATACACAACAGATTACAAAGACTTAATATGCAAAAAAAAACCCAATGATTTTATATTGATTATATATGGATATGATATTTTGGATATGCTGAGTTAAATAAGTAAAATACATTATCAAGATTAATTTTACTCCTCTCTTGTTCCTGTTTTCAATGTGGCTACAATAATGTGTTAGGTTGCTTACATGGCTTGCATTCTGTTAGTGGACCGCACTGGTCTAGGTCTTGGCAGCTTAGCAGTAAGTGAAACAGACAAGTCCCCACCCTTCAGGAACTTGCACTCTAATAGAGGCAAGAAATAATGAACAAGAATAATTAATTTTAAATAACAGTGCTATGAAGATAATAAAAGAGAAATTTGTGCCTAAGTATTTTTCTGTAGATATGGTGGTCAGGAAAGATCTTTTAGCCAAGGGGACATGTAATCTAAGAACTAAATGGTAAGACATGGGAACTTGACACAGATCTGTGAGAAGAATGGTCCAGGAAGAGGGCACAGCAAGCCCCAAAATCCTGAAGTGGAAGCAAACTTGGGATGTTTGTTTTTACTGCACATTGAAACACATTTATAACACAACATTTACCAGAAGTACTATTCAGGCTCCATAATGGATTTCCCTGGCACCAAGCAGTGTTTCAGGAGCTATCACATACATCACCCCATTTTGTCTTCTCAGTGACTCTCTCCCTATGAATCTGCACAGTGTCCATGGCACAGATGAAGAAACTAAAGCTCAGACAGTGTGAGGGGCCCGCCCAAGGACATCTGATGTGGAAGAGAGAGTGGGGACCAGAAGATCCCCTCTTCACACCTCAAATCCAAGGCTCTTTGCAGTGTCCTCTGTCATCTTCACCCAAAGTACACAGCATATGCAAAAATGATTTCCTACAAGAAGTGTGATGTCTCTGCCACTCTTTTCTAGCTGTTCTTTATTGTTCAGTGGCTCACAGAAGGAGGAGTCAGTTTGGAGAAATGCAATGACCACCATCAAGTATTTCACAAACATCAAGTTTGCTCTCAGGCAGCACAGTTACTAAACAACATTGTTCATTTTTAGAAAGGAAGGAAGAAACGCTTAATCCCTTTCCCCTTCTCCTCTCTTCCTCTTAATTACTAAACATTCATCTTACTCATTACATTTGTTAATGGCTTAACAAGTATTTTTGTTTGTGGTTCAGATGACCTCAGAGAGACAGCTGTGTAGTGCGGATCCAGGAGCCTGAGAGACCTGGGTCAATCCACCTCACCACTGAAAGGCTGTATGGTCTTGAACTGTATAATCTTGACACGAAGTCTCAGTTTCTTCATATGAAAAAAAATGGCATAAAAGTACCCACTGAGAGGGTTGTGAAGGTTAAATTAGAGGATCTTGAGCAAGTACCCATCCCAGAAGCTAATGGCGGCCCCTCAATGAATGCTATACAATTATAGGTGTGACCACACTTTAAAGGGGCTTCACTGCACTCTCCTGGCAAGCTGAGGCATGGGGAGTTTGGGCCTATTAAAACCCTTGAGCATCCATGGGTTAAATGAAGATGACCATTTTTCCTTTATTCTGCAATATAACTGATATGTTTCTATAAATTAGAATCTCCTCACACTGGGTCCCAATCAAATCTATTCTCCATCAATTATCATTGGGGCAATGGCAAAATTAGAAACTATTCTTTAGTCACTGAACCCTTTTCTTGTGACTAAAGAATAATTTGGAGTTCCTAAATACTTTTAGGAACTAAAACTTCCCCAAGTATAGTCATGAACTAAAGCAGCTTCTGAAAGATTTCTTTGAGATTCCAAAGGGAATGCCCCAATACCTTCAAATAGCAGTAGCTTCAGCTTTTGGACTGCAGTTCTTTCTCCAAAAACAGAGCACATAGCTTTAAGGTCTCCAGTGATGTCCCCTTCAAGCTATGACACAAACGGCTAAGCCTGGCCCCTGGGAAAGTGCTCCCTGCTTCACAAAGATCTCAACCCGAGCAGTTAGAGGGGAGGTCTGTGAACCATGAAGTTATTGGGAGTGGGGTTGGGCAGGAAAGGGCATGGAGATATAACCTCAAACATTTTTATACCTGTATACTGATGAAACGCAAACAGTATTCCCTGCTTGATACTGACTGTGTTTCTGGGAACTTGTACTGGTTATAGAAATAACCAACAAAATCCAATGGTTTCATGGTGAGAGGATGTTTTCTCTCTTGTCTAATTGTGTGAGTTGTCCCAATGAGCAGATGTTTCTCTGTGAGGGAAGTGTATGAACTTGTTCAGTCCCAAAGACACCCACTCCATCTAAAATGCCTGACACAATCATCTGTCCATCTACCAAACCACTTTTGTTATTTCTTTTCGATTCTAAATCACAGTGTGTCAATTACCCACATACGGCTTCCCATAACCATTCCAAACTTTTCTATAAACACTGAGCTGGGGATAGGGTTTCAGAGGGATTAAAAGGTATTTTATTTATTTGCAGTGAAATGGTGTGGGGAAGTCCTTTAACATCAAGAGCAATCATAGGAGATGCTGTGGAAAGGGACATTAGCTTCTCACCACTCATGACTTTGTCTCATCGTCACGGGGGTTGAATTGTGTAGACTGTATATGAGCTTCAAGAAAACCTTTGTGTCTCCTTCCCTTATTACTGCTCTGCCCCCTTTTGTAGATGCCCCAGAATGGAAGTAAGAGGACAGCTGGCCCAATTCCTTCTTTCTGGAGCTCTGCAAACTCGCATGTGGAAAATCCTTAAGCATTATCTTAGGTCCTATGCACAGATCTAGAAATCCATACTTAGAAAGCACACCAAGGGTGCCTGGATGGTCAGTCGGTTAAGTGCCCAACTCTTGATTTCTGCTCAGTTCATGATCTAATGGGTTTGTGAGATTGAGTCTCACATCAATCTCATGCTCCACGCTATCAGCAAAGAGCCTACTTAGGATTCACTCCTCTCTCCCTGCCCCTCCCCCAACTCGTTTTCTCCCTCCCTCTCCCTCTCTCTCTCTAAAAACAAACAAACAAACATTAAAAGAAAGAAAGAAAGAAAGAAAGAAAGAAAGAAAGAAAGAAAGAAAGAATACACCAAAGACCTAGGACCAATATGGACCAATATGTCCTTAGTATAAACTTTTCTCAGAGTGACAGGGATTTCTGGGAGTGTGTTGGAAGACTCATTTGCTTCTCCACAGAGATCTGTTTCATTCTAAGGAAACATACAAATCCAGTTCACTCATATTTTTACCTTATATTCTATGTAGAATATCTAACCTAAACTTGAAGTTTTCAACTTGAGATACCAAAGAACATAGACTTCCCATTTCTTTCAGAACATAGCTGTTCTTCTAGTTTTAGTGTCTGTCTTCTCCATTTCCCATTCCTTCTTATACCTCAATATGATTGGTCCCCAAGTTGAGAGGTATTACTGCGAGGTCATTTACCTAAAATGTTCTATCAGAGTTATCCCCAGAAAGGTATAGATCTGGGACACATAGGAAGTGCTCAATAGACTTAATGGTGTAGACCATTAATGCTCACAGTCTGGCGGCCAGCCAGCTATGCGTTTCCCACCACCTTCCAACTTTATATCCAGGTAAAATATCTTCAAATGATTTTCAAGAGATCCAAAAAGGGACAGGATGCAAGATACAATTTAGAACCAGAAAGAATCATCTAGTCCAACCTCATCATCATTTTGCTGGGAAGAATATGAGGCACAGATTGATGATGACTTGTCCAATGACACTGTGTTTATAAGGCCAGAGCTTAGGAACATACGCCATCTCATGACTTCCAGGCTAATGTTCTTTTCCACTATCCAATTTACCAACCCCAGGAATAGCTCTGCCTCTTATCCTAAGACTATCCTCCAGCTGTCCATAACAAAAATTTGGAAAGACTCAGCATTGTGAACTGAAAGGACCTTTGACGTGAGATCTGGGGTCAAGTTCATCTATGTGTAAGTTCCCAGGAAATTAACAGCAACTTCTCTGAGCCCTTATTTTCTTTTTGGTCAAGTGGGGATAATACCTGCCTTTGGTGCCTGCATTCTGCATTGTTGTAAAAAAATCAAAGGATACAGGGAATGTGAAATTGCTGTGAAAAGTGTTAGGTGTAATAATCCTCCAATTCAACTGAACTAATAGGCAGAGCACTGGATGCCTGAGAGGAACAGATACAACACCTGCTAAAAGTCCCCACATCATAACATATCTGGAACTAAAGCAAAACCTCTTCCCAGCAGCTCTGGAATGGGAGGAAAACCAGGAGGGGAAAGAAAGAGGAAACAAAATCCTATAACATCATGGTGTTATAGATGACCAACTGTCCTGGTTGTCGCAATTTTAGCATTAAAAGTCACATGTCCTAGAAACCCCTCAGTCTCAGGCACACTGGGATAGTTGGTCACCCTAAAATACAATACTTTTTAAAAACCTAAAATGTGAATCACATTATATTCACTTACAGGAAACTGAAAATGTCTCAGTTAAAATTTTTTCAGTAGCCAACTGTGAACTTTACATTACCCCTCTTCAGTGAGGTCAGAAATGTGAGCCAAACCTAAGTAAAGGCTTTAAAACATATTTTTCTGCCTCTGATGGCCAATGGTTTATTCCCCTCCTTATAAAACACTATACACAGCAGAAAAACAACAGCAAGATAAAATGGGTGAGTATAGAGACAGGATAGGAGATTAGAAAACATCAAAAAATACAATTTTATAACTCTTCTGCTCTATCCAGCCAATGAGTGCCTTGCATCCTCCCTGTCTGTGTGCAAAAGTTAGGAAGCTTCTCAAAAAGATGGTTCAAGATGGCAGCATAGGAAGATCCTGAACTCGCCTCTTCCCAGGGACACAAAACATTCGACAGCTACATATTAAACAAGTCCTTATGAAAAAGACCTAGCAACTAGCTGAACAGTTCCTCCACAACAAAGGACAAAAGGGTCAGATAGAAAGGTGGGAGAGGCAGAGATGCAATCTCACCAAAAACCTTACCCCTAGCACAGCAACCCACAATCAGAAGAAATCTCACAAATACAGAACTCCCTGAGGAGTGAGGGGTTTGTGCCCCACAACAGGCACCCCAATCCTTGAGACCTGCAACAGAGAGACAAGCCCCCAAAACACCAGGCTTTGAAAACCAATGGGGCATACATCCAGGAGATGCCATAGGGCTGCAGCAAAGAGAGATTCCTCTTTTAGAGGGCCCACACACAGACTCACTCACCCCAGGACCATCACAAAATCAGCAGTTTGAAAAGCACCTAGACCATATGTAAAGGCAATTCATTTGCTAATCTTAAAGCATGTGTCATAGGGGCAAGAATCTGTTGGGACTTTCTCTTCAGACAGAGGTACTGGCAGGCACCCCTTTGAAATTCTGTCTCTACCTTGTTAGTGCTAGTACTGGCAGCTACCATTTTTGCACTCTCCCTCCAACCTGTTAGTGCTGGGGCACACACCTCACCCTGTGCCACAGGCCCACCAAAGCCACCCTGCAAGTGCCCCACCCTTGCACTGCAGTCACAGAGCTGCCAAAAACAGTGGGCATTAGCAGCCTACAAGGGACACCCTTGAGTTCCTGGGTGTGATGGCCAGTGGGAACTTCATTTCTGGGTCTCACAGGTCTGAAACTATTTGAAAGACAGTTCTAGCAGAGTATCACCCCCATGGGCACCACTTAGACAAAAGACTAAAATAGGTCCTTAGTCTTCTTGTGAAAAAGACCTATTTATTTGTCCTACAGAGTCAACCTGGTGGCAGACTTCAGTTTAATATGCAACTATGGGGCGCCTGGGTGGCTCAGTCGGTCAAGTGTCATGATCTCGCGGTTTGTGGGTTCAAACCCAGGTGGGGCTGTGTCTGTGCTGACAGCTCAGAGCCTGGAGCCTGCTCCAGATTCTGTGTCTCCCTCTCTCTCTGCTCCTCCCTGTGTTAGCGTTCTCTCTCTCTCTCTCAAAAGTAAATAATAAACATTAAAAAAATTAATAATAATATACATCTAGAGGTTATGGAAATGCTCTCAGGGAACAGAAGCTTTGTGTTCTACCTCGGTGTCACTAGATTTCACTGGCACTTCCCAGAAAGAAGCTCATACACTCATCAGGAACCATGACTTTTACAATTGTCACCAGGGGGACACCTCTAGATCATGTGGTCTGAAGATCCAGCAGGGTTTACAATTGTGGTCCCACAGGACTGTATGTATTTGTATACTTTATAAGCTGCTGCCTGAGGGATTAGCTTTCAATCAGCTTGAAACTAGGTGTTGACTGAGATCCCTTCATCTGGAATGTTGACAGGTCTTGAAACACCTTCCACAACTCAGACCTATCAAGAATAAATTAGGCTCCTTAGATAATCACAAAGTTTCAAGGGACAACCAAGAGCTATGGCAAGGTTCAATGATGAGGTTCATCTCCTACACAAGGCCACTCCTTCGAGACTGGGAGAGATAGCTGTTTCACCTAATACATAGAAACAAACGCAGAGAAATGAAGAAATAGAAGATTATGTTCCAAATAAAAGAACTGGATAAAATCTAAGGGGAAAAACAAAGCAAAACAAAACAAAACCTTAAATGAAATGGAGATAAGTAATCTACCTGATAAACAATTCAAAGTAATGGTCATAAAGATGTTCACTGAACTTGGGAGAAAAATGGACGGACACAGTGAGAATAAAGAGAGAAATATAAGAAAGTACCAAATATCAATCACAGAGCTGAAGAACACAACTGAACTGAAAAATACACTAAAGGGGTTCAATAGCAGACTAGCTGAGGTAGAAGAAAGAATCAATGATCTGGGAGACAGGGCAGAGGAAATTACCCAAACACAATAGCAAAAAAGAAAAAAGAATTTTTTTGCAAAAAAAGTAAAGATAGCTTACAGGACCTCTAAGACAGCATCAAGTAGAATAACATTTGCATGAAGGAGAAAGGAGTGAGAATGAGGCACAAAGTTATTTGAGGAAATAATGGCTGAAAATTTTGCTAACCTGGGGAAGGAAATAGACAACCAAATCCAAGAAGCCTAGAAAGTTCCAAACAAGATGAACCCAAAGAGACCCACAAAAATGTCAAAAGTTAAAGAGACACTCTTAAAAGCAGCAACAGAAAAAAACAAACTTGTGACATACAAGGGAACCCCCCCCCAAAACTATCACCAGATTTTTTTTTAATGTTCATTTACTTTTGAGAGAGACAGAGCATGAATGGGGAGGGGCAGAGAGAGAGGTAGAAACCGAATTTGAAGCAGGCTCCAGGCCCTGAACTGTCAGCCCCGATAGGGGCTCAAACTCACTGAACCATGGTATCATGACCTGAGCTGAAGTTTAGATGCTTAACTGACTTAGCCACCCAGGCGCCCCTCAACAGATTTCTCATCAGAACTTTGCAGAGAAGGGAGTGGTATAATATATTCAAAGTACTGAAATTTAAAAAAAAAAAAAATTCTAAGAATTCTCTACGAGACAAGATTAATTTTCAGGATTAAAGAAGAGATAAAGAATTTTCCAAATAAGCAAAAGCTGAAGGAGTTAATCACCATGAAACCAACCCTACAAGAAATGTTAAAGGGACTTTTTTAAACTGAAAAAAATGGTGTATCAATTACTAACAAGAAAAACATAGGAAAGTAAAAATCTTACTGGAAAAGGTAAATATTTACTAAAGGTAGTAAATTAAATCATTTAAAAAGCTACTATGAAGATTTTTTTTAAAAAAACAATAAAAGTAACTACTGATATAATAATGAGTTACAGGATACACAAAATAGAAAGGTGTAAAATATGACACCAAAAACATAAAATGAAAAAAACAAAATGAAACAAAAATAAATAAATAAATAAATAAATAAATAAATAAATAAAAGAAATGGAGCAGGTAGAAAAATGTAGAATGTACCCAGGGTACCTGGGTGGCTCAGTCAGTTAAGCACCTGATTTTGACTCAGGTCATGATCTCACAGTTTGTGAGTTCAAGCCCTGTGTTGGGCTCTGTGCTGATAGCTCAGAGCCTGGAGCCTGCTTCGGATTCTGTGTCTCCCTCTTTCTCTGTCCCTCCCCTGCTTGCACTCTCTCTCTCTCTCAAAAATAAATAAACATTTTAAAAAAATTTTTTGAAAGAACGTGTCCAAACTTAAATTGCTATCTACTTAAAATAGATTATTATGTATAAGGATGATAAATGTGAACACAAAGCAAAACTTATAGTAAATACACACAAAAAAACAAGAAAGAAATCTAAGCCAAATATTAAAAATGTCATTAAACCACAAAGGAAAAATATAAGAGAAAAAGAGAGGAACTACAAAATGTCATTAAAATATTAACAAAATGTCAATAAGTACACACCTATCAATAATAATTTTAAATGTAAATGGGCTAAATTCTCCAAACAAATGGATTTAAAAAGTGAATGGATAAAAAAAAACAGACCTATGTATATGCTGCATACAAGAGACTCACTTTAGATATAAGGACACATGGACTGAAATTGAAAGGGTGCAAAAAGATGTTCCATGTAAATCAAAGCCTGAAGATGCTGGGGTAGCTATCCTTATAGCAAACAAAATTGGCTTTAAAACAAAGACCATAAGAGACAAAGAGGACATTATATTAAGATAAAGCAGTCAATCCAAAAGAAGACATAACATTTATAAATATTTACGTACACAATACAGGACCACCTAAACATATAAAGCAAATATTAAAAGACCTAAAGGGAGGAATTGACAGCAATACAATAATAATAGAGGGCTTTAACACCTCACTTATATCAATGGAACATCCAGACAGAAAATCAATAAGAAAACATCAGCCTTAAACAACACATTAGGCCAGATGTACTTAATAGCTATGTATAGAGCATTCTATCCAAAAACATGAGAACACATTGTTCTCAAGTGAACAGGAAACATTCTCTAGGATAGATCATATGTTAAGCAACAAAACAAGTTTGAAAATAAATTTTAAAAGATTGAAATCATATCATACATCTTTCCCAACCACAATAGTATGGAACAAGAAATGAATTACAAAAAGAAAATTGGAAAAAGCACAAATACATAAAGATTAAACAATATACTAGAAAACAACCAATGGGTCAGCAAAGAAATCAAAGGAGAAATCAAAAAATACCTTCAGACAAATTAAAATGGAAATGCACCATGCCAAAATCTTTGGGATACAACAAAAGGAGTTCTCAGAGAGAGGCTTATAGCAACACAGGCCTACATGGAGAAACAAGAAAAATCTCAAATAAGAAATCTAACTTTATACCTAAAGAGGAAAAAATAAAGCACAAAGTTAGTAGAAGGAAGGAAATTATAAAAATTAAGGTGAAAATAAATGAGATAAATGCTAAAAAGGCAATAGAAAAAAATAGCAAAACCAAAATCTGGTTATTTGAAAAGATAATAAAATTCACAAACTTTTAGCGAAATTCACTATTAAAAAAGAGAGAGGACTCAAATAAACAAAATCAGATATGAAAGAAAATCTACAACAAATATCAAGGAAATACAAAGGATTAAAAGAGATCATTATGAACAATTACATACCAACAAATTGGACAATCTAGAAGAAATAGATAAATTCTAGAAACACAGCCTTCCAAAACCGATTCATGACGAAACAGAAAAATCTAAATAGACCAAATGCTAGAGAACACTTCCAAACTAATTGCATGAGGCCAGCATACCTTGATACCAAAATCATATAAGAACACCACATACACACAAAAAGATTATAGGCTAATATCCCTGATGAACATAGATGCAAAAATCCTCAACAAATATTAGCAAGCCAAATTCAACAATACATTAAAAGGATCATACATCATAATCAAGGGAGATTTATTTCAGGGATTCAAGGATGATTCAACATCTACAAATCAATCAACATAATAACTCATATTAACAAAATGAAGAATAAAAATCTTATAGTCGTCTCAAAAGATGAAGAAGAAGCATTGAACCAAATTCAACATCCATTGATGATAAAAAAATATATCCACAAAGTGGGTATAAATGGAATATATCTCAATATAATAAGGGTCATATATGCCAGGTCCATAGCTAGTTACTTGTATATACAGCATATGCACTCTTGCTACTTTTATTCAAGATAGTATTGGGAGTCCTAGCCAGAACAAGTAGGCAGGAAAAAGAGACGGCATCCAAATTGAAAAGGAAGAAGTAAAACTGTCCCTATTTGGAGGTGACATGATTTTAAATATAGAAAACTCAAAAATCTTGACCCAAAAAACTGTTAGAACTAACAAATAAATTCAGTAAAATTGCAGGGTACAAGATCACTATACAAAATTCTGTCACATTTTTATATACTAAAAGTGAACTATCAGAAAGAGATAGTAATAAAACAAACTTATTTACAATTGTATCAAAAGGAATAAAAACTGGGGCACCTGGGTGGCTCAGTCAGGTAAGCATCCGACTTCAGCTCAGGTCATGATCTTTCAGTTCATGAGCTCAAGCTCCGCATCGAGCTCTGTGCTCACAGCTCCGAGACTGGAGCCTGCTTCCGATTCTGTGTCCCTCTGTCTCTCTGCCCCACCCCACCCCTCTCAAAAATTAAATAAATAAATAAATAAATAAATAAATAAACTCAGAAAAAAATTTAACCAAGGAAGTGAAAGACCTATATGCTGAAAACTATAATACATTTATGAAAGAAACTGGAGAAAACAGAAATAAATGGAAACATATTCCATGCTCATGGATTGGAAGAATTAATATTAAAATGCCCATATTACCCTAAGCAGTCTACAGATTCAGTGCAATCTTTATCAAAATTCCAGTGGCAATTTTTACAGAAAAAAAACAAATAATCCTAAAAGTGGTATGAAACTACAAAATATCTCAACAAGCCAAAGCAATCTTGAGAAAGAAGAACAAAAGTTGAAGACATCATGTCCCCAATTTTAAAATACATTACAAACCTATAGTGACCAAACAGTATGGTATTGGCATAAAAACAGATATACAGATCAATGAAACAAAGCCAGAAATAAACCCACACTTATGCAGTCAATTAATTTATGACATACGAGGAAAGAATACACAAAAGAGTAAAGGACAGTCTCTTCAATTAACGGTGCTGGGAAAAAAATGACAGCTACATGCAAAGGAATGAAACTGGACCACTATTTTATGCCATATATAAAAACTTACTCCAAATGGATTAAAGACTTGAATGTAAAACCTGAAACCATAGAACTGCTAGAAGAAAACTTACGTGATAAGCTACTCTCAGTGATGATTTTTTGAACCTGATTCCAAAGGCAAGGGCAACAAAAGCAAAAACAAACAAATGGGACTATACAACATTAAAGCTTTTGTCCTGTGAAGAAAAGCATCGAAAAAAACAAAAATGAAAAGACTACCTACTGAATGGGTAAAGAAATTTGCAAACCATATATCCAAAATATATAAAGAACTCATACAACTCAGTAACAAAAGAACAAACAATCTGGCTAAATGTCAGCAGAAGATCTGAATAGACATTTTTCCAAAGAAGATATACAGGTGGCCAACAGGTACATGAAATGATACTCCACATCAGTCATCATCAGGAAATGCAAATCAAAACCACAATGAAATATCACCTCACACCAGTTAGAGTGGCTATTATTAAAAGACAAGAAATAAGTATTGGCAAGGATGTGAAGGAAAAATAACACATATGAACTGTTAGTAGGAATTAAATCTGATGCCATCACTATGGAAAAAAGTGTAGAGGTTCCCCCCCACACCCTCCAAAATTAAAAGTAGAATTACCATATTTTCCAGCAAATCCACTTTTAAAGGATTATCCGAAGACAACAAAGACACTAATTTGAAAAAGTATATGCAACCCTATGTTCATTGCAGCATTATTTACAATAGCCAAGATATAGAAATAACCTAAGTGTCCATCAATGGATAAATGAAAAAAAAAAAATGTGGTGTGTGTGTGTGTGTGTGTGTGTGTGTGTGTGTTAGAATACTACTCAGCCATAAAAAAGAATGAAATCTTGCCATTTGTGCATGAATGGGCCTTGAGGATATTATGCTAAGTGAAATAAATCATACAGGGAAAGACAAACACTGTATGATTTCACTTCTATGTGGAATCTGAAAATCAAAACAAAACAAGATAAAACTCATAGATGCAAAGAACAGATTGGTGGTTACCAAACAGGACAGAGTTCGAAAGATGGGTTAAATGGTTGAAGAAGACGAAATACAATCTTCCAGTTATAAAATAAGTAAGTCATGGGGATTTAATGTACAGTATGTTGACTATAGTAAAGAATACTGTATTGCATATTTGAAAGTTACTAAGAATAGATCTTGAAAGTTCTCCTTATAAGAAAAATGATTTATAACTCTGATGGATGGTAACAAGACTTATGTGGTGATCATTTTGCAATGTAAACAAATACAGAATCACTATGTTGTACGCTCCAAACTAATATAATGTTATATATCAAGTATATTTTGATTTAAAAAAAGAAATTTTTAAAGTTTTAAAAAGAAGTTTATCAAAGCTTAGTATCCAATATGTTATTTTATCTTACATTTGCTCCCGTTTTTCTAAAAACTACAGAAAAATGCAGTAACTGGTTCATGACAGCATGGACTATCCCTAATATCTATATCTATTTTTTTAAGTGCACTTTTAAAATGGAGGATTGTAAAAGGCATTGTTTCAACTCGATTTATTCCAGTTGGCTTTTCTGGTCAAGGCCCTTAGAGCGTGTATTCTCTTGGCCAAGACTAGAAAGAATGTCATCATCAATATTCTAAACTATTCATCCCAAGTTCTAAATTAGGATCAGGCAGTCTGCCTGAATATACACCAATTCTGAAACCTATTCCAAAGAAGCAATTTTGCAGTGGGCAGAATAACTTCTTTAGGACTGTGTGCAGAAAGCATACCAAGATAAATGAAAGGCTTTGGAAAACTTCTGGTGTGCAACCACATTCAGAGTTTTCACCAAATATTTATTCTGGTGCCTCTATCTCCTTTTATTTCTTTTTTTTTTAATGTTTTATTTATTTTTGAAAGAGAGACAGAGCATGAGCGGGGGGAGGTGGGGTGGGCAGAGAGAGAAGAAGGCACAGAATCCGAAGCAGGTTCCAGGCTCCCAGCTATCAGCACAGAGTCCGATATGGGGCGCAACCTCATGAACCAGGAGATCATGACCTGAGCCAAAGTCTACGCTTAGCTGACTGAGCCACCCAGGAGCCCCTGGCTCTTCCATTTCTTTATCACAGATTTTTGAACATATGGCTTCAGGACATTTTCTCTATCTTTCTGACTCCTTCACCATCTCATATTCCAGTTTTGCAAGTGAAGACATATATGAAAATGATGGGTGGGGTTTTTTTGCCCTTCAAATATGAGGAAAATTAGAAAATAAAATATACTAACACAGCAACACTCCTAAAGGACTTACATACAAATCTTGCAATGAACTCTATTGACATACAACGTACAGCAAGCCCCTGAGATTTTGTCCAGCATTATTCTTTCCACAATCCTTTTAGATCACATACAATTATGCCCACATAGAGCTAAAAATAGTTTTAAATTCCGATGAGGTATAGAAGCAAGATAAAATGACAGGCATAGTACACTTAGTAAAATAATCAATAGTACCTCATACATCTGTACTTTCAAATCTCCTTGAGAAGAATGATCTATATATACCAGCGTGGATTATTGGCTGGGGAGAAGAAAAGAGGGCCCTCTTTACCCGTGATGAATTAAAAAAGATCATAAGAACATTTGTCTTTAAAAATAAATCCAGTAAAGTATACACTACACATTCCATCATCAGGCATATGTTTATGATGTGCCTTGACAAAAAGGTGTTTTGTTATGTTTTAATTTTTTAAATATCTTAGCTATGGTTTATTCTTCCATGTGAAATCCACATGGGCCTCTGGGCCTGTGTATACATGCAACCTCATGTTAACAGCACTTATGAGAGTACTTACTATTATAAAGTCCTAAAATTTTTACAAATGTAAATTTAATCATATTAATTAGTATTAAGAACAGTAGGTACAATTCTTATCCTTATTATAGAGATGAGAAAACTGAGCACAGAGAGGTTAAGAGACTTTCCCAAAGTCACAGAGTTAGTAAGTACTGGAATCAAGATTGAAACCCAGACAGTTCGGCCATGATCTTCACCACTGCCTCAACAGGCCATAGCATTTGCTGTCCATACTAGAGACACCTGTTGTTTAGTCTTTCAAAGATTCTTGCCAGTCTCAGTGCCTTTGACATGTTCTCTTTGCCCGCAGAATTCTTCCCTGCTGGCACCTTCTCACCATTTCCCTCCGAGCCTAAATGCCTTGTACTTAGGAGATCTTCCCTGTGCCCCCTCTAAAGTTAAGTATCTCTTTTCCATCCTTCTATCTTTCTGTTCCTTGTTTATATCTCTCTACCATTCATCGCAATTTATAATTAGTTTCTTTCTTGTTTCTGTCAGACTTCCCCACTAGAACATTCTCCCCATGAAAGGACTGCCTATCTTCATCACTGTAGTTTCCCCAAGTACTAAGCACCGTAACTGCCTCATAGTCAAAATCAATAAATATTTGCTGAATAAGTGAGTATTTAAAAACTTTTACAGGGGCGCCTGGGTGGCGCAGTCGGTTAAGCGTCCGACTTCAGCCAGGTCACGATCTCACGGTCCGTGAGTTCCAGCCCCGCGTCGGGCTCTGGGCTGATGGCTCAGAGCCTGGAGCCTGTTTCCGATTCTGTGTCTCCCTCTCTCTCTGCCCCTCCCCCGTTCATGCTCTGTCTCTCTCTGTCCCAAAAATAAATAAAAAAAAAAAAAACGTGGAAAACTTTTACATAGTCTGAACTAATCGCCTAATTGGGACAACTTTGGGGCTAACTTGAAGCTATGTCCAGGTGCAGATTTAAATAAAGAGGTTCTGGGTCAGGATTATTTAGAAAGTTTCTAGCATAGTCCATGAATATGGGTCCAATCTCAACACTTTTTAGACATCCTACTTCCTGCAAATGGTGAGGGTCCTGTAACAGCACAGCACCCTGCATCAATGTCCAAATGCTGCCTTGACTCACACCGAACAACTGGTAAATTCAAATATAGAAGGAAGATGCTTGGCTGGAGGGGATCCAATCTTGTAGCCCCTGGCCTCTTGTGCTGCCTACAGATGTATGTTTTTGCCGTAGAGTCTAACTTTTATATAAAGCCTACCTAAAAGTGTGGTGCTATAAAGGCAATTAGGTCCCCAATTACTTCTGTCAACCTCGGAATGATGGTAAAACTAGAAAGTCTCACTTTTCCAAAGTATTGTTACATAATTATCTTATCTGAACTTCCAAACTGAATAGCTGCTAGTCTGGAGTTCCACTGGGCAGAAATTACTGCTAGCAATTACCAGTGTTACAGGTCTTGCCTGAGATCAGAGGTCCCTTTCCCTGGTCTTCAAGCCAACACTCTGAAGTAGAGACATTTTTAACTGCAGGGTCTGTTTGTGCTCACAGCGCCCTGCAAAGCCATGCCATCCCTCTGCCTGGGCAAAAGTCAGGCCAGCCCCAAAACAGCACTGATTAACAAGTGAGCACATCAGTTACAGTCATGGCTGGAAACAGATGAGACATTCAAACTGTGTAATTTAAAGAGAATTGAGTAAAGGAATTGTTTACAAAATTAAGGTCAAGGTCTAAGCAATCAAAAAAAAAAAATGAAAGAAAGAAAGATGTAGTGCAGTCCTCTAGGACTAGCAACAGCAGGTGCCATTAGCACTCCTAGACATAAACGGGCAAGAGCAGCCAGTGGTTCCCGGAACCAGATTCCAGAACGATTAGCTGTGGAGGCAGGTATCTGGAGGATGCCATCTGACAGGGAGTTGTGGCCTTCAGAGGGATGCAGACAGCCTGCGGCAGCCATGGCAAGAAGGAAGCAGGGAAATGAATAACCCAACCTTCTCTTAACTCACACCAACCACTGATCCAACCCAAATGGGACCCAAAGTTCTGAGAAATCATGTGATTAAATAATGTGACCACAAAAATATCCCCCACACACACCCAGTTATATCTTACAGCATCGCACAGAAGTGGTTCTTCACAGTACAGACTTTGAAAAAAACTGGAAAAGATGACTTCTGTCATCTCTTCCAGCTCTAGCATTCTATGACTCTGGCCAGTAATGAATGGGAAGGCATAGGACATGTGCATCTAAAAGCCAAGTAATGGCACTGTCACCTTGTGTTAACCAATATTACTTGCAGAATTATAGCCAGTCCCAGGATTCCATTCGGTATGGAGTCCTTGGCCACTGGATTAACAACGTGTGGGGAGGGGGTGTCTTTTTGGATAAAATAGCTGAAATTCATCCAAATTTCTTTTTTAAATGAGGCTGGAGGTTACTGAGAATTCACAAGAACCTATTAATTGCCTTCCCAGAATCATGATTGTGACAAGGAGTTCATACCAGATGCTCCTAAATATAATGAGACTAATTTGTAAATGTTCCCATAATGCACTGACTCTGAAGGAGCTCGCTGTCAGGGGAAAGTTTCTTCTGACCTCAGTTAATGACCTCCTTACATCGTGAAGCATGAAGATTGATAGATCTTGTAATTTTATCCCTGTTAATTTAACTGCAGATGCTATTCTTGGGCAACTTGGTGATCACAAGATTTGAAATATTGATAAGAGTCTATAGGACGGCAGTAAAGAAATAGCGGTTTTTAACAGACTGTGAAGGAACTTACAGCTTGTTAAAGAAAACTGGCTGCAGCTCAAAAATGCATGGGAAACTGACAGAGTGGGAAGCATTTAAGATAGAGTCAAGGAAGTAAACCATAAAATTTATATTTATGAAGCCAGCAATACCAAATGAGCAACAGGAACCAATGTGGCTGAGTGTGGAAGAGAAGACATATACACCAGCAGAGAAGCAAGGAATATTAGAAAAATAAAAATGCATGTGTATACTATAATATTTAACCACCAAACATTTGCAACTAAGAACTGTGGAGAATACCTGTGACTTGGTGGCTTTGCCTGGGATGGGAATGGACTGCCCAGCACCCAAGCCACCCCAGCACCTGGGAAGGGTTTTTACTGGTTATCCCTATTTGTCTCCTGCACCCTGCTTCCCTCATTCTGCCCCCATGCTGGCTTCTGGGACATCGTATATCAGAACTCCCAGTTACCGTGTTAGGAAATTCAATTGCACAATCCACAGGGCTGTGAAAGATAACAGCCTTAGTGAGAAGAAGTCCTGAGTAGAAGGATATACTTTTTGTGCAGAATAAATTTCTTTCAGGCATTGCCATGTGATGTTGTTTTTTTGTCCAAGCTGTAACCCACCCCTAATGTACAGGGGAATTATAATACCCAGGCAAGGGGAAAAAATTGTTCATAATTATCAGATAAATTCCTTGCCATTCTATTGAGATATAAAGTATTATCTCCATCTCAGAAATGAAGAAACCAAAACAAAGAGATTTCAGCACATTTCAGCAATGTGACCAGCCCGCTGGGTTGTGGGGAGTCACCATTGCAGCCCAGAGGGAGAGAACCTATACATTTTAATCACTTCTGACGGCTTTACCCCCAAGGACTTGAGAAGGGAAACAAAGCAATTGGAAACGGTACCTTGAGTTCTTCTCTCGTCTCACCATTACCCATTTCTCTTGACTACCCCAACAGTAAGTGGAATTATAAAATAAGTATGGAGGAAAAGGGGAAGAGAGCACTGGCATACAAGTAAAATGGCCACTGGTAGTTACAGAGCCCCAAATCTGTGCTAGGGAGAATCTGGTGGCTGGGGCTTTTTGGGGAAGTGATTTAGATCTGCACAGAAGGGAAGAAATAGAATGACCTCTCCTGAGGTTAGGCATTGTAACACAAAAGCAACAATATTGGACTAAAAGTCCAGTGGGTCTGGAGTCTAACCCCAGCTCTGCTATTCTCAAGGTTTGTGTGACCATAAGCAAGTTGCTAATGTGCCTCCTGCATCTCAGGTTGTTTGACAAAGAATGGAAGTTCCTTCCCAGTTCTGTCTCCGACCCCTCAAGCTCCACTCATAACTGGTTTAAATATATTTAAACCAAATGGCTGAGCAGAATTGAGCTTTTAGAAAGAGTCTCCCTTCACACAGCTGACAAACCAGCTTCCTGTGGTTTCTGTTAGCAGGAAGCTATCCTCAGCAGTATAAGCGCCATGGATCTCAACCAGTATTTCTCGTTTTTCTAAGTTCTCTGAGATAACTGAGTTCCTGTCTGTCATGATTTGGGGGGCGACACTTTGCCTGAAAGGGGCCCAGGGTGAAAGTTCTCACACTTCCTAAAAAATCCAAGACAGGATGCTGTAACATTGAAGAATTCTCAGAAATCCAAAATCCCACACTGCTATAATGGAGTCCAAGTATCTACTCCATGTACGAGAGCTCACAATGAATACAGTTAATAGACTATTTTTGTCAATCTGTTTTCTTAAAGTTCTGAATGTCTTGGATTCGATATTAAAGGTTTCCTTTGTTCCCTTGTAAAAGACATTGCCTGACAAGCCCAGAGAAAGGTATAGTGACATGTTTTTATAGAACATATCACCAAAGCTTTATTATGAAGCTTGAAGAATTAGGTTTTTGAATATATATTTTAAATAAATAGAAAAGTAATGATGGGCTCCCAACAATTGTAAAATTAGAGGTTCCAACATTATTCCAACAGATGGCATCTTGCTTTGTGTTATCGTGTTTGAGTTAGCAACAGTCTTCATTATACAGAGATATTCTTCATTGTGTGATCTTCATAATAGGGATTAAGGAAAGGATATAAATGCAGTAATATAGCAGATCTTATTGTTGGAAAGTGCTCATTTACTTCTAACTTGCAGCATGACTCTGTTGCTTAAAAAATGTTTTCCTGCTGTTTTTTAGCAGCAGGGAGAACACAACACATTGTTGTTAAGGTTGTTGATTCTAACTAGCTTTCATTAGGTATAAAAACCCATAAAGAATCAATAAATACTTTGTGTTTTTCTAAAGAGCATTCAAGGGTGGGTACTGTTAATATGCTCATTGTGTCCAAACAGTATTAGCCCAAGAGAAATAATGAGGAAAAACATGAATAGAAAATGGAAAATACTGTTAGTAATGCTTTCCATGCAATAAAGCATTTCAAGTCAATAACTTGCTTACTACTTACAGGCCAGCACAATATTAAAAAAAATTCCCTTACATAACTGGCCATCTATGTTTAATGGGATTTTCTGTACAAATATTACATGGTCCCTGAAGGAGCTATTAGCTGTTCATGGCAACTGTCCATCTTGATCCTATTCCTCTAAGCTAGCCTTACCCATCCCCACACCACAAAGATAGTGGCCAATTAAAAAAAATGCTATGGCTTCTTCAGCTCTATCTCGGCATTGCCTACTGACCCTGCAAGGCTGATTACAACATAATTGATATGTTAGGTGCTCAATAAATGCTTCATGTATAGGAATGAATCGTCTCTAATAACTGTCTCGAAATTGCTTGCTTGTAGTAAAGTTGGGATTGATAAGAATACTATTTGTAGACAGTTGACTGAGACAATAAACTCATTGTTTATTATTCTAAACATTGTTAATATCATGATCCTTTTGAGAAAATGATAAAAATAATGAACTCTCTCCCCAGAAAAATTCACACACACACACACACACACACACACACACACTTGCTTTCACATACAATTTTATGTGGTTCCAGAAATCTTTTAAAGCATAGCAGATTCGAGGTTAAGGGTCCCTGACCTTCCAAAGTAATAAAATGGGCCATGAAAATACTCATGAGCAATAGTGAGCAAACAATGACAAAATTCTTTGCAATGTTATATAATTCACTTTTTTATTAAAAAAATTTTAATGTTTATTTTTGAAGGAGAGAGAGAGAGAGTGTGAGCAAGGGAGGGGCAGAAGAGAGGGAGACACAGAATCCGAAGCAGGCTCCAGGCTCTGAGCTGTCAGCACAGAGCCCGATGCAGAGCTCGAAACCACAAGCTGTGAGATCATGACCTGAGCTGAAGTCAGATGCTTAACTGACTGAGCCACCCAGGTACCCCTATATAATTCACTTTTCAAGGCTATCCATTGTATGGATCTTACAGGGCATTTGGATTTGGAGTCTGATTATTTGGTTCTCAAAAGTATTTTCCAATCTACCAAAGACAGTAAGTGTCTTGAAGTCAGGAGGTCCATATCTTTGAATCCACAGTCTCTGCCTCATAGCTGACCTTTGGTATATGTTTGGTGTGTGTGCTGGATGAATATATGGTTCTCTTGCCACTTCTGTAAATAGCTATGCTTCACTTAAGTGTTTGCATTTAGGTCATTAAATGCTTGCATGGAAGTGCAAAAAGCCTCTGTCAATTGAAGATTACTCAGAAAAGAAGATAAAGCGCATCTCAAATTGTAATGTGAGTCAATGGGAAAAGTGATTTACTTTACAAAAATGAAATTTATACAAAACTAGTGCATAAATCAAGATCTCCTCTCTCTCATGAATAATTTGAGTCACCTAGTATAATTTATAGCCTTTGTCATGAAGCCAATTTAAAACCCTATTCCAATTTTAGTATGTCTTCTGTTGAAGCTAGCACAAATACTGATGCAGGAAACTTGTCTGAATTGCATAAATATTTTTCTGGAGTAAGGGATGTGAGCTCTTCAAACACTGGGCATTTTGTTTTGTTTTGTTTTGCTTTTTAGGTCTTTGTTGAGACAAATTTTGAAATCTGCAACATCATTGTCACAAAGAATTCTTGTTATGTGAAGGTTATACATAGCTAGTGGCTCCAACTAAAGATGCAAATAAGATACTGAGGGGAGTAACTTCACTCTTCTGGAAATGCTAGAAAATTCCAACGTCCTGATTTGTGGGGAAATATTCATGAGAAAGGATTTTTCCTACTCCTAGCAGGAAAACCTCATTATGGTACAATCCCCTTTACCAATAAGCCTCTCTGCTTTGAGGTGCCAAACTGATTATCCAGGAATTTAGCTTCCTCTATGTATTAATTAGTTTGCTAGGACTGCTATAACAAAATACTGCAGACTGTGTGGCTTAAACAACAGAAACTTATTTTCTCCCAGTTGTGGAGGCTCTAAGCCCAAGACCAAGATGTCAGCAGATTTGGTTTCTCCTGAGGCTTGCAAATAGCCATCCTCTTGCAGTCTCTTCACATGGCTGTCCCTCTGCCACACACCCTAATGTCTCTTCCATTTCTTATGAGGACATCAATCCTATTGGATTGGGGGCCCACCCTAAACAGTGTCATTTTACTTAATCATTTCTTTTAAAGAGTATAATTCCACCTACCATTACATTCTGAGGAACTGGGAGATTAGACTTCAACATATAATTTTAGGGGAGAGGCACAATTCAGTCCATAACACTCTGAACTCCAAGAATCTGGCAGCTTGACTTCTCATGCTCCTGTCTTCACAGATCACCTCTGGCTAAGCCTACTGTCCCAAAATCAGGTTTAGCATGACTTCTTTCTGATTCCAGGGTCCATGGTGTCTCTGAAGCTATTAGTTACTTCCACTTGCTTTTCTACCACTGCCAAAGTAACCAGGGGCGAAAAAAGAGTTCTATGTAGAATTCTGAGTCACTTGCTTATTCTACTGAACTCTGTGTGTGTGTGTGTGTGTGTGTGTGTGTGTGTGTGTGTTCTCCTTGACATAGAAAACAAACCTCCAGTTCCTTGTTTAAATGTAAGCATCAATAAATCTGTCACAGTTTCTCTGACATTGGCCATAGAAACTTTTTTTTTAGATATGTCTCCCTGAGCAAGGGAAAGAAAAGCAAAAATAAACTATTGGTATTACATCAACATAAAAAGTTTCTGCAGAGCAAAGGAAATAATCAACAACAAAAAAAGACAACCTACTGGGGGCGCCTGAGTGGCTCAGTCGGTTAAGCGTTCAACTTCCGCTTGGGTTGTGATCTCGCGGTTGGTAAGTTCGAGCCCCGCATCGGGCTATGGGCTGACAGCTCAGAGCCTGGAGGCTGTTTCAGATTCTGTGTCTCCCTCTGTCTGTCCCTCGGCTGCTTGCATTCTGTCTCTCGCATTGTCTCAAAAATAAATAAACATTAAAAAAAAAGACAACCTGCTGAATGGGAGAAGATATTTGCAAAGCATATATCTAATAAGAGATTAATATCCAAAAAATATAAAGAACTTATACAACTCAACACACACACAACAACAACAACAACAACAAAACAAATAACCCAATTTAAAATGGTCAGAAGACATTAATAGATGTTTCTCCAAAGATGGCATCCAGATGGCGAACAGGCACATGAAAAGATGCTCAATATCACTCATCATCAGGGAAATGCAAACCAAAATCACAATAGATATCACCTTGCACCTGTCAGAATGGCTAAAATCAAAAACAGAAGAAACAACAAATGTTGGTGAGGACATGGAGAAAAAGGAACACTCGTGCAATGTTGGTGAGAATGCAAACTAGTGCAGCCACTGTGGAAAACTGTATGGAGGTTAAAGTTAAAAATAAAACTACCTACGATCCAGTAATCACACCACTGGGTAAATACCCAATGAGTACAAAAACACTAACTTGAAAGGATATATGCACCCCTATGTTTACTGCAACATTATTCACAATAACAATTATGGAAGCAGGCCAAGTATCCACTGATAGATGAATGGGCAAAGAAGGTGTGGTATATATAAACAATGGGATATTACTCAACCATAAAGAAAAATGATATCTTGCCATTTCCAACAACATGGACAGACCTAGAAGGCACAATGTTAAGTAAAATAAATCAGTCAGAAAAAGACAAATACCATATGATTTTACTCGTATGTGGAATTTAAGAAACAAAACAAATGAACAAACCAAGAAAAAATGAGACAAACCAGGGGATTAGGGGTACACTTATCACGATGAGCACTGAGTAATGTATAGAATTGTGAGAGAGAGAGCAAGCATGTGAATGTGAGTGGGGAGGAGGAGGGGCAGAGTGAGAGAGAGAGAGAGTGAGAGAGAGAATCCCAAGCAGGGTCCATGCTCAGTGTGGAGCCAGATTCAGGCCTCCATCCCACAACCCTGGGATCATGACCTAAGCTGAAATCAAGAGTCAGACGCTCAACCAACTGAGCCACCTAGGTGGTCCATGGAATTGTTGAATCAGTATATTGTACACCTGAACTAATATAACACTATATATATATATATATATATATATATATATATATATATATATAACACTATATTTAACACTATATGCTAATTATACTGGAATTTAAAAAAATAATAATAAATAAGTCATTCACAACAATTCCATTTACATTTGTGTATAACTCAACATTAAGAAGAGAACTGTGGAAGAAATTCCAACAAAAGCAACCGAAAAGGAAGAGCCAAACAGAAGGGAAGAGAACAGTGAGAGAACAATGTCAAAGGAAGAAGGAAAAAGGAGATTCACATGCTGCACAGGCACCTTGAAGGATGTTCACCAATGAAAGGACACAGAGTTTGGAAATTAAGAAATCGCTGATCATCTTAAGAGCAGTTTCAGTGGAGCAGAGTGGAATTTGGCAAGCCAAATACAGTTGGTTGAGAATTTAGTAAGTAGTAATTAACCAGAATAGTGAGTATCACACAATATTTTCAAGACACAGAGAGAAGTAAGACAGTAAGCAGCTTGAAGCATGGCCGGTAGGACATGAAGCACCAAGAAATGAGTTTGTAAAAAGGGGTGAACATGGTTGTAGGTTCGGGATGGGGAGGAACTGTAAAGAAATTGAGGATTAGATGAAGAGAGAATATAAAAAATGGAGAAAAAGACTGTCCCAGGGATGAAGCACAGACTAGGACATACTAGGAAAGTGTGTGGAAGACTCGATAAAGAAGAAATTTCACATCAGGGGAGAACAATTGTCAGCATGGTAACAGGAAAGACATCTGAGCTTTTCCTGGGCCTGGTAACACCGGGTAATTTTAGCAGCTCGCATTCAATGACCATTTGATACGAGACATGACATGCTTCAGATGGCAGCTGGGGGAAGGAGGCCTTTTGGGAACTGGACTCATCTTCAAAACATCATTCTGCTGAAAAATTAATTAAGCAAAGAGTCAATTCACCAACTTTATCAGTTTATTTGTAATTTCTTTCTCTTAACTGTAAGTTTACAGCAATTAGTACTAGATGAGATTTTACAGATATTTGAAGATGTGGGAAAAGTTTTGGTTGACTGATTTTCATTTTGTTCTTTATACCACCATTTTAAGGAATATTTAATCGGTCAAAAGCAAAGAATCATTGAGTGCTTTAATCTATTTATGAATATATGTGATATTCAGAAAAGTATATTTAAATACCATAATCAAATCTCAGTGTTTCCTATGGAGTTTTAGGTTATGTACCTAAAACTAATATACCTTATTCCCTTTGCTTTGCCTACTTTGCCCCATTTGAGACCCTTTTGCCAAAATACTAAGTAGAAGAACCCACTCACATTGTTATTATAGCAATTAGGAGCCAAAATTTTGTATGTAATGTAGTTGCTCTTATTACTTCACAATTACTTACCCTCCTAAAACAAGGACAGTATCCCCACGATGCAAAGGATCAATGAACCTGTCAGCTATCGAATAAAACTCATCACAAATAATTGTCCTTTGTATTTGTGCATCCAATGCCATCACTAAAATTTCTGCTGTGGTCTTCAAAACCTAGAATTTTTTAAAAATATGTACATGTCCATCATTTAGTGCATAGCTGTGTTACTTGGGCTCTTTATGACTGCTGGAAGAGGCAAGTTCAGGATTTGCTGCAAGGGTACTGGGGACCTAGGGTAGCATCAGCTACAACGTCACGAGGTGGGAGTGGTGGGGGGGACCTGTAATTCCAAGACAAGATGTGTAATCAGCTCCATAGAAAGATCATTGGAGCCCAGGAGAGACCTGAGCAGCACTTATAACTAACGTATTATCTGATCTCTCTATCACAATTTTGTATTTTGTATTTAGATTTAGATTTAATGTAGCTCAAATCTGAAGTCCTAATCACACGGTCCTTTAAAATAATCTTATCTCAGCAGCCTCACTTTCTTTCTCATCTTTGAACGGTTTCAACCTTTCCTTTTCCTGCAACTGTCAACAAGTCTATGCTTTTGGATGTTTTACAGGGGAGCATAAACATTCATTTCCTAAATGAGCACCAAGACAAATTTTATTTAGGCTTAAAAACTACTTCTCGCTAATGAGAGAAAAACAAATTGGATTATATACGCAATTTATAGAGTCCTTTGGGGATGGAAGAGGGTACCTCTTGACCCATCCATTTCGATCATGGGCCTCATAAGGAGTCTGGTTCATGGCCCAGAACCGGAATGCCGGACCACCACACCCATAATGTCAGCCACAAAGTATGTAAATAGCACAGTTCTCCATAGTGGTGAAAAACTGATATAAGGTCTCCCAAGTTTAAGTTCTGGTCGCTAAGATGTTCATATACCTTAATACTAATATCTGACATGTTATTTAATCTCTTTCTGCCTTTGTTTTATCTTTCATGAAATCAGGTGAGAATTGGATGAGTGTGTGTGTGCATTACTTATATATATGTATATACACATACATGCATATACACACATACACACATTTATATACACAGTTGGCACATAATATACACTCATGTTAGTGGTTTTGAACACACTAGAAAAGTCTCTAGATCACAGCTTAAGATCACACAGCTTAAGTTCTTCCCTTCTTGCTTTTCAGAAGGCAAATCTCAACAGTTGAACTCAAATTAAATGCTATTATTTCTGTGATACATAATTTATTCAATGATTCAAGGAATATTTATTGAGTCATGCTCAATAAATGTCATGCTTTGTACTGAATGATAATAAAATGTAGTGAAAAATAAAATGGTGCAGTCTCCACCCTCGAGGAGTTTACAGTCTAGAAAGGAGGATTTCAAACTATAAATAAAGCACAATTAGAATTCATGTGATGGATAAAAGATTGGACACAGTTGGGACAGACTCAAAGGAAACACAGATTTACACTAGCAGATCTGCTGACCAACTATCCTCATACCCTGGGACACCCCTCAGTCCCAGGTTTGCCTAGGACTGAGAGGTGTCCCAGGATAGGAGACTTTCAATGCTAAAACTGGGATATTCCCAAGCTAACCAGGACAGCTGGCTCTCCTCCTAACAGGGAAGTCCCACAAAGGCAGGTATCTGCTTTATACTCTGGAGCATCTCCAGCGTGAGCCCCTAGGAATGGAGTACAATGGTTAAATATGCGGGTACTCTGGGGTCAAACAACACGTGCTCAAAGCCAGATTCCACTCACAAGCTGTGTAACCTCAGACACTTTACTCTTTCTCTCTGAGTCTCAATTTCCCCAAAATAGTGACATAGTTGATAAGTCGATGATAAGGATTAAATTAAAAATTAATATAGAGAATTATAAGGATTAAATTTTTAAAAATGGATGCAAAGCTTTCTACACACTGCCTGGCACACTGTCCCATTAATTTTGCTACTAATGGCCACTAATTTTGCTACTTTGTAGACCCTCAACAAATATTTGTTGAATGAGCATATAATTGCATATACTTTCACAATTCTATCGTGTTTCTGACAGTTACAAATGTGTTTTTCCTTTGGAAGTTGGGTATGGAGTAATGAATATGACACCCCCTCACACACAGCCCACCACATCCATCTCAGACCACTCCTCATCACAGCTCTCCTTACACCTTTCTACATTCTTCTGGATCTGGTCATATTCCTTTGGAGTCTCTACATCACACCAAGGCATGTCTTAAGCAGAACACTTCATTGTCCTGGTAATAGACAGAGTTACATTCTCTCCATCCCTCCCTAACCCTCAGCCCACCTCCTCAGGATGTCTGGTCTACCTTGTAGTCATTACTACTGTTAACATGGGAAATATTTGGTTGACTCAGCCAGGATCCAAGGAGTGAGCAGAAAGTTCCCTTCAGGAAACTCTCTCTCCCTCTCAGGAGAGGACCACTTGTACTCTTTCAAGGGTGTGTGGAAATGTACAGCCAGGAGCCAGGTCACATCTAATCTCTTAGGAGAGAGAGGTTGAGTTTCATCGGGAAGCAGGTTGACCTGGAACCAAACCAAAAATATCAATATGGCAAGGGGTTCACTGTCTAAATGAAGCAGCCAATGTGTATTATATAAAGAGTAATTCTAACAGGAAGCATTTTAGCTTCCAAAATAAAAGATTTCTAGACTCCTAGGAAAATGTAGGAAGTATAGAAGGAAAGACTTAGAAAAGTACAGAAAATACATTCATAATGCCCATGATTTTTCAGAGTTCTTCTAGGAGCGTGTTAAAACTATCCCAAAATTCTGCAACCACACCAAAACGCTGATACCACCCTTTGGAATCTCATCCTCCCACACAAACGTATACACACACCCTATGAAAGTCACTGGTGTTGCAATCCATGCAATATGTGTCTCATTTATCAAGAGTGATTCCAATCGGAAAGCAAAACAGGGATTCAATGACTGATAGAATGCTGGACCAGGAGACTAGAGATGTTAGTGTCAACCCAATCCATTTGTGACTATGGCAAATCCTTTACTTCTTTGTTCTTCTGTTGCTCTAGCTCTAAAAGGATCATGGCCATCTCTGTCCATTTCTCCTGCATAGGGGATTCATAAAGAGGAATAAGATCAAATGCATGGAGGTATTCTTCAGAATAGAACTTATGCATACCTTATATTATTAATAATAAAAATTGGATTCAATAAGCCTGCTTTAAACAAAAGGCCAGGCAAGGGCAATTTCTCTGTAATAATGCCAGTCTTTTGTATCATGTAGACTTTGGAAATGTGAAGATATTTTGAAGCAATAGGAGGTGACTGTATAATCATTCTCTGTTAAATATTTTCAAGAGCCTTGCTCAAGTTAGTTTTAACTTTATTTAAATAATCACTCAGAGCTTTAACACAGATATTAATTTTAAAACTCCGTTTCTATAGTAGATATTATATAAGCTTATTCTTCCTTTATAAAGCATTCAGTGCACATTGAGAGAAACAAGTAGTTTCTGATTATAAAGCATATTGAAAAATACAACTATCATCAGATAGTGTATGTTGGATAAATAACACTCAATCATGTGAGTCAGCCAACTACTGTGGATACAAACACATTTTTTGAGTCATGCTGGCTATTAATCAGTGGTAACACCAATGAACAGAATGAAAAATTTCACCCCAAACTGACTGTTGAAGTGTTGCACATAATATTGCCCATTCATTCTCCATGTAATTAGTCACACTGCCAGCTTTGATAAGGGGGTTGGGTTTCCTATATCTTTTCTGGTTTCTTGTGTACTGAACAGAAATTGCATTTGCTTTCACTTCTGCTTGTGATTGGAAACTTTGCTGACATGAATGTCACACCTGGAATAACAGGTGGAGCTGTGCTCTCAGTCTTTGATGAGCATATCAGTCCAGTAACAAGCAAACACTGTCATCAATAAGAAGTACACACTTCTGACTCACTGTGCCTGATAGCATTCTTTAGAAGAATGTCAGCAGTAAGGGGTCAATATCTTAATCTTACAGAAGAAAAACCCAACTTACCACCTGGCTGTGCTACTTAGATCTGCTACCTATTCATGTCCAGGTTCCTACTAGTTTGCTCTCTTGAGTGTTAGAGATCAGACAGAATTAGCAATTGATCAGTAATTATTGACAGGGTGTCCTTGAGCTGAGCACTGATTTTGTCTATGTGGATTTTGATTTGATTCCCCTGTGATATAAGATACTTTTCATACTCTCAAAGAGATTATGATCTAGTGGAGAAGTCAAAACAAATATTTGGAAAATTAAAAGACCATGCAAATTGTAATAATATGGCTGAAGTGTAAGAATTGTCTAAAGACAGTAACTGAATAAATGCCAAATGAATGATATTAAGGTCAGTGGTTTAGAAACAGTGCTCCAGGTAATCCCAAGTATTCAGGTGGGGGGAGCTCCCAAGGCAGCAGCAGAAGAGAAAAGAAGCTCCAAATGAGTAGGACTTCAGCCAAGCCCCCATCCACAACCTAGATTCTACCTCCGCCAGAGTAACTCTTGTGTTTGTTTTTTGTTTTCTGGGTTTTTAACTTTTTATAGTGGAAATTCACATACAATTTCATATCAAGAAAGGGATTCAGATTTGTTTTTTTTAAAAAAGCCATTGATGTATTTTTAAATGCTATGAATTTCAAAATTGCATAGTGTAATCACTAGTGTGTTTTCAGTAGGTTTTCTTGGTGGAAGAGAACAGAAGACTTGCCAGATGAAGAAGATTTGGATAGTCAGATGGCTTCCAGTTTAGTGGTTTATATAAAAACATTAAGATACTTAAACAGGTGGAAGTCCAAAGAGCTGGACTAAAGTTAGAGGACAATGCCACTTGCCCATAGGCTGTAGTGCAAGACAGGGAGAAGGGTGATTTCAGAGGTATCATCTTGGAGAGGAGCCATATCACGATCAACACAGTCATCATTTCATTAGAATAATCCATGTACACACATACAGGGCAGATATAAGAAAGCTCAGAGAAGAGAAGAAGGTTTCCCAGTAAAGAGGCAGAGACCTGAGGGGCTCTATAGGGAGTTAGTGTGGGTGGGACTGCTGGCCCATCTAAGGCAAACATAAGAGCTAGATCGGTTTCAGAAGCTAAGAGCAAGAGTCCTGGCTTGCCAAGAAACAATAGAAAAGTGAAATACAAGGACTAGGTCCTCTTCTCCCCCAAATCCTTTAGCCTTGAATAAAGTAAGCAGCAGAGAAAGCTCTAGAAGATGTCTTGATTCCACTTCTGCCTTCAGCTGACCTTTGAACCTAGCAACCAGGAGATATCAATTCTGCTTTTTTGTCTAAAGAGACGGAGTTGTAGGAAGTCAGAAACATTCCTCAGCCCTTACAGCTAACAACAGCAAAATTGGTGTGCATTGTCTGAACACAAGTGATATATTTTTTGAAATTACACAAATAGAGCTAAAGAATATTCAAGCACATCATAAGCATTCTTGGGCTACAAGCACAAAACATGGATAATTCAAGCATAAAAAATTACTAGAAGAATACCAGAGTGTCTTGCAGAATTAAAGATGAGGAACAAGGATTGGGAAGGGCAGAACAGGGCTGAGATGTGGGGACTCTCAACAGCAGAAGTCTAAGGAGCCCCCTCTGTAGGGGCTGCCTTTTAGGGTTTCCACCTGCTTGCATATCTGCATTATATAGAAGATTCACTTTTGCAGATTCTCCAAAAAGAACGGCTAGCTGTTACCAAGGAGTTTTAATCTGTGCTGCAGTCACCTATAACAAAGGGAAAGGGTAAGTGGAGCTGGAGCAACTCTGTGAGCGGTGACGCCTCCACAGTGTGCAACTATTGCATACACCATTATTCCCTGGTCTAGGAGTCATGGGAGAAGCCATCTATGGGGTACTGGAATCCAATGAACTTAGTCAACCAAATATAGTAGTCATGATGGCCGCCATTTTGAAAACCAGAAATAAAACAAGTTGTTCTGCTTTGAACTATTTAGTAGAGCCTAATATTAAAACGAGTGCTCCTCCAATGGGTTCTTATGACAGTGTTTATGCCACTATTGTACATACTATTATAATTACCTGTTTACCTTTGCCCCCACCCCCACCCCACAGACTAGAAGCATCTCAAATATAGGGGCTGTTTCCTGCTCACATTTGCATTTCATCGATTAGGTGATCAATAAACATTTCTTACATGTAGGGAAACCATGCCTGTCAGACTCAGGATGGGCAAAACTATTGGTCAGGAAAGGTATATGTTCTTCAGGCAGAGGTTGTGAGTAAAATAACAGTAGATTACTGGGAGATGAGACCCTTGATCCAAGATTCATGCTGTGACTGTGGTTGGAAGGCTAATTAGAAATCAGGCAATACAGTCAGCTTGTGGGAGGCAGACCTCCACAGCACAGGCTGAAGCAAATGAGCCTTTGGAGGTAGTCCTGGTCCCTCCCCATCCTGGCTCCTAAGGTAAAGCCTGGCTGATCTTATTAAATGTTTGGGCTATGTCTCCAAACTGGTTCTGCAACATCATATGCTGGGTCCTCTTCTTCTTCTTCTTCTAAATATTTGTCCTAAAATGGGAGAAGTAAATGTGGAGGTGCTATGTGATTCCCTTGCATCCTCTACCCAAAGAGAGATAATTTAATATTTTATTTTCTGTATCAACCATCCATAAACTGTTCATGTAAAGCCTGATTTCCAGGCAATCTGATTATGTCTTCTACTTCCCAAGGGGGTTTCTTCCACTCTACTGGTGAGAAGCTTTCCTCTTGTTAATCAAGGATCATGTTAATCATACCCCACCCCCACAGATGGACTTGAATAGTAGCAAAACCATCTCTAGTCTGGCTACCACTGAGGCCCACTAGAGACCACGGCTTCTTTGAAGAACGTTGCCAATATAGCTGACACTTCCCCAAATACTAACAAATCTCCAGGTCATCAGTGATCATTCTCAGAGTTAACAGATCATGTATCCTTGTGGATCACACATCTACTCAGAATTTTTTTGAGATAAAAGAACATGGATTATAACACTGCGAGCTCTTTATGCAACTTCTTAACAACTCTGTTCATGCTAATTAATTGCCAGATCTTTGGAATATGATCAAAACCAAAGTCCCCTAGTGGCCAGGATGAAGGTCCACAGCTGATGCAGAAAACAGAGAGCCCAGAAGAAATTTCATCTGTCCTGGCAAGGAAACACAAAGAGAGAATCTGGGTCAAAAAGCAGACAGCTTCTACAGTAACATTTGCATCAAAGAAAAGGCTGAAACTATTATTAACTATAGAATAAATACATAAAATGTAACAATATTTGAAACCAAATAGCAACTCTGTCCTTTAAAAAAAGCATTATATTGCTTTCTTGGGAAGCATATATCTAAAATTACAATAATTCAGATTGCTTTCACTCAGAAACATTTTGTTAAAAGATTGCCTTACATCATATTTGAAAAACATAAGCAGACTTTTACCAAATATAGAAACAAAGATCATAAACTGAAAATAGAAGCCAGAAGACAGACTCAGTGGAAACTACAGAAATATTAACATTGTATTAGATTTGGCAGTGAAGAAATAGAAATATATCGTGATTTACTACCTTTACAAAAGAATAAAAAATTAGGTGAAAAAAATATTCAAACTATCAGAAATAGCAAGACACTTTTTGGCAATACGTAAGGAAGAAGATTTATTTAACTTTGGAGAGGGTTGGCAGAAAGGGACTAAAATGAGAAACAATAATACCACATATTAACTTTGTTCTTAAACATCTACATTTAATGTATCAACTTTGGCTGTTGTTATATGCCTTGGCAATTCAATAAAGTTACTGGAATGGAAAATTGAAAATTTTTATTGTGATATTTCCAATTTCTCCACTAGTGGAATAGTTTAATAATAAGCCATTGCATATGCTTTCAGCATTCTCATTAAAATGAGTGAGCTACCATTTTTCTTTCTATTCCTAGTTATCAGCAACTTTATTTACCAGTGCATATTAGGTAGGACACAAAGCTCAGCTAACCATTTGTGGTTATAGTTTCTGAACAAGCAAGTATTACCTATTGCAAAGGCATAAGGTTTAAAGCTGAAAGGAATCCTAAGTGGTTTCATATTCCGTATTTCATAGAATCAATGAAGAAACTGAGGCTCAGAATGATTAAGTAACTTGTCCCAAGTCAACAGCTAGTCAATAGCTGAGCAGATGTCATCCTTCTAAAATGTTGTATTACAGTAGACTACCCTAGAATCCAAATTATTTCAGGAGTAGCCATTGAACATAGGCCTACAAATTCTTGTCTGGCAAAAAAAGAGAAAAAAAGAAACAGCCAAGGAGGATACTTAATTTATTAAAAGTCTACTTCAGCCTCTACCTTTACTTGGAATGGTTATTTTTCTTTTAGCTTTTATGAATCTGCCCCCAGTTTTTACATGGTTTAATGTTTTATAAAATGTCTCTCTGCTTTCACACATCAGAGTCGTGCAGAATACTGATGACTCCCTAATTTGTAAGGTGATCTCTTCATAAAGCCGTGTTAATTCCTTTGTTGGTCTTTGCAGAGTAAATCTACTTATAATCTGGTACCTGCAATTAAATTGCTCATATAACAATTTATTTCCCTTTTAAGCAACAATCTGGGCACGTTTCTTTGGCTCAAGCACTACATAAACATTTATATTAACTATTAACCCTCCTGAGGCAATGGACTTGATGGAAACAGGAGCAGAGTGGAGCTGAAAGAACCAGGGGTGGATCCAATTCTCAGTCTGGTTGCCAATAAGCCATGTGGCCTTGAACAAATCATTTATCTTCCCTGAACCTTTCTCTGTGTGTAAAATGTAGGAGGTCATTTTTATGACCCCTAAGATCTAAAACCCTGCATTTCCAAACTGATCGTTTTTAAGCCACCCTTAACAATAATTATTATGTTTACACCCTAAGCTTCCATCCCGTTTACTTCCATGCACCTGATACATATTTCAGTCCTACCATTGAGAAAAGTAAATAAACTGCAATAAAATGTGACGTCTCCCCTACTATTCTGTGAACTCCATAAAAGGTTAATTCATTTTTATAGGCTTAGTGCCTGGCAGACTTGACATTCTATGAATGTTTGATATACGGATGGATGGATGGATGGATGGATGGATGGATGGATGATTGCCACAGCATAGCAGTAAGGAGAACTTAAGTATAAGTTTACATTGCCTCTGTAAATAGCCTAAAGATCATTGTCCTGAACCTCATCAGACACTTATATGTAAGTTGACTTTTTTACAGCATAATGCTCATAGTACATCTCTTATACATAATCTCTTCTTGCCTAATCTTAGCCTGTTAACTTCCCTTCTTGATGATAAGCTTGTTGAGAGCAAGAGATGTGTCTCATTCGTCCCATTCTGTACCTATTCATTGCACTTACCTATAAGACTTTTCATCAATTTAGCTAGTTAAATGAATTTTAAAATTAGTTTCAGTAGAATAGTAGCCAAATAAAATAAATGATACATTTTGTATCAAAGTATAAATCTTTTTGGGGTTGGGGGCAGAGGTTTGGAGTGAATTATCTGGGATGATAAAATTGTGACTTTTTTGTCCTTTTACCTTTTATTAATCTCAAAATTTCACCCCCTATAAAAATCATTCATTCTTAGTGACTTTATTTTGCTTCATATGTGGTCAGCTCGTAATTAACATAATATAATTAGGTCTAATGTAATCTAGGAAGATCTCACAGGAGAGGAAGCATGAAGAACCCTTTATTCAGCTGCAATTCAAAAAAAAAAAAAGTCATGGTAGAGAGGTATTTGCATGGTTTCAGTTTATATGAAATCCAGTGGCATTGCAAAAGTATTCATTCCCCTGACCTTGCATTCAAATCATCTCCACGTTGCTTCAATAGATTCTTTGTCAAATGTTAAGAGTCCACACTCCAGAATGATACAGAATAGCAACAGCATATTGACTCTTGGTGGGATGTCCTACCCTCTTTTGACTTATTATCATGTGGATTACAGGATGTTTACTTTAGTAAGATGTTCTGTTCTCAGATGGATGCCCATTTCTCTGGTCAAAGGAGGATTTCCATTCAAGCAGTTCTCCTTTTCAGGCAACATAAGTTCCCTGATTGCTATCTCATCACTTTCAGATTCACAATGTCATTCTGGCATAAACAATGTATATGAACACATACATAAAGTTAATATTTTCTAACTCAGTTTTTTAATAGTCATCACAATCTAATTATGCTATTAATCCATTATAATTATACTCATTATTACAAATATGATTTGTTCATGGGGATCTTCATTATTATAAGCAGTACATTACTGTTATAAATGTTATCAATAAACCATAACTGTTAGAAACACTCTTAATGTATTTACTCTTTGTTTTATCAGGTCCCACATAATCCACATGGGCATATATATGTCTATATAAACTTCAAAGGAACCAGATAATCTCTTACTCCCAAAAAATTACTGTCATGTTAATAAAAATAATAGCTGAGGCTTATGGAGCATTTGCCATGTGCCGACACTAAGTGTGTTAACACAGATGATTTCATTAATGTTCCAGGATCCTATGAGGTAGAAACTTATATTAGCCCCATTTTACGGATAAGAAAACTAAGGCTTATACAGGTTAAATAACCACTCAAATGTTAAGAGCTAATAAGTGATGGAGATAGAACTGGAACTCAATTTCACTTCAGATTACTGTTTGGGATAGCAGATGAACCTGCTCATCTATTTGTGTAATTATTTCTTTAACTTTAAGTTTGCATGTCACTTTTAAATTCTGTCTTAAAACCAGAAGTATATACAGAGTGCAAGTTGAAATGTTTGCAATAGGAATTACAGGCTATCAAAAATATAATGAATATTATTACTGCAAAATTAGCAAATATAATAAATCAAAGTAGGAGAACAATGCAAGTATTATATAATTATCAGCATAGTTTTCTGTGAATGTGCTGTTGACTGATTAATTTTACAATTAGTAAACTTATTAACTGTGTACCTTAGCAGTTTTTTTCTTTTCAGCGTGTAAGGTTTAAAGTTCAATTTCTTTCCACAAAGATTAAAGATTTTCCAGCGCCAAAAGATAATAAGGCAAAATTGATTAAAAGTAAATTTAACCACAAAGGTTTTGATAGTACCACATTCCATCCCATCCATTTATGAATTGATTTTTGTAAAAAAGCAAATATGCAAAATCTAATATTCATCGTTCCCTTTATTATTTTCCATTTGCTGTAGTCCAATTAGTATCACATTCATAAGGATCATGTGCATAAAACAGATATGAAACCACATTCCCTCTGAAAGTTTAAAAGCATTTTAGAAAATATGTCTAACACATTATCTTAATGAAGACAGCATACAAATCAGAAATGTTTCCTGGCTTTATAACCTAAAGCCAAAACAATATGAAACTTAAGAGCTTTCAAAACTATGAAATCTAAAAAGTTTAAATATTTATACTGGGAAGCCAATAAGTACTTTGAGAATATGAGAATTCACCCAGATAGCCTTTAGAACAAAACAACACATTGTGATCCATTTCAAAACTGCTGCTGTATTTACAAATCAAAAGCTTACTGAGGGTTGTCATATTCAAGACCTTATAAAGCATACTCCATGGAAAGCGCCCTCAAAGAGCTATCTTTTGGACTCTCAGGTTTATTTTGTCTGTTTTTAATTATGAAAATAAAACAGACACCTGTTTCACAATATTTAAAGAAAGAATTAGTATTTCTTAGCCTATTTTTTTTATTACACAAAAATCCAGGTGGACATATCAGAACCAAGAACTCAATTTTTCATCTAGAATTCCTTATACTCAGATCTTCTGAGGCCTATGGGAATACTACATTTTTATCTGCAAAACCATCTACTAAAATTTCCTTTCAATTAAAATAGAAATGATACTTAGCAAAAAGGGTGATTACATGAGTACACTTTTAACAGGCATATTGCTTTTAAAAAGAAACTGAAAATGGGGAGCAAGGATGACACAGTGACTGGTATGAGCTTAGGGTCCGTTAGAGCCACACTCCAATCCTGGTTTTGCCACTGACCAGATACACCGCCTTGACTAAGTCATTTGACTTGATTAAACCTCAGTTTTCCTCATCCAGAAACTAGACATAATTATGCTAATTCCCTAATAACACTGCTGTGAAGGTCAGGTAATATAAGCAAGCATTTAGCAGACTCTTGGAAACAAAGCACATATTCAATAAATGGCAGTTAGCCTCACAGTTAGAAAAGAGGTAAACAACAGGTAAAAGTAAGATGTCATTTGTCACGGATGCTGCAACAACACAAAAAAAAAAAAAAAAAAAAAAAAACATAACAGAAAGCAATTAGACGGCCGTTTCTACTTCCCTGGTGTGTTAGTGTAAAACAACGAAGCTTGGGCTGGACTAAAGAAGGAAATGCAAGTATCTTTCTTCACCACAAGCCATGCAGTTAGGAGATGGGCAATGAGAACTTGACCTAACGAAGAACCACATGCTCTGAGGAAACTGTGGATAATTAACTTGTTAAATAATTCACTGAAATCAACCACTTGTCATGCTGTCAACCGCTTGGTCACGGCTGAAGAGGCTGTGTAAAACAATGATGCTTACAATTCAAAACTCGTACAAAATTCCTTACTTGACCTCAAAGATCTTATTACAAGATTGAAATTAGGGTTACACCATGGCACACACGTTTAAAAAGGGGGAAATGACAATATCTTAGTCATTGCTTTATACCTAAGATTAACTATAAGAATGAAACACATAAAACTCCTCTTGTAAATTAAAAAAAAAAGTTAAATATCAGTAATCTCATATGGCTCAAACTAATTTTCTGGGGTTTTTCATGACACATCATTCTAAGTTCAGGGTAGCTTTGCCAGTCTACCATAGCAGGATGTGGACTAGCTTCAACCTTTTCAGAGTCCCTGTAAAAAGTGGGAAGGTTAGGCAAAATCGCAAACACAAAACCAATTTTCTACAGGACGTTAAAGAATATAAGTAAGGTGACATTATGAAAGTAGAGTCGGCTATGTCACATCTGCATTAAAAATATTTTTTTTTCATGCAATCCTTGAGTACTCCACCAATTCTCCAGGGGCCAGTAATCCAATTTTTACAATATAAATTGACACAAGTTCCAAGGCCCTCTTTTGAATAATATTGAGCTCTGAGCTAAATCCCTGTTTAAAAAAAATTCAATTTCAGGGACTAATACACACAGCTAGTCCACACTAAGATCAGATGCCTCACTCACACAGGTGCCCTCACTTCCAGGCACACTTGCAGGTCGGTATGACCATGTGGGTAGTTCTGGCCAATGAAGTGTGAAAGAGACAATGAGTATCTTCTCAGTGCTAGAAGAAAGCAAAAGGCCCATATGGTTTTCCTTACTACACCGCAATAATCAAGGAGGTCTTGAATTGAGATTACAGAGGCGCAAGATCAAAAGAGCTTGGATTGCCAAGGCACCTCAGACGGGATAACTGCCACAAAGAGTCAGACAAACCCAGTGGGTCCTTGTTTGAGCAAGAAATAAACTTTTATTGTGTTGAGACATTGAGAGCTTGGGCTCGTTTGTTACCACAGAACAGCCTAATGTAACCTAACTGGCAGAAACAATTTTGGAACTATCTGTAACCTGCCAGAGCAAGTGGGCTCACCCCTGCAGAGCCATCACACATCACAGCTGGATCTGGTAACAGACCAGACCTCCCCTGCACCCCATCACAGTCGTACCTCTCAGCTAGGCCCTGCCAAGCCCCACACTGCAGCCCCAGGCGACAGCCCCACCTAGCCCTCCTGCTGCTCCACAGCAGACCATTGGGCACAGTGGACACAGAAGACAACATCTGAGTGCCCAGCTCTGATGATCAGAAGGGATTGCACTCCTGGGCTCCATGCAGTATCTCCTACACAAGGCTACTCCTCTAAGACTCACAGAAGTGGCGTGCGCGTGGGTGGCTCAGTCGGTTAACCGTCCGACTTCGGCTCAGGTCATGATCTCACGATCCGTGAGTTCGAGTCCTGCATCAGGCTCTGTGCTGCCCACTCAGAGCCTGGAGCC